>NC_134706.1:90485416-91126528 GCF_043290135.1 Rhipicephalus microplus
TAAGTAGACTTCAATTTTAATTGTCCTATGAAGTCCCACGTATTGCAACATTGCTGTCTCTGTTACTTGTAAATAGATAATTTTTCTACGAAATCTTGTATAGGAAGTTCACCCGCAGACTCGTGCTTTAAGACCTCCTTCTTGATATTCGGCTTGTATGATCCTCCGTTTCTGTATCAATGTTCGAAGACAACCTGAAACTTGAAACTTGGTTACTCGGCATTGCCTTACAGACTTCATACCTGCAAAAAAATAGATACTAAATCTTTGACTCACTCATTGATGCTGCAATGCCATGAAATAATTTTCGCAGGTGTTTGCAGGAATCAGGAAGACCTCTCTCTCGTATATTTCGCTCAGAAACTCACGGCAGTTTTCATGGTCGAGAGCACATTCATTGTTGCCCCTCCCCTCTTTTTTTCTGGCCGTTTACCTTCTTATTACCTCTTCAAGTTCTTCAAATCAGCTCGATTGTAAAGATAGCACATTACAAAAGCTAATAAAATAGTCAAGGAGGCAAGTGAATTGCTTTTTTTGCTTTTTTCTATGTTCTCCTATTTCATTCGTCGTCTTTATTACATAAATTGTGTTCACGTGAAACATAGCTGAGGCACCTATCTTATGTTTCACCCATGCTAAAAATCTCTCATCGTACTTTTATTTTTTATCAGTGGTGCATCATGAACTGCATTGTAATAATGAACAAAACTGTGCTCTGGAGTGAGGATTTATTTAAGTTACCGCTCAATATTGTCTATAAGTGAACCAGACAAAAATGACCCACCACTTTTGGGAATATTAGGAGTTATGACTCAAAACACAAACACCTCAAGTCTGCATAGACATTTGTACTGTGCCTGCCAGCCATGTATACTAAGCCATTTCGTCATTGACATTGCCGGACATAAGTGACACACAATGTCGTGAACTGTGTTCAGTTTGTCACACACGAAATATATGAGTTTTTACTTGGCCGTATAGCGTTCTGAATTGAAACATCAGAAGCGATATTTCTCCAACTGACCCGGGCGGAATATGGTGCTTCCTCGCAGGAGATAATGATCTCAGTACCGTTGTCACCTTCATAACCGCCATATACAACGGATGCGGCTAGAAAGAATCTCATATCCGCCCGAAGAGGTCACAGCAACAGGGACAGGAGAATGAATTGGTATTTACTCGCACGAACGGTGGCCTTTAAGGATTGATGTCCGAGTGGTGTTATCAGCAGCTGTTATTACATTGTGTCCCCATCTGATCCAAATCGTGATGGCAAACGCCTACGCGTTAGGACATCAAGGTTTGTTCGCAAGTGGAGCTGCGTTATGTGGCGTATTGGTGTACGTAATCGCAAGGTTAGTTTAATTAGTTGTAGTAATAATAAAAAAAGAGTATAGTGAGGACAGTGCTGCTTGGAATCGACATTTCCTTGTCCCGCCAACTAAGGTATACTGTTTTCATGAAATATTGAAGACTAAGTGTTACCATAATTATTAATATGATGTCAGCTGTTCCTTACTAAAAATAGTTATGAACACTTAAAGATCATTCATCTTTCAGTCTCTAGCAGGTATTACCATAGATTAGTAGTTGAAATTTCACTGTGATGTGCATGCGGGGAGTATAGAGACGTTCGTAAATCAGGTTGTTGGTGTATGTATATTATATCACACACGTTGTGAGCCTATACCTCTAGGTAATGCATTATGATCATGCATTGCCTTGATGCATTGCACGGGATGAGGCCAGGATATGCTCGAGCATTAATGTAAGGTGAAAACCGAATGAAGTTTGAACATGTAGTCACTAACCGGACCAGACTGATGTCGTGAGAGGTATGATTGTTTCGTATTGCAACGACCTGCTTCGTTATTTGAAATCTTTCGTCTGGTGTTTGCAATCCGAAATGCAGCAAATTCGCTTTTAATGAGATTGTTAGATTGTGTGATGAATCAAGACTCACAGATATCGAGCTTATAACAAATCTGTCACATTGATTAGGATTGATGTCAGCGTACTCCACTGTTTGCGCTTGAATTAATCTTCTGTCCTTCTGGAGTGGTTTTCAAGATGTTCTTATGTTCTGTTCTAGAAAAAGGAAGAAATAGGTGCACTCTTTCAAATGTGCGTGCTTTTCATTGTGAATTTTATGAGCATGTGTACTGTGCTCTGTGCTTCAACACTCAAGTTTCTTGATTAACATTTCTGTAAAATTTATGAAGTATCCTACATCCTTAGGTAGCACTGCAGAATACGCACTGCGCTTTGCGAAGTTATAGAAATGACTGCAATTCCGGGTCACTGAATATCCATGAATCTTGCAAAATATATCCACGTTCTCAAAAGCTGAGAATTCAGAATAGCTGCTTTTGCGCCTGTATTCCTGGTAGCGCTTGCAAAACGGGACGCATGTGAAGGTAGTCGAAAAAACAGTTAAGCGAAATATACAAACTACTAGCCGCAACAACGTAAAAGGTTGCTTGATGCTGTGTCATGTGAAACAAAGTCAGATTTTTTCCCTGGTTTTCTCTGGTTGGCACGCAAGCTTCGTCATTTCTCTTTTTTTTCTGCTCCAATGAGTCGCTGGAAAATCTAAAAAGCCAGGAAATGCAAAAAACAGGTACACAATCAGCGCTGTCCTGAATTTTTTTCTTGTGCGCGCGTATGCACCTTCTGGTTTTTTCGTTAAAAATGAATGCGTACCGACTAGCTAAGCTTTGTGTTATTTTAGAGTGTTGTTGGATGTTGGTGTGTTGTAAGTAGCAACACGGCACATCGTTTGCTGCAGTGCAGGACTGAAACTTATTACAGGCCCCACACTGCTCATCATTGTTAGTTTCGGTTTCAGATGGCTCCAAACATGAAAAGCTGCCGAGTGCAACAATCGCCACCTCGTGCATTCAATGCTCGACTACTTCAGCACACTGAACTGTGAGGCAGTTCCGCGTGGTCTGCATCAAGAAGCCTTTCCTAACCAGACATCAGAAAACAGTGCCGCCAAACACATAACTTGAAACACGCGTGCGGCGGCAACGATCTTGCGAGCAGCCGCCGAGATAGAGAGAGTAGGGAGTTTTAGAAAATCACACCGCGAGCCCTTTCGGTTTGGTCACTGCCACTGCGCATGCGTCGTTATGCGAGTCGGCTTTCGCGGACCGCACGCAGACAATCCGAAATTGCGTCTGGCGATCGCGGCCCGCATGTGGCCCGCTAGCGCTGGTTTTGGAGCTACGGTGTCGCCGCGACCGTGCGTTGCAATGCAGCAGGGCAAACGCTATTCTAAAGCTCATATGGCACCCGCTACGGCCGCAACGCCCGCAGCACTTGCAAACGGTACTCTAAAACTCCCTAGTATTCGCTGACCAGCTCAGCGGGCTAGCGGGCCCAGCAAACGTACGCAACGCAAACTGCGCATGCGCCGCACGCTGAGCGAGCCAGTGATCTTATGGAATGATCCGCTCACCCGCTCATTTCTTTTCCTCATCTGAGCGTGTGCAGCGGAGTAGCGTGCGAGCGTTCTCCAGGCAAAATCTGTGCTCGCTCTACAGTAGCTTCAACCATGTTACACTGGCGGTGCAGTAATTCGCTACGCTGTCTCGCTGAAACAAGCAGTGCACAGATGGGCTATTATTCTTCTGTAGTCCTGCGCTCCGCTCGCCCCTCCGCTACTGGGCCCACTGGCCCATTCAGCCGCTAAGCTATCACTCTCTATCATCTGCTGGCGCAAACGTGCCAAAAAGGTACTGGTGACTACGGCGTCGTCATAACCTGTTTTATAGTTTGCGTAGTGGCGACGTCAGAGCAGTGCGGGTTCATCATCTAGTCACTTTTGAGGGTGTCAATCCTGTTAGGTGCACTCGATTAGGTCCACTCTTAGGTCCACCATATAGCACTCGATTGTGCAGGCATACTTCCAAATTTTTTTAAGTACTCACGACGGTATATTGGATGTTCTCATTTTGCAGAGGATGCACGCATATTCATGGGTGTTGAACCTATTAGCTATCTGGCCCAGAACATTGTTTGCGCGAATAACCATTTAACTTGTGTGAACCGCCTTGGGTGCCTTTCGAGTCAATCTTTTTATTGGTCATCTTTCCAAACCAGTGAACACTTTTTTGGCGCATCTTGCGTTCTTTCACACTTTCGTGGTCGCGGCTATCACCATCGATAGTATGATTACGATGTTTACAACTTAAATATTTGCCCTCTTTCGAGCGCGTCTGGATCCCGTGCGCTAATTACCGCGTAAAAGAAAAGAGTGATTCACCAGTTTCGCTTTTTTTTCTCTTTTTTGTCATGTGGTTATTTTAAAATGCCTGTCCGTGTGTGTGAGTGAGCGTGTGTAGTTTCAATCATGGCGTCAACGTCGCGTGTGACCGCTTCACGAAAACGGCGAATTTCGGGAGATCCTCATGCATCTGGGCTAGAATATTCAAATTAAGACAGCAGCACAGGCTCGGAGAATGACATCGACACTTTTGATTTCAGCGCGGACGACGAAACTTCGTCAAACCACCTCGGAACATTAGCGGTCGTCCACCGGTGAGTTTAGTCTAGCCTTGTGCTCGGGCCGCGTTATTGCCAGCGCGCGTCGGTATAAGTTTATTCGATGTGATCTGAAGGTTAGGGCTTTTATCTGCAGGACGTCAATTTCTTTCGGCTGTGACCACTTGCCAGCGGCAGCGCAGAGAGTGCAGTGTCGTTCTCAGAGGCAGTCAGGAGTAAACCTCGGAACCGCTTCACGTAGTGCCGTGCGTCGCTTCATGAGCACTGTCGATTTTTTGTGTCTTTACTGTTCAAGTTATTGGAGAGCTATGCAAAAGCACAAATAGATCTTCTTGGACGCATATTTTTCCGAAGCCGACGTACAGCGAGATACACAGTTCTTGAAGCTCCTACAGTCCATCTTGATGCGCCTGTGCGAAACGCTCCTCAGGGCTAACGGCACCTACGCCCCCCCCCCCCCGCAAAATAAAAATCAGGAACTGTAAATTATGCTATGAACAAATAAACGTTGAACATAAAGCAGGTGTTTTCTGTAGAACATGCGTAGCAAACCTGTGTTTTTCCGCATCGCGAAACTGCTTCGCACAGTGGCGTAAAACACACTACGTGTAATGTTATTTTACGTGCACAAATCTTTTTGAGTTTACAGAGCTTATAACAAGATAAATAAGAGTGCTCCTTTGCAGATTTTGATTTTTTTATGCCTTGCCTCTTCGGAGCAGTGTTGATGGTTCTGTGAAATTTCTGTGTTCATGGTTACAATGTTTTTTGTTTGATGATTTTTTAATATTGTAATAAAGGTATTGTTTCAAACTGACCGTGTTCAAAAGGTACGCCCTAGTTGTACAATTTGACACCGTTGCCGCGAAGGCAATATCTCACGGAAAGTTTTTTTCTTGGGCAGCTACAGCTGGCGTTCGTTGTTTGCCAGATGCTTTTGTCAGAGGCGCTATTTAACGACTTGTTTCGAGGAGCGCACTACAACGAAAAATGAGAGTCTGAACTGAAAAAGCTGCATCCGGTCGGTCACTGTGCGCTTCGCGAGCCAAACCAGGCACTGCATTGTGCTCCCGACAGGGCTGTAGTAATAAGGTACCTTTATTCTCTTCTAACCACTACCACCACCGCCCCAAACGAGTGAGGCGCCCCTTGCGGCCTCCGGGGCAATCGGATGGCTGACATTTGAGCACTTGTGTGTGCGTCAAGGCCGTTTTAGAGAATGTGCTCATTTCAAAAAGCTGCTATAGTTTTCTTGCCAGGCAGGCTTCACGTGACCACGAAAGCTCGTGTTTCAATTGGTTAACCTCGGCTTACCTGATTGGTCCACGCACCTGTGGATGCTGAAAAACGCTATTTAAGCAGTGACATTGGCCCTTTTTGGGGTGAGCGGACTCCGGGTCAACAGCGCATCTCACCCCCGGAGACAAGTCATGCAAGGCAAGGGGTATGCCATCTTTTTTCAAGTCTTGCATTTGTGACAGAGTGCAATTTGTAAAGTTAAGTTATATCAATGAAATAAACACCCAATGAGTGCTCCCCGAAATCATCGTGTCGACTTGCCATCGCTTGCCTGTGCGGAATCGCTCCCACACTTCTTCGTCTGGATGGTCATCAGATGTGTTTATACCTTAAACAACCCCGACATTTCGCTACAAAGTGGTGCAGGTTGCTCGGTAGCGATATTACCGCTCTAAAATAATGCTTCGAGTCAATGACAAGTATCAGGAAACAACCTCGAATTTTTCTATTATGACGGAACCCTCTGCCTTCCTCTCCGCTTTGTCTACCGCCCAAGCAAAACCTTTCGTCGGACCTTCAGTGTTCAGAGGCGCGCCGGAGGAATCTATTTCTGCGTGGCTACTTTGCTACGAGCATGTAGCGTCTTTAAACAATTGGTACCAAGCCACAAAGGTTAAATTTTCATATTTGGCACTAGATAGGAATGCAAAAAAGTGGCACGCGACGCGAATTTCAACGAGTGCCCTAAATTCATGGGAAGAGTGGGCGATGCTCTTGAAAACTTCATTCACAAGTCGGCACTCGATTGAGATCCCCCATTTGCGTCTACAAAACCGGACCCAGATGTCTTCCGAAACCCCTGTGCAGTATTATTATAATGTCGCACAACTTTGTGCTAGGGTCAACCCGTCTATGACAGAAGCCGATCGGTTGTGGCACCTTTTGCGCAGTGTGTGCCCGGACATTCAAGAAAAAAATATATAATTGCGAACCCAGAAACCTGTGCTGCTTTCCTCCAAATTTTGCAACGCATTATTCTGGCATCTTTAATCAGTCGTGCTTCAGGGTCGCAGCCGATTGGCATTTACTATTCTACCAGCCTGCAGTCATGGACGCAAAACATCGCGCCTCCGGTTGGAATTGCACCCGCCGCAGCAACAATACAGCCCTTCCGTGTTCCGACAGCAGCGCTGCAGCCGAGCTGCGTGGCCCACGGGAGGCTCCCGACCACGGAAGAGACCTGAAGGCGATTGCCGACCCCATTGTGTCACTTTCTGACAGGCTCAAAAGCATCGAGGACGAGATGTGTCCCCCCGAAATGCCTTGGCCACCTAGAACTTCCCGTGCCAACGACGGGCGTCCCCAATGTTAGATTTGCCACCGCGTTGGTCACATAGCGCGAAAGTGCTCGAAACGGCTTCGAGATGGCAGGCATGTTCAAAGGTGCCCAATGAGAACCAGAATGGACAGCATAACCCCTCGGGAAATGAGAACGGCCGGGCCTAGGGGGCCAGCTCGGCCACGCCATTGGCACATTGTCGGAAAGCCAGCTTCTTGCAGTCCCCACACGAGCCAATGGTACAGATGCACAACTTGTAATTTATACCAGCTCCTCCGTAAATGTAATCTCAGGAGAATGAGCCAACAAAATATGTGCTACAATCAGATTGAGAGAAGACATATTCATCAGAGGAATTGGTGGAGGTGCGCTCACCCCCACCGTGAAGCCGAAGTAAGACTTGAATTCGGCACCACCAATATTTATGCGACATTTTTGGTAGTGAACGATTGCCCGTACGAACTGCTAAGTGGCCTTTGTTTCTGTAGACCAGCAACGACTTCTTATTGATTTCTCGAAGAAAGAGCTCGCACTCCATGGGGAAGTTTTCCGGCTGCGTGTACACTCAGGTGTCCCTGAACACAATGACGTCCTTACAGTGCGGTGCCACGGGCACATTCGAATGGCTATTGAAGTGAAAGTCGCAAGAGACGAAGTTCACCTTGTCGAACCAAACAGCACGCTCAGAAGCGGACTCCAAGTGGCACGAACAGTAACAAGGATTGTGCAGTGGAGAGGCCTCACTCATATTGCTAATCCCACCATGTCGCCAGTAAATCTCCTCGGTGGAACAAAGCGCGGGTGGGCTTCGTCCATTCATGACGCACAGCTGGCAATTACGGCTCCACAGAATGATCGAGTTCTCCAAGAATTTGACATAAAAACTGGGATTACATACAGTTATCTGAACGAGAGAAGCTGCTGTGGCTCATTGAGAAGTACCGTCATCTTTTCACAAGCACCGATAACCCCATTCTGCAAACGCATGTCGCTAAACACGTGACCGACACGGGTGATTCTCGACCCATTCACCAGCACCCATATCGTCATTCTCCTTCTGAAAGGCAACAATTTATCCTACAAGTTGAAGAAATGCTTCGCGATGAGACCGTTAGAGAATCACACAGTCCTTCGTCATCGCTTGTTGTCCTCGTGAAGAAGCCAAATGGGACTTGGAGTTTCGGCGTCGACTTCCGAAGGGTTAATCAGGTCACTTAAAAAGATGTGCGCCCCCTGCCGCGAATCGATGACATTATCGACGTGCTTCAGCGGTCGAAATACTTCACACACTTGATCTAACGTCAGGCTACTGGCAAGTTAGTATTAAGGAGGCAGATAAGCAAAAGACCGCATTTGCCTGTGGACTTGGCCTATACAAATTCAACGTTGTCCCGTTCAGCCTGTGCAATGCCCTAGCCACGTTCCAGAGAATGATTAATGAAGTGCTTAGAGGCTTTTTCTGGAGGGTTTGTTTGACCTACTTGGACGATATTGTAATTTTTTACAAAACTATGGCAACTCAATTGGAAGATTTGGAAAGTGTTTTTTTTATTGGCGTTGGACTCGCAAACTTGCGACTGAAGCCCGAAAAATGTAGCTTCGCCCATGAGAAAATTAAAGATCTCGGACACATACTCACAGTTGAAAGCATCCGGCCAGACCCAGACAAAGTAGCAGCCATCGAAAAATTCTCCAAGCCACGAAATAAGAATGGTGTGCAGAGTTTTCTTAGACTTTGTAACTACTATCGGCATTTCATCAGACGTTTCTCAAATTTCTCGACCTCTGTCAAACTTATCTGAAAAAGATGTTCCTTTCGTCTGGGTGGGCGGCTTGCGAAGCGGCGATGCATTCCCTCAAAGAAAAGCTGATCACAGCCTCAGTTTTGCGTCAGTTTAAGCCGGGAAAGCCAGCAGAGGGGCACACTAATACCTGCAATTACGACATTGGCGCCATCCTTGTTCGAAAAATCGGAGCTCAAGAACAAGTCATCGCCTATGCCAGTCGCCACCTTGACAAGGCTGAGATAAACTACAGCACGGCTGAAAAATAATGCCTCACCGTCGTGTACGCCTGTGGAGAGTTTCGGCCGTACATCTTTGGCACTCAATTCACTGTCGTAACTGACCAAGCGAGCCTGGCTTGGCTGATGAAAGTAAAAAATCCAGACGGTCGTCTCATACAATGGTCATTATTGCTTCAGGAATTCGACATAATTTTGCGAAACCGCCCTGGCCTCAAAAATGGAAATGCCGACACGCTGTCCCGCCTTCCTCACGATCCCACGCTGGTAAGCGAAGAAAGCACTTTACCGTTGCTGATCCTGGATCAGGTGGATGTTGGGAAAAATCAGAGGGCAGACCCTTGGATGAGATATATTGTACAGCATCTCGAGCAACCGGATGCCCCAGTTGAGAAGAAAACTAAAAGAACGGCACGGAGCTTCCGGTTGATCGACGGTGTACTGTTGATCGACGGTGGACGAAAGACTTCCAGGAAGATCGCGCGGCGCTTGTGGTCCCTAAGTGCTTGAGATCCGAGATTTTAAGACACTGCTATGACGTCCCCACGGCAGGCCACTTGGGTGTTAAGCGCACATAAGAAAAAGGGCGTTGCCGCTATTTCTGGTTGAAGATGTTCTCGTACGACAGCAAGAATGTACTCTCTCACCCTGACTGCCAGACGCAAATGCAACTACCTGGAAGGCCAGCCGGTCTTTTCCAACCGATCCTACCTGCAGGTCGACGCTCTCAACAAGTGGGCATGGTCTTTATTGGACCTTTCACTAAGTCTAAGTCAGGGAACCGCTACATTGTCGTGATTACCAACTACCACGCAAAATGGGTCGAGGTTGTCACATGTCAGGCGGCACACTGCCGCAGAGGCAGCAAGAGCGTTCGTCGAACAGGTCATGCTGCGTCATGGTGCACCGGAGAAAGTAATGGTCAATCGCGGACAACATTTTGTCGCCAACTTGACCGTGAAAATTTTCCGGCTCGAGGAAAGCGAACATGCCACCACAACAGCATACCACCCACAGGCCAACAGCTTGTGCGAGAGTTTTAACCGCACGTTAGCTGACATGCTCAGCATGTATGTTTTCTCACACCATCGCGACAGAGATGAATTTTCACCGTACGTCTTCTTTGTGTACAATTCTTCCACTCACGAGACGACCGAATTCACGCCCTTCTTTCTGCTTCACAGACATGAGCCGAGGCTATAGTATACCTACAGCCTCTATAGATGTTGGGTCGGGTGCACAACGTGAATTCGACTACACCCTGGATACTATCAAAGTGGCTCGATGACTCCGGCAGGCTCGAAGACTGGTAAAAGAACGGGGAGGCGTCAGCAGGAGAAGAACAAACTCAGCTATGATGCTAAACGACGAAGTGTTGTTCACTACGAGAGCGACTTGATGTACTTGTACTCCCTCCCGGGCCAAAAGGAAGACAACCAAGTTTCTTCACAGACACTACGTACCTTTACGTCTCGTGCGCCAGGTAACCACGAATAACTGGGAGGTGGTAGACCAACCTGGCAGAAAAAGTGACATTGTTTTTTGTGGAGAGTTTAAAACCCTGCCACGTTCGATGCTCTTTCTATGCCGACGACGCAGACGATGAATCCGGTAATAATCGGGAGGTGCACGATTGAAGTGTTGATGTGCGCGAGTGCAGTGCAAGGAGTGATATCCGCGAACAACATCGAGGTGTTCACGTGCGCGAGTGCAGTGCGAACAGTGATGAACAGGGATTGCATACAGGGATTGCCGCTGGTCATGCCTGGCTTCAGACTATAGAGTGCTCGCGTTTTGCTAACGTAGCGTCGCTGTGCCCAGTGGGCGTGCGCGTCAACGATACATCCAAGTTATTAGGGCCCTTCATGATGCGCTCGAGGCCGTATTGCTAGCTCCACATATACCAAATTTATTCATACGGGACGTAAATGGATGATGAAATATATGACAGGTGAAAACATTACAATCCGGACACGCGTATCATGTAAGAACATCGCAACATACCACGCTCATAGCATGCTCGTGGCCGTTTTGCTAGCTCCACATATACTAAATTTGGTATCACGTGATGTGATAAGATGGCGAAAATAAACGACACTTCCAAACATGATTATCTCGACACGGAAGTCTTGCATGACATCATTTACCTCCACCTCGTAACGCTGTGCTGGTTTTAAAGTGACATATCAACATTTCGCATTCGTGCTTCACATATCATCGATTACCACTGTACGTGGGATCTGCCAAATTTGTCCACATTTCTTTATTTATATTTACACCATAATTGTTTCTAAAAAATATCTGCTATATATTCCTCTGCATTGTTGTCTTTATTTTCTAAATATTTATGTATTTTGTTATTTGAAAACATTTTGTTCACTACTTAGAAAACTAACAGCAGCAAATAGACTTCTGCCCCTATCCAAAATCGTAGGATTAATTGATATTCTCTAATGCCGGATTATAAAAACCGGGCAAATTATTAACTAAACATGATGTCAATGCACTCCGCTAATTCCGCTTGTACTAATCTTTCTTCTGTAGCACTGTTGGAGATAATATTTATTAGTATCTATGACGTAAGAAAAAAATTGTGCGTACTGTTTCAAAAGCGTGCGCTTTTTATGTCAGCTTTATCATCATGTGTATTGTGGGCTGGGCTTACACCCTCACAATTTATGGATCACAATTTTAGCTGGATTTTTAAAGTTATTCTACACCCTCCGATAGCATCCTCCGATAGAACCAAGCCCTCCGGATGCCCATTGAGAAGTTAGGCAAATGGCATTGATTCCGAATCTCTTACTTACCTTGAAGCATGCAAAATGCTACTGGGTTCTCGCAAAATATGTGAGTTCACAATGATTGCCTTCGTTCTTATCATCCTGGTGGCACCTGAGGGACCATTTATCTGTCAACAATGTCAAAAAATAATGAAATAAAATATTGAAATCTAAATTTGGAATACTATAATAGTGCGCTTGGTTATCTGTCACATGGAATAAAGTCCACTATAAAAGGTGTACTCACCTGATGAGCTTTATGAGGCATTTCAATAGTGTAATTACGCAAAATTGTTGGCCTACCAATTTTTTTTCTCTGTAAGGTGTCCGGACGCCAGTCAGTTGTGACAAGACACAATGTTTGGTGCAGCGTGAATAGATAAGTCATTACAGGCATCTCATTACCAATAAATTGTAGTTAACATTTCAGAGAGCTCCAAAAACGACAAGCCACCGGGTGCTACTATCCCAATCTCGCGTGTACATTGCTCGACCACGTAACCACGCAGAACTGCGATGAACGTCCGCATAGTGTGCATCAAGAAATCTTTTTAAACGCTCCACAGGAAAGTAGTCTTGCCAAGCACATGACTTTCAAAGCATGCACCGCCACAACGGACTTGCGAGCCATCGCCGAGCAGTATAGTCAGCTGGTGCAAATCCGACAAATGAGTAATGATCACTATGACGTCATCATAGCTTGTTATAGTGCCTGCTGAGTAGCTACGTGAGAGAAGTAAGTGATCGATGTCGAGTTGCTTTCGAGGGTGTCAATGCTGCGATAGGCACTCTATAGCACCCGATGGCGCAGGCAAACTTCACGTTTCATATAAAATACTTTCCAACCCATATTCGTCTTTCATATTTTGCATTTGATGCATGTATGGTTAGAGGAATCGATGACACAAGCTATCTCACCCGCGGGATTTCTGGTCGAATCAGTTTGATTTACGGGGACCGCCTTGGGTGACTTATCTAGTAAAGCTTTTCATTGGTCGTACGTGCAAACTATTTTAGCTGTGCACATTGTTTGAGCATGTTACTCTTGATTTGTTTGAATCTGCAACGAAGAAAGACCTCAAGTGGACACGCCTTGCTACACTCGCCTTGCCAGGCAACATCACTCTCATAGAACTTACCAAGCTATAAAGGTTTCACGTTTATTGAGGAGCTTCGAAGTGCTTTTCAAATAAACGCAATATAATAGCAAGTATGGACCCGTGGGAGTGTCGGAGAAGCGTACCCTGACCATACAAAGGTGAAAATTGCAATGGTAAAACAAACTGTACGATGCAAAAGTAGAATCGTGGCGTTTTCTGTTGAGACCCTAATTTAAACACTAAAGGTTGAGGAATGGGGAAGAGGGTGACAACGTGGCACTGAAATGCTATATCTTTGATGAACCTTTCCCTTGTTGCTGGCGGAGATCAAGAAGTACAATTAGGTGCTGCATTGAAGAAAACACGAAAACAGTAAGACTGCGTGCACAATTTTATTAAAATATTCTACTGACGAGAGTGTGTCTGCACTGTTCAGTTTTGGATGCCACCGTAGTGAGTTGGATAATGAGGGGGAAGAGTAGAAGTGCCTCAGACAGGCTGGCCGACGTTTCGATAGGCGAACCTTTCTTTGTCTAAGATAGGCTTTGACAAACATAGGTCCTCCTACCAAAACGTCGGCCAGCCTGTCTGAAGCCCTTCCACTCTTCATCATGGTTATCCCACTACGTGCTTCCATCTGACAGCTTCCTTCTTGATTCTAGATTACTGTGGTTTTAGATTACACGTTATTTGCTCCACGCGAGACCAAGAAATGGGTGATGTATGTGTTCATTTGGGAAAATATATCTATGATCATAAAACAGCATCTTTCTATGACGTTAAATTGTCACTGTCCTTCAATAGGAAAGTATAGACCTATTTCACGTTTGCCAACATGGTAGGCGCCAAGCGACGGCACGGCGCGTAGGCTTTACCCAGTCGTCCCAGCTGAAAGCGCGCCGCCAGCATCTATGATCACGTGACGACGAGCGCAGCAGGTACATAGGCCGCCTTCGAGAACAGCGCGTCAGGACGCCTCTCGGTTGTTTACATGTGGCGACCGCTACAGAGGAAGTAGCAGTGGCTGTAGAGCGGTTGTGAAATCAACATATGAGCTATGAGGACGTGTAGCTCTAGCTTGCAGAGCCTTGTGAAAACATACGAGGTATTATAACGACGGGAATGTAGCTCATCTGCGAAATGTCATCGTCGTTGCTGAAGCCTACGTGACATGTCCACATTTTAATTTGTACTAGTGCAAGGACAGATCCAGTTCAGCAAGGATAACAATATGCACATGCGCGGTGTAAAAGTACGTAGTCACGAACTGCTACCGTAAACCATTGCATATAACAAATGTGCCCGATACGTTATTCATGGAAACAACAAGGGCGACCTCGGCGACACTTTCTTCTGCAATACGCTTGCGACAATGCTTCAACAATATGCTGTGGACGACACACACACACACACACACACACACACACACACAATCACACACACTGCCACGCACACTCACACATGCTAAACCCATGTTATGTTTTTTTATGAATTACACTTGCCCAATTCTATACGTTATTTCTATACGTATACGTTTTATGTAATGTTGTTTAGGCCAACTCCTGCGTTACCCCTTCGGCGTTGCAGTGTGTTGAAAAAAAGTAAATAAATACAATTTTTATGAAAAAATTTATTTATCGGCTTTATGAGATCGTGGATAAAGCTCTCTTCCTGCTTATTGGACTGATTGGATATGTGCACAAAGGCGGGTGAAAATGTACAATAGTCTGCCAGCGGCTACAAAGCTGCTACGCTCGTGCTCTACCACGGCAGAGAACGCATATATATATATATATATATATATATATATATATATATATATATATATATATATATATATATATATATATATATATATATATATATATATATATATATATATGCGCGGTGCGTTTCGGCATTTGCCAGAGTGCTTTTCCTCACTAATTCCCTAGGCCAATACAGCCAGTGGGTGCCCTTAAAAACCACAAACTTTCTCTGGTTTTACTCCAACTCAACCTCGCAATGTTGAGTTGGAGTAAACACAGAAAAAGCTTGTGGTACGTTTAAAATATTGTATCTTTAAAATACTGTATCGCGAGAGAACACAACGTATTCGTCTAGTGCATCGGCGTAAGCTTCACACAAAAGATGTTGCTTGCCCTCATGCAAAAGAAAAAAACACCAATGCAGCTCACAAATAAACATGTAGAGCAGTCAGACATTGGGCTAAATGTGGACAACTGAATTCAAAGAAAAAAGAAACCTCCAACTAACATTTACTTTTCTCGGCCCAGCGTCTAAATATCTGGTATTTCATAATATCCACATGAGGGAAGCCCCGTGTCTTAGAGCCTTGCGTCACGTATACGTGAAGAAAATATACGTGTAAGCGCAGTGCACCTTGGGCCCTCCTACGATACGACCAGAGAAGCCACTCAGGCATTGAAGTTTCAGTATTTTTGGAATAAACCCACCAATTAAATCATGTTACAAATGTGTCCACCTATGCAAAAGTACAAAAGCAACATAATTCCTCAGCAGAAAACTTATACGTGATGGCTTAAGCAATGGCACAGTAAGGACGACACTTATGACGGTGTATTGGTAGTCTCTCATTTCGGTTGTTGAACTATATACCACTCGAAACCGACTAAGGCTATGAAAAATGCCTTTGAGAAGGGCTCCATATAATTACGATTACTTATGGGTCGTTCACTACCCGAAAATTGCAGAAAAATGGGTTCATTATCCCAGAGAAGTCTGGGTGGCGCCACCTGTCGGAAAGCCATGATGACGTCGCGGCAAGAAATTTTCAATGCACGCTGTTGCGGATCCAGGGACGCGCATACTGAACAAGCATACTCCTCATTTGCTGGTCCATCGTTTGCGAACTTTTTTTTGGTTATTTCGGGTCTCAGATGAATAACAAGAGCAGCATCTAGAATTGCCGTATGCGGGAAGCGACAAATATTTAAATTTTTGTTTCAGTTGAATCAGCAATGGTTCTCGGTGGCCGTCGTATTCTTGCACCAAGTTTTTTGTTGTTGTTGTTGTGTTTCGCTGCATCACGACGAGAGAGAAGAGCTGGAACATGTCCGTGCTTGAATACAGAAGCGCGTTAATAAATGCCAGGCGGTCAAACGTCTTCGCCATAACTCACAATCGTAAGATGCCTATTTACAGTAATATGTTGCGTTGTTCAGAGGCAAATCCTTTTATGAATGTACTTTTTCACTCCATAAGTGTTATTTGCATGGAAGACATCAGTGTACCTGCCAATAGTGTTTACGCCAGTATGCCAATCCCCAAGCACACTTGCGAACACCCATACATTATTAAGGCTCGCATAATATCTTGAAAGTGCTATTGCAAGAATGTCACTGCATCGCGTGTGTCTTTTTCTTCTTGTGGCTAATCGATGAATCATCGCGTAGTTTAGTTTCAGGCAATTCTCGCAATAATTTGGACCCTTTATCTCACTACAAAAACAAGTTGAGGTGAACTGCGTAGGCTTCATACAGCATTATAGCGATTCCCCAAAACACGTAAGTACCAGTCTATACAGTTAACTCGGGGCTTAGCTTTCATGCATTTGACTACCCCTGAGCTTCATAAACATCACTTGGCGCGAGAGAAGACATTGACTCGTTGAGGGGAAGGGCGTTTGATTATTACGTGGCCCACGTCACTGAGTGCACCGTCGGAACAGTTCAGACGCAAGCTTCTTTACACTATTTCGACTTCTTTCCACGTTTGTTATAACTATTGCTATCAATAGTGCTCCCACGTGAACTGAACCTCGCACATGACGAAGTGGTTGATCCAAACTGACCTGTATATGGCGACATATTCCTAGGTAACTCTGGGAGTTTAGTAGGTGCTGTAATCACGATCCATTGGTGGACAATGCTATGCAGAAGATTTTTCGAATAGTCTGACAGGAAAACGAGGAACAGTTCTTTCACGTTACTATGCTTTAACCAGAGTAGCGTTTCTGCTGTCGTTGTCACAGTGACGCCCTCGGGCTCTGCGTTTTGTTTCCAACTTTCTACTGCGTATCTCAGAAGCTATGTAGAGGAACTAGATGACATATTTGAACACATAGCAAGGGGAAAATGGACAGTAAACATTAGAAAAACGGCAGAAATGTGACGCCGATCAAAAGAACGTCCAGTGTGTGAGTACGATAAGCCACTTTTTTTATAAGTATTTGTTACACACAAGCGCACTCTTCGTTTATTTTTTTTCGCAGTGGTGGTTGCACATCAGACAGTAATCAGTCTTTCTCAGACATCTTTGACTGCATTTCTCAAACATCTTCTGCCGTAGCAAGGCCAACTATATGCGGCTCTTTTCTGGATATGCAATGAGAAGTTCCAAGGCATCTCAAGTGTATCGAAAGCTTCGCTATGGCATATATCATCGACTGTAGCTCAAATCCGAGATACAAGATACCCTATTCATTTTAAACAAAGACACGCAAAGGTGATACAAACCTCTGCTCATCAGGTACACGTAAGCACTGTTTTATTATCGTACGAGTGGCGCTTCCATTTTTTGCGGTTTAAGAAGCAGTCCCAAAATGAATCCAGTTAAGTCAGAGATGTTTGAGTGGAGCGTTCAAAATTATGTTGACAATCTCAAGTTCTGTAAAGAAGTGGTGACGGAATATTTGTGAGCTTCTTTCTTTCTTTCTTTCTTTCTTTCTTTCTTTCTTTCTTTCTTTCTTTCTTTCTTTCTTTCTTTCTTTCTTTCTCTGAATCGGTTACAGTTGACTCGCAAAAATCTCTTGCGCCAGCACGGAATGAATGTTTATTTATCTCTTCATACGTCAGGACATGAAGCAGTTTCTATTTTTAGACCTACTTCGGGGTCCCATGAAACATCTGGTCTAGTCGTGAATAAGTACTATCATGCGGCCGTGACCACCGGCCACGTCAGTGGCTATGTTCAGCCATGTTGTCAACAATAATATTTTGTCTGATGCATTAGGCGTTGTGAGTGCTTGTTTTTTCCATAGACACAATACGTTGCTTTAACTATGCCTATTAGTAGTGGAGCTCGGTGTCTATTGGTGAAGGTCCAGGACGCCTTTACCTAATATCCTATTTTTATTGGTGAAGGAGCCTGAACGAGTCCAAAAATAGGTCAGAAAACCTTGATTTAGTTCTCAAAGCTCACCACTGCCTGCGACTTCGTTCTTCTAGTTGTCGTCTAGCTGACGCCAAAACTTCAGTGAGGCTCGGGGCAGCCGTAGTAGGAGGCTTAGTTAACTTTCTCGCTCCAATGATTTTTAAACGAGGAGGTTCAGGTGTGATTAGGCAGACATGGAATTCACAACACATGCACTCTGTAACACAGAGCGTGTGTGTGTGTGTGTGTGTGTGTGTGTGTGTGTGTGTGTGTGTGTGTGTTTATTAGAACACATAGATATCAGCGTGAGCTATCACGCTCTATCCTTGTATATTCTCCGCAGGGTATAACTGTAACTGGGTGGATGTATAGCACGTAAGCGGCTTCATGTATATTGCATTGACTCGTATTTCGATCGGGCAACGCTGCATTCTAAAAATATATGACGTTCCTGCATATGGACGTCGGAGCGCGAAGCAGTCACCTGTTGACTACACAGCTCCATTCCGGCAGTAGGCAGGTTTAGTCTCTCTGCAGTTAAGCAAACGTTTGTGGATGCCCAGCGACTAGGAGGCAGCGGTGCCACACCGCCGCTGCTTGTAATGTACAAATGGCAACTGTATATTCACATCAGTGTATGTGGCTGCCAAATTGTGTTGGAACTTTTTGTGATTACTTTTGGCCCACTGATGTTGCACAGTACACGAACCTCTAGCTTCTTGCCTGTATACAAATTCAATTGCTCCGACCGGGACCAATGCGGCATCGACTAGATGATTCGCCCGACTACGTGACTACGATAAGTACGAATGCTTTCAAATAGATCACACTGTTTGGATCTTCATGGTATTACACAATGAGAAGCACTACCTGTCTGAATTGCAAGCACCATATTCCATGTAAAATATTCGTTTATCAAATGCTTGCAGAGACTGAGGATCACCGCTGCATAAAACTCTGCAGGGAGGTACAACACAATTAAGCTGCATCAAGCACCTGCCTAAGTACTCGTCACTAAACCATATTTTCAAACAATCTGTGAACCAGACAGTAGTTGAAAGATTTCGATGTCACAATTACAACTCTGCAACAGGAATAAAACATTCGTGCGTATAGAAGACGACAAAAAGGAAAAATTTAGAGGCTCTATATAAGGACTTAAAAAATTGAGCTCTATTTTGTTAAAGACTGTACTTCATGCCGAAATAAAAGAACAGCCAGCAACTGGCTTAATAAACACGTCCCTAACTCCTGTTCATATCTCCTAGTTCTGAGAGCTCGCTGAAGGAAAGAAAATGACATTGAAGAAAGTAAATAATGTTAGTTGAACTTTGAATTTATGCAACCTCTTGTAATCTAATATAACTTGTTGATTTCCGGTTGAGTAAGCGTTGTGTGGTTCCAGATAAATGGTACCGTCTGACAGTATTTTTATTCTCGTATTCACTTACCTTGTACTGTTTGTTACAATATGACGGTCTACCTTCAATAGGTGCAGTAAAATATTGTCGACCATGTTCAAGCGGGTTGAAGCTTGAAAATAAAGCATATCCCTCTATACGCTTCGCAATTACACCTACAAACGAGCTTGTAATTCACTAAAAGCCTGGAAATTTATTACGAACGTACACTGCCACGTAGGACAAGCTGCTGAAAGCGCGAGCAAGATGATAAGCATTTTCAGGCAACTTTGCCGCAGTCGCTTTCGGAACTGCTTTCTAAAGTGCCTCCACTTTTAGAAGTGAAAGCATGCGGAGCATTGAAAATGTACTTTAAGCTGGCATCCACAGCCGATGAGCAGCAGCTGAGGAGGGTGTAGGGGCCGGGGTGGCGCTATAGTGAAACGGCTAGGCACAAAAAGTAAATTGGGAGAACATAACTCAACGACTCTTCCCAGATAAGCAGTTTCATTGGCAGAGGCTGACAATACCCACCCCGCTATTCTGTGATCAAGGGCATCGGGTGCTTTAGGGCATGTTCTATTCTGCGTGTAAGAGGAACCCTTTGTCTTCATCTTAGTGACGTAGAATGGTGGTGCGTCTTTAGTTAAATTAGCAGAAAGAGGTCATCTTTCCCCTTTTACAAAGACTTCCGCTAGCTTCTGACAAAACAAAATGTAAAGAATACATGTCCCTCCCAGTATCGCTATGTGACCAATACATCACAATATGTGGGACTCCTATGGGGATAAAAACAAACTCATGTATCTCACATCAGGAATGATACCTGGAGCTACGCAATGATGGTGCGAAGACTGCGGAAACAGTAGAATTAGCGAGCTCGTACTCCAATCGCGTTTACACAACCTCACTTACACAACATCATACTATCGCTTTGCAATGCTATTGTTTGTCTCATTATTTCTATTTTTAGGTCTCTCTTTCTATCTCTCTTTTTACTTTTCTATTTGTTCGGTCTTCCGTTATACTTGTATCTTGTGTCTTTTTCTCTTTCTCGTTCTAGCAAGGGAACCATACGGTTGTGATGAATATTTGTTCTGGTGCCGTGCTTTCATATACATATCTAAAAATAAAAGTAGAGCGAAAATAACTTTGTTTTATTTCTGATACATGTGGTTACAACGGCGGAATTCAGATCATGGGTACTCGAGTGCCATTTCACCAATAAATTTTATTTTTTTTCACTTTATTTAGCATTCACATTTCCTTTGTGTCCCTTTTATGTCTTCGCTTTAACTCGCACCTGATATAATCGGTTTCGGGGCCCTCCCTTATTTATTGGCGCGTACTCGCCCGAGCAGGCTGAAGATTGAAGAGCTCCACTCTTTATAAATTCGCTCTAAGACACTGTCTTAATGCTGCCTGGCCCCATTCGATAAAACAAGGACTAATGTTGAAATGATTCGATCCATCCTTACTAGTGCACTGATGTCACTATGAATTTTTGGTCTCCGTTAAGTTTGATATTCTCAGCAGCGAACATTTAAGGAAGGGGATTTGAAATTAAACACGGGCAGAGTTCTAAGTGTACCTGTGAAGAGTACACGACTTGCCTGTTGAATAATAAGTTTTGGAAAGCATAAAACACTTTGCAGCTATTTGCTTTTAAAGAGCAATATTTTAAACGGCTCAAATCATAGTTTCTGACGACAGAAAACTGCTGTCGATAATGAAGAATGATTATTAGATTTTTGACATTTCTTTATGAGTGTTACATACTTCTGGAACACGACGGTGAGGACACCCATCGTTAAACCTAACGCCCCGTACATGCCGCAAGAAAAAACAAGCAGCAAAGTTTTGTTAATTTTTAGTAGTAGTAGTAGTAGTAGTAGTAGTAGTAGTAGTAGTAGTAGTAGTAGTAGTAGTAGTAGTAGTAGTAGAACTTTATTTACAGAAAGCCGGATACAGAGCTCACTGCAGGGGCAAAGGGCTAAAGGCGAACAGCCTGACAAAGGCCCTTGTCCCTCCGCAGTCCGCGACAGTGCAAAACTTAGACATCAGCACTGGCAAACAATATATATATTGAATACATTGGTTTCAAGCAACCTGCAATTGTACACACAAAATTCAAACATAAATAGCATAAGAAGTTTACATAACACATTTCAAAAATTAGAGGTCACTCTCGTAAAAATTCAAAACTAAATGATATCAATAAAACAACTCAAAAACAGACACAAAATGCATGCGGATACAGTGAATTGCGCTGTATACACTCGTATAATGACATAGAAATTTATGAAAAAATTTAAGCATTTGCAGAGGCATGAGACTTCATTACGTAATTTCGATAGTGTAGACCGGTGGTTATGAATAAGTTCTTTATTTGTTTCTTGAAAGTCGCACTACTAGCCCTAAAGTTCAATTGATCTGCAAGAGTATTTAAAACCTGAGGTACCTGGTAAGCAACACTTTGTTTTCCATACTTGGTTCTTGTTCTAGGAGCCCGTTTCTTCTGTTCTCGCAGACTGTAGTGTGGTCTTTCAGAGCAACTTTCTTCATATAGCTTAGTCTTTTGTATTAACTGAAGCAATTTAAAATGATATAATTGGTCAATTCTGAGTATCGAATGTTTAATGAATAGTTGACCAGTGCGCAAGTCTTGTAGATTTCCCCTGTATTTTTCAAAGCAGCGCAATATTTTCTTTTGTATAGTTATTAACTTATGATAATTCCCTTGTGATGTCGTTCCCCAGACTAACATTCCATAAGTTACTTTAGAATGGAAGAGTGCATAGTACATACTTATTTTTAACCTCAATGGGATTAAGTGCATTGTTCTAAAAAAACAACCAACTATTCGTGCTAATGCGGTTATCAGATGATTTATATGTGTGTTCCAGTTTAATTCCTCCTCAAACCATACACCAAGAAACTTTTGTTCCCTAACATGTGCGATGCAATTTCGTTCGAATTTTACAGCTATGTTCGCAGAATTCTGCGAACAACTGTTTGCAGAATTCCTGCGAACAGTTGATAACACAACATTAAGAAACTCAATAAACTTTTTTTGTGGCCATGTGGTGGCCTATTGACACCAATTACTATGAATGAGCCAACACACATTGTAATGCATTCAACATCATCGTTCATAACAGTATACTTATCAAGCAGTGCACTGGAAAGCGTATCCTTAAAATAAATAGCAAGACCTCCACCTTTTTGCTGATTACGACCGAGAAGTTCATGACTATAGCCTGGAAAGAACGGAGAATCTTCTTTATAAGTAATCCATGGCTCGGAGAAAACTAGCACATCAAATCCGATAGCTATGGACCCTATAAAATTAGCAATGTCGTCGACCTTTCTTTTTATGCTTCTACAATTTATACGCAGTGCCTTAAACAAGCCTTTTCCGGATTGAAATACCCTATGAAAGTTTTCAACACTGTAATACTTTTGGTTATTTACAAGATCAGTCATAGTGGAATGTTTTTCAATTTGTTATGACACATGCCACATCTAATTTCTAATTTTAGCCAGGCTTGTCTCATCCGCGATGTGTATCGCTCGTGATCCTTCATCTTTGCGTGCAAAGACTTCGCCACTGGATGTCCAGACAAATTTCCATGCGGCTTCTTTCTTTTTTTGTATTGCCGCTTCAAGCAATGCCTCGCCCTTCTGCGTCAAATGTTCATTTACAAAAATGGGCGTGTTTTTGTCATCCCCAAGCATAGAACTATCGAGCCTCTTCTTTCTACATTTCGCCAGTATGTCGTCACGTTTTGTGCTTTTTACAAAGTGAACGACTATTTTCTTCACACCAGGCTTAGGAGTGGGAATCCAGTGGCATGCGTCAATATCAGACAGATCAACTGCCGCGCCGACAGCTTCGCTTATCTTTCTTACAACATCCACTGCATCATTCCCGATCGGCGCACCCTTTATCTCAAGATTGTTTAGGCGCTGATACTTTTCGAGCTCATCGCATTTTTGTGACAGTTTCTTATTTTCCGCTTTCAATTCCATGTTTTGTCTCATGAGCTCTTGCATTTCAGCTCTCATATTCTTAATATCAGTGGCTACATCTTTCACCTCACTGCAGGTGTCAGAGCAAAAGGCTATGGTGTCTTTAACTTCCCAAATCTCACTTCTGAAATCGCGTTTGAAATTTTCAAATGCCTTCGACAGCTCTTTTAAATCCTTTAAATCTGCTGCGTCCTTTTCCGCGTCTTTCCCCGCACGTTTTGCGGAATCCTTCCTCATAGCAAAGCAAGGACACTTCACTCAAAGCAAATACACTTCACGCTGTGTTCGGCACCAGTGCACAGGCACAGGAGCAGACTTAGACGTGAGTAACACCGTTTCTCACGTGCGAAAGCAGAAGATTTGTTACGTTCCGTCCAGTTCGTTCACTGCCGCCGAACTGCGTGGTCCACTCGGCGATGCCGTCTTTTTAAGCGTTTTCCAGGTCCAGGTCACGTGAAACGTCCAGGTGACGTGAAACTCCAAGCACAGACGCAGGACCACAATGACCAAAGTGGTGGTGACGCGTCCGTCTATCAAGGCGACAAGGGCGGTATCCGTGAGCCAAGTTGAAGCCAGCAAGTGACTACAATCTTTTAGCTGTTCGCGTGTATTCGCGTTCAAACTTTCATCAGTATCTTTGCTGCCGCTGTGGAATCTGGGTGGGCAATTTACTAGATAGAAGATTGTTAGGGTTATGTGTCTTCAAATGTTTTCCCAGTTTAAAAAAAAAGTTGCCTCTGAAGTCTTTTCAGAAAGGCATCGGCTCGTTAGGTCTGGTAGCTTTTTTACAAAGCTGATTAGAACTCGGAGCAGCGCGGCCATCCTTTCCTCCCTGAACTCGCATGACCTCTTAACAGAGCCTTTTGCATTTTGTATATCGTAGTGTTTTTCTTGGCTTTTCTCAGGATGACACGAGCATGAAGCCCTACGAAACAGGACTTAGAATCTGCTGTAAGTACTTTCTCATCCCCATTGAATGTTGCTTCTGTATGTGACAAGGAAGCTACACAGACAAGATATGCTTTTAGCCAAAAGCTTCAGACATCTCACTTGGGCCGAATAACACTCTTCAGAAACCTAAGTACACCGATACATAAAATAGGAGTAAGCATATTTTTACAACCTGTACGAAACTTCGAAGCTTAACATAAGCATGAAAGTTTATAAGAGTCCACCGTCTCGTTTTGTTTCGTCACCGTGATGCATTTGCTCTTTGTGAATTCAAGTGAGTGCTCAGTTAAAGTGTAAACACATGTATTTAAAACTCTGCGTGCTTTTCAAGCTTTTATTGTTCTTGAATGAAGATATCTCGAACAAGTATCCGAAAGCTGCATTTGACGCATCATTCCGTTTCTTTGGATCACAGCTGCAAACCAAAGAATGCATGCAGGGTCTATGCATGTTTCAGCAAGCTTGAAGAAATATATAGTAGAATTGAATTCACTCTTAGTGTTAGTTTTAAAACACGATGGTTCTCAACATGAACAAAATTGTAAACAATTCTGGAGCCCTTACAGTGTCGAGGGAGCCGGGCAAAAGAAGCTTTGCGTGATCGTGCCTAACATATTTATTTAGATGCGGGACTTCGATTAAGCTCCTAATAGTACGTAGTGGTGAATACGGAAGAGCCAAAATTCGCTAATGTCTGTCTCCCACGAGGAGGTATGGATAAGCGCCTTTTAAAGATCGAAAGGCGGCCTTAGAACTAGGAGCAAAAAGACAGGACATGCGCTTTATTTCCTACAAAGACGATGTTCTCGAAGGATACGTTTGGTGAGAGCATTCTTAGAATAACGTCTGTTTTTGACAGTGCTCCCCGTCCTTCCAGCACAAGCTTTGTTGTGGTCAGCACAACCCCACCTAGGCACGAACTCCTCAAACGCCCTTCTGGGAGCTATGGGTGTCCCAGAAAAGAAGGCTTGCCTGGCCGAAGTGGTTCAGTGGCTAAGGTACTCGGTTGCTGATCCGCAGGTCGCGGGTTCGAATCCCGGCAGCGGCGGCTGCACTTCCGATGGAGGCGGGAATGTTGTAGGCCCGTGTGCTCAGATTTGGGTGCATGTTAAATATCCCCAGGTGGTCGAAATCCCCGGAGTTCTCCACTACGGCGTCTCTCATAATCTTATGGCGGTTTTGGGACGTTAAACCCCACATGCGAATCAATCAAAATAAGCTTTTGTTTGCTAAGCACGATCCGTCCTCTCTCTCTCTCTCAATATATAGAGGAAGCGGGTGTAACGGGTGGTTGAGGGTGTGGTGGAGGCTATGAAGGAGGCTTCCACAATTACTTCAGCAACACTCCGTTGGCCAAAGCCCACTCATTTCTATCTTGCTGTACTATGCCCGTGCCTCTTCATTACCCTCTGCTGAGCTTTGCTTGGAGCTCACTGGCTGTGGGCCAGAAGAGTTTTAGTGATCTTCGCCAGCTTCACAAGTTCATTAGTGCAAGCTCTCTTAACTATTGAGCCATATTATGTTCAATGGCGAGGCTCCTGTTGAAGAAGTCATGAAAATAGAAATACTAAACCGACGCTTGCATTTATAACCACGGTACCTATTGTGCGCAGTCGGCACTGGCTATAAAATACCATGATTGAATTCGAGATGGGACCTGATGAGCGAAAAACAACACGCTAAAGGAATATCAGCTGTTCAATCCCTGCAAACTTTCTCCGGCAACAATGTCTATTGCGAAGTACTGTTATAATTCATCGGAGATCAAACGTGGAACACTGTGCGTCTTCATTTTATTGGAGAAGCGGCCGTCAATTACCAGGTCTTGTTGTAGAATAACATAAGCTCGACAAATATAGAAATGTTTCAAAATAGAAAGGAAGTTTACTGGCTATTAGTCACAAAAATGAACATTAGGGCTTTTCCTTTCGCTGTCTGCTCATAAGTGCCTTATGAACTACAAAACGCAAGCCCCAAAAATGCTATTCTGAGACTTTGTTCGAGTGTACAGCAGTTCACGTAGACGAAAAAAAAACCGTCAGATAAACAGCAAATACGATGGCTTCTTTTTATTGACGCGTTGTATGCGATGTGCAAAACAATGTATAAGAACTTGTTCAGAGTCAGCACTGAGTGCGTCCCCATCCCGTGTGTCCTGTGTGTTTTTAGAGCTGTTTACTAAGCCATAAACTGGTATCTTTGTGGTAGGAGCTACTGCGTCTCACTTTGCAATGAAAATGTAATTTAAAAAAAATTGAACAATCGAAGATAAGGTATTGTATAACACAAAGTATGTTATCAAAGAACGGCAAGAGTGCTTGAGGTACTAGTGCATACCGCATACTTAGTTTAAAGAAGATTTATCATTACAAATCATCATGCTGTATGCTAACAAGTATCTCAAAGAAACAACTGATTCCTCCGTGACAAGAATCTGTATATTATGAAAACGAAAACTGTCTTCACAGGAGAGATGCTTTTTTGTAGGGGTTATTCGTGTTTGTAAAACGTATGCTCGTTTTTGGTCGCAATAACAATGTTTGACCTAATTATATGCGCACTCGTTGATGACGAGTGGTACACCTCCATCACGACGACTAACACCCATAATCATGACTGAACCGGTTGCTTTAGTCGTTAGCTAAACCTGGACACAACGTATCGTTAATCCCGCGAAGACGTGGCGTCAACAAGCAAAAAATGCCTAAGCACTGGTACTCAACAAGCACTTCTTCAAAGCACTATCACATATGCAGAGAAATGATGCGACCTGCGTTGCCAAGTGATAGGTAACCTACTCCTGTGTCCATACACCTGAGCTACCACACTGCGCTTCAGCAACACGGGGGGTGGGGGGGGCAGTAGTTTGTAGCTTGAGTCGCAAACATGCGCATGCGTTATACGTCACACTGACATCCTACTTCGCTTCTCCAAGGCACAACATTCGCCCATCGACACTGTTGCCTTTCTTTAGCACCTACTGCGTAATTTTTGTAATCGTAAGTGGGACGCTGTTCAGTTTATGCGGAAGCTGCAGTACTGCTACAACGAGCCATCAAACGCTTGCACACAAGCAAAGGATGTAACTGCGCCTAGGACAACACCCCGGTGCTAGCCCTGGCAGTGTTTTTAACACAAAAGTGTTTTTTGTCGGGGTCCACCACAGCTCCGCTGACGTACTTCCGTCACGAATATGATGTAGTAACATACATACTAAGAGATTGCAAAGAGAAAACGAGTTGGTGAAATTTGGTAGCGGGCCATCGAACCAGTGACCTCCAGCGGGCGTCAAAAGCCACCAAGCCACGGAGCGTACGTAGTCGAGATTGCTAACGGCAGGTCATTTATATACACAATATACCATTGACAGGTCTAAGAGCTTCCCAACTTTACAGCTTTTTTGTCATCAGTAGTGAGATGAAGCAACGGGCTCGCGTTGGGTGAGTGTTGGGTAGCGCTGGGCACCTCTGGCATTTCTTTGAGCGCGCCCCTGTACGGGACATGGTCTCTCCTGTTAAATGACCT
Source organism: Rhipicephalus microplus (assembly GCF_043290135.1). NCBI lineage: Eukaryota > Metazoa > Arthropoda > Arachnida > Ixodida > Ixodidae > Rhipicephalus > Rhipicephalus microplus. The sequence goes on from NC_134706.1 coordinate 90,513,433, forward strand.
TGTTCTTGCAGAAAATGAATCTGCTTAATACGTATGCCTCAAATTGAATCTCATGGAAACACGGTTCTTATTTACGGACATGTAGCATTGGTATTATGAATAATGTGTGGAAAATGGCCCTGCGGAGCAGCTGTCGTTCTGTAGCAGCCATTACTTTATTTTTTCATTACGGAGCCCTTCATGAAAGTTGAACAGGCTGTACGTTCCGTATGTTCTACATGATCTCGCGTCTACCATTTACTTTTTACTGAACGGGTTCGCAGCATGATACCCATGGTTTTTACGTAATCAAAAGAACATATATTTTGCTGTGTATATGCTACTGTAATCTCACAGTGTTCTTCGTAAAGTGCAATAGTGCATCGTGGCCGGAGCATGCGCGACTTATTCCTTCAGCCTTTAGTTTCTGAGCACCCCTCCCATAAGATGTGTTTCCCACAGAAGTGCCATTTAGTCAAGGCCTTAACAAACCTCCAGGGGACCACCTTACCTTAAGCGTCACCGTCGCTTATGACATCAATCCATACCAAAAATGACAGCATATCAACACAGTGAATTATGATGAGAGAGGTGAAGCTTCCACCCGTCTGTCTGTTCATCTGTCTGTCTGTCTGTCTGTCTGTCTGTCTGTCTGTCTGTCTGTCTACGCAACAGTCCGTCCATCTCTCTGTCTGTCTCTCTCTGTTTCTGTCTTTTTGTGTGTCTGGCGATGAACATGAGCCGCCGAGGCCCTTCACACCGCTTCGTCAATGCCTGCTGCTTGCGGTCATTGCGGCAGCAATGAAGCTATAGAGCACGTTCTCTGTCACTGCCCTCGTTACAGCGTGCAAAGACGGCAACTAGCTGCTGCGTTAGCTCGCCTTGACGACAGACCTTTGTCTGAACAATCAGTGCTGGAAAGACGACATGATTTGTGTGCTCACAGAAAATCAGTGAAGGCCTTACTGAACTGTTTGCGTGGCAGCGGCCTATTGTATAGACACCCCAGCCCCCCTCCCTTTTTTTTCTGCTTTTTTGCGCGCGTCTATTTCCCTCTTCGCTTTCTTCCCAATCTTTCTTTCCCATTCCCCCTTCCCCTAGTGCAGGGTAGCAAACCGGATGCTCCGTTTTCTGGTTAACCTCCCTACCTTTCCCTCATTTTATTCTCTCTCTCTCTCTCTTCGTCAATGCCCCACCAACGAAGTGACGAGCATGAGCCGCCGCAGCTAACTGCACCCGTCGCTCTGCTTCGGCCATACCCCTCAAACGATCCAGCACGTAGGGCGATGAACCAGGAGACTGAGAGAGGCGCTCCTTCCTCACGCACCCAGGCATAACACACACATCAGCCGATCGGAGATTAGCGGTACAGTGCCATCTAGAATACATTCACTAAACTGCAGTTTTTATGTACTTCTATGAGACAGTGCCTTCTGTTATACTGTTCGAGAGATGCTGCCCTCGTTTTTTCTTCTAGTCTCTTCTTTTCTTGGAAGCACGTGATGCAGGTCAACGTTAGACTAAGAGGAGTTTCGCCTCTAGAGAGCTCTGCGACCCTCACTAGCTTTAAGTGTTCTCCACCCACGCTCACCCCGCGAATAATCCCGGTTGTCTAAAGGGAAGACAAGAGCTGCGTTGCGTTTCCTTTTCCTCGGGTGGTGGCGATGATTAACTTCAACACACCGCGATTAGTCTACCTTAGCCCAAGTTCAACTTCAAGGTCAGTGACGCCTTCTGGCTGCCAAATCGATTTATCTGCTTTGGCTCTCACCGTTAACTGCCACAAAGCATCTTGACCACAACGGTATGCTTAATCAATAATGGTGGATGTCAGTCTTGGGGATGAAGATATATGATCAAGTGTTAATGTAGATAGATCCACGTGAAGCTGTCAAACATCAACTGGCATTGTACAAGCTCGCTTATATGATTGTACCATAAAAAAATAGCTACTACTCCAAGGGCACGTTTACTTTCTTGTTTTACCAATTACTATGACGGAGTGATCAAGCATGTAGTATTTTATCTAAGTGGTGGAAGCGAGGCGGTAAATTATCTTATTATAATGCAATGCACAATCAAGCACAATATTTATATGCACTTGGCATGCGTAGGCTTCTACAAAAACAAAAACTGAAATGACGTTTCATTTAAACCATCAGACGTAGCTACCTTTGTTATTTTTCAAGCATTACGGAAATATTTCCAGTTACGTGCGACCTTTCTGATTGAAGTTGTCACGTTTAAGCCTGAATATAGTGCAGTGTACTCAATTTTTCACTTTTCACGTGCTCATCTCATAATTTTGCATCTTATGTCCAAGATCAGGTGAATTAAGCTTAGCTAAGATTGTTGAAGCCATGCTTCAATTTTTGGTATACAATAATTTTTAACAATTGGACTTCAAGCTCGTGTCACATGCTGTGCAATAGGCCTTACATGATGTGTTATTTTCTACACTATAGCAGCATTTTACCATTACTGTATTTATGTTATTGTGCAGGTAACATAGTGTAACGTACTGACAGCTTCAGATAACGGGATCGTTGTTTCATTGTTCGTCGTAGACAGCAAGTAATGCCAAGATATGCGTACATAGCAACCCCCAAAACAATCATCATTTACCCACCTCTTGACAGGGTGATGTGTACACCACCCTAGTTGGTTAGGGTACTTTCGGGCAGCGTAGGCTTCGTTGTAGAAGGTTCAGTGGTTCGTAATGATCCCATGCTCCGCCATAAAATTCTAACCGAAACATTCGCACACTACGAAAAGCAGTGATGAAACAGATGCCGAAGAAAATGAATTAGTCTGCTTGTTTAGTTGATTAATTAAACGTGCATCAGGTGCTTCGGCATCGAAGTTACTGTGTTTAACAAAAGGTCGTTACGGCTAAGTTGGTTTGGACGTGATGTTTATGGGACTATTGGGCCTCTTGATTAACGTTAAGGATGCTACAGCGTTAGCAAATGTGTTAAAACACTTAAATCCATGCTTAAGGTCATTATCGCAACAGACGTTACCACGTGTAAGGATTGAGAATCGGGTAGCTGCTCAGTGAATTTTGAGTGAAAGGTAGATGTTACGTTCAAAAGTACAGCTTTCCCTGTATTCATTCTTCATTCATATGTCACCTCACATTCCTGCGGCTCATTCACTGCATTTATATTCAGCATGTTTACTTGTATGTGTGTCTCCTAGAAAGTTCTGGGCCGTGTGAAAAGACCCGTTGGCAAAAGCTGTCAAGTAAGCAGAAAGAAGCCATGAGCTTAGACCCTTAAATTTATTCAGATGTTTCAACGTAGTTTTTATGCAGGGTCAGTGAACACTGAAACCTCGCTCAGTAAACCGCTGTTGGCAGCTGGTATACTTATAAGTGCAGCGCTGTTGTTATACGACTGTCTAGAGTTATTTGCGACCTAGTCATTTGTAGATCATGGCTTTAAACGCACTAAAAAAAGGATTGCCAGTTCCGCAAACGGAAATTTCAGCCTTTCTGACCACACCCTAATCTTGCTAGGTGGTGACACCTCTGCTCTTCCTATCTGAAAAATGCAGATTCGATCACGGTCACGGCCACTGCATTTCTAGGATATGAAATGCCAGGTGTGTATGCACAATACAATGACAGTGAATGTGAAAGATTAATTCTTTACTTTTCTCAGTTCACTATTTCAACCATTTCGCTTCACCTTCTTCTAGTTTTATTGCACACAAATATGGTTTCTCAGAGTTAAGTCTCGACAGAGCAAGCAAGCTAAAATAATTAAGAAATCCGTGTTGTCGAAATGCACGAGGCCGTGCACGGCGTAAATAAGTGCGTGAGACGCTCCTCTTGTACGCGAAACTTCATCAACAAGAAAAACCATGTGCGCCAAGGATGGCCAATTATGTTAGTTTTAGCCTGAAAGCAAGCTTACAATTTGTGCTCAATGGTCTCGAGTGAGAAATCCGCCTGCAGTAAGAGTAGCCAGGGCCCTCCGTAAGTTCTAAACTTTATGCATGATTTTCAGTGCGACAAAAGTAAGTGCGAATTTCGCATAAGGGTACACTAACTTATGTTTTGGTTTGTTTTCTCGTATTTCATCATTCTTGCCTGCTTAAGCAGCATGGTAAGTTATGCGTTGTGAGACTGCACCCGCCGATGTATTGGTGGTCTATCCTTTATGTGTTTTTCAATGCTAGACAATGTTTGGTTTATTCTGCGCTTTTATTGCAAAACAGAGAAATCTCGCAGGAAGAGAACATATTCACCATTTAGTAGTTACTCTCGAATTGCACGAGTGGCGCAGAGACTACGCGGATGACGTGTGCTGGCAAAGATGAAACACTTGTCTTTTCAGAGAAAGCGTCCGCCATAGCTGTACTTGAGATTTCCGCATAATGAAATGCCATTGTTACGCTAACAGTTTTTGTTCGTAGCATTGGTTTAGTGCAGCAACTAGCTTACTCGGCTTTTAAACTTTGTGATAGCTGTTTTACGGCTAATTCTGGTTGCAATTTTGAAATATGTCATTCATCCGTAAAAAAATAATCTACTTGCTTGCAATTTGTGTTTCTGTATAACGGGATTACGTAAAAAGAAAAGACATTTCTCTTCCTTTTGTTCACAATAACTACTGATAAACACGTTAAGCGCATGATTCTTTGATGACTGCTGAGAAGCTTGACACTCTTGAGTGCAGTTTAGTTTTCTTCGTGGCATTAATTTTTTAGAATATGTGATTTACTTGATAATCGGCCAAGGAAAAAATCTTCGCAGGTATGTGCTGAAGGTAAAATTAAAAAGAAACCTTATTCAGACCTTCGCGAGCTATTACATGCACACATATAAAACAAAGCTTCGGTCTGTAAGCACTGCGCAAAGGAATGAATATGTGCCAACCTGAAGCAATTGGTAATGTAACACTTGAAGAGTTCTGCTAACTCCTGAACAAATAGGCATTATAACACTGGGGGACCGTGAAGGAAGCCATAGTAGGTCACGCGAAGCCGCAAGAAGTGTGATAAAGTGGGCAGGGGCTCATAATAAGGAGTGCTTGTGCAGCGAATAGTTCAAACAACCGAACAAAGCGACGAAGAAGCTCTGGCACTACGCATTTGGTGTCTAAAAAGTCACAGCATATTTACGGGTGGAAGGGTGATCAGTGGGACGAAGTTCCCGTCCATTCGTCCGTCCGTGTAGACACACGGACATACGGAAACACGCACTGACTGATGGTCGCGTGGACGGACACACGGATGGACGGATGAATGGATGCACGTACAGACGAATGGACGGAAAGATGAACGGGTGTACGGACGGACGGAAGTGCAGGCGGAAAGATAGGTGGACAGACGCACGAGCGGACTAACAGACAGACGTACAGAAGCACGGACATGCATTGGATGGACGGAAGCACGAACGTGCGAATGGACAGACGGATTGACAGATGGGCGGACGGAAGCATGGATGAACAGAAGACAGGCGAATGAACAGAAGCACGAATGCACGGACGGATGGACAGAAGCACGAATGAACGGACAGACAAAAGCACGGAAGGAAGGACGGACGGGCGAACATACGTGCGCACGGAGGGACAGACGCTTCGCCCCACTCATGATCATTCACTCTGTGGATATACTGTGAAAACCACTAAGCCATCTAGTTCAATTATTTCCAAGGAAATTAGGGCGCTTACATGGCCACCAAAAAGCGGTCATGTAGGCTTTCTAATTGACCTATTGTGGGCATATATTATACTCATCTTATTCATCTGTATATTATCATCATCGTAATGGGTTCATCAAGCATTGTTACGATAAAGGCGACGCCAACATGGTCCCGAAGGCGCCACTGCTCCGAACTCCGCCGCCAAGGTCACCAGCCGTTTGGTAGCGTGTGTTACTCAGCTTGCGACTGCTTCTGCGCAGAGCTGATAGACCAGCGGACAAGACGACGGTGAGTTAAGGCAAACTTTATGTAAAACAAAGAAATAGAGTCGTTACGAATACGGCACTGGGACCGACAGCTTAGGGACTCAAAGAGCCGAGCTCTCTTCTGTGACACATAGGTCTACTGCTGGCGACGCGCCGCAGGGCTTTTTTATAGGCGCCGGATGGATCCTTTGAGTAACCAAACGTCCAACCAGTAGCGCCGCTGGCTTTGATGTCGGAATCCTCCAATGGTGCCCACCGCTGCGCGTGGTTGCGCAAAGACGAGGGATGTTGCCACGCATTGCGTAAGACTGAAAGGCGCCGATAACTTCAACGGGCTCGCGGGCTGAGGGAGCTCGTGGTGCGTTGCGTGACAGACCGGCGCCGCCGCTCGGTGACGTCGTTGAGTTGATCGCGTCAGGCGCGCTCGATTGCTGGCCTTGACACAGATTGCCTTTTGCAGAGGCATTGACCTTCGGTGTGGACTCGCAGGCGTAACAGCATCCTTATTTTTCTCGTGTATAAACGTCATAATTCTTGGTTGATCGTAGCGGTTGGCCTCTCAGGCTTTGGGCCTAACAAAGGGTCCTCCAAACCATGACCTCGTAATATACACACGTCATCTATTGAGGTGCTCATAAACTATACGTAGCTACATGATAGTACTACAACTACAAAGGAGGGAACAACTCACGGCCTATGAATCTTCGGCTTTGAAAAAAAAATGCACAGCCCAGTGAAGCAAACTAAAGCAGTATATTAACTCACACCAAAACGTTTGAAAATCGTTATTTATGCATGAGAATTTTCACGGTTTTTGAGAATGAAAACGTGTCGTTTCTCACTCCAGTGCCAGCTCGAATTTTTCTTCCGGAATTTTAAATGTGGTACTTAAAACTAATGACACGTCCGAGATACAGCCTAGGGCAGAGAACAAAGCAGTGATATTATACCACTCGTTTTAAATAAAGTCTGAGTAATGACACGTATTTCCGAAATCTCACTAACAAGTGGAAGCAATCAGGCTGCTTGAACAAGTGAAACCTGTTTAGAGCGATGCGACCTGCAATAAAATAAGCATTTGGGAAATTTTCATGCATTGTGATTGAGTATATAGCTCATTATTAAGAAACTTACGCGAATATGTCGGGGCATGCTCTGAGTAATTTTTTTACAATTTAGGCGCCAGCCTTTTGGTGCCACTAAGGCTTCCGCACTTGTGTATTTGCCCAAAACAGTGTATTCACACCGCATTATAAAAAAAAACATTTATTATTTTACAATACTAAACCAAAGCTCCTCATTACCAACTTTTTCGCCGGTCATGGGCACAGATCGTGCGCTATTATCTTGCATGAACAAATTATGGGATAATGTTGGGTTACTCTTGCATCCAGAGAGAAATAAATTATGGATAAGCGAAAGAAAACTAATCATTAGGAAGACTAGACGCATGCGAACGCACACACTGTACAGATCCCTCTGTGCGCCCGAAATTTCTTGACAGGACAGGTAGAATGCACCGCATCCCATTCGCCCGTCAGGCGCTTGGGGCAGCGACGTGCGTGCTATTCTGTCAACTCACAAATCACTTGTATATCTAATGTTGGGTCACGGATAAAACGCCTACTGTAGCAGAACGGAGGGGTTAAGCCGGAGGGGGGAGCCCAATGAGCCGGAATGTGCAAAAAGTTCATTTTTTACTTGTAGTGATATTAAGAGTCTGAAGATGTATGCTTCCCGGCACTGAGAAGAACAAATGTTTGCAATAAGAAATAAAAACTTCGACAGATGCGTTTCTGGTCGAGAAGAATCATTCAATGAAAAGATAGAAGCATCGATCACAACAAAATAAAGATGTAATGACGTTTCACCACCCAGAACATAACCTTGTTCACAACATTTCTCGTTAAGGGTGCCAAAACGCAATTGCGTTGATATTCTGTAGCGGTTGGGTCAAAGAAATTTTTTTTTCGCGCAGCTCACCCCGTTATTGAGCACTCCCTTACCAACGTCTTTCTCCTCGGGCTTTTTCAGCACAGCTCAGAGGGTGAGAGTCGGTGATTTTTACGACAAAAAATCCCCTACCTTAAATTTAGGCAATCCATATGTTAGAATAAAGGCGTAAGGCTCTCAATGACTGGCTCAGCAGGACTGCTCGATGTGTGCTAATGTGAAATTGTTGCCAAATTCTGTGGAATGTTTTCATATTCAAACTTAGGTCTTTTATGATGGTCTTGCAACATGGCTAGCGAGCGCATTGTGAATATTCGAGCGGCTGTATTAGCAATAAAGGATCAGGTATTTGTTATAGGCAATCCCAGTGGTCATGTCAGCATCACGTAGCCTTACTAGTGATCTCCTAACATTGCAATACTGAAAATTAGTTTCAATGCATTTAGTGTACAGGACAGCATCTGGTAATCCGTTGTACATATTCTTCAAAGTGATATAAAAGCAGCCAGGCGCTTCGAATTCCCCCTCTTGGAACGCCGATAGTTATCTCAAATGGTGTACCTCGAAAAATTTTCGTACCTTTGCCATTCTGTTAAGCTGTCGCTCGACGTCTGCAGGAAAGTGCAAAGCTGCATGAGTTCATTCTATTTTTTTGATCTGGTGGCACAGAATTGTTACCTCCTCCGGCGTTAGCTCCAACACGAGATCAAGACAGTTTTGCATTCCCCTACGTTTCCGTCACGGCTTCTACTTTGTGCTTCCGCACTCTATAGCGAATTCTAAGCAATGATGGCGCACCTGCTTAGACACTGGCTCGCTACCATCTGGGGCTATAATAATACGTGTCTTCCTGCCGGCTAGCCAAAGTGACCAAGGTCCCCAATCAACTGAATTACCATCTGTGTATCAAGCCCTTGTGGCATTTCACCAACAGTTGGAGACTACGTGCCCATAGAGAGAGATGGCCGAATCTAAAGTGGTGGATACAATGGCCACTCTGCTACAGTCTTGGTGCCCCAGCACCATCAATATATAATGAACTGCCCTTGGAAACCAATATTTGGAGTAGTGTTGCCAGGACATCTCTGGGACTTTCTGTGATGATTGGGCTAGGGCTTGCTCCCCACTCGAGATCGGTTGCAGCAATGGAAGGTGGTTCGCACTTTCACTTGCCCCAACTCCGTCATGGTAGAGACCAATCAACATGCGACAATGGAATGCGTCGTCTGCCGCCTTTTTTGGCGTGCGGTCTATGCTGGTTTTTGGGTTTTTGGGGACAAGGTGTGCCAACATCCATGCCCAACAGCTGATTCCCGCGTGGGCGCTTCTCGGCTTTTTTAATAGTTGCGGCACTCTTCAGCCTTTGGCGAAACTGATGCAAGGCCGTGGCTGCAAACTGCCACCGGCGTGCTTTCTGGCCGATACTGGGCCGAATGAGACGAGATCCTCACGTTGCTCTCTGAAAAGCTTTTCTTTCTCGGGAAGCACAAGTTGCTGGGGCATTTGGTCGTTCTCTTTTGTCAATGTGGAACACGAAAAGGTAAAATTGATTTTTCGACCAGCGTGGTGCTAAGCAGCACCCGTTGAATGTTATTCTTAATTTTGTATGCAACCAATTGTGTGATTGCATCTATTACATAGTTATACCCTTTAGCATGAAGCATTGAATTCTTGTGTTTATGTATGCCAACAGTGCCATGTATATTAGAGCAATGATGTCTTCATTGCTACGTAGAAATGTTTGTCGTGGCACATAGATGTGTCGAAGTGCACGTGTGCTATTACTGGAATGTTATGATACCTTTGTTTTCTGTACATAACCTTAAAAAGATTTTCTAAACAGAGTTTTTTCAGTATCACAATGGAATCAGTTTTTTGCTAAACACACCCCGGGGGCTCACTCAGAGTGAGGCCTACGGCAGGGGAGTAACATTATCATAGACCCAATAAGAACGAAACTTGGACGCGATGATAGCGCCATCTGGATTCCGGCGGTAGTTGTACAAAGATTGAAAAACTACAACTTTACTGACAAATTTTTCAGTAATATTCAATAATTTCTGCACTCTAATTGCTTTTTTGAACAAATGATAACTACAAAAATTGTTTGTATAATTTATAGCTGCGTATAAAATAAAATGGGTTTCAAAGCACCAGGGCGTTTCAATATGTCGGCTGGCCGTTCGCATGGCAGACGACACTGTCGTCGTCTGCTTCTGCGTCATGGCTGTCCCCCGCTCATTAGAGCAGATAACTGTCTCAATTTATCTCGTTTCTATAGAGTTCATTGCAGTAAACTGCTCAATGGAAACTCACAAGGTTCTTGCATACTCACTTTAGTAAGTGAGTGCTGCCACATACAGGCCGAGCGAAACGACAATGCTAATCACACAAACTTGTGCCAATAAATTGCTTTATTGCAAGTAAATCGGTGTTTTAATAAAATGATGGTGATGGAATTAATGTTTTAGCATGTACAGCAGTGACCAATATGCACGCATTAGCGTTCATGTGCAACCAAGGTACGTACTACGCATAGCCCCAACGCAAATGTCCGGAGCACAGAAGCTGTCCAGCACTGGCTGACATATCCATCACACTCCCAGAAACGTTCGCTGCAGTAAGTAAAGGTATACCGATAACGTTCCAGCACTTCTGCAGCTGAAGATGTCATAACACCTCGTTGACAGTATTCGGCAAACGTTATGTAATAAATATCATCGTATCCGCGTGGCTTTCGCAAGCTGTGCGGCCCGACTTTTGTTTTCGGGTTCATGCTGCCAGCTAAAGTGGATCACTTATCGATATTTTACGCGGTAGCACTATTCATGCTTACAAACGCTTAAAGTAAATGAGAAGCAGTTTTCTGCGCGTATGATTTTCAAGTCTTGAAAATGATATCGTTGAAAAAAGGCTTAGATCGCGTTTTGTTTGCCGTTGGCGGTGGTGTACTGTCGTCGTTTCACTGGTGGTGACGCCTCACGGTGCAGCCACGAAGCTTGCAACACGCCATGGGCCTGCCCACGGGACGGCTTTACGTTCATCCATAGTAGAGTACTTCGTACTTCCAATCATTGCGCACCTTTACTAAACACATGTATTAAAAATGACACCATCTGCCACTACAGAAAGGTATGAGTCGCGTGCAAAACAGCGCATGAGTTGATTGAAAGTTAAATTTAACTCGGGCACCTTTTGTGATGTCACGGTGTCCATGAAGGTGGAACGAGCTATGAATTTACTCTAACTCTTGTTGCACGACCTTAATACTAAAATAACTTAAAGTAGCCCAGATTACACCCCAACATTAATGATAGAAGTCAGAAAAGCCATGGAGGGCATTCAAAGAGGCAAAGCTGTTATTGAGGATCAGGTAACATCAGATCTGCTAAAAGATGGAACACAGATTCTGTTAGAAACACTAGCCACTCTGTTTACAAAGTGTCTCCTGGCGGGATGAGTGCCAGTGTCGCGGAAGAATGGTAACATGATCTTAATACATAAGATAGGAGATGATAAAGACTTGAAGAATTACAGGCCGATCAGCTTGCTCTCAGTAGTATGCAAGCTATTTACAAAAGTAATTGCTGACAGAGTTAAGAAACATTAGAATTCACTAAACCAAAGAAACAAGCAGGACTTCAAACAAGCTACTCAACAATCGACCACATTCGTACTATCAATCAGGTAACAAAAAATGTTCAGAATATAGCCCACCACTATACATAGCCTTCATAGATTACGAGAAGGAGTTTGATTCAGTAGAAATATGAGCAGTTATGTAAACACTGCGTAATCAAGGCTTCGACAGCATCCTGGAAGAAATATATCCAATAAACATCCTGAAACATCCAATAAACATCCTGAAAGAAATATATAGGGGATCAACTGCTATCATAGTGTTTCATAAAGAAAGCAACGGAATACCAATAAAGAAGGGTACGTGTAAGGCAGGGGGACACAATCTCCCCAATGCTATTTACCACGTGCTTACGAGAGGTTTTCTTAGGCCTAGATTGAGAACAGTTAGAGATAAGAGTTAATGGAGAGTACCTTCGTAACCTGCGCTTTGCCGATGACATTCTATATCTAAGTAACGCAGGGGACAAATTGCAACTCATGATTGCGGAGTTATACAAAGAGATCAAAAAGGTGGTTGTTAAAATTATTCTGCAGAAAATGAAAGTAAATTACAACAATCTCGAAAGAGAGCAACACTTTGAGATAGGTAATAGTGCACTTCAACTTGTAAAATAAATATGTCTACTTAAGCCAGGTAATAACCGCGGAGCCAAACCAAGAGATTGAAGTAAGTAGACGAATAAGAATAAGGTGGAGCACATATGGCAATCACTCTCAAATTACGACAGGTAGATCGCCACTATCCCTCAAAAGGAAGGTATAGAACAGCTCTATCTTGCCGGTACTTAGCTACGGAGCAGGAACTTGCAGACTTACAAAGGTGGTTCAGCCTAAATTGAAGGTGACGCTTGAGCAATGGAAAGAAAAATGGTAGGTGTAACCTTAAGAGACAAGAAGAGAGCCGAGTGGATTAGGGTATAAACAGGGGTTACGGATATCATAGTTGAAGTCAAGAAAAGGAAATGGACATGGCCGGGCATGTAGCGCGTAGACAGGATAACCGCTAGTCAATAATGGTAACTAACTCGATTCCTGAAGAAGGCAAGCGGGTTAAGGGGAGACAAAGTTAGGTGGGCAGATGAGGTTAAGAAGTTTGCGGGTGTAAATTGGCAGCAGCAAGCACAGTTAACTGGTGGAACATGGGAGTGGCCTTTGTCCTGTAGTGGACGTAGTCAGGCTGATGATGATGATGGTGATGATGATGTTGCTATAACTTGTCCCGAACTCTTGTTGGAGATCACCATGCTGTTTCATCACCACGACACGAGCAAAGAAGTCCGTACGTCGAGCGTCAGCAGAATCTCGTTCTCTGATGCCGTCCCTTGATTGCTGAGAACGTAGAAAGGAGAGAGACCACAGCCAGGTTCATCACTGACTTTCATTCCTTGGGCTTCACATCGATCATCGGCTGTTACGGCCTTCCGCCGTCAAGAAGTCCATATGGATGATCAGGAAAACCCAGAGGGCGGTGAAGGACACCTTCCTCAGTGGCCAAAGACATGCTCACCATCCTGGTCTTTGCGCAGCAGTCACGACATCGCGGCTTCCCTATGCATTACCTGTGGTGCAACTTCCTTGGCATCTTTTGGAGCGCCTCGAGTTGCTGCGTAGGGGCTTCATTCGCTGTGTCCTCAGCCTGCCGTGATCCTTTCAAGTCACTGGCCCCCTGACAAAGGTGGGTGTCTGGCCTCTCCTCCTGCTCCCACAGAAACGCAGCCTACTTGACGTTGATCGGTTAGCCCACGCGCCTGATGAGTGTCCCCTCCTTGCCCAGCTGCTAAGCCGACCAGGATCTCGAATGGGCGAGTTGCTGCGAATATATCGCGAGTTTGTTGAACCAGTGCCTCCAGCTTCCCCCCCCCCCCACGATCCTTTCAGTCATCCCGTTCCAGTTTCCCCATGGCGAAACCAGAACGTGTAGGCTTCACAACGCAGATGCGCAGACCAAATTGCATGTCATCCTTGCCAGTGGCGTCAATGTTTCTCTGCACTAGGGTCCATCTCATGTGGAGATCTAGGAGCACCAGCAGGCTGACACTCTGGCGAAAGAAGCACATCACTTTGTTGTTCTTGTGTGCCGTACTGCGGTCGCCTTAGACTTTTCAATTCTTAAATTTAGGAGGCTGTTGCTACGGAGCCACCCTGATGATCATGTAGATAGGATGGAACTACCAACCTGGTTGCCTGACCGGATGGCTCCAGGAAGAAGGGTACCTGCTACATCACTTACACATCGGCTGCTCCTGGACGGTGGCCTGGCGTTATTGGCTTGGCAGAGCCTCGTCCACTGCATGCACTGCGCGCGGGGCAGATGAAGCTATCGAGCACCTGTTGTGTGTTTGCTCAGCGCTTCGTACAAAACGAAACGTTTGCTCACAATACTCCGTCACTATGGTCTGCTAGCTGCTACACAGAGTGAGCTTTTCTTCCCTGCACGGCATTACACCTAGTTCATCAAGGCAGTTCTGCGCTTCCTTGGGGACACTGGACTAAACAACGGGCTATAGAAGCCGCCCGCCACGTCCTTGCCATGGACGCCAATTTTCTTCGTTTTCTTCCTTCTCGACATCTTCAATACCCTCACGCCACCCCTACAGGCGCTGAGCAGTGCTCCCAATTAGTGCTGCAAAAGATGCGTCTTTACCTTTCCACAATCTCTCTCGCTCTCTCCGCGACTTTCGAGTGAAATTCGTTAAATGACGAGCGAAAGGTCACCAATTTGCTATCAATGTTGCAAAGAAATGCCCTAGTTGGAGTCTTGAAACTTCAAGAAAGTACTGGCATAACCAACTACCTGAGCGAAATTATAAAAACGTTGCTCTTCTCAATATTTTTACAAGGAAATAAATTAATTTTCTCTAAAACAAGTCCCCTCTATATCCCCCTTATTGTTTTAAGTGCCTCGAAGATATTTTGCATGAGCCACAGCTGATATCTAAACTTTTCGAAAAGTCGCTTCGCGGCTCGTTAGATCGACAGCACAATCTGTTGCTTTATTAGCGTGTTTCACATTAGGTTATACATTTTTTGCCGCATTGTATTCGTGCACTATTATTTGTGTTGTTGAGACAGCCTAGTTTATATGCTTTTGGAATTCGGTTCGGACTTCCTTGTGATCAAGTGGATTTCGACCACCAACCATGACGCCGTGAGCATTAGTTAGCTTGATTAGCTTATGTGATTATCTTAAAATTGGTCTAACCACGATTACTCGGATAACGGCAGTTAATCTTTCTGTGCAAGTGAATGTCCGTAAAGTGAGCGCAAACTGAGATTCACTGTCACTCGGTTAGCGTGTTCGGTGTTCGTGAAGTTAAGATAATACAGCGAAAGCTGTTATGAGATCACAACTTGGGTCACGCGCAGTTGCACGTCGCCGCCACCGGCGGTGCCAGTAACCACATCGCGCAAAATTAGAAAAAAAAAATCTTGCACCGATGACATAGTGGGCCATGAACGCGGGTCCACTGGATGCCATCCTAACATTCTACCACTTAGCTACGCTGGTGCTTTCAACTTGTTGGCAAACTTGCCTAAGGCAGGCTTGATGTACAGAAAGCAATCGCGTTAATACGACTTAAAAAGAGTTTTAAAACAGTGAAAGAACAAAGTCATCGCACAATGCGAATACCGTAACGAGTGGGTCGTCCAATGCTCCGACCCGTAACAGAAGCTTGTTCTTGTTACGCTATAAACTGTGACGCATACCAACTTCAGCCATAATTACTCATCGTTGTCAGCCACTTCTTGAATATTTCGCACGAAACTCTTTGCAAATTATTTTAGCTCTCACTAAATAATAATAATAAATTCAGTATGTATGATGCGCCCGACTCATGGCCCATCCCTTTGAGTGGGTAGGCACCAATGATTCAAGGAGCATCATTATCATCATTTGCAAGTGTTTAGCAAATGCCACGCTTCTCAGAAGAATGACAAAAAATAGCTTAACAAATGCGGCCTACTACCCTAAAAATCTATTAATAATTCCCTAGTGCGTATCTTTATTGCTACCCACTGAGTATTATTATGGGTAACTCATGGATAACTACTGCAAGCAAGTGTGCTTTCAGTAGTTACCCAACGAGTGTCTTGAAAAGGCCCTGAAAGGCCGCACTTCTAGCTTTCGCTGTGACTGTGCTGTGCTTTCCGCGCAGGCCTAGCGTTGTTTTTTTATTGAGAGACAGCTCAACGCCATTTGCGATTGAAGTAATGGCAGTAAGGCCTGTACAATATTTAAAGTAGCACACAAAACCGTATAAACAAATATGAAAACGAAGCCATGCGCAGACTGGCTGCTTCATACGAACGCATCAGATACGATACTATCAGGAACAAGCTAATGACCGCGTGTGCACCATCCCTCTGGATAATCCTGTCTGTTGAAACATGATACGATGATTCGCGCGTCGGGATATTTTGTATTTCAGCTAAGTGCCATCCCAAGAAAGATGCGTTCCGAGGCAACAGACGCCTGCAGTTTGTGCTGTATCAACCAACAGTCAAAATGTTGTGGCACCTCAGCAATTTAGTTTTGTTTGCAAGAGGCCCAAAGAACGACATTTTGCGCAACGTTTTCAACTCGGTTCAGTTAAGGACATCACATACCAACATCTCGGGTGATTATAAAAAAAGAGAGAAAGAAATGAAAGGAAGAGTCAGGAAGTGACCCTTAACAAAGCTTACCGCAGACTTGCAATGGAGCTAGTAATTTGCTAGTCGGTGCTCGTATTGCGGTCGTTCTAACGTGTAGGGTTCAGCTAAGAACGGTATGATCAAGCGGAATTTAACCAAAATTACCCAGCTTCAATAATAATTATTGATACGAATATTAATCAAACAGAAATTTTATATTCTCAATGGCTTGTTATGCCCAACCATCCTCGCTAGGTTAATAAGAAAAAGTGGAAAAATAATAATTATCTTGCGAGCGGCGAGTTCTACAGTTCTATTTTGAACAAAGCACATTTATACCATATTTGAATGTTTTAGTGCGTGTACGATATTTTGACGTAGTCATCCGAAGCGGTTTTGTAGCACGGCTAGGCCGGTTGGGCCATTTTGGGCGGAGAAAATCATTTTCAAGCAATGACAAAGAAAACGGACTATCATGATATCGTAAGTGCGCAAGACACAGCTATGTTGTCGTTATTAAGGAATAATCATATAATACGTAAGGAGTTATATACGTATTTGTAAATATAGTTAATAAAGAAGAGACTACACATAACTTTCCTGGTTTGTGTGAAATAAAATTTAACAGCCTATCGATTAGATAGGGTTTTTTGAAGCCAAACGTTCCTTGCGTTATAAATTGCAAATCTGAGTTATTCTGTATTTTCCATGGAGTTTAAACACTGAAAAAAGTACTCGCAATCAAGCCAAACTAATGTAGCCTCATTTATTATTACATACTCACAGTTACAGATTCATTCATCAGCCGTTGCACATTGGGCCCGCATAATAAATAACAAGTCTACTAATACGCTATAATTGCCACGAAAGTTTAACGATTGGTATTGAAAAGGTATACCGTCCTTGATGAAAGCATCAGCATAAATGCACTGCCACTTCACGAGAGAGAATGTATTTAGTATTTTCATACATATTTAGTACCAACATAGATTCTACGTGCTTGCACTTTCTGGTGGTGAATTTGGTAGATGTGCCCACAAGTGCTTACAACCAAGCAAATTTATACTCAAGCACGGGATCAATATATGTTTAAAATGATACTGCGTGGGAAATCGCGAAGTCTATTCACAGTTTCAGTAAAATTACTTTAAGCAAAATTAGCTGGATAATCACCTGATTGGCACCATTACCTGCTTGAGTGCCATGTGTTATTTTATGCAAATACTTTCCTTAGCTGTACTCCTGGTTCAGTAGAACGCTAATGTGAAAATAGGTCCCTATAGCTAAAAACAAAATGAGAATTCAAACCTGCAGTATATGTCGGCATCAAGAAGTCAAGTCAGTGATGTTTCGTGTCTAAGTGGACGTATTTCGCACAATTGCAAGTTTTTCTTGGTGTTCAAAATGAAGAAATTCTGTATTGTCTCATTTGCAGGTCACACTAACTATTCCGAACATTCAGAATTAACCATCTGTGTTGAATTGTGAGAAAACATGACGCACAAGCCTGTGATTTAGTTCCAGTTCCCACCTCATGCCCGCTTCCAGTAACCCGCTTTTGCAAATCCTGTGCCAGTATGTAATTGTATTGAGAAACGCATGGTATTGCGCAAATATGAGGCCACGCAAGTTGTTGTAGTGCAGTACGAAAGTATGCTTCAAAAACACAGCATATTTACGGAGTGAATGATGATAAGCAGACAAAACAACCCGGCATCCTATGAGTGCCGTCATCAATTAGGTGGCGCCATGGTATGTCTTCAAGGCGAATACAGTATATGCAGAGGCGTGAAATGCTACGCCTATGGATCCAAATAACAAAAGTAGTCACAACTTTGCCGAAAATGCGAAGAATTGAACGCCATCGCAATAAATGGCAAGCAGATCGAAACGTGCCTTGCGTTTCTCACGCACAAATGACGCACAAGACGTACTCACAAGTACAGATCAACGCGAAAAAGCGTCTGAGTTGTTATTTCGCTCTGTCCAAAAAGCACGCCATTTTCGCAAACAGAGGCTGTGCAACGATAGCAGCGACCATTATGCACCCTGTAACGACAACAAAAAATGGCAGTGGCTTAGCTCAGCTATGCCAGGATATACGCAGCGTTAGCAAAGGTTCAGCTGAATATTCTTAGTTTTCCAGATATCATGCCTTCAGCTGTTCCAATGACACACACACGGTATACGTATTATGTGGCATATGTATATTTATTTTGCCGGGCAACTACTTCGGGATCCGATGAGTTAAGCTTCTCCGCTATACTGCACTGTTGAGCAGCATTTGCACTCTCCTTCTCCATGGCTATACCACAGTGGCAAACGCCAGTCAGAGGCGCTATCAAGCCGCTCCAGCGCAGTGTCAGATGGCGACTGCACAGGGAAGGCGCGCGCGTCGGCGTTCATATGTCTACCAAGACTATGACGGCACTCCTCTGGAAAGCACACACCGGCGGCGGCGCGTCGCGCGTGGCCGCGGCCGAGTGCGAGGGAGGTGCCATCTCCGGTGCGTGACACCACTGATCGTCTGCGCAGCGCATCGAATTGCGCGCACACCGGCGGCGAGCCGCGCGCGGCGGCGGCGGAGTATCATTGCGCATGCGCAGACCAGTGCCACGCGAAATTGGCTTAGCGAGGCCAGTGTAGCTAACGCTACAAAATTGTTCCAGTGCGAGCCCAACGCAAGCCAAGACGTATAATCTTCCCCACAGGAAAATACGGGCGCGCGAAAGATCGTCCACTCCCCTTCTTTCCGCGGGAAAAGTACGCGTGAGAGATGAGAGCCACCGTGCGCTCATTGCGCCATCTTTCTGATAATGCTGAAAACACGATAGTTTACAGTTTTCCCCTGACATGCCCGCGCAGCGGTAAGTGGTAGATATAAATAACTTGCTGTTTGAACATTGAACAAGGTACCTCTTGGTGGCTCAGTGGTTAATTCCCTGAATTCCCGCCGCGGAGATCCCCGTTCGATTCCGAGCGCAGCAGTCTTTTTACTGGATTTTTTTTTCTTTCTTGCGTTTTTACATACATAAATACGTATACATATACGGTGCATGATATCGACGCCGCCGCCAGTGGCGAAATCATCCGAGATGTGTCCAACTATCACTATAAAAATACGTGAAGTCGACAATATTCGCTGGGCATTTATTAAAATTGGCAGCCTATAAAGATTAGCAAGGAACAAACAGCAGGAAATGCAAACGCACGGCTATTTAGCGCTTCGACACCCTGAAAGCAGAGTATACTCGTTATCACGATATTTTGTTCACTTATTTTTACATACCGCATTCCTAGTATGTGTTGTAGCAAAAATGGGATGTGATATATTTAGAAGCAGCGAAACATTACAGCGAGTATAAAAGGCGAAAGTGAAAAGAAAGTTTATTACACGTTACTTAGAAGTTGATCAACTGCAATTATGAAATCTTTTAGCGGTAAGGAGCGTGTTACTAGTGAGTTACAAACACGGTTCTGTTGCACGAAATTATCTTGAATGATCATAATATATTATCTATATCTCCATACGTATGCCACTTTCTGCACGGCAGCACTCCAGAAAGATAGCCAAACGGCCACGGGAATCTTTAATAAGAATAGAAAACTTCTGCTTCGAGAGAAAAAAAAGCAGCCAGAAAACCACTATGTTACTTTCTCTTATTGTCTAGAACTTCGAAGACACAAACAGTGTGACCTAAAACAAAAAGCCCAATCTCAGTCATGTTTACCCGCCTGTACTCATTTTGTCGGGCGTAGAAACCTCACGCTCTCACGTTGACGCAACAAGTCACTCTCGGCGGAAGTCTTAACTTATGAAACTGGAGGGATAAAGAACTATATTAGAAAGAACTCCTTGTGATACAATCTTGCTGCTGTACTAATTTGTTCATATTGTTACGAGAAGAAGACCGACTCGGAGGGGCAGTCACCGATTATTTACAGCTGGTTAGGCGAGCAGCGCCAGCCACACAGGTTAGCTCGTGCCAGTCTATCTGCTTTGTCTTCTTTAACTCCATGCACTGGCACGTAGCATGAACCCCGGCGGCGGAGGCACCATCCCGGTGCTTTAAAGGTCGTTATCTGATGCATTGATGTAGGGCTTGATCCGCGAGATGTGTTCAATATCACTGGACCGCACAGCAGATGAGGATGGATCGATGGGGCTGATCTCGTAGGTTACAGGCGTTACTTGACGCAATATACCGTAGGGTCCCTTGTAATGAGACAGAAGTTTTTCGGATAGGCCCAGCCGACAATGAGGGGACCAGAGTAAAACGAGGGTACCGGGAGCGAAATGTACGTCTTTATGTTCCGCATCGTACCGACGGCATTGGTTGGTTTGCGACGCCGTCAGCCGAGCGCGAGCGAGCTGACGGGTATGATCGGCTCGCGCAATCGTGTCGCGGGCATACTCGCTGGTGTACCAGGTGTGAGCTGAGATGATTGTGTACAGTGGTAAAGTCGGCTCTCTTCCGTACAATAAGTAGAACGGCGAAAAGCTCGCTGTGTCATGACGGGATGAAATATACGCGAAAGTTGCGTAGAGTAAGGCAACGTCCCAGTCTCGGTGGTCGGGCGACACGTACATAGCGAGCATATTTGTTAAAGTGCGGTTAAATTGGTCTCAGAGGCCGTTTGTTTGATGGTGGTAAGCGGTTGTCAGTGTGTGTTGCGTCGAAAAAGAACGCAGAATGTCGGCGATGACTTGGGATAGAAATGTACGGCCACGGTCTGTGAGAATCTGTCTCGGAGCACCGTGAATCATTATAACGTCCCGTAACAAGAAGTCAGCAACGTTGGTTGTACAGCTGATCGGTAGAGCTCGCGTATTAGCGTAGCGTGTAGCGTAGTCTGTAATCACGGCTATCCATTTGTTTCCCAATGTTGATGTGGGAAAAGGACCAAGCAGGTCTAACCCAACACGGTAAAATGGTTCCGCGGGTATGTCAATTGGTTGAAGATGGCTAGCGGGTAGCAGCGACGGTCTTTTACAACGTTGGCATAGGTCGCACGTGGCGACGTATCGGCGTACCGAGCGAGCAAGGCCTGACCAGAAGAAACTGCGCCAGACGCGCTCGTACGTGTGGGATACTCCATCGTTTCCAGCCGTGGGAACGTCGGGAAGTTCGGTGAGAACACTTCGGCGCAAATGCTTAGGCACAACAATGAGAAACGGGCCCGTCTGGTCATAAATTGCGACGGTATAGCACGCCCTTTTGAATGACAAAGTAGCAGACGGAAGCATCATTTGGGGAGGATTCCATACGGCCGATGATGTCAAGCAGCTCTGAATCACGCTTCTGTTCTTCCCCAATAATAAGGAAGTTGGACACTGACAATATAAAAGGAATGGTAAAGATTCACTAGGCTATCATTCCTATAATGACTTCGTTCGTATTCAATCCTTTATACCTATTCGTCCGTTAGCTCGTCTGTGTTTGACGCCCCTAAAATAGAATCTACAGCTTCAATATTTTTTTGTTCTACGAGGGATTCAAAGACACCAGAAAACTAACTATTTGAAGAAGCAAAAAAATCACAAATGTTATTTGTGATTTATTACTGAGCTACTATTGCATATCTACTATAGTGGCTACTAG
Source organism: Rhipicephalus microplus (assembly GCF_043290135.1). Classification (NCBI taxonomy): domain Eukaryota; kingdom Metazoa; phylum Arthropoda; class Arachnida; order Ixodida; family Ixodidae; genus Rhipicephalus; species Rhipicephalus microplus. The sequence continues at coordinate 90,535,164 of NC_134706.1, forward strand.
AAGTCAAGCATCAATAGTAAGGAGAACGACAACGACAAAAGAAACGGTCTGGGCAGACTAATGCTTAACTTGCATTACCATCATTTTAAATTAAAACAGCAAAGTACCGTTCAGACGCAGTCAGTCACGTCGCAAATTTTTCCCGCAGCTCTTCAATTCCCTCCGGACAGTTTTTGTTATCTTTTTGAATACAAGCCACGCGCTTATGAAATTGCAGCGGTGGTCGTGTGAATTGCTTGATAATTCTTTTCCGCTGAGCACCCGGAATAACTTGACGCAATATGTACGTCCAATTTCTCTAGCAGAATAAAGAAGTAGTCATCGATCGGTGGATATCGTGCTTGGTCGAGATATATTGTTAGAGCTTATGGTGCCCCGTTAATGATTTCTCGGTGCATATACTGAGGTATGACTTTCGAGTGAAACTCCGAACAAAAAAACTAAACCAACATAGTAACGACACTCCAGATATTTCTTTTAGGATTAGGAAGTAAAGTGAAAAAAATAACATCGAAGATAGATGATGCAGCTATGAAAAAGTTATCACCTTGTGGCTGAAACTATCACTAATAATCGACAAATCAACACATAAGATCCCCATCGAGTTCGCATATGCGACGCGTAAGATGAACTGAAAATTTACATCAAAGTCAAATAAAACAGCCCCAAAAGGTCGCATAAATTTTTGTTAATCTCAGCCACCAAATTGTGTTTCTTGAAGTCATTTTCCATAATTTTCATGGTTTACACGTTTACTGAATCACTTTATAAATTATAGAGCCTAATAACTTGTCAAAAAGCAACATAAAGCTAAAAAGGCATGCACACCGAAAACAATATTAAAAGCGCTGACAGCAATGGCACCATCTTAAAGCTTCCTCAATGATTATGCTATTTATAAAGAATATTAGAAAATAAATATTTTTCTTGTAACACGCAGACATCTACTGAGGAGAGGTGAATATAGGTAGATTTATTTTCCTCGAGATATCTTTCGTTCCATCTTAACTTAAATATGCACTTTCGGGACTTTCAGACTATAATTGCAAATCAATATTTTTTGTACAACACTGTACTTCAAGCGTACGAAAATTTGCATCCCAAGCATTGCCACCGAGAGAGAGAAAAACATTTTCTTGGTTCAAAAATGACTCCTTCTTAACCTGTTTATATCGGCGTATTTTATATGAAAGAATGAAACTATAGAAGTATAGTCATTCAGCTTTACCTCGTGGAGAAGCACAACAGCATCGTTCCGCAAAACTTTATTTTCCATGACATGATGGGTGAGCATGCCTCAAGGTTGGAAATATATATGAAAGTGCCTGATAGACCATATAAAACAGGCGCGATTTCATAATACGCTTGGTCCATAAGTTTATAAACCGTAGCCACAATCTGCACCAACGCTAACAAGAGCTTCCTGTTGGTTTGATTGATGTTTATCAGTAAAACTGTTTGCCTAAGTAGACTTCATTTTTGTCGTTTCAAACCACCTTAATGCAAAGCATGTATTTTTTTCAGTCTAAGAGTATTATTCAGCTTGAATAAAAGCAATCTGAAGACGAGAAGTATTGCTTCTGTATATAGCTCCCTATATTTCCCCACCTCCTTCTCAACAGTTGGTAGATAATAATAAACGCAAAACAAATAGACAAGTACATCGTTTCCACAACTATGTGTCTCTATGTAGCGAATGACGTGCAGGCAGATAGGTGTTCGACTTCCACCGCACCTGCCCTAACTGTGAACTTGGCATTTGCAAGTTAAATGGCCTTCTTTTTCATTGCTAGCGCTTTATATGAAAGTGTGTTCTCAATCGTCAATATAACTTTGTGATAGAACAGTCTGTATGCTCTCCTCATTGTTTGATATGTTTCTGTAGACACGAGCAGAGTTTATTTGTTCCCTTTAGCATATTTCAAAAGTTCCGTTCGGCGCAACAGGCGTTTGCATTGTATTTCGATATGTGCATCCATTATGTATTTTGTTAAGAGGTATGAGGGGAGTTCGGGTTGACAGTAGTGTGAACATAGAAAACTTTGAGATGTTGCAAAGCGTTGACGCAAAAGAAAAATATTTGAGCTATATAAATCAGTGGCTTCCTTGGTGCTCACAATTTATTGAAGGACTTTCTAGTGCACTTTTATACGGGCAGTTTTTGCTCACCCATAGTAGAGTACCAAGCACTCTAAAGCGTTAACAACTTTTTTGAAACAAACAACTTGTTATTTTGATGTGTTTTGCAAGAATATGGTAAGTAGATTCTTCGAAATAAACAAATACGACAAAGTGGTGCGTTGAGACTTGTTTTTCACCTTTTTACACTTGCCCTAAAGTGTGCTAAAAATAATAATGTGTGTATATTCGAAAGCATTCGTTGCTTCTTTGGAAAACTTACGCTCACTGCTTGTCGGTGGCTCACATGCCCAGTACACCTAGCCCATGGCCCACGGTATTACACACAGGTGGACAAATGGTCACTTTTTCATTCACACAACGCACATGCAAATTCTCCGTAAATGTTTATCCAGCGTTATTGATTAAGCACGTTTATATTGCATACGCTGCGCGGTCATTCTAGCCACGTAGTTGCCCGAATTGCGTAACCTAGAAAAACGTTAAATAACCTGGCTCACGAAAGAACCGTCATCAACTGCACTTTACCATTTCTAGAAAAAGGAAGCATCGAAGAAGCTCCCAGCAACGCGCACTAACAAAACCTCTGCCTCATTTTCTTCCTGAAGCGTCAAACACACCTCCTCTAAATCAGCTGTATAGGCAGCTCACCCTAGGGGTGTGCCGAACTGGGCTTCTTTCTAAATCATTATGATGGAAACAAACACCACTTCACATGGACCGCGATAGGCCGACAAAGATGAATTGGCGCATTGTGTGTCGTGCTCTTGGCATTATCGTTCGCTCCAGTCCAAACTTCAGCTTCCCTCACGTGCCTTTTCTCAAAACTACAACATATTGCATGAGTGACCGATATTTCATTACCGAGATTTAGAACCTAACTTCACATAGGGATGATGACGATGATAAAATTTCATCCGGAATTTCCCCATGAGTACAGACTATTCCCGCCCTCCTAGAACTTCTCCACATATACACGCATTAAAGCCTCAATGTTTATGACCTATAAACCCAGTCCTACACAACGTGCCTTGGATATACGTCAAGTGTTCTCTCGAGGACATTCGCAGCCGTGAAGATAGCCGCGCATGGCGCCAGCCTGTACTCTTCTCTTAGTTCCACATCTTTGTCAAGAAGTATTACAGTAAGGTGAATAACCGTACAATGAGTCTACTGCGATGTTTCTTTTTATATATAGCCAGTGCTCCTTCACGTTTTATGGGGGCGAAAATGCTTGAGGCCTGTGTTCTCACATTTGGGCCTACGTTATTGGTCCCCAGGTGGTCGTGATTTTAGGAGTCCTCCACTACGGCGTCTCTCATAATCATAAGATAGGTTTGGAAAGTCAAGCCACACGTACCAATCAAAAAATCGCCACACCTAGGGCCAGACACAAGATATCAAAAAAGATGGACTGCGCACTTTTGTAGCTGCCAATAATAAATAAATTTGTACCGTACCCCGCCTCCTTTCTCACTGCGCCCAAGTTTCTTCAAACCAATTATTTGGACATGATTTGTGCAAAGCATCAGAAAGAAGGTAATCGGTGATTAGAAGGTGGCTAATACTGATTGTCTCCTTTTAATGTCTGTAGGCGGGCAACAGTCGTCCGGCAATGAATGCGACTGCAATTAGTTACCAACGCTAGGGCATCAATCACGATTATACAGCTGATTCCAGTCATCAATCAGCAAGCTTTATAAAAAGTCTGAACCAGTTTGTGCAGTTCAAGTGCACCATTTGCGGCAACATGAAAACGCGCGCATACTTTTTTATTACTGTACCACTAAGTACTGTAAAGTTATTACATATTTTTTATATCATATTCACCTTATTTCTGAGAGAGATGTCGAGGTTCGCGCTAGGCCAACATTATGTACCCTAAGAAACCGCACCGAGATTGTACCCACCCAATTATTAACGCAATAAGCGGCTGTAAACTGAAATGTCGAGACTCGTTTACCGGAACACTAAATAGCAGAATGATGTTTTGCGTATTATAAAAGTACACACGGTGACACTCGCACACATGCTCTGGGAGTGTAAAACAACTCCTCCCGACTCTTCCTCAAGCAAGTGGGAGAGGTCCGTCAGGAACTCACTTCTCGCCGACCAGCAATGGGCCGTCCAGCAGGCCCATGAAGCGGCCGCCAGGTACTCCATGTCGACCCCTACGTGGAAGACGCCCGCTACGCGCGAAGCGCGTCCTGCAGGAGTAAAACAAAACTTTTTTTCATTCCATTCTATTTCCTCTTATTATGACATGGCACTTGGTAAGCAAGAGAACGGGCGAAAAAAAAACTGTGAGTAGAGACCCCACTGTGAAATTCCCGCACCATAAACTATCACTTTATACACTTTAATGGTGTTTACTGAGTCCTACATAGCTTCTACTCCATAAAATAATATACATCGTCATCTATTTGTGCCATGAACCTACCCTATGAACTTTCCGAAACTTTCATCGAGCTAACGTTGCGGAATTGCAAAAAGTGGAATCTTAAATTAGTAACGTCATACTTAGAGCTTTCGGCGCTAAATTTTAAAAGTACGTTTGAACCTTAATTTTTTCGACAAATAATGAGCTTATTTGATAATGAAACTTTATAGTTTCATTATCATAATAAAACTATAATAATAAAACTTTATAGAATATAAGTTCGAAGAGCGCAGTTTCTTAATCTGAACCAAGTCATTATTTCTTAGGGTCCCTTAAATAAAAACGTTGAAACTTCCAGAATACAATTCGCACGAGGTCCACATGCTTCAAGCTTTACTGCCCCACCTTTAGGTACACTCACGCTTGCACGTGCGATTGCTTCACCAGCGTAGCAAAAGCGTGGAAGCATCGATGCTCTCGACACCGCTTTAGATATCTAGAAGCCTCATGTGACATTGATTCAGAGACTGTTCCAGTGGGTATCGGCAGTTTATTCGCAACACCACGACACAACCACGCAGTCTGATAATATTAGAGGCGCATTGCTTCACATCCTTTTACTCTCTTTCAGAAGGGATTCGATCCTCGCATACTACTTTTGCACTGTTATGACAAGCTGATCTAATATATTTGAAGCTTTCTTGTAGTATGAGCTCTTTTGTTCACTCGTCAGAGTGAACAAAAGAGCTGACTTCAAAAGAGCTGATTTCATTACTGTTTGTTGAGACTTTGTTTAGACCAATTGACGAGCTGTGTGCTGCGTCACGTCGCCGATGGCCAAGTAGACGTCACTGCGCGTATAAGGAGGTTGGTCACGCACAGGAAAATTCGCGAGCTTTTCCTGCGCGTTTCGGAGCCTGTTGGAGGGTAATCGACTAGATTCCCAGAGGAGACAAGCGGACGAGTGGGAGGCCAAAAGTTAGGTGGACAAATGAGATTGTAAAGCTTGCGGGTATAAAGTGGCAGCAGCAGGCACAGGACCGAGTTGACTGGCGGAACATAAGAAAGGCCTTTGTCCTGCAGTGGACGTTATCAGGATGATGATGACGATAATGGTACACATTGGAAATGTAGCTCACGTGAGAAGATGGCTCAGCTTTGTCATACAGAACGGCAGCGCTTTTAAATGATGCCAAAAGAGCGATAGCAGATACAAAGAAAAAGAAGATTTATATTATAGCATCTAGCAAAACTATTACATGGCATCCGAAAATATTCTGCCAGGGTGAATCAGTGTTTGCGGTGCTCGGCTGGTGAAACCAAGAGTGCGAGATCGATACCAACCGCGATGTTCGTTTGTGAGTAGAGACAAAATCATAGATGTCCGCGTACTTTGTCATGTCACTGCACATTTATGAATGCCAGATTGTTGAAACTTGCATGGCATCTGCCCTAAATGGTTCCTCATAGTTTTATCGTGATTTCGGCAATCAAACCCCTACATAATATTGCCAATATTGAAAAGAAAGTGTCTTAAACGGAAACCAATATCTAGTAGGCTTGATCAAACAAAGGAGGCAGAAGCCACGCTCTCCAAAAGAAAAAAAGTAATTACTACGTAAAAAGTTGACTATGCAAAAACGACAAGAAAATGACACAGCATACAAAAAATAGCATATAATAAAGCGTAAGCAGAAAATTCAAAAGTGAAAATATTATGTTCTTGATCGAATTATTACCGTAGTTAAGCTGTCTTTCATAAAAAGGTTCCATCAACGTTTAATTAGCCATTCCGGTCACCTCCAAGTGAGCTGCAGCTACTATTACACTCATTTAAATGTTGAAGTAAACATATACGGGGGGTCGAAATGAGGCCCTGAGCACGGCAGCTAAACAGTGCCACACGAGACACATATATATAACGAATACATGAACACATATAGATGCATAAACACAAACCCATAATATAGAGATACGACTAGGTGTTCATTTAAACTCCGGTTTGTAACTTAGTTACAACGTTAAATTGCCACGTAGCTCAACATTAAATATGTAGTATATAAATACTATGCATTTCGCGCTCATGGGAAATATTTTCGAGAATTTTCCATTCTAAGCGATAGGTTTCAAAAGTCAGTCACCCGGAAGACTGATTGGTTGCTTGGTTGGACCCAAAAGGAGGGGCTCAACAAACTGCGGGAAACTGAGCTCCGGCGCTATGCCCGCTATCTCACGTAATAAAACACAACTTCTTCTCGTTTGTTTTCTTCTTCCAATAATTCAATATTAAGGCTTAGCTAATCGCATCTATACTCTCTTGTTTCACTATTGGTTCACCAAAGAGATAAATAATAGTCAAAGATGATCAAAAAGAAAAATCAATTTGCTGTTCTCATAGAGGAAAAAAGAATAGGCATGTGCAAGAACTTGAAGGGAAACAACAACTACGAAAAATTGCAGGCAATTCTATCCACAAGCCATGATAAATATTGTCATGGGGTCGTGACGTGGCCGAAGACAGGAGACTTTGCGTTAGAATTTAACTGTTTATTTGGGCGAACCTGTGCCCGGTAAACGGAAAGTTCGATTGCAGTTGCAGTCTTGGACTGATATCGGTGAACGGAGCATCGGCCGTCGATCAACTACTGACAAGCGGTGACGCGCGTCGGCATTTATACTCTTGCCGTCGAATGTTCTAGCGTTATCGCTGGCGGTGGCGTAGGTTCCAGAATAATCTGTACAGTTCGCAGAGTAGGCGTGATCTTATCGAAATGATCTACTACAGTTCAGAAGCTTCTCGAAAACTGCAGGCGCGGTTTGCGCTGAGAATTTTGTAGTGTTTTGGGACGATAACAAAACTTGGGAAATGGAACGTGGCAATATTGTGGCGCACGCGGTAGTAGACGGCTCCAGAAATGCGGACAACCTTTGGTTGTTTACCGTTCACATAATCTCACGGGTCCCTAAGGTTTTCAGCTCTTACCGAAAGCCACTTACACGTGTTATATGTATGAGTTTTGTTCACGGTTTCAATCTCCGAACGTGGGTGCTGAATTTAGATGGGTGTAAAAGGCAATAACACGTAAGAAACTAGTACAAGGGGTCCTAATACTTTTCTTGTCATATCTTGAGGAAAATAACGCACAAAAACAGGCTCTAAATGCATGAAATTAGAGTTTACCCTGTCTTCACTTGTACAAAGTGTTGTTATTTGTTCAAACATATCGGTATTGAATTTACGATACCACAACGAGTTAAATACCACCGCATATCTACGATATTAATGATGATGAGTGAGCGAAGCAGTGGTATCGTTCGATGTTACCACAAATCAACCGTGAAATTCGCCACTCACGCATGTAAATGAGTAACAAAGTAGTGTACAGTTATATACAATATACGTTTCCTTGAAGCTGCTGCGCGAGCCCTCGCCACCTCTGGATCGGCTTTCTGCCGCGCGCTACTACGTCGTTTTTCATAAAAGTTGAATGAAATAAGTTTGTATTACTTTAATAATAATGATACAAGAGCACTGATTGTTTTAGTTCAAGATTCAGAATATCCTATCGCTCGAAAAGCATCAGCCCATCGGCATCGATTGCGTTTCTGTCGGCTATATTTTTTTAATGTCTTGCTTTAGTTTGATTTGAGAGCTCTCAACATCGAGTGCGTTGCCGGGGCTGCAGTGCTGTGGCAACCCAGCTTATCCGCACAGTGTGTTCATTAATATCACGTAGGGCGACCACTTTTATTATGGAGAGCAGCGCAGCGCCACTAGTGGTCTCTACTGAAAGGAGAGCACGCACCGGAGCCAATAGAGCGCTTCACCGCAAAGCCATCTAGTGAGCGCTCCGAGTACTGTCATGTCACGGAGCGTGATAGAGAGACAAGCTCCAACCATAAGCTACTTCGCATCTAATGACTGTTGTTTGTTTACATTATTCAAATATGGCAGTGACTGGCATAAATGCCAATCACTGTGGTAAAAATAGGTGTCCTCCCTGATTGGAACTTTCTTTCCATCTCCCGTCTCAATTTATCAGAGTAGGTGCGTCTAGGAGTCAGCTGCACGAAAAAATTTGTCAGCTTGTTACTCATCCAAGTGGTCTTTGCAAAAACCTCTGGAAATGAGCTTAGCAAGATGCTTTTCTTGAACGAAGTCTCTTCGAGTGCCCATCTTTTTCGGGTGAGAGGGCGCTCATCTTTCGGGCGGCAACAATCTTTGTCAGAGGCGACAGGTGCAGGAGGCAGCGTAATTACAGCTTTCAGCCGTGCAAATATACTATCCAGATTACAGAAAGCAGCACGTCACTTCCACACATTACTTTTTTGTAGTTTTGTTGGCAATTTCTTTACTCGCGTATTATTGTGGTAAACCCCAACACTATGGCGCTCAATGTTTATTGGCCTCCTTCGACGGACGATCTCCTGCCAGTATCACGTCATACGGCTCCTTACGTAGTGTCTAGCTGCAGTGCTCGCTCGCCCCTTCAGTGCTATCTGGAGCTCTTTTTTAGCGTATTGTGCTGCCATATTTAACCTCACTGCACTATTTGGGCCATGAAAACAAGTTGTATCGTCAACTCAGAAGCTCCTTTAGCGTCATACGACGCAAATTAAGTAGTTGAGGTCTTCACATTTGAAAAATTGTGCCCCCCAAAATTTCTATGAATGCGGGCCCTTCTTGGCAACGTAGCTTTACGTGCATGTTACATGGGCCTTCGTATTGGTACTTTTGAGCAGCTTGTAACGTTACTGCAAAATAGCAAATGCCGAATGAATGCGCCGAATATTAATACTTACACCATAAGCTTCCACTCAGGTTGTACGAGCTTAGTTCTTCATTCTGGAAACGCACCATCTCATTTATTTTCAAAGTGTAATGAAGAAGCAACGAAAAAGGCAAACAAGGACCAAAGACTTTTGCTGTCTATCATTGTTAGTTCTGAAAAGAGCAATCTGTTACAATATCAGCAACGCAAACTGATGAAAGCAAGGTATACTAACAGAGAACAAATTACCTGATCTCATAGCCAACATCATTAATTGTATTTTGACTGTAGGTCAGTAAAAAAACTATATTTTATTGTATGAAAACTTTTGAAAAGAAAATAAAACATGCCACTGGAGGAACGATGAAAGATGCAGCCTTGAGGTAGCGAATCCGATGGTCTACAGATTGATAGGTCGTCTTCCTTATTTTTTCGTCTGCATTGTTGTATATACCTGGGTATTCAATTAATGTGGCAATACCAGCCAGCAGTCCTACACGTTTTCCTTTCAGTAAGTTCATATCTCTGATTCGCGTTTTTAAGGTATCTATCAACAACTCTTCATGTATCGATCTCAGAGTAGTTAGAAAACGCCGAAAGAAGACAAACAGCAAATAGTAACGCCTCGAACAAGTGGTGCACTTCATTGTTCTCGGTGAATGGCCATTTTTCTGACTAGATTCTGATGTGGTTATGTTATTTTTGAAGGCCAGTCATGTGGAGTTTTTGACTGACGCTTCGTAGCGATGGCTTTCCTGCAAGCTGGGCGCACTTCGTTTCGTTAACTTCAGGAGGGGGGCTATCAACTCTTATGATTGACATCTAAATGTTGTGTGTTTTTAAGGCTTTATTATTATTATTTTATTCTGTATTGTCGCGTTGTATGGCGTTGTACATAGGAAACCCACGTCAAGTTTATGAGAATAAAATAATAAACGAGTTCTGTTTATTCATAATTTTTATACAAGTTTTCACGTTGTGATGTATGTCTGTCTCAGAGTAATCTGCAGTGGGTGAAAACTTTGGGCTCCTGATTCTCGTGCGTCATAAAATATCACTAGTTTTTGAATGATAAACGCAAAGTGTGCGCGCAACGCTTTTTTTGTTGGTATATATGATAAGGCTTTCTATGGTGTTCTACCACGTGATCCATCTTCCCTTCTGCCGTTAGGGGGTGCAGCAGTGTATGAATCCCACAAGCTCAATCCCGTAGCTTTTTCTGTGTGCGTGTAAATTGTCTCCTCCGAGAAGGAAAGCCTAAAAAATCAGAGGAACCTTTTGATCATAGATATAATTTCCCGAATGAACAAATGTAGCCCCCAATGGAGCGAAGTAAAGCAGATGACGTGTAATATCACTCACTTTGGTCGCACAACGAACAGGAAAAATGCGGACACACTCTCGTCAGTAAAATATTCAAACAAAATCGTATGCGCAATCTTCGTTTTTTTTTATTTTTTAATGGTGCACGTAAATCTTCTAATTGATCTCCGCCAGCAAAAAGGTAAGAGTTCGCCAAAAGTTTACTATCGTGATATGTCTTCCCCCTGTCCACCTCATCAACTCTTAAGATTGAAATTAGGGTTCATAGCGAAAAGTGCCACGATTCAAGCTTGTATTCAGCACTTTGCTTTCTCGCTGTACTTATCTTATTTTTTTTCATCGCCAAGTTACGCCTCACTACAAAGTTTTATGGGTCCGCGCCTGCCAGTGCATTGCGCAAATATAAGAAAATGCTTAGAAGGTCCCGAGGACACCTGAAATAGCTTTGCAAGTTCGTGAGAGCTTGGTGACCAGTAATTGGAGCGCGTCAGGGCGTATCGGCTTACGTTCTTTTTGGGTTGCTGATTGGATTAAACAAAGATGGACATGCTTGAGCGATGTTCGCGGCTGAAGTAGTTTGCACGTACGACTAATGAAATGCTTCACTCGACATGGCATCCAAGGCGATGCGCACCATCAAATCGTACGGATCGAGAAAAGCGTGGTTGAGATACCTTGTATGACATAAATCCTATCACATGAGTGCATTTCTGCAAAAAACTAATGAAAAATAAGGAGTTGAAAGTCTTTTATATAAACTTCGAAGTTTGCCTGCGCAATCAAGTTCCATGCAGTGCATCCCGCAGCATTGACACCCTTGAAAGTGACTCGCCTTTGATTCCTTGCTGCTCTCACGCAGCAACTCCACAGCCAATAATACAAGTTCGGATTGTGTCATAGTCGCCATTACGATTTTGTCGGATTTGTGCCAGCAGACTATGCAGCTCAGCGGCTGCTCGCAGGTTCCTGGTGGTTGTGCACGCTTTGAAAGTTATATGTTTAGGAAAGCTGTTTAGCTGTGTTCCGTTCGAAAAGATTTTTCATGTGGACAATGTGGTAGTGCGTCACGTTTCTGGGTACTAATTTTTCGAGCATTGCACAAGCCAGACGTTGATAGTTGCACCCAGCGGCTAGCCGTTTTTGGAGCTGACAACAACAGTAATCAGTAATGTGTCAGATTCTTTATTATTAACTATCAGCCAATCCTAATTAAGCCTACAAATTAGGAGTTGGACAAAAAGTGAATATAGTGCCACTCAGCCTGTTAGTATCGTACAAAGTGTTTTAAATAACAAAATATCTGAATAATGAGAACTAACAACTAATGATGCCGAGAAAAGTGTGGGCGATATTTTCACGAATAATTGTAATGTAAAATATAGAAAGAAAAGTGAAGGAAAAGACAACACACCATCGACAGGATGTGAACCTGTGACTCTCTAATAGGCACCACACACTGACCAGATGGAGCTGTGTTGCTCAGAGTGCCCCGTCTCAATGTTTTTGACATTCGCCGATAAGGGCACGCCAAAAATTGGGGGACCCATAAGTTTCGTCTTCTAGGATTGAACGGGATAGCGAAATGCAGCCCCTAGTACGCCCTTCAACCGCTAAGTGCGTACTTATTATTATGTTTTGTTACACACACACACACACACACACAATCAAACACGCACACGCACACACAGTAGATTGTACCAGCACGCGCACGCGAATGGTACAGACAGGTTTCTGATGTAAAGCAAGAGTCACTCGCATGCCCTCCAAGATACACGCCGGGCGCTTGCCATCTAGGAGGCCATAAAGAGTCTCACAATGCCTCACAGATGGCAGCACATTATCTAGCGTATGCTGTTTTCTTGACCATCGGCTCAGGAAAAACATGGTATTTTTTTCGCTAGATGGACATAGTTGTTCATTTTTAGAGCTGTTTCAAGGTAAAGGAAGATCAAGTGATACTTTGTGAAACACGTTTCGCTGGCCTCAGTGTTTTCTAAACTTTTCGCTGCAGCTGTGGGGTGTATTGCCCTGTACGTTGAGGTAATGGATGTACAACCTCGCGAGGTGACGTCCGACTACGGTTCAACCGCGGTCACTACCTCAAGGAATTGAGGAAACACATTCAGCGAGAGCGATGGCAGGGAGCTCTACTCCGCGTCGTGCGACGAGTACACAGATGACGGTTTTGAACCTGTCCTGCACCGCAAAGCCAAGCGACGGATCGTCAATCCATCGTCGGTGTCAACTATGTCCATCGTGAAAACAATGCCCCAGTGATGGACCCGTTCAATCCTGTTTGTGCCAAAGAACGCTACCCGAAGTCTCCATGTTCTGAACAGGCAAGCACTTTCACTCTATTTTGAAAGCACTGTGCTGAAGGAGATCAAATACGTACGACTAAATTGAAAAAGAAACATCCTGGCTGTCGATCTGCTGCACCCGAGTGCACTGAGCACGCTTCAGCAAGTAACAAAACTGGGAAACATTGAAGTTAGGTCTATCATAGCCGAAGGTGCGACCACATGAGGAGTCATTTACGACATTAACACGGAAATCACAAACGCAGACCTTCCAATACTTATAAATCTAGCGAGTCAAAACAACGTCATTGTCAGCGTTGGACGCCTTGGTAACACATGTTGTGTGAGTAACGTTATAGGTGACTTTCTTTTTGCCTAAGTGAAGGCTGGCCACTTTCGTCAACAAGTTTGACTATTTATTCCTAAACCTGTGCGATGCTTCAACTGTAAGAAGATCTGCCATATAAACGGTGTTTGCAGGAGCTCCGCAGCGTGCGCTCGGTGCGCCGAACCACACGCAGAAGACAACTGTAGCGCAACCACACTGAAGTGTCCTAACTACCGGGGTGCTCACAAGTTTTCTTCCGAAGAATGTCTGCACAAAAAGAAAGAAATTTCCATTCTGAAGCAAATGGTACGAGACAGCTCAACCCAAAAAAAAGACGTTGAGAAAATCTGGTGAAGACAACGTCACCGCCGAAGGGATGGATGGATGGATGGATGGATATGGCTGTACCCTTTAGATCGGGCGGTGGCCAGCGCCACCAAGCCGTAATACCTAATGAACCAAAAACTATACTTATTTTTTTTCCTTAAAAAGTGAGTTTGAGGATTCGTACGTTGCAGTGAAAAGTTTAATTTTCACTCGTGCCATGACTTAAGCCACCAATCAGATCACCTCCTTCTAGTTAAGTCTACCCGCCTAAAGTTTATTTTGCCCGCCCGGTCCCTAAACCCCAGTGCTTTGAAAAACTCTGCGCCATCATCCTGAACTATAGGGTGAAGCCCTTTACAGAACATTATCAAGTGTTCGGCAGTTTCTTCTTCCTCTCCCCACGCACTGCATACTGTGTCTGCCCCTTCATGTTTGGCCCGATATGTCTTGGTTCGCAGTTCTCCCGTCCTGGCCTCAAACAGTAGAGAACTACCCCGAGTATTATCATAGATCATTTCCTTGGCAATTTCCTGCTTAAAAGTTCGATAGATCTCTAGTGCGGACTTCTTAATCATGCCCATTCTCCACATGTCAGTCTCCGTTTCCTTCACTTTCTTCTTAACCGATAGTTAGTTTTGGTTTGGCCACCTGCTGTTTTCTAAGTATTTACCAGTCAACTTCCTGGTTCGCTTCCTCCATTTTGTATCGACATTCTTCATGTACAAGTAGCTGAAAACCTTCCTAGCCCAACGCTCTTCCCCCCTTTCTCTCAATCGCTTCTCAAATTTTATCTTGCTGCTAGCTTCCCTGCCATCAAATGAGGTCCATCCCATATCACCTCGTACTCCCTGATTTGGTGTATTCCCGTGAGCTCCTAAAGCAAGCCTACCTATTCCACGTTGCTTAATTTCTAGTCTTGCTTGAACTTCTGATCTCATGCACAATACCGCATTGCCGAACGTCAGCCCAGGAACCATGACCCCTTTCCATATTCCTCTCACAACATCGTACCTATTGTAATTCCACGGTGCCCTATTTTTCATGACTGCTGCATTCCTGTTACCTTTAGTCGTCACGTATATTTCGTGTTTCCTCAGATACTCGGTCCTATTGCTTATTCATACGCCCAGATATTTGTATTTATCTGTTATCTCTAGCGTGACCTTCTGTATTCTAAGCTCACTACCTTCGTTGTCATTGAAAATCATGACTGCTGATTTTTCCTTACTGAATCTAAAATCTAACCTATCTCCCTCATTACCGCAGATGTCCATCAATCTCTGCAAATCTTCCTTGTTGTTGGCCATTAGCACTATATCATCTGCGTACATTAATGCTGGTAGTGCCTGATCAATACGTTTTTCTTGTTTGACTAAAGAGAGGCTGAAGCCCAGTCCACTTCCCTCTAATTTTGCCTCTAATCCTTGTAGATACATCATGAATAATAAGGCTGACAGGGGGCACCCCTGCCTAAGCCCCCGTTTTACCTCTGCAGGCTTGGATACCTGTTTTTCCCACTTTATAACTACCTTGTTACCTTTATAGATACCCTTTAAAAAATTAATGACTACATGTTCCACGCATAGTGTGTCCAGTATTCCCCACCATTCCTCTTGAACCACGCTATCGTACGCTCCCTTGATATCCAAAAATGCTAGCCACAGGGGCCTGTGTTCCTTTTCTGCTATTTCGATGCACTGCGTCAGTGAGAACAGATTGTATTCCAACCTCCTGTGTTTCCGAAACCCATTCTGCAGTTCCCCCAGCACCCCCTCATCCTCTATCCACGTCTGCAGTCTTTCCTTTATAATCTGCATCGCCAGCCTGTAGACCACTGATGTCACTGTTATAGGACGGTAGTTGTTTATGTCAGCTCTGTCTCCCTTTCCTTTAGAGATCATGCTCATCCTGCTAAGTTTCCATCCATCGGGAACTTCACCATCGATTATTATTGTGCTCACTGCCTCTCTCAAAGCCTGCTTAGACTTCGGACCTAATGTCTTTATCAGCCTGATTGGAATGCCGTCTGGGCCTGTCGATGTACTACTAGGAACCGTTTTTTCAGCCCTTTCCCTCTCTTGTTGTGAAAATGGAGCCATTGCACCACTTGATTCGTCCTTGTCTATTGTGGTGCATAAAGTACTTCTTTGTTGAAATTTTTCTGTCACCCTTGTTCTTATATATTCAATAGCTTCATCCCCTTCTAGCCTAGCACCTTGGGCTGTAGTTATAAAACTCTGCTCTAGGCTCGTCTCATTTCTGAGGGAGTCTTGATGGTTCCAAAATTTCGCAGCTGCTGCTGCGAAATTTTGGGCTTCAGGTCGAACAGCGCCAACTTCAGGCAGTAAGTCGACGCATCAGGAAAAATCGCGAGCTGCAGTTTTCAGCACGGCAAATGCAGACGTTGAAAAACAGCAAAGGGGAAGATCAGTCTCTACAGAAGAGCGGTCGCCACTTACGCGTGCACAACGTGCAAATGAACCACAGCAGAAGCCATCTATTTCAGAGCAAGCAGTGGCGATGGAGTACTTGCGGAACACAGATCTGCAAGTGATAGCTTTTCGGCGACCCTTATTAACGCCATTCGCTTGTTGTTAAGCAACATGCACAAAACGTCAGCAAGAAGTGCATTGCAATTACTGGACGCTTTAAGTCCAGTACTCGCACCACTTGAGCATTTGAGTCTTTCAGAAAAGAAGTCCGAAAGGCAGTGATAACTCAATAGAATGCCCGGGGACTGATATCACGCATCGCCGATTTTCGTTGGTTCATGTACACCAATAAGGTCCACGTCATCGTCATCTGCGAGCCAAATTTGCCGAACGAAATCACACTTTATGGTTATGAGTCACTCATGTCACTTACAACTGCGAGAAATAGCAAATCTCTGTTGCTTATTCGCCGCGACCTCACCTACATTCATCATCTGGTGTCCTCACGACGACAATGAATATATATTGTAAAGAAGAAGTACTCTGGCGCAGAGGCAGCAGCATCGAGAGTGCAGCAGCAGCTCGAGCTCGTGAATTGCGGCTGGTGCATCGCCTTCCAAGCCTTCCAAGCATCAACCTTTCTGCTCAATAAATCTCCTTTAAATTGGTGGAGCCGTGCTGGGTACCATGCCCTATACCTTCTCGCTACCATCCTGGAACTCTGTTCTCGACGGCTACCTTCTGCTATGTCGGACGCCAATCAGCAGACGCTTCCATCTCCTCCGGCCACCTGTCCAGGCAGTGTTCCTCAGCGGGAGCCTCTTAACTTCAATGGAACAGATGACAACGATGTTGAAGATTGGCTCTCGACTTTCGAACGGGTGAGCGCTTTAAACAGATGGACGGACGCAGACAAGTTGACACACGTGTCGTTCTACCTCACTGGTGTAGCCAGCCTTTGGCCGAGAAACCACGAGGCAGACGTTCAAACGTGGCCTCTATTTAAAACGTCGATTGTAGCAGTCTTCGATCGACCTGCCGTCCTAAAACTTCGTGCCAAGCAGCGTTTACTCCCATGCGCACAAGAAACGGGTGAAACCTTCACTAGTTACATAGAAGACGTCGTCGATTTGTGCCGCAATGACGGAAGCAGAAAAACGTAAGCGCATCCTCAAAGGGATCGACGACGACACTTTTTAAATGCTCTTGGCGAAAAGCCCGACCACTGTTAACGACGTAATTAGCCTCTGCAGAAGCTACGATGAATTGCGAAAGCAGCGAGCTCTGACAAGACGTCCTCCAGCGCATGATTTGGCATCACTGTCAAGTGTGATCAATGGTCATGACCAAGCGTCACTAATAGCCGAAATAAAAGCATTTCTCTGCGAAGAAGTCGCACGACAGCTTTCCTTAGTGCCCTTCACACCAGAACCTAGCACAACTTTACTGTCGTCTGTTCGTGGCGTCAATCAAACAGAGGTTGCCGAGGCCTTACCAGCTGCTCGCGAGCATAATCTTGTGGCTGCTCCTCTCACCTACGCCGCGGCAGCGGCCATGCCAACTCGCAAGCCGCCTGCGCCTCCGTTCCAGCCTCGCGCGAGCTATCCGCCACCTCCAGTTCACTGGACCAGCACTAACACCACCAACCCGTGGCGCACCCTCGACAATCGCCCGATATGTTACGCTTGTCGATACCCCGGGCATGTCGCAAGGTATTGCCGACGCCGGACGCATATCACCAGTAAAAACTGCCGTGAGGCTTTCTTCCCGCTTGACTCCTACGCGCAATATGGTTCCTCTACTCCAATGCCAGCCCGCTACCAGGACGACCAGCGACCTAAGCCGGGACGTCTTCGCTCGCCTTTTACTATGCGTCGACGGCCCGCGTCTAACGAGAAGGAAAACTAGACGACGCAGTTTCTGAGGCAAGAACTGCGCAAGTTTCGGTTTGCCCAAGTCCCAATTTGTCACCTACCAATGTTATTGATGTGTTCGTCGAAAATATCCCTACTGTCGCTCTTGTAGATACCGGTGCAGCTGTTTCTGTTATCGATATTGGATTTTTCCGCTAAATTCGTAAGATTACGACGCCTTTCTCCGAATTATCGCTTCGCACAGGCAGTGCTAAACCTGTTCAACCGACTGCAGAATTTACAGCCCGCGTGAAAATCCAGGACGTTCTGTATACGATAGAGTTCATGGTTCTTTCATCGTGCTCGCATTTTATTATCTTGGGATGGGACTTTTTGTCGCGTCATAACGCCGTAATCGACTGTGCTAGGGCTGAGGTAGAATTTTGCTCACTGGATGACCGAGCGTCCGTCGATACCCAGTCTGCCGCTAAACTTGTCGTTAACGATGACACCTACATCCCTCCATGCTCTTTTGCGTTCGTACCAGTTTCATGCAGCGCCATATCAGACGGCACGGTCTTCTTCACACCATCTCCAATATTCGTCGCCCGAAGAGCCCTCCCCCTGCCTTTTGCTGCTCTCGGCCTTGTAGTAGGCTCAACCACAATGCCAATTTATAATCATGAGTTGCCGTCTTTATCCCTACATTGTCACGAGTGCCTTGGCCACGTCGATAAAATCAGTTCTACCAGAAATATATCCGTCCCCGATGAGGTGCCTTCTACCTCCGTCTGTGAACTGGCTGTCGTCTCAGCGGCTGACTCAACGTCAGCAAACATATTTCAACCATTCATCGCTGAACATTTGACGTCTTCACAGCGTTCACAACTCCTCACCATCCTTGAGTGCTACCGCCATTCTTTCGACGTTGCACAAACATCTCTCGGCCGTGCCTTAGCAGTAGAACACCACTTCGACACTGGGTCCCACTCACCGCGGCGACAACGGCCATATCGCGTGTCCGCTTCAAAACGCCGCGTCATTGCTGACCAAGTAGACGACATGCTTCGCAGAGGCGTCATTCGACCTTCACAGAGCCCATGGGCATCTCCGGTGGTCCTCGTCAAAAATAAAGACGGTTCTATTCATTTCTGTGTCGATTTCGGGTGATCGAACAAGATCACGCTGAAGGATGTCTATCTACTACCGCGCATTGACGATGCTTTGGATAGTTTACAGGGTGCCGAGTTCTTTTCCTCGTTAGACTTGGGGTCAGGCTACTGGCAGGTGCCGATGGCGGAGGCCGATCGCCCCAAAACCACTTTTGTCACGCCAGATGGTTTATATGAATTCACCGTCATACCCTTCGGACTTTGCAATGCACCTGCAACGTTCGAAAGAATGATGGACAACATCCTGCGTGGACTGAAATGGAAGATATGCTTGTGTTACCTCGATGATATTGTGGTCTTCGCCCGTAACTTTGATACCCACTTGCGTCGCATTCAGAACGTCCTTACTTGCTTGACTAACACCGGTTTGCAATTAAACCTTAAAACTGTCGATTTGCCATGCGTCAACTGAACATTTTGGGCCGCGTTCTTTTGAAGGAAGGCATCTTCCCGGATCACGAGAAATCGCGAGCTGTTATGGCGTTTCCTAAACCTGCCACCATCAAAGAACTTCAAAGTTTCATCGAATTGTGTTCGTACTTCCGGCGATTCATCCGGAACTTCGCGTCTATTATATCACCTCTCACGCAACTCCCCAGCAACTGTAAAGACCTCTTATCGTGGTCCCCTGTCTGCGATGAGGATTTCACCACCTTGTGGCGGCTTCTCACGACACCACCCATTCTACGCCATTTCGATCCTGAAGCTCCAACTGAAATCCACACCGACGCCAGTAGTGTAGGCCTGGGTACTGTGCTCGCACAGCGTAAACCGGAGCATCAGGAATACGTCGTGGCATACTCTAATCGCACACTTACCAAGGCTAAGAGCAACTACAGCGTAACAGAAAAGGAGTGCTTGGCCGTTGTGCGGTCCTTTGAAAGTTACGCCCATATCAATTTGGTCGTTCTTTTGACGTCGTCCCCGCAGGGGCGCCTGCGCAAGTAGGCGTTTGGTGTGTAGCGACACCACGGACCCGAGCTAACGGGGGAGTTTCTACTCCCTCCCACGCCTAGCCGTGCGTGGCTTTGCCGTGTCCGGGGAAAAGGGGATCCTGGGGGTTGAGCAGACGCTGGGTGATTGGACCTTTAAGGCCCCCCGGCAGAGGCAACACACCCCTTTGGCCCCGGCTTCACGTAGACGGCACCCCTGGGCTGACCCACCCAGGGGAAATCGGCAGTCGCCTTTTCCTATCTCTCTCTCCCTACATCTTCGTCTTTCTTACTATTTTAGCTTTCCTGTCTACTTCTCTCTTCTGCTTACTTCCAATTTTCTCGGCGGCAAGGGTTAACCCTGTGCAAATAGCCTACCTTGGCCTATGCGCATTGGGTTATAGCAGGGTTGTACGGCTGACGTCTGCAAGCTTTCAGCATCCGCAAACTTGCAGCGTCCCCTCGTTGGGCTCCGTGGTGGGTGGCCGCCAACGCTGCTGAACAACATACAATTAGCATGCAGAAAGCATTTCTTTCACTTAGTGATCGTGCCTCCTCAAAGCGGGTACGCACCGAAGACATCAATTTTTTCAACCGGCCAAGACAATTGTTTCCTCGTTTCCACGTTATACACTGTGAAAAAACTAACAAGCAAGCCAGAACTGTATCCCCCTTCATAGTGGCTAGATGCTTAACCGAAACTCTCGGTGCTGGGTACAAGGTTACCAAAATGGCCAGCGGAGATCTACTTCTTGAGATACGTGACAAAACCAATTCGATAAACTGAACACCCTCACAACGTTTGGAGACACACCCATCAGTATTACGCCACACAGGTCCATGAACTCATATCGCGGGGTCGTATCGGACGCAGATTTGCTTGACCTGACCGAAGCTGAACTTCTGGAAGGATGGAAGAGCCAGAACGTGACAAACGTACAGCGGATTAAGATAAGAAGAGATCAAAAAGAAATACCAACCAAACACTTAGTACTGACCTTTGCTTCGAGCGATTTGCCGGAAACCATTCAGACTGGATATACAAAGACATCCGTGAGGCCATATATTCCCAACCCCCGCCGTTGCTTCCAATGTCAGAGATATGGCCACGGCTCGCAAAGCTGCCGTGGCCGGAAAACTTGTGCTCTATGTGGAGTCGTGGGCCATGCCTCCGACAACTGCGAAGCACCTGCACACTGCGTGAACTGTGGTGGTAATCATGCCGCGTACTCGCGTTCCTGTTCTTTTTGGAAAAAAGAAAAAGAGATCATCACTCTAAAGATAAAAGAAAACATTACATTTAAAGAAGCAAGAAAAAGAGTCTCGCCATTTTATGGCCCCACATATGCTGATGCGGCGCGTCAGGGGGCAACGCCACACCAGCCCTCGCCACCCCTTCGGACTGCGCAGAGCGAGCCGTCGGCTGTGGCTCCTGCCCCCAAGGCGGCTGTAGCCCAGGCTACACCGCCCACTCCAAAACAGAGACCGGAGACTCCAGAGTCTTCGGGTCTCAAGGCCTCCCCCCACCAGGCGAGGCCCAAAATCCAAACTAACAGCCCGCACGTGTGGGCATCCAGTGCCTCCGAGGAGGCAATGGATACGTCGGCACCCTTGGTGCCGAAAGAGCGGCGTGGCTCCTTGGAGCGCGCCAAGAAAACGAAAAAGCAAATAACAGGGCCTGGTGACGGCCCTGTTAAGTGAACTCAAACTCCCCGTCTAAACAGCCACTCGCTTTTCGTACACACAGCATTATTTTACATTCACCATGAACACTCAAATTATACAATGGAACGTCAGGGGCCTTCTCAGAAACCTTGACGACATCCAAGATTTCCTACACGAACACTCACCAAAAGTGCTGTGTGTACAAGAAACACACCTTAATTCAAAACACACACATTTTCTTCGCAAATACGTTATTTTTCGAAAGGACCGTGATGATGCCATGACATCATCAGGAGGTGTTGCCATCATAGTGAATCAAGGGATTGCATGCACACACTTACAACTCCAAACACCCCTTGAGGCAGTGGCTGTTCGAGCGGTTCTTTTTGATAAACTGATCACAATCTGCACTATTTACATTCCTCCTAGCTATCAGCTGCAAAAACGCGATTTACACTCTCTAATTGATGAACTTCCGGAGCCTTATGTTCTCTTTGGAGACTTTAATGCGCATAGCAGCCTATGGAATGATTCTCGGTATGACGCGCGAGGTCGACTGAACGAACAGTTCCTTATCTCGTCGAGCGCATGTCTCCTAAATCGAAAAGAACCAACCTATTATAACCTCGCTAATAACACCTACTCCTCCATAGACCTGAGCATAGTATCTCCATCTCTTGTGCCTCTACTCCAGTGGAAAGTCGTCAGTAATCTGTACGGAAGTGACCACTTCCCCGTAGTTTTGAGCACAACGACAGTAACTGAGTGTCCACCACGTGTTCCCAAGTGGCTCATAAACAGAGCCGACTGGGAACAGTTTCATACTATCGCTTATCTAGGTTGGAATGACATCTGTACTCTGAACATTGATGGCGCTGTGAACTACTTCACAGCGTTTTTGATTGATGCTGCAACAAAATGCATCCCACAAACAAATGGACACCCTGGAAAACGAAGTGTGCCATGGTGGAACTCTGAATGCCGAAACGCGCGAAAACAGCAAAACAGAGCTTGGAGGCTGCTTCGGAACTCACCGACAGCCGAAAATCTTGAAACCTTCAAGAAAATAAAGTCTCAAGGCAGGAGAACGCGTCGGCAAGCCAGAAGAGAAAGCTGGCAGAAGTTTTTATCAGGGGTTAATTCATACACACAGGAGGCTAAAGTCTGGAGCATGGTCGGTAGAATAGCAGGGAAACAAGTACACACACTTCCACTCGTAAACACTCAGGGTGATACCTTGGAAGATCAGGCAAACTTCCTCGGTGCACACTTCGAACAGGTATCCAGCTCATCCCACTATACTGACACCTTCCAAAAATACAGAACAAGAATTGAAAAGCAGAAACTCGAACACAAATCCATCAGATACGAGGCATATAACCAAGCTTTCAGTCTAGCTGAGCTCCGAACATCTCTAAACTCCTGCAGTACTTCTGCCCCAGGTTCTGACCGTGTGATGTATGAAATGTTAAAAAACCTTCCAAACGAAACCCAAAAAACCTTACTTTGTTTGTACAATGCTATTTGGTCTTCTGGCACAATTCCTACGTCCTGGAAAGAGGCTATTGTTATTCCCATTTTGAAAGAGGGCAAGGACCCTTCTTTACCCTCGAGTTATAGGCCTATAGCACTTACAAGCTGCTTGTGCAAAGTCTTCGAAAAAATGATAAACTGCCGACTTGTACATTTTCTTGAAACAAATAATTTGCTCGACCCATTTCAGTGCGGGTTTCGAGAAAGTAGATCCACCACAGACCACCTTGTTCGTATCGAGGCACAGATCAGAGACGCCTTCGTCCATAAACAATATTTTCTCTCTGTGTTCCTCGATATCGAAAAGGCTTATGATACAACATGGCGTTTCGGAATTCTAAGAGACCTGTCCCACCTTGGTGCGCGCGGAAGAATGTTTCATATAATCGAAAGTTACCTGTCAAACCGGACATTCCGTGTCCGTCTGGGCAGTGTGCTCTCCCAAACATTTGTCCAGGAAACAGGCGTGCCACAAGGTGGTGTGCTTAGTTGCACACTTTTTATTATTAAAATGAATTCTTTGCACTTGTCTATTCCCTGCAATATGTTCTATTGTACATATGTCGACGACGTCCAGCTTGGCTTCAAGTCATGCAACTTGGCCATGTGTGAGCGGCAGGTGCAGCTGGGTTTAAATAAGGTCTCCAAATGGGCAGATGAAAACGGATTTCGACTTAACCCACAAAAAAGCACGTGTGTCTTGTTCTCTCGAAAGAGAGGCATGCACTCGGAGCCCGACATTTAACTGAACGGGAAACAACTGTCCGTCAAAGCTGAGCATAAATTCTTAGGCTTAATCTTGGACAACAAGTTGACCTTCGTACCCCACATAAAGTATTTAAAAACAAAATGTTTAAAAGCCATGAATGTTATAAAAGTGTTGTCACGTACTACGTGGGGTAGTGACAGGAAATGCCTCATGAACCTGTATAGAAGCCTTATTCGCACCCGCTTAGATTATGGGGCCATTATTTATCAGTCAGCTACTCAAAGTGCTTTGAAGAGTCTGGATCCCGTGCACCATTCGGGCATCCGCCTTTCTACGGGTGCTTTTCGCACCAGCCCCGTAGAAAGCCTTTACGTTGAGTCAAATGAGTGGTCGCTTCATCTGCAAAGAACCTACATGTCCTTTGTATATTTCCTTAAGGTGAAAGCAGACAAGAGGCACCCCTCATACTCTACTATTAATGACTTGTCGAGCTCCATTCTTTTTCAAAACAGGCCTTCAATGAGGCAGCCCTTCTCAGTTCGCCTGAAGGGTCTAGCTCAGGACACTGGAGTGTCACTCGAACACAGTGTAATGGCTCCTGTAGCATACCCGCCACCGTGGCAGTGGCAGACTATAGATTGCGATGTGTCTTTTTTAGAAGTTACTAAACATGCGCCTATTGCCCATATTCGAACATACTTCTTGGAACTTCAACACAAATACACTCGTCCTGAGTTTTTTACAGATGCCTCCAAGTCTAACTCCTCTGTGTCCTACGCTGCTGTTGGCCCTTCCTTTTCGGATGCTGGCCCTCTACATCCAAGCACAAGTATCTTCACAGCGGAAGCTTACGCGATACTTGTGGCAGCTAAACACATCAAACAATCACAAATACAAAAAGCAGTAATTTATACAGACTCCCTCAGTGTGGTAACGGCTCTGCACAGTCTTAAAAAACAAAAAACCCTGTCCTAGTTTCACTTTACTCCATTTTATGCACCCTCCACACACTCAACAGACATGTTGTTGTGTGCTGGGTGCCAGGGCACCGTGAGATTCAAGGCAACGTGATGGCGGATCAGCTTGCTGCATCCGGCCACGAAAGCACCGCCATTACACCGACATCAATCCCGGCCCTTGATCTTAAGCCGTCTCTCAAACGAAAACTCAGGGACTACTGGCAGAGCAAGTGGGATACACACACACAAAACAAACTACACGTTATCAAGCCACACCTTGGCCATTGGCCACCAGTATCAAAATTACGTCTAACAGAGATAACACTAACAAGACTCAGGATTGGACACATATACACGACACACACGCATCTTTTGTCCGGTGGTGATCCACCATTGTGTGACAGATGTGGAGAGGCATTGACAGTCCTTCACCTATTAATCCAGTGCAAACACTTAGAAACTCTAAGAAAACGACATTTTCCATTACCCTACCGACAGCATATACCTTTACACCCTGCAATGTTCGTCGGTAGGGAACCGCTTTTTAGTCATAAATCATTGTTAGCGTTTTTAAAAGAAATTAATAATTTTCATATCATACACCCGGGCATTCCGTAGCACGACCTCTCTAGAGAGGTTTTTGCTGCGGCGGTTACACAAGAAAGCACTTGCCTCACGGCCCTTGGACGCAAGGGCATGAACGAGTGAGGCACTTGTGCTAATGCCATTCATATCCACCATCGTTTTTTATAATCACCAACTCTTGTTATCTATCCTCACCACACACACCTTTCACGGCATGGTCATGATTTTATTATTTGTATGTTTTTACCCGCCTTACCGCGAGGAATTTTATGGCCTTTATACAGCCGCTTATCACAATCATTGTTCATATTCTTAGTAACATGCACTGGCGCTCTTTGGCCGTGAAACGGCCCTTGCGCCACAAAACTTCAAACATCAATCAATCAATTTTGACGTCGTGACCGACCACCACGCGCTGTGCTGGCTTTCGACGTTGAAAGACCCATTTGGCCACCTCACTCGCTGGGCGTTGAAAATTCAAGATCTTGACATACGCGTGGTTTTTTGGTCAGGACGGAAGCCTGCAGACGCCGACGCCCTTTCCCGTTCCCCCTGTCCCCGAATGCCACAGCTGACTCCGCTTGCGATTCCACATTGTCATCTCTTGACTTTGACACCATCGCTATCAAACAACGCAATGACCCGTGGACTGCGTCTCTTCTCAATCATCTCTCCGACACTTCTGAACTCCTAAAGACGCGAACGCTCCGGCGCCAAGTTCCACGCACTTCTCGATATGTGACACACTTCTCTATCAACGCAACTACGCCCCATAGGAACGCAAGTGGCTGCTCGTCGTTCCACGAACCCCGAGGTCACAGATTTATTCCTCTTTCCACGCTGATTCTCAATGTGGCCGCACAGGAGTCTTCAAGACCTACGGAAGGCTTCGACATCGTTACTACGGGCGTGGTACGTATACCTTCGTCCGCAACTTCGTCCGCCCTTGTGCCGAATGTCAGCGCCGAATATCTCCACCACACGCCTCCGCCGGTGAACTGCAGCCTTTACCATGCCCTTGCCGACCCTTCGAATGGGTCGGAATAGATATTTATGGGCCATTTCTATTGCCTCGGACTGGCAACAGGTGAATAATAGTTGCTATCGACCACCTAACGCGCTATGCTGAGACCGCTGCTCTTCAAACGGCTACAGCACGGGAAGTTGCCACTTTCATACTGCGTCATTTCGTGTTGCGTCTTGGAGGCCCTCAAGAACTCTTCAGTGACCGTGGCCGCGCCTTCTTGTCCGAGGTCATTGAAAAATTGCTCGCTGAGTGTGCTATTGTACACCGCACATGTACCGCTTACCACCCTCAAACCAATGGGGCTACCGAGCGCTTTAATCGTACTCTCGGTGACGTGCTATCTATGTATGTGACGCCTGATCACTCTAACTGGGACTTAGTTCTCCCATTCATTAGATACGCCTACAATAGGGCAACGCAAGCAACAACAGGCTTCTCCCCTTTTTACGTCCTATACGGCCGTCACCCCTCCCACACCATTGACACCATTCTGCCCTATTGACCAGACGCGTCCGAGTGCCTACCTATCTTGGACGCCTCCAGAACGGCAGAAGAATGTCGCCAGTTAGCTCGTCGTTTTACCTGCGATGACCAAAACCGGCAAAAAGCAATTCATGATGCCCAGACCTCAACTCCCGTTTTTCTTCCGGGTGCTCTTGTGTGGCTGTCAGTGCCGCATCGCACACCTGTGCTCTCTTCCAAACTTCTGCCAAAGTACGATGGGCCATATCGTATTCTCGAACAAACTTCGCCAATAAATTACCTCATTGAGCCTTTTACGCCACCGTCAAACTTGCGACGTTGCAACCGCGAGGTTGTACACGTCCAGAGGCTCAAGCAGTACCACGGTTCAACGCCGCCTGCACAGGACTAAGTCGCCAAAATGGCTCCTTTTTTCCGCGGCGCCATTGTAAAGAAGAGGAAATACTCCGGCGTAGAGGCAGCAGCATCGAGAGTACAGCAGCGGCTCGAGCTCGTGAAATGCGGCTGGTGCATCGCCTACCAAGCCTTCCAATGGAATGGAATGAAAAACTTTATTTCAGTCCTGCAGGACGCGCTTAGCGCGTAGCGGGCGTCTCTCACGTAGGGACCGACAGGGAGTACCTGGCGGCCACTTCGTGGGCCTGCTGGACGGCCCATTGCTGGTCGGCGAGAAGTGAGCTCCTGAGGGACCTCTCCCACTTGCTTGAAGTAGCGTCGGGAGGAGTTGTTCCACACTCCCAGAGCATGTGTGCGAGTGTCGCTGTGTGTCGACATGATGGGCATGTGTCGCTGGGGTATGCATCGGGATAATAAACGAGAAGCGTCGCAAGGTTTGGGTACGTGTGTGTCTGTAATAGGCGTAGGGTTAATGCCTGCGGTCGGTTAAGTTTCGGATGTGGGGGTGGAAAAATGCGGCGTTTTAAGTAAAACTGCTTTGTGATTTCATTGTACGTAATTGGTGCATCCCGATTGGTATCTAACCCAGCAAGATGAGGTTGCCCTGTGGCAGTGCGGTCAGTAAGTGCGCGCGCTGCATCATGGGCGATCTCGTTGAGGTTGGATAGGGCACCCGGCACCTGGCCGAGATGGGCGGGGAACCAGATGACAGTGTGGTGTTTCAGGGCACTCGGGTCCGCATTGCGCAGGATACGTAAAGCCTGGTCGGAGATAACTCCGCGTTCGAAGGCTTTGATGGCCGGCCTGGAGTCACTGTAGATGAATTCCCGTTTGCTGTCGAGCATAGCTATAGCTACTTGCTCCGCTACTTCGGGTTTTCGGGTGAGGATTGTGGCTGAGTTAAGAGTCTGCTGCACGGATGATACCGCGACCACGGCGAAGGCTTGGTTGTTGCGATAGGCAGCGGCGTTGTCCGCTTCCGTGTCTATGCGCTTCAGAATTGCGGTCGCCCGCGCAAGGCGCCTGCCTCTGTTGTATTCGGGGTGTACATTTCGTGGTATGGGAGTGATCGTGATAAGATCGCGGATTTCACGGGGAATTAGAGTCAACCCTGGGGGGTCCCTGGCCCTCGAGGAGAAGAAGCCGAGCTCGCGCAGAATATGGCGGCCCGCCTTGGTGGTAGTGAGTCGGGTAAATTGCACATGTTCCTGAGCTTCGGTGATCTCTTCTAGCGTGTTATGTACGCCAAGCTCGAGGAGTTTGTACGTTGGAGTGGTCATAGGGAGGCCAAGGGCTCGTTTGACCACCTTGCGAATAAGCGCATTGAGTTGATCGTGATCAGCACGCAGCCACTTGTGTATAGTGGCAACGTAGGTAAAATGGCACAAAACAAACGCGTGTACGAGACGCAGCAGGTTCTTTGAGACCATGGTGCCTGTTGGCTACTCCACGTACGAGTCGTATGGCATTCTCAGTCTTAGTCCTGAGCTTGTGCACTGTTTGGGTGTTGGTTCCGCGGGACTCGATGATCATGCCGAGGACCATGATGGTGTCTACCCTGGGTAGAGTACGATCATCCCTGGTGTGGAGGGTGATATTGCGTTCTGCCGGAGGTTTCCACCCTTTAGGCTTGGCACCCCGGCGTTTGGGCAAATATATCAACAGCTCCGACTTCGCAGGTGAGCACCTGAGACCGGTGTGGTCGAGGTAAGACTCGGTGGTGTCGATAGCCTCTTGCAGGGCGGACTCAATGAAGCCATCCGACCCTGTGGAGCACCATATGGTTACATCATCCGCATAGATAGTGTGATTTAGACCGTCTATTTTCGAAAGTCGTTCGGAAAGCCCGATCATCACGAGGTTGAAGAGCGTGGGTGAGAGGACGGATCCCTGAGGAGTGCCCCGCTGCCCGAGCTCCACTTCTTTCGACACTAGGTCTCCTACGCGGAGGACGGCTCTGCGTCGAGTGAGAAAAGAGCGGATAAAGTAGTAAAATCGATGACCTAGGCCGAGGCCTGCGATCGCTTTCAAGATTGACGAGTGCGTTATTGTATCAATTGCCTTTTCTAAATCGAGACCGAGTATTGCACGAGTGTCCCGAGTGTTCCCGCCATCTAGAATTTGATGCTTTAGGAGTAACATGGCGTCTTGTGTGGATAACCCTGGTCGGAAGCCAATCATGTGGTGCGGGATGCAGTCGTTATCTTCGAGGTATCGACCAACCCTGTTGAGGACGACGTGCTCAGCCACTTTGCCCACACACGACGTGAGAGATATGGGGCGTAGGTTATCTAGGCTCGGCGCCTTTCCCGGTTCGGGTATGAGAACCGTGTGAGCTACTTTCCAAGCATCGGGTATCTCACCCTTTTTCCATATCTCGTTGATAGTGTCAGTGAGGTAAGTGACGAAGGAATCGTCCAAGCCTTCCAAGCATCAACCTTTCTGCTCAATAAATGTCCTTTATAATATATGTAGCAGTGAAGAAGAGACTTACCGCCACGGTTGTGGTTGCCTACTTCTCTCTGTCAAGCCGTTTCGACTATACAAGACTACAAGGTATCCTGTTAGCAGCTTTTCACGCATGCATTATGGTCGGTGACTTCAACGCTCATCATACAATCTAGGGAATTTCGAAGACCAATGCTAAAGAAAGAAAGTTGGTGTCCATCGCCTCCGACAATGAACTCTTCTTACTAAATGACGGTAATCTAACTTTTCTTCGTGGTTAAAAGTATAGCAGCTGTCTTGACGAGGCCTTTGTCTCCCGAAACCTCGTCAGGCATGCTGAGTGGTTTCCCGACATAAAAATGCGTGGAAGTGGCCACATTCGCACTTACGTCAAAATTGAAGGACCGTCCTATGCTAAGATACGCGATAGCGTTCTAGGAGTGCACTGGTTAAAATTTGAGTCTCGCATGGAAGAGCAATGTCAAGCAAACGTATCCTTTGACATAGAGAGAATAATCAAAAGCACAATACACGACACTGCATGTACTCTCACATACTGTTCCAAAGTAACAAAATTTGACATCGACTTAAAATGACTTCGAGCAATCCAACAGCGAGCTGAACGAAGATACCAACGCACAGAGGCAATGGAAGACTTACGGATCGTTCGACGTATACAGAAGAAGATTCAGCACCGGATAGGTAAACTCGAGTCATAACGTTGCACTGCTTTTTGTGAGTCGCTTGACCCTCGAAAACGTTTATCACAATTGTGGAAAATAGTACGAGGTCTCCGCACAAAACCCACTCAGTGGTCACTATTCAGGGCTCTCGCACTTTCTTAAACGAGACGTGACATTGACATAACAGAAGACTTCTGTGCCAGATTATCTGGGCCACTCGCAGTGCCTATTAGCCTATTGCCATCGACCAACTGTCCAAAAACACTGGATTCCCGCATGGATATGCCTTTTTCCATCGTTGAACTCAGAGCAGCACTAGCTTTTTGTGTACGCACGTCGGCATCAGGGCCCGATAGAATTTACTATAGGGCCCTATGTCATCTGCACGAACGCGTGAAAATTCTGCTCCTGGAGGTGTACAACAAGACCTGGCAAGATAGGATGCTCTCGACAAGCTGGAAGACAAGTCACCAAGTTTCACTTTTGAAGCCAGGCAAGTCACCGTTGGGGCTCTCATTCTATCGTCCGATATCATTGGCCAGTTGTGTAGGCAAAGTTATGGAGATGTTGATCTTGGGACGCCTGGGGTGGTACTTGGAATGCAACAACATCTACCCAGATGCCAAGGCAAGATTTCGGCGTGGTCGATCATCGATCGACAACGTAGTCGACCTGGTCTTTTACGTCAAACACGAGAAAGATCGTAAGCGTCTCTGCGCATCTTTGTTACTAGACGTCAAAGGGGCTTATGACAACGTTTAGTATGAAGCAGTGCTCACCGCTCTTGAAGATGTAGGAGTAAGTGGTCGGATGTATCGCTGGATACGTAGTTATTTGTCAGTGTGATCTTTCTTTGTGAGCACTGAAGACGGTCAAACCTCTCCACATTACAGCCACTGTGGCGTCCCCAATGGTGGCGTACTCAGGCCTGTGCTGTTCAATCTTAAGCTAATTTCTCTCACGGAGCATCTGCCAAGCACAGTCAGACTAAAAATGAACGCAGGTGGTATCTGCGTTTGGGCATCGGCTGTAACACGCCTTCAGTTGCCAGCGAGAATTTAAAAAGCTGCCATTGAAGCATTACGTTACGTTCATAGTGAAGTCTTGGAAATTTCTTCCGAGAATTGCGCCCTCATAGCTTTCACACGCAAGCCTATGAATAAGTTCGCCATAAGCATCAATGGTCAAACTGCACCATAGGTTCGATAGCACAAGTTCTTGGGCGTCCGAATTGAAAAGAAGCTATCATGGAGCGATCACGTTTGTACATGAAAAAGCGGGTAATAGACATCTGTAATCTACTGAAGTTTTTAGCAGGGAAGACTTAGAAAATGTCACCCAGTGCAATGCTACAGCTGTACAGGGTACTTTTTTCGATTTCTTGTGGTACAGCCTACCGGCATTGACCAATGCAAGCAGAACAAGCCTACGAGCGATACAGAGTGTTCAGTCACAGGCACTACAGATTTGCTTCAGCTTTCCTCATTGTGCGTCGACAGTGCCTTCTATAGCAATCGCCGGTCACCAAATTATGACAAATATTGGTGTCGAGACACTCAGGACACATATAAGGCATATTGTTTGGACACCCTGCCACAACCTAACCTCTTTACCAGCGGACATACCACGTTCGTCGTTTTGCCAAACGACAACCACGTATCGCGACTCTTTGCCAACATGCTTCACACCCGCCGCCAGGCCTTCGACTCCTCCTTGGCGCCTGACTTACACTAACATCAAGCTAACTATACCTGGTATCCAGAAAAAAAAGCAGATATATCCTCACCCGATCTTAGGCAGCTTGCTCTGCTCTTGTTATACGAGACGTATCAAGACTGTATACACGTATACACTGACGGCTTTGTTTTATGAAAGAGTTCAACGGCATCATTTGTTATGCCTTTAAAAGACACAACAAGCGAATTCAAGACCTCCCACCTTACGACATCAACGGGAGTGCAGCTCACAGCTCTTGGTGCCGCCTTGCGATTCGTCAGCAATCAGCAGCCACAAAAACTATTTTCAGTGACTCAAAGGCGGCACTGCAATCCCGTCTATCCCCTTTACGCCGCGGCCCATACGAGCAACTTTTATTCGAGATTGCAAAAAAAAAAAACTCACCATTTCATTGGAAAAGGATATCAAATAGCCTTTCAATGGCTTCCAAGTCATTACGGAGATCGGCAATGAACGGGCCAATTGAGCGGCCCGTTCTGCCCATACTGAAAGCGATCAAATATCAATTCCGCTCTCCAAAACTGACGCTGCACGGAAACTACGTATGCTTCCTTGCAAGTGCACCACGTCGCAATGGAACGAGTAACATTTCAGCCATGCACGATTATGAACCTTAAACTCTACTCTCAGTCTTCGAATTTCTTCGGAGCTTCACCGACGAGACGCTACTATGCTGTGCAGATTATGGTTTCATGCCGCATTTCTCAATGCATACGTGGTTCACATAGAAACGGCCGACACTGTCGCATGCGTCTATTGCGGCAGTAAAAAAACAACTTGGCACATTCTGTGTGAGTGCCCACAATACTGCTCCCAGAGACAGTGACTCTCCAATGCACTAGACGATCTAGACAACAGACTCTTTCGGAAGAAATAATCCTGCGCTACCGACAGCACTTTGTGTCGCTAAAGATGGCTGTGAAGGCACTCCTGCGCTTCTTGCGCTCAACCGGCCTGTTCAAACGACTGCGATCGGAACGCCCTGCATGTGTGTGCATGTGAATTTTTTTTCTACTTTACTTTTTACCTATCCATTTCTATTCAGAAGAGTGCGAATAATGGCAGTGGAAATGCCATGGTTTCTGGCGGAAAAGAGGGCAACTTTTGCAGCTGGTGGCGTCGTAACAAAGGCCACCTGCTCTCATTGCAATCCAGGAAGCCGGAAAACAGCCAAAAAAATTACGGAGATATGAGACTGATAGTACCAGGGACGCAGAATGAAAAGTTGCTACCTTAGTCGATAACTCAGTTACAGCAATGTGTCATCAACCAATACATCAGATGGTTATCCCGCATCTCCTAACAGAAATCACCTGCAAAAAGAGCCATGGAAAGAGTGCCTTCGTACTTAATATATATAGCCCCCCGAGATAAAAGACAGGAACGTTCGTCAAGCTCTTTAAAGAGACAGCAAAACTGGTGAAAAGGCATTGACTAGTCATGGTTTGGAACTTTATTGCCAGGCATATAAGCTGGGGATATATCGCAAGACAAATCGCAAGAATTTCGCAAGACAAATCGAGAAACTGGGAATGACGCTGTTAACAGATCCTGCAATCCCAACAAGAACAGGCAACAGCATATCCATAGACACAAGTCCGGACTTGATGATAGTACAAAACTACCACAGCGCGAACTGGTAATGCACCCTTGAAAACCTAAGCAGTGATTATTATATATTAAGCACCACAATTCGCAGAGGCCGAAACCGCAAACACATCGACACAGCTAATATAGAAGACTGGCGTATAACTAGATAATCGCTATATGTGCACGTGACTGCCATAGACGACTTCGACGAGTGGTGCAAAGTAATCCGAAATGAAAAGCAAACGCACTCCTGGAAAAGCAACTGTCGCAAGAACAGACTACACCCCGGAAGTAGACGCTCACCTTCTCCACTTGTGGGAAGCAAGAAGGAACCTCACTAAACGATGGAGAGGGCAAAATTGAAATAAGTAACTCAAAGCGAAAATTTAGGAAATAGCGCAGCAAGCCGAAGGGTATGCTAATCAACTCGTGACAGCTATCTGGGAACAACTCTGCGATTCGCTAAATGGAACCCTAGGAACAGCAAAGATATGAAATATCCTCAGAGCCATGATTGACCCTCTGAAAACTAAACGCGAAGGACAAACGTTTTCAGAGAGATTATTGCACAGATATCCAGGTACACGAGATAACCTCCTTCAAGATATCTATATCAAGTGTTTCGGCGCCGGAGCCATCACAACCCTTTACCAGGCTCAATACACTGGGCTCCCAAACTCAAAACTGGATGTACCTCTCATGCATGCCGAGCTCAGAGCAGCAATCGTCAGCATGAAACGCAACACAGTGCCTGGGGCGGGTCAAACCACCAATGCTATGATTCGCAACATGAATGATGAAGCCATAACAGCGGTTCTCAAATTCACTAACAAACACTGGGTAAATGGCCCTGTACCTCCGCAAGGGAAGCATGCTGTGGTAATTATGGTACCCAAACCAGGAAAGAAATTTGCAATAGAAAACCGCAGGCTGGTCTCTCTTACCTCGTTCTTAGACAAGGTATTTGAGACATTAATAAATACCACACTTCAATGGCATGTTGAAGAAGATAACTTGTTGCAAACAACATCTCTCGTTTCCGCTCAAACCTCTCCATACAGGATAACCTTCTGCTTTTAAAGGAGGAAGTACTAACAGTTGTTCCAAAAGCAGGAGAAATCATTCTCATGGCCATCGTCATAAAAGGTGCTTTCAACAACGTAAGCCATAAGGCCATAATAGATGGGCTAGCAGCGACAAAGTGCGGTCGTAGGACGTACCAATATGTACAAAACTTTCTTTATAAAAGAACAGCTGTCTTCGAAGAAGAAGAAGATGAATCCAAAGTCTTCCACCCACCGAGCAGACAAACTACAGGATGCTTTGATCTCGCCTACGCTTTTCAACATATCTATGATTGGTCTAGCCAAAAAACTCGAAGATATATCAGACATCGGACACTCCTTCTGTGCGGATGACATCACTATATTGACAACCAAGGGTACATTGACAGAAAAAAAAGAGCAGCTCCAACTAGCAGCAAAACAATCGAAGAGTACACTAAAGAAAGGGGACTTCAGTGCTCAGCAGACAGATCAGAACTCATTCGGTTCTCCAAAAGCAAAAAACAAAGGACAGACCCAAAACTACACCCTGAGGTGACGCTAGACGGCATCATTATTCCAGAGAAAACGACCGTTCGAATTCTAGGGATGTAGCTACAGTCTAAGCAGCGATGTCTCCACACAATGAGTATGCTTAAACGAACAGATCAAGAAATTGTTCGTATGATAGTTCGAATAACGAACAATCGTGCAGAACCTAAAGATTAAGACGCGCTTCGTTTAGTAAAGAGCTTAGTCATCAGCAGACTAACATACTCGCTACCCTACCACAACATGAATAGAGAGGAGAAAGACAAAGCATACGAAGGATGGCGTATAAAGCGGCCCTGCGACTACCACAAAGCAATTCAACTGTGAAGCTATTAGCGCTCGGCCTTCACAATACATTTGATGAGTTGGCTGAAGCGCAAGTAACCACCCAGGTTAACCGTCTGCTACAGACGTCAACCAGCAGAGAACCTATTTAGAGGATCTGGATCCGCCGCCAGGAGGCCACAGTGTGTGGACGCGTTTTTCATGGGCTCCTGTTTCACTCTTCTTTTTGGGGCGAAGCTTCTTAAAGTGGCACCCGTTTGTTCCTCGTAGTAGTCGTTGTCGTAGTGTGTAACCAGTCTTACGTTTAGCACGGGGCTTCCATGGCCGCATCGAAGACTATAGGGGACTTCTGTCTCTGCTGGGATCCTTCAAGTCACTCGTAAATATTCGGTAGCGCTTGGTGCCAGTGCTCTTGAAGAAAGTTGGTAAAAACGCATCCAGACTGTATCGGATGATATCGCTTGGAGTACTGTCGTCGTCTATCTGCAGGGCCTTGTCACTTATAGTGCTGTTTTAGTGGTCGTTGATGGAAACCTCGTCACCTTGGACAAAGTCTCTTTAATGACGGGCGTTTACCAGCCCAGGGACGCCCCGAGACGCTAGTGAAGAAAATGAGGCAACGCCAGCACAGGCACCTGTGCTGAAACAATAGTGTTTGAGCCCACTTTCGATGAGGGTAAATCCAACAATCAGCATATCACTTCAGAGTTCAAACGAAGATGGTAAATAGGGGCAGCACTTCGCGAATATCACCTTTGAAAATATGCGTCCTTTCTCTGGTTACATTTAGAATTAAGGTGGTCTATCTACATAGCTTTCCTTTTAACTTACACAATAAATAGTGTTTTGAAAAAGAAAGAGAGATACCATTGCAACCTTTAAGCAAGCCACTAAATCAAATAAAAACAGCTACAATGCGGCTGTTAAAATTTCTGCTATCAACTCTTCAACTTGAGGCAAGTTCATCTAAGAGAATCCCCGATAGCCACATGAATGAATGAAAGTAAGAACAGTTGAAATGAGAGGTTGGACTTATACCCTTGTTACACAGGCAGCCTAAACTACGGTTATGCTAACCACAAAACCGCGCTTAGCTTGCATACCCACGGTTAGGCAAGCTAAGCACGGTTTCGACCAACCACGGTTAACCGCTTTTAACTGCGGTTAGCGCCAACCACGCTACGCCGATGTTACACAGCTACCAGAGAGCCGGGAACGCATACCGCGTTTCTGGCGACAGAAAAGCGTGTTCCCGCGTTCAAGGCATGAACTCATTGGTTGTGGGCGCCGACATTTTCTTGGTTATCTACCTAACCGAGTTTGCCAAGCTCGGTTTCTTAAAACTGTGGTTAGGGGCATAACCCTGGTTTCGTGTGCCGTCTAACATCAGCGTTATTGCTTTCGTCGCTTTCACTCTCTGCATTGTCCTCAATTTGACTCTAAGCCAATTTCTAAGCCTTGTGGTTTCTTTCTCTGGAAAGTACAGAGAAGATGCAGCTTTTATATATTAGCTTTTTATTGCGGTAAACAACCATTCCTTATTTAAGAATGCCTGAAAGAATTTGCTCCACCAAATTCTTCTTTTTCTAGCCCCTTAGTCTTTTGGTTCAATTCTGTGGCCTCAGCGTATCTTTTTTTTACTTCTCCCTGTGCCTGACTGTTTACCCCAAAGTGTTTTTGCTGGGCCCACGCTATGTGACCTCAGCTTTTCTGCATATAGTTTTAAGACATAGCGTTCTCTTTCCGCTATCCTATTCAGTAATCATAGTTTACAATTCGTCTGTTTTGGTACTCATCATAGCTGTGTCATCAGCAAATCACAGGCTACAATCACAGGTACTCTTTATGATAGGTACTCTTTATTACCTCGCATTCAAATCTGTTCAGAAGCTAGGGTCCTCAAAGTCTTTAAGCATGCGGGAAATAACCTCTGAAAAAATGTGTGGCGGATTGATAAATGTTTCATCGATATCCGAATGACGGTTTCGCATGACAGCCATTAACCAGAGAATCATTTTTGCTAATAGATTTTTGTCAATAGATCCATTTATTGTAGTTCTGGTACCCGCCTTTGACACTCGGCAGATCCCACGCACCACGGGAATGGATGTCATGTGAAGCATGCGGATGGAAGGTGAATGTGTTGTAATTTTTTTGCGTGAAACGTTACAAAGTGGCGCTGGAAATACGTACGCATAGACATACATACATGCGTCAAACAGCTGCATATGTTTTATACTATCAGTTTTTTACAGCTGCGTAACGATGCCACCAGCAACATGAATATAAGCAACACCAGAAGCACTGCGCCCATAGGAATCCCTGGCGTTTGCGCTGGTGTGCGCCTGGATGGTAGCCGTCTACACTGCTACACGAATAAACTTCATTAAATGTCAACTAACCACAGTTTCCGTTTTTACGACAAGACAGTTGCACCATAGAAGTTTATATGCAATCTTTATAATATTGGATAACCTGTACTACAACGCAATTGAATTTACACGAACATTAGGAATATTTGAAAAGTATATCCGAGGCCTGGCGCGGCCCTGGGGCAGAAGAATTGAATGGAACGCAGAATAGTAGCATTAAAATCCTGGTAGGACGCTGATATTTATTGTTGGCATTCGTCCAGCCAACGATGCCTATCGCAGCTTTTAGGGGCGAAGCTCCTTATGGCGTGGCTTGTGCGTCCCTCGTAGTACGTAACCACCAGTGGCACATACTCGAATAGCGGTCCTTACAATTTTGACCTCCAAGGTGGTTCCGGTGAGAGATTTCTTCTGTGCGTTGTTGAACAATAAAAGATAGTGCTCAATGCACATGTTAATGGCTGCTAAGGAGAAATGAGAGACAGGAGCATTCGGCCTTTAGATAACGCGCACGCTGCGATCCCCATTAGCAGCTACTGGCATGTACATTGAGCATGATCTGACAAGAAAGGGTTGGTACGTTATACTCGCTGGGTGTAACCTCCTTGGTTTTAGAGAGGTTTAGCGAGCGTTGGGCCGCATAGCCATGAATACAGTGAACTAGTATATACCATGAACTCGAGGTGGTTAAAGGTGGGAAGTAAACCCGAAGCGCAAGCCAGAAGAAAGTGTGCATGTGCGACCTTCCGTTTAGTCCTTGAAATGTCCGCTGGATGGTGGTGCTTCTATATGGAGAATATATGATGAAAAGATGCGAGATGGTGGTACTTAGGGTGCTGAATAGATGGACGAACGGACATACAGACAGATGCATGGATGGACGCATAAACGGACGCAGGCACGGATGCATGGACGAACGCAGGGACGGACGCACGAACAGATGCACGCACGGGCGGGTGGATGGACGCATGGACGGTTACACAGACGTACGCAGGAACGAACGGAAGCAAGAACGAATGGACGGACGAATGCTTCGCCCCACTCCCCATCATTCACTCCTTGGATATGTTGCCATTTTTTTTCTTAATGCTCTTAGCGTTACTTATGTGTGTTAACGCCGTTCCTGGTCCAATATAAAAAATATGGGGGGGGGGGGGGGAACCTGAAGCTTCTTTTTTAAGATTTGCACACGATAGTGATACTCTGTTCCCAGTGCGTACTTGTAAGACTTGGCGTATGACATCTTTCAAAACTTGCTAGGCGCCCACTACGTAGCGTTACGGGGATGGTCACAAAAATGTGTGTGCCTCTTGTGGTGGGTTACCAGCTTCAAACCACGACGTATCATGGTAATCACTTGTTATGATGCCCGATGCAAGTGGATTCTTGTACCACGTATTATAACAGCAACATTTCATGTCGTATTACAAAGCATGCATACAGGGCGCGTGTTTTTCTAAAGCATTAAAATTCATTTTACTGCATTTCGAAGCTGATGAAATTATAATCACTGTATTGACAAGCAAATGCCCGGCCGTAAAATTTTTCTGAGATGCCATCCCAAAAACGCATTAAAAAACTTTCAAAAGCTATAAAGAAGACGCTTTCTATTGCTGGATATTTTTTTCAAATAAACGACATGATTACACTTCCACAATTTTATTTTGCAAAAGCCACACTGTATCATTACCGAAAACAATTGAAAAAAACTCATAGAGGACGTTATTCTGGAGAGGAGAACTACCTATCTCGAGGACCGGGATGCGCTTCCACACAAAATGATGTGGTTCAGGAGGAACCTCTCAACGCAATACGCAATGCTACAATTAAAACATCAGAATATAGATAATCCGGGAACAGCGACAAAGGCCAATTTAGGGTTAGACCTCAAGAAGGCGTTTGATAATGTAACCCATGCAACGGTGCTAGAAAGGGTAATTGATCTAGACCTCGGACAACTGACGTACAATTACGTGAGTAATTTTCTGACAGGAAGGAAGGCAAAGATCATGATAGGGGTCCTAGTTTCGGAGGAAATTGAGATGGGCAGTGCAGATCTGCCGCAAGCCTCGGTATTATCGCCTGTGTTATAAGCTTTGGAGCATCATGAGCGGAAGTAAAACTCGAGATATCCAATTAATTCAGTCTGACGTTCCTGTCATTTCTAGCAAGTGCTGCAACGTTTTAGTAATGCCTTTGCTGCACACTTTCATAACAGCATCCCCACTATGTATCCACATTCAATGAGTGCCAATTTCTTGCCAACGAACCGCATTATCATTGATGCAGCTGGTGTGGAAAAACTCGTTGTAAACTTCAAAGTGTCATCATCAGCTGGTTCATAATGAGTTTCGTCGAGAATTTAGAAGTGTACCCAAGTCTATTCTTCTTCATCGCCAAATATTTTTTGAACAGTCGTTACAGACATCCATGCTGCCATCTCACTGGAAGGCTGGGAAGGTTGTTCTTTAGCGTAAATCTGGTGATGTACTTTCGCCATATAACTGTCGTATCATATTGTTGACATCGATTCCAGTAAAAATCTTAGAGCACGTCATATACTCACACCTCGTTGAATTTCTAGAATCGAATTCCTTCTTTAGCATTTATGAGCATGGCTTCCAAAAACAGTGTCACGTGATACACACTTGCTGTGTTTTTCTAACGACTTGTTTAATAACGCAGATATTGAATTTGACACTGACTGCATATTCTTAGATTTCGCGAAAGCATTGGACTTTGTTTCACATGAACTACTCATTTTTAAACTTACTCAGCTGAACATCGACCCCAATGTACTTACATAAATTAAGGAATTTCTCCTTAACCGCAGTCAGTACGTGACACCTAACCAATTTTGTTCACCTAATTCCGCAGTAACATTTGGTGTACCACAAGGGTTCGTTTTAGGCCCGTTGCTTTTGTTAATTTAAATTAACGATCTTCCTTCTTGTGTTTCTTTCTCTACTGTCTGACTCTTCGCAGATGACTGTGTCCTCTACAAAAAACGACCAGTCATGTGGATCATCTTAACCTTCAACGTGACCTAGATAGCATATTCGCATGGTGTAGCACATGGTTCATGACACCTATTATATCAAAATGCAAGAGCATGCAAGTTTCACGTCGCACTACCACCCACTGTCTGCAAACTTATTCTCTAAATAACTTTCCATTACCATCGGCGTACACTTATAAATGTCTTTGTGTTCAGATATCTTACAAACTTTCCTGGAATAAACACACGGAATATGTGAATAACAACGC
The DNA here is from genome assembly GCF_043290135.1 of Rhipicephalus microplus. Taxonomy (NCBI): domain Eukaryota; kingdom Metazoa; phylum Arthropoda; class Arachnida; order Ixodida; family Ixodidae; genus Rhipicephalus; species Rhipicephalus microplus. The sequence goes on from NC_134706.1 coordinate 90,576,456, forward strand.
TAACCGCATGCTTGGTTGCCTGCACCGTTAATTTTTTTCTGCTCCATCATCACTCAAGTCAACATTGTATAAAACATTGGTCAGAAAAAATTAAAGTATGCATGGGCCATATGAGACCCAACTCATGCCATTATCAATCGATCTATCAAAGACACTCAGAATCGCCCAGCACGTTTAATCTTATCTATTTATTCACGTCATTCCAGTGTCCCATCCACGAAGAGCATTATAAACCTGCCTTATCTTTCATTGTGCCACAAATTGTCTCGCCTTCACTTTTTTAACAAAATTTATCATTATAACAGCCATTTGATGGACATCCTTTTTCATTCACCTCGAATCATATCAGCAAGAACCAAACATCGTTTTAAGGTTGCCTTACCCTTCTGTCACACGAGACTGTATGACGATTCTTTGTGCCAAGGACAAGCGCCACCTGGGACCACCTTCCCGCCTTCATCACCTGTATGACGAACCTAAAGGACTTCAAGCTGCCCTTACATGATGTCCGTAAACTTTTGCCCCTTTGTTGTTTGTTTTTTTAAGTTTTTTAAACTGCACTTACGATTGTTAACACCACTTTTTTTTGTAGTGCCTTTGGGCCTTGAAAGTATCTTTATTAAATAAATAAATAAATAAATAAATAAATATACCATAAGATGCGTATAGATTCAGAGTGCGTTAGTGAAAGGAGCGCGTCTCTAAGCTTGAACCGCAGGCCCAGCCGTTTGTTCCTTATCAACTTTCAATATAAGGGAGAGCTTAAGCTTCTAATACTTTTCTAGTAACAAAGCTTTACTATGTATTGCGTCATGAAAACATATTTAGGCCAGTTAGTGAGGGTGAGTTAAGAATAAAACACCTTTATCTAGTGATAACACTGTCACTATTTTTCTTTTTCGAGGCAATTTGAATTTGATAATAAGTTGATTCTTGCAGGTTACACTTGTTGATTGCTTACCAGACCTAAATGTTTCATTCAACTTCTAAGAACACCCGCGTTTGCGGAGATGCATGCAGGAATTTTACCTCGCAGTGCAGTTTCTTAAAGCTCGCTTTTCTGTAGCATACACTACACAGTATCGTGCAAGGTACTGTATAAGAACCTACTAAGTGCGCTATTCTCTTCTCCGGTGTGCCGGTTATTGTACTCCTATCTTCCAGGCCACGATGTGTTCAAAAGAGTGTGGAGAAATTTGCATTCCACAAATTTCAAAACCATTCTTCCATAAAAACTCCTCTAACAAACATTGCCGGTAAACACATTGTGAAAAAGGAAAAGTAATTTTGTTCCCTCTGTTAACGGCTGCATATGAATTGTGCTGGAAACGACTGAAGAATGCTTTGTTATCTGCAAAAACACCCTTCTGTTTTGGAATGTGCCTCACCACGGTGGTCTAGCGGGATCCCATCCCGGCTTCGGCGGCTGCATTTTAATGGAGGTGAAAATGCTTTAGGCTAATGTGCTCACATTTCGGCGCAAGTTAGAGAACCCCTGGTGGTCGAAATTTTCGACCACTTCACTACAGCTTCTCTCAAATTCATATTGTGGTTTTAATCGCCAAGCATTTCTGAGCGAACTTCGGCGACTTTGAGCGTATCTATCTATCTATCTAGCCGCCTATGACTTTTAGCTCTCCTGGTCGTTTCGGTAATAGTATCGATACTAAACTTGATTGATATGTGGGGTTTAACGTCCCAAAACCACCATATGATTATGAGAGACGCCGTAGTGAAGGGCTCCGGAAATTTTGACCACCTGGGGTTCTTTAATGTGCACCCAAATCTGAGCATACGGGCCTACAACATTTCCCCCTCCATCGAAAATGCAGCCGCCGCAGCCGGGATTCGAACCCGCGACCTGCGGGTCAGCAGACGAGTACCTTAGCCACTAGACGACCGCGGCGGGGCATCGATATTAAACTTGGTATGGCTTAACATGACTGTATGAGAAACATATTTGACTAGTCAACACAAGGAAATCATTACATGTATGTCATGAATGTCATGATTTACGTTTCATGGTCCTGCAGCTTTTGCTGTGGTTTCGTTCACATGGCACGTTGCAAAATTAGTATGGTATGACATCATTGCATGGCGAACAGAAGCGACATCCCTAACATGAAAATCATGACATGCGTGTCATGTTACAACAAGACTACTTGCCACGCTCATGATGCGCTCGCGGCCGTTTCGCTAGCGTCTCATATACCAAATTTGGTATTACGGTACGTGAATGGATGACAAAGGTATGTGACTGGTGCAAACATGATAATCATGAGATGCGTGTCTTGTAGAACATGACCACATGCTACGCTCATGAGGCGCTCACGCTAGTTTCGCCTGCGTCAGATGTACCATACTCGGTATTACGTGACGTGAACGGACGACACAGCTAAATAACACATTCAAACATGATAATCACGACATTAGTGTCATGTAACAACATGACTACATGCCACACTCATGATGCGCTCACGACGGGTTCGCTAGCTTCCCATATGCCAAACTTGGTATTACGTGACGTCAATGGATGCCGGAGGTATGTGACTGGTGCAAGCATGATAATCATGAGATGCCTGTCATGTGAGAACATGACTACATGCCACAGTCAGGACGCCAATACATTTCAACGTGACGCGGTGCGCGTGCTCGGCGGCGTTCATTTCGTTGCGTCACGCCGGCGTTGCCATGCCAGGCGCCGGTCCTGTCATATACTCGCAGGCGCACGCCGCACCGCGTTGCTTTGACGCATGCGCGTTTCAGTGCGTTCAGCTTCCCTCCGTCGCGAAAAAAAGTAGACGCACTTTTTTCTGGGTGCAGCATGCCGGCATCGGGCGTGAAATGCAGCAGTGCAGCATGCCGGCATCGGGCGCGAAATGCAGCATGCCACATTTCGCGCCCGATGCCGTCGGGCCGCGCCGACGGGCGCTTGTCGCGTTTCGCTAACGTAGCGTCGCTGTGCCCAGCGTGCGCGCACGTCAATGCTACGTTGGAGTGTCATGGGACTTTCATGGTGCGCTCACGGCCGTTTTGCTAGCTCTGCATACACCAAATTTGGTCTTACTTGACGTCAGAGGATGAAGAATTACATGACTGATGCAAACATGATAATCCTGACACTCGTGTCACGTCAGAACATGACATTATAACACGCTAATAGCGCGCTCACTGCCGTTTTGCGAGCTCTACATTTAATAAACTTGGTATTGAGTGACGGGAATACATGATGAAGGTAAACGACACATCCAAACACGATAATCATGACACAAAAGTCATGTAATGCATCATTTACCTCCATCTGGTAACGTTGTGCTGATTTTAAAGTCACATATCCAGCTTTCTTAATCGTGCTTCGCATATCATCGAGTCCCACTGTACGTGGGAACTGCCAATTTTTGAGACGTTAACCCATTTGTTAGAAAAAAAAAAACGTGACGTCAAACCTGTGTCCACAAGTTTGACGAGGATGATCACCGATGCAAGTAATCTGTGACGGGAATCGCGAAGGTGTTGCGGTCGGCTACTTGGCTGCGTCCACGCATCGCGCCTTCAGCTCATTAGGATAGCTATTCTTGATTCAACTGACCCTGGGGAAGCACCTTGCTCAGTGATGTTGAGGGTGCATGTTGCGAGGGACCTGCTCAACTACAAGGCATTCTCAGAGCTTTGATGCTCTTTTGCTTCTGCGTTCTTCATCGGGTTCTAGGGTCGTTTCGTACCCTGTGCATGAAAGGGACGGCGCGCACTGTCGGTTAAAGCTTGAGTCTCTGGACCTGGTTGATGAGTTGTGCTTCAGCGAGTTATTCCCACGTATTTTGGAAGTGGCTGGGTGCAGTCCTACAGCAAGTTCGGTAGTCTTTCATATCAACAGAATTAGTTTTCCGTTTTCTGTTGTCTTTAGGCTGGGGTAGGGTATTCTGTAAGTTGTGTGGCTGTAAAGAAGGACTTGTACCATTTTCAGGATGTCGTGCTCTTTGAACCCATTGCGGCGGTTAGCCACCCATGAGTTGTGTCACGGTGTTCTGCAGCAGGGCTAGTGCTGTGGAGCCAGACCCATACTTATAGTGATGACCCATACTTAAAGTGATGAAAGTGAGTCAACTTGTGGTATTTGGACTCCTTGTAGAAAGATTTGTGGGTCCGGTGTGCCAGAACTTAGTAATCTATTTTGAGTGTGTGCCCGAAGTACTAACAGTTCCAACTTTTCCGGAGGCCATTGAAGGCCGCAGGTCTTGAGAAATTGTTCAGTAAGGATAAGTGCCTCCTCAAGGCGCTCCTTTTGTTCACCCGTACTCTCACCTCTTGCCCACATAGTAATATTATCAGTGTATGACGCGTGACGTATGCAAGAGACAGTATCTAGGAGATGTTGAAGCTTGAGGAGGGCCACGTTGAAAAGTATTAGTGAGATCACTGAGCTTTGCAGCGTGCCTTTTGGGAGTTGAAAAAGCTCGCTCCAGATATAAACAATGCTTTCCGTGGCTGTATGGTTGGTGAGGAAAGCCAGCATGTAGCTAACGTGGTTGCTTGGGCGAGTTGATACGACATTATTCGCATAAAAAACGCGCCAATAACTATGGACAAGAAAAGGAGGAGACAGACAGTAGCACTGGGAGAAAAATACAAAACAAAGAAAACAGAATTCACGTAACAACTGCGTAATCACCGATATAACGCACCATGAACAAAACATGCGCCAACGTTCTGAAGAAAACCCATTTCTTTTTGTGATAGCGCAATCGAAGACCTGCTGACGCATGCATTGCCCAGCCTTTTTATTTATGCAGCCTCATAAATTTCACGTATCATCTTGTCGCGATGACGACTAATGACGGTACAATACAGAAAATCGGGGACACAACCGCCGTCTCGGCAATGAATGCCGAGGTGGCCCGAAACTGTAGAGGAGACGTTGTGAGCGTGCTCTTTCAGCCGCTTATTTTAACATCAGCCTATTTGGTCGTTGTACCACTTGCCGTAGGAAAGGGGTAGAGAGTACACCACCCCTTCGATGCATGGGACGTACTTCTTCCGATGCTTGATTTTGCAGCCTCGCTCTCCCCTGGAACCAGGATTCACGGCCCTGCACAACCTAGCCAGCTTTTGGGGGGCAGGAAAAAGCAGGTCTACGTCACACCTGCTCGTCACTTTTTTAAGGTTGTGGGTGACGCCGTGGATATAGGGAATAACGACGAAGTTTTCTTTCTCCCGTTCCTTATCCTTTGTACGGGTTCGAGCATTATTGTCGGGGCTCATTCTGATTTCTCTGAGTAGACACTCGGCAACGGCGGTCAAAACGTACATTGGGAAACCAGCCTCAGTAAGGCGTTTAGTTTGCTTATTAAAGCTGGACTGCATCATGTGATGGCAGCACCTTCGCAGAGCGCTTGTGTAGCAAGTCTTAGGAATAGCGCGCTTCCCCACTTTTGAATGTGCTGAACCAAAAGGGAGAATTGGCTTGTTAGCGCGTGGCTCATAGGCCCAACACACGTGGGAAGGACTCAATGTTAGCATCAAATCTAGGAACCTGGCGGCTCCTCTGTCCGGAACTCCATGTGTTATAACAAGCGGAGAAAGGCACTTACTAAAAATTTCTAAAATACTAGTAAAAGGCGAACCATTCTACAAGTTTCCAGCTTGAAACAACACGAGGAAGTCGTCAACATAGCGGAATACTCCCTTAATAGTTGTGGATTCCAAGCATGTGCCAAAATTGCCGCTGTCTGTCTTTTTTCTTTTCTTGACAATCGTTATTGACGCTGTTTTTTATGTGAACCAGCATGTAGGCGTGTGTTTTGGCACCGCAGCACCAAAAGGTTGCGTAAAACGGCTTCGTGGCTAATATTCTGAAATGCGCCTTCTAAAACCAGAGCTATACCAAATTAGTTGTGCTTGCTCAAGCGGGGAAGAGTTTCTTCCTTTATCGAAAAGAGGGCGTCTTGTGTGCGGAGAATTTGACAGGCGCTGATTATGGTGCTCGCGTTGTGACCATTTTCTTCATGGTGTAGGTGAGACGCTCGTTTATTATGTGCTCAGGAAGTTTCCCAGCGCAAAACGTAAGGCAAATGCGGCAAAGACTCGCAAGGTTATAAAACTTTTGAAAAAGAACCTGTACACATAATGTAGCTGCCACATCAATTGCGGTTGGAGTGTTGTTTATTTAATTTTAGACTGAAGCAATAAATATTACATGTGTACCCCTTTGATATAGTTGTCAAGTCAGGTTAGTGTCAATGGTGGTTCCAGTGCTGACCCCGCTGTTAAAGCATTCAAATAACCATACATTGGTGTTCCAATATATTTGATGCAGTAAACTGTATTCGAGAATTTCTTGACATCAGAGGCGCACATTAACAAAGTATACGTATCGTATTCACAATATAGCACCTATAGAGAGCACTTCGTTTCGATGATCTGATTCCTGACGGTACGTCATGTCACACCAACTAGTGCACCATAGACAATTACTCGCTGAACGCTTCGCATCAAACACAATATGACAAGGCGTCGGATTTGCTGTGTGTCTCAAGTCGCATTTCTTAGTCACCGATAACAAACTAACTGCCGAATTTGGCACACGAAAACACAATGCTGCTGCGAGTTTCGAGTAACTCAGAGTATTCTTGACAACAAGAGTATTGTAGCCAGCACCTAAATTTAAGAGCATGGATGTTTCCGCATTTATTGTATATCCAACCGTAGCCACCGTTGTCATGAGTCGAATGCGCGCGACAGCGCTGAATGCGTCATTCCCTCTCCCATTCTTTTTTCCTCCATTTTTACTTCCCTCTCCCCTACCCCACGCGGAACCATGAAGGTGCCTTCGTCATTGAAAGAGAGTAACAGTCCCGCGCTTTTTTCTTCACTTTCTCCCTTCAAGAACCTCTATGAGTCGAATCAACGCTTTAGTCGAATCCACACTCTCGAGTTTAACAGCGCAGCCCTTCAGAATTTAAACTACGACGGTGCATTCTTGTTTAAGAGAATTTTATTTCCGGATATATCTTACACCGCCTATGTGCACACAGAAAAAATGGACAATGGTGAACAATGCGTATGTACAATGCAAGCTGTTATATACAGCAAAAACAACTTATTGAATATACAGTGACGTACAATGCAAAATTGTACAACAGAGATAGGATTTTCCTGACATCGAGATGATTAAACTTAAATAAACACTAAGGCTATGTGAACAAACAAGGGGGGGGGGGGGTCATTCACAGTGTAGGGTGATGTTTCGCATTCACCTGTGGGGACAGTTTGTTCTCGCGGTCAAGAACAATATTTCTCACAAAGGACATGTTTCTAAGGAGAAAAGAAAAATACGCACTGTAATGTCACAGTGGTAGAAGCTCTAGCCCACCTCCTCAATAGGGGAGGAAAGGCAGGGACACTCTGTTGTTTTTTACGATAATAAATCGCGTAGACCAGCGTCCGAGGAAGGCCTCCTCTCCCAGCATGACTAGTTCTGCGTTAAGATGCATAAGCATTTAAATTTCTTAACCGATGTAGTAGAGGAAACATGGCTCTCATAGGGCGTCCCCTCAGAGAGGCCAGTCCCCTTCGTTTCCATAAGACGAAGGTTCCGATAGCCATTAAGAGTACGACGAAGTTATGCCTGTGGCTAGACTTCCACTGCATACTTATTTGGAACATTCTGGTAATCGTGCGCCAAAAGGTGCGCGCTACTATACATTCATGGAAGACATGGTTTAGTGTCTCGACGCGGCCGCAGTGCGGGCATGTGGCGGAGGGCGCCACGCCCCACGCCGCTAGGCGGTCGGCCGTTGGTAAAGCCTCCCATTCCCTAAGCCAGTTTAGGTCACGGACTTCGGAGGGGAGAGACGTGTTTGTAAGAGTCCAGCGTCTTTTCACTCGGCATTTCTGGCGTTGTTCCTCAGATACTCTTTGTTTAGAAAACATTTATTGCCACAAACGTAAATAACACTCAACAGAACATTTCCTTCTTAGACATACTCTAACGATGATGACGAAACAGACGTCATTTACATTAACATGAATATGAGATGACGTTGAAAGAACATGTACATTCGATGGTTCACACAAACACAACCACAACAAATACTCCAAGGTAAACAAGAGACACAAATAAAACATAAATATGTACATTTTGCGTATTTACATGTTGGCATGCCATTTTTGCCGGCGCATCGGCAGATCAGCCTACTAATACCAGGCCGGCCGAAAGACAAGTTTCACTCGTCCGTCATAGACCGACACAAAAGGGCAAGACCAGTGCCGAAGGAATTCCTCTTCACCGAGGAAGAAGAGCTCCTCCGACAAAACAGACAGCAGTTCCGAGTACAATCGCTCTAGGATCGGGTAGAGCACGCGGCGGCGGCGGCCCGCTGCAACCGCCTCGCAGCGGTTGCGCCAGAGGCAGAAAGAGCCGGCAACAATGAGAAGACAAGCGAAGCGGCCTCGCGAACAACGCCCAGAAAAAACGAAGCGATTTACTCGGAGGCAGTGAAATCCGGCATGTACGGCTCTCCAAAAAAAAAACGCGAGCAATGACACAATGCCTCAGAAAATGCTGATTTGTTTCCCGAAGGGAGCAGTTTGGACATGTTGCTGACTGGACTATTCTCCACATTTCGAGGCGGTCGAGAGTGGGAAGCACACCCCATCCCAGGCGCCACATGAAGTCCCGGAGGTGTCGAGGCAGAGAAGAAGCCGTTAAGGTGCTCAAACACACGTGTCTAGAGCGAGCATGGCGGGCTGGCGGGACCAAAGGAAGCAACAAAGCAGCAGTTGTCTCAACTATGTGGTTGTTAAAACATCTATGCCAGGACAGCTTGACTTGACATGGCGAAAACATGCATCAGTTGTTGCATAAAACGCAGGAAGTGTTATTGACGGCGGCCCCCTGTTAAGTTGCACATTAGGCATCAAATGCCGAAGGTGAGTACCCAGAAAGTAATATGCAAGCGTTCGTGCGGGAGATTCCTCCCCTTGCGCTAGGCGCAAAAGGAAGCGCAGTGCCAGCAGCCGACAGCGTATGGACACTGAAGGGAAAGCAAAGCCTCCCTAAGAACGCTGCTGTCCCAGTGCCGCGCGAGAGACCAACTCAGTGCCACCGGACCAAAAAAAGGAACACAAAGCAGAGAGCAGTGATCGCACGATACGTAAAGATGGTTGCACGACGTGAGAAAGGTACCAAATGCGACCGCAAATTACAGTCTGCGCTAGGTACCTCCGCTCAAGAAGCGGGAAGTCAAACTCCTGTGCATCCTGAATGTTCAGTCTTACTTCTTCGAGAGTGTTTAACCAAACAGATTCGCAAATGCCGTAGCAGTTGTATGTAATACCTAAAATACAAAGGGACGCGGCCGGCTGAATGGGAAAACCGGCGCTAAGCCTGTAGTTTGGAGAGCTAATGAAAAAATACCGGGATTTGGAAATGTTCAACGCTGCACCTGGGAAAATATACATACTGGGAAAATACACGCTGGGAATATACATACTGGGAAAATACACGCAGGTTGCGTGAAAGGCTATCTTCATCTGAAAGGTACAAGGTTATATCATCAGCGAAAGCTGTGACTTTCACAACGCCGCTACCAGGAAGCGCAAGACCCCGGACACCTGAATCCGCGTCAAGAGCACGCAAGTATGGCTCAAGGCTGAGGACAAATAGCACAGGAGACAATGGACATCCCTGACGGACCCCACGTGTTATAGAAAAGGCGGCACTTTCTGAGCCATCCAGAACTAGTGTGCTTTTCAGAGCAGTGTACGTATTTTTATTCATTTCCACAAACGAATGAGAAAAGCCGAAGGCTGTGAGCACATTAAGGATATACGCGTGCTCTAGTCGGTCAAACGCTTTTTCCTGGTCCAAAGACACAAGGATACCACGCGCCGATCGTGACAGAGTATAGGCTATGATATCCCGTGTGGTAAATGACAAGCTGTGTATTTCTCGTCCAAGCACTGATGAAGTCTGGTGATGACCTACCAGGGTGTTCAATAGACCCCTCAAACGTTGAACGGCTATTCGCTGCGAATATCTTATAGTCAACGTTGAGGAGCGTGATAGGTCTCCAATCTTCAGGATTAACAGAAGAAGCATCAGCGTTTGGAATAAGCACAATGCGTCCATCTCGAAAACTTGATAGAAAGACGCCGTCCCCGTAGCATCGCCGGATTACCGCAGTAAAGGTAGCACCAATCTCATCCCAAAATGTCAAGTAAAACTCAACAGGAAAACCGTCTGGCCCTGGGGCCGTTTCACGTTTCATAGATTTCAGTGCCGCATTTACCTCTTCAGCCGACGGAGGGATGTGCAGGCAATCCGCCGCTTCTTGAGGAATACGGGGCAAAATTCTAAGCATTGGCGGTGTTTCATCACAGTTAGTCTACATGGCCGAACAAGACATTGCTTCAAAATGCGCCAAAAAAATTCCGCCATATCCACGAAGTGAATGATGATGAGTGGGCGAAGCTCCGGAGGTAAACCTGGTAAACCATGAATCCTCTGTACATTTTGCCCACTCGATTTTATTACATCGCTCCCCCTAGCGTACGTCGCCGCACTAAATCGAACGATTGCCTTCAACCAATGACACGCGCCATATGTGACATCATTCCTGTTTTATAAGATCTCGCGTCTTTCATCAACTACAAGTACCGCTTTCTAGTTTATAACATCTTGCATCTTTTCATCATCAGCTACAAGTACCACCATCTAGTAAACACTACAAGAACTAAACGAGAGGTGGCTACATACAGGAGACGGTACCGCCATCTAGTGAACACTGCAAGAACTAAACCAGAAGTGGCTACATACAGGGGACGGTACCGCCATCTAGTGAACACTGCAAGAACTAAACTAGAGGTGGCTACATACAGGCTACAGGGGACGCACAGCCCACGCCCTAAAGAGCTTCGCCCCTTCGCCCCGAAAAAACGAATGTCTCGCGTAGCGCAGCACCTCGGGATGTGCACATGGGCTGTGTCTACAGCGCCATGCTGCTGCCGCCAGAGACGAAGCAGCAGTCAAGCGTTGAAACGTCACCCCCGGAAGCTTTTCAGGCCTGCGCGTCACGTGACGTGACGTCGACGACGTCACATCGCGCCGGCCGGCCGGCCGCCCTTCGCTGGGTGGCTGCGCCAGCCGCGAGCGCCCTTCACGCCTACCGACTCGGGCGAGGTTCCTTGACACCATGTCCGCACGATTTATCAAGGTATCCATTGATTGTATGGTTTAACGCGCCGACGCAACGCAGGCGATGAAGCGCGCCGTAGGGGAGAGCTCAGGATCAAGTTTTACTACCTGGGAATCTTTATTGTGTGCCGAAATCTCGTACACACGGGCGTTTTTGCTTTTCGCCTCCATCAGAAATGCGGCCGCCGCAGCCGGGTATCGAAACTGCGCCCTAGTGCTCAGCAGCGCTACGCCTTAGCCACTGAGCCACCGTTGCGGGGGAACTTATCAAGGTATCAAGAAATAATGAATATCGTGAATGGAATAATGCGTATTTATTTATCACAGCCAGACGCCGTCTGTACAAATATCACAGTGCACATTGTTCTCGGTCCAGGCAGACGACAGGCAACACAAGATGTTGCCCTTAATGCTGAAAATATGCCAAAAGTACAAAACACAATATCTTGCCACATAAAACTCAGAAAACAAAACAGATTGTAACAGCAAAAACATCCCCGAGCTTTGGAACAGAAAAAGCACACTTTCATTTAAATTGTAGGTTAGAGGAAAACATACCATTCGTTTATCATAGTAGCAGTAGCAACACAAGGTATCAGGTTCAAACACTTGCCAAAAAATACAATACAAAAGAACACTGGTGACTAAATTGTGGTCCACAGCATGATAAATGACAGAAAGAAAAGTAATTGTACTGCCACAGGTAGGTGCATGTCCTAGGGAAAAAATCAAACAAAAATCTAAGAAAAAAACAAATCACAGTGCACAACATGTCTGTACACAGAGTGCACAAGGAAAGTGTACACAGCTTAGGTACCAAAACGGACTGTACAACTGCTACAGTGGGCACCGAGGCAGTTCGAGTTAAAAAAAAGAAAAAAGTACAGCACCTTTAAAAGCTAACAACTTGTAAAGAGATACAAAACTGGAAACAAGGCTCAAACAAGGGAATGTATTGCTTGAGCCAGGTGGCAATAAGTGCAGCGCTCCTCAGACAGCATCGACAGGTTGTTCAAAATTTCCAACAAGGAACTTACTTTTTGAACTGAGTCTGGTACAACAGCGCTACCAAGGTTCTTGATTGGTGAACCTTGATAGCAGGCAAAGACTTCAAGGTTTGCAAACACGGTCAATGACGCATTCAAACAAGGTTCACGATAGTCGATAATGTTCAAAAACATGGAGCACTCTTCTTTATGAATCACAGTCCACTTTGGAGACACTGACACCCCTTGCAGGCGAGCCCTTAGTTCTTCGAGGGACGAAAACCGGTCTCGTTTTTGCTCCGCTTCATATGACGCCAGCGACTTTTCTACAGCACGGGCGAGTTGGGAGGCTTCTTGTCGGCTCCTCTTGGCGTCAGGGGTTTCTCTCGTGCTCTGGTCTCGTACTGATAGGTAGGACGGACAGCCGGAAAATACCGTTGGGACAGATCCAGGACGCAACCGTGGCACTGGGAGTGCAACTTCAATAACTCTCCCTGTCCTTGGATCCGTCTACGATGTCGTCTTCTCAATGCATGAAGCGTCGAAATGATTCGCGCACACCTGCAAAAACGTTTCAAGAACGTCTGAGACGCCACTTCTCAAAAGAAAAAAATGCGCTCCCGTTTGCATGACCGCGTTTACAGTCCGTGTAGCTAAAACAAAGTCTACCTACGTTTCGCAAGCATCTAAATAAAAGCGCTGCGCTAAGCGGTACAAGCAACATGAAAGGAAACACGGGAGCGTGATGTCACCGCACTCCACGAAGCGCTTCCACCGAGAGCTTGCAAGAATGGACGACACCACGGCACTGTTAGTGAACAAAGCGCAGCTGACCATCCTTGCTGCGAACGCTGCTGGCGTCAGCGCTTCGCGAGGCCCGGCGGCCACACGCTCAAGTATTTCCCATCATAGGTGATTTCTACCCGAACAAGCAACGACAAGCTAAGAACAGGAGCATCTCAAATTCTTACCTTAGTGCACGAAGTCGGCACGAAGTCCTTCCTAGGAATGGCGCGTAGCCATTGTTTGAGAGCGTCGGCGTCTTTAGGGAAGGAAAACACTTGTATCTTCTTTCCTGTTTTGTAGTTGCCGGTGCATCCGGGTACACAACACTTATTCGGCATTGTCGCATCACTCCAGCATCACGCACGGAAACGAAATTGCCGCAAAACAACAACGGAAAGCAACAAACGTGAAACACCGTCAACACCACGCCGCCGAACCGTCACCACCGCCGCCCGCGCTGCGCTCGCTGCCGCTGCGGCTTCCCCGAGAGTCGGCCGGCCGGAAATGACGTCAAATTGCTGGGCGCAGGCCTGAAAAGATTTTCCGGGGGTGACGGTTGAAAGCGTTCACCCAGTTCACGCTGCCACGCTCGCATCAGAGGAGAAGGCGTCTCGGCGCGCAAAGCAATTCATAACTTCATCGCAGTATCAGCAAGCTCTTCAGAAACGCGTCGGCGAAGCGAACGCCCCTCTACTGCGCAGCGCAGGCGCCACTGTGTTTTAAGCGCATCCCAATTTTCAGGACGAGACGCCGTGAGTGACACACATATTGAGCGTGACAAATCTGATCTTGAGTGCGTGTCCTGCCGGACGCGAACATCAAGACGCCATGGCTTTTTCGAAAAAGAAAATGGAACTTCGAGCTTCAAGACAATAGGCCGATGATCAGATACGTAGACAGGAGAAGGTGGGAAGGACGGAACGCATAAATCGGAGACAAACGCTTCTAACCCGGATGTAAGCCCGGTCGAACCTGCTGGAGGATCGTCTCCGTCGCAATGTCCAAACAAAGGTATTTCCGTGCACTACATTGTGTGTGTCTAGTAATGAGAGAGAATAAACATTTATTTTTAAGAAATGGAAACTGAGCCTTCTTTGGGTGGGGCCCTCAGTCCAGGGCTCCATTGCCTTGCGCGACCCTGCGAGCCCGCTGGACCAGCTGCTGCTGTTCCTGCCGGCGTAAGCTGAGCAGTGCAGACTCCCAAGAGGAAGGGGTGGGATTGGGAATGGGAGGCACGCCCTGTGGGGCAGAGCATTTCCACGTGGAGTGGTACACCGTCGGTACGGATCCACAGAAGGGGCAGTAGGAGGGGTAGAGAGTCGGATGAAAGCGATTTAGCATATAAAGGCAAGGAATTGAATTGGTATGTAGTTGCCGCCAAGCGACAGCATCTGCTCTGTTAAGTGAAGGATGAGGGGGAGGATACGTATAACGGCTCTGTCGATAGTACTGCAGCGTAGCGTTGTAGTTTAGTGGTTCTGTCGATGCGTCGTCTGGATTGGACAGCTCTTCCAATGGAGCCCGGCCGGTCAGCTCTCGGGCAACCGCATGAACGCGTTCATTACCTTGGAGAGAGGCGTGTCCAGGAGTCCAGACGATACGCACAGGACGTAATGCGGACGGTGAGACAGAAGAGAGGATATTGTGTGTATGTGCAGCCACAAGTCCTTGAGCGAAATCACGGCAAGCAGCTTGTGAATCTGTTACAATAGTGACAGGGGAGTCATGTGACAGTGTCGTTGCGTAAACAATTGCCAGAGCGAGAGCTCCCTCCTCTGCCAGACCACTGTCTGTAGTGCGAAGTGTGGCAGACGCCACAAGGGCGTCTGTGTCATCTGTCACGGCTAAACACATGGCTGACTTCTCTGGGTAGCGTGCTGCATCAGTGTAAAGTACTTGTAAGTCTGATGTACCATCACCAAAGACGCGTGTCATAGCCTGAACTCGGGCACGTCGACGACCGGCGTGGCGGGAGTGATTCATATTGCGTGGAATTGGAGGCACTTTGATGAGTGCGCGGACAGTAGAAGCAAGATTATATCGCGGTACTTGTGCGGTTTTTTGAGGAATCGGGTAGCCAAGACGAGACAGAATGGCGCAGCCCTGACGGGTCTGCCTGAGCCGTTGGAGCTGACTATTGTGCTGGGCCTCGATGAGTTCGGTTATGGTGTTGTGGACTCCTAATTGAAGGAGGCGTTGTGTAGATGCGTGTGGAGGCAAGCCGATCGCCGCCTTCACAGCTGTCCGTAGAAGGATGTCCATCTTTTTTTATTTCAGCTAGAGTAAGATTGTGAAAGGGAAGATGATAGGTGAGCCGACTAACTATGAGTGCTTGTACTAAGCGGAGGACATCTTTCTCACAGAGGCCTCTCCTGCGATTGGTGATGCGTTGGATTATGTGTGTAATTTGAGTTATCTGCTGAGCCAGAAGGTGTGTAGTGTACGAGGCCTTGCCGTCGGACTGAAGATAGAGGCCTAAAATGCGAATTCGTGGTACCAGAGGGATAGGATGGCCATCAAGAAACAGCGAAATGTCAGGAGAATCAGCGGTTTTGCGGCGCCGCTTGTATACTAATAACAACTCCTACTTATCCACTGAGCACGTAAGGCTGCCGGCAGCAGCATAGTCTTGTACCACAGACACAGCTTCCTGTAGGGCATCCTGGATGGTTCCGTCTGATCCTTTGGTCGCCCAAATTGTAATGTCATCTGCATAGATGGCATGCTGGATGTTGGGAACCTGTTGTAATAGGGAAGGGAGTTTAGCCATAGCCACGTTGAACAAAGTGGGCGAGAGAACCGAGCCCTGTGGTGTTCCTCTGCCTGCGAGAAGAATGACGTCTGAACGGAGGTCTCCAATCCCAATAGTGGCCGTGCGGTCAGAAAGAAAGGACCTGACGTAATTGTAGATACGTGAGCCACACCGAGATGAAGCGAGATTGTCAAGAATAGGGTCGTGGGAGACGTTGTCAAAAGCACCCTTCAGATCCAGGGCCAGAATAGCTCGGACCTGGTTTGAAGTGAGGCTATCCAACACGTCCTCCTCAAGCTGTAATAATACGTCCTGTGTAGAGATACCAGGACGGTAGCCGAATAGTGTATCAGGAAAAAAGTGATTGTCTTCGAGAAATGGTTGTAGTCGAGAGAGAACAACGCGTTCAAAGAGTTTAGCTACACATGAAGTTAAGGATATAGGGCGAAGATTCTGGAGGGATAGCGGCTTGCCAGGCTTTGGAATAAGTTTGATTTCTGCGTGTCGCCACTCCTGTGGTGGCGTGCTGTTTTTCCAATGTTCGTTGTAAAAAGCGGTTAAATATTCGATGGACTGGTCATCTAAATTACGCAGAAGTGTGTACGTAATCCCGTCTGTACTGGGTGCTCTGTTGCGCCTAATGCTTTGCAAAGCTGCCCTAACCTCTGATTCTGTAATGTCCTCATCTAGAGGCGTATCGTGTACGTGTGGATAATCACGGTAGGTGGGACGGGAGCCCGTGGATACATAGTGTTGCTTTAAGGTGTGCAGCAGAGTGTTATCGTCGAGCCCTGATTTGTGGAGAACGGTGCGGATTGCGTTAGCAGTGTGTGATTTTGTCTGCGTGGGATTTAAAAGAGCACGGAGTATACGCCACGTTCGAGGTGTACTTAGTGAGCCGTTGAGTCGATCACAGAAGTTATGCCAATTGTTGCTAGTGAGGATGTTCGCATAGTCCTGTGCCTCAGTAGCTAGTTTGGCGATTCGGAGACGAAGTTTTCGGTTATGTTTCTGTCGCCGCCACCGCCGTGTTAAGCCTCTGTGGGCATCCCAGAGATTTAGCAGATGCCGGTCCACATCCGGCGTTTCTGTCGTCGCAGCGATGAGTTTGGTAGCTCTTTGAAAATCAGAGTGAAGTTTTAATATCCAGGCCTCTAGGGAAGGAGAGTCCTGATGGGTAGTTGTACGATTACGCCTAAATGCATCCCAATTCGTTAGTTTTATGATGCGCTCTGGGGCACGCGTGGCTGCTACTTGGAGCTCTGTAGTTAGTATATGGTGATCACTGCCTAGATTCACCATGAGGTTGCACCAGGAATAGTGACTAACGCCCTTGACTATCGTGAGGTCGGGGCATGGGTCCCTGCTCACACTATTACCTAGGCGAGTGGGTTGATCAGGTTCTGTCAGCAGGGTCATGCGATGAATCGCGAGAACCTGTGAGAGTCGTCGGCCTTTAGGCGTTTCTGTTGCGTAGCCCCAAGCCGGATGGGGGGCATTGAAATCTCCTACAATAACTATTTGTTTACCCAACTTGCAGATTTGTGCGAATAGATTACCGAAGTAATCGTTCCTGGCGTTAGGTGCACTGTAAACGTTAAGCACGTACAGGCTGCTACTGGAACGAGAGCACGGGACTAATTCGAGAAGTACGTGTGAGATGGAGGTGCTTTGAAGGGTGTGTTCTATGACAGTGACATGCTTAGAAACTAATGTAGCTGTGCGATGTGGTGTATTGTTCGTTACGTCCGTGTATGTGGTGTAACCCGGAAGCGTAGGGGTACATTGTACTTCTTGTAACGCTATGACATCGGGAGTAATCTGCTGCGTCGCAATGAATTGCATTAGAGCTCCGCGTTTCCTACGATACCCCCTGCAATTCCACTGCCACACACGTAGGAGTTGAGGGGTGTCACGCGTTGACCTACGGTTTCTCGCCATGATCATGCAATAGCGGGGCCTCGGTAGTACACGGAGGCATTTTGGACTGTGCTAAATCTTGGTGGAGGGTGGTGGGAAGCGGGACTGCAGCAGCTGCGGCTGTTGGGACGGTTTTTCGGGACGGTGATAGGAAACGGGAGGGGCGTATGTGAGGATGCGGTCGCTGTGTTTCACGTGTCGGAGACGTGGTGCGTTTTAGTGCAGATGGCGAAATATCAAGTTGGCCAAGTGCAGCCGATATCTGCTGTTTAACATCCGTTACAATTTGCTGGATAGCAGGTTGCAGGGCCTGCTGGATCAATTGTTGGAGTGGAGCTGTTAGTTTAGCCATAATGCTATCCTTCATTTTCTGCATTTCTACCTGCATCATAGCTGCGAATTCGTTCCTTAAAGAAGTAGCCATTTTGTTCAACGCCTCTCGTGTGCAATAGTCGGATCGTGCCGTAGTTGACGACATGTCAGGGTGAAGCTGAGTGTCTACGGACATGGGTTGTGGTAGTCTAGGTGGCGTTGGTTGTGGTGTTCTTTCTTGCGTTGATGTTTGTGTGAGGGAGTGGGACTGGTGTGGAGAGGGAGGGAGAGGAGGGAACTGCCCTGCCCAGCTTACCGTTTGTGCTTTCTCGTGGGAACCGCTTTGCTGGCCATGATGATGCGTTGTCCCGTCCGTGTGCCAGCCTTGAGATCCCGGCTGGCCAGCGAAACCACTCCGCGATGACGAGTTTCCTCGCTTGGGCTCCGACTTATCCCTGGAATGGCTCCTTCGCCTGGCTGCACTCCCGGACGCACTGCTCTGCCGTCCGGGGCTGGGAGATGGTGACTGGGCCTTCTTGGTGGGAGTAGCTGACCGGGGTGGTTTGCGTCGGTCGACAGGTGGCAAAAACCGCTTTGGGCATGGTTTGGCAGCCATCGGGTGGTCGCCACCACAAAGCATGCAAGAAGGGCGGCACTCGTGGTTGTTGGGTGATAGTGAATCCCCGCACACTCGACATTTCGGTGTGTCAGGAGGCTGTGGGCACACATCCTCGCGGTGTCCAGTTTTGTTGCACTTTCTACAGTGGGGAATAGTCCGTTTGTAGAGGTAGCAGCGGAGAGCCTGTCCGTACGCGTTCACGAAGAAAGGGACTCGCTTGCCACAAAATGTGAGCACCATTGCTCCGGAGTTGCCGAGGCGTCTGCACGTAAGGACCTCGTAGCCCGGTACTTCTACTTCTGTCAGGAATTCGTCTGGTGTGATTTCATGGCCTATTCCGTTGACCACCCCTTTGCACGAATTATCAGGCGCAATACCATAAGAGCTTATGTCGTAGGTTGCTGCGTGCACTGTAATTTTGGTGATTTGTCCAAGTGCCATGGCGATGTGTTCAGATGAGGTGCTTATTGTTAGCACATTTTGATTTTCGTCAACTCGAAGGTTGATATCAGGCTTCTCACTGCGTATACTTGCAGCATGAACTACGGTGAGAAGTAATGTCTTGGGGTTAACCTTGCTGAGATTTAATCCACCATGGGGACGGATTGCTAGCTTGTAGTCCTCGGCAGGGAGTCGTGGGAGTCTTGGTAGACGCGTCTTAGGCCGGCTCTGGCGTAGAACGGGCTCAGACGGCGTGCTGGGCAGCTGTTGAGTCGGTACGGTATGGGGTTGCAGCTGTCGGCGTTTGTTCGCTCTCTTGGTAACAGTGATCCATGGATTTGCGTTGTGCTCATCGCTCACCTGCGTATCGGCGTCTTGACTGGTCTGCGTATCCATCATGTGGTCCGTGGAGCGAGAGGGCAATGAGTGCTTCTCGTTGGCTGCGACACTCCCAGAGACGCTCGCCATCCGCTGTAGAGCGGGGTGGCGTTCTGTCCAAGCCGCGTTTCCGGCTTGCTAGGGTTAGCGAGGTGGACCTCTTCAAGAACTTTCGAAAGCGTTAAAACGTTTAAAAGCGCACTCACAGGTTGAAGTCCGGTATAGGCTTGACAGTGGTGATGCTAGGAACAAGTTCCTATCGTTGCAACAGGTCGCCAGGAAGAAATTCTTCTTGAAATTGAACCTGAGCCGGAGCCGATGTGATTCGCGTCCGTCGCATGCTCTCGCTACTCGGCGACCCGTCTAGTAATGAAAAGTGGTGAACAAGGCGACGCAGCCTGCGTGAATTCCAAGCAGACTGGCCCCAGCCAGGACCTTGTACATCGGTTTGCGTATTTAGAACGCAGTTGAAGTCGCCAATCAGAATGACATCACGACCGTCAAGAAAAAAAACACATCCAGGTCTCTAAAAAAGTCAATAGACTGTCCAGCTTGCGCTGGCCCCCACACACACAGCATCCTTAATCTGAAAGAAAAGTAGCTACAGTCTAGAGCCAAAACCGTGCCCACGCCATCGTAAAAAGCATAATGACCCCGTAATAGAGCTCGATTGAAAATATTAATACGTGCTCCCGTAAAACGAGATGTAGCGAAAAAGAAATAACAATCTAGGTTGAACTTTCGTTTAAAAGCAAGCACGTCGGATAGCGAGAAGTTTGTTTTCTGGAGACACAAACATCACAATTTGCAGCGCGGGCGACACTAATCACTTCAGCCTGCTTTGCCGAACTGAGAAAACCCTGAACTTTCAATGAAATAATATGCAGTGTACTAGCCATAATAAAAAGTGAAGACTAACCTGAACGCATAGTTCTAGATGGTGTCCTGGAAAGTGTCCAGGGGACACTTGCTCAACCAAATTACAACGCACAGTTCGACCCTCCAGAAGAGGGTTAAGGTTTTTTGGACCATTGGGATTTATGACGGCCATCACTGCGTTGATCGGAGCAAGAGCTAGAAGTGTGCCTTCGCTTTGTTTCACGTGGAGCTCCCATTTCGACGTAGAAATCGGCAAGGCTAGACAGTCCGATGCTACTATCCAGTCCCAGGCTAAAGCCGTCTTCCGAATACATGTCCTGGGGAGGTAGGGACTGAGCCACCGGCAAGCTTGGATCCACATCCTTGATGCTGGCCGCACTGTCCACGTCTCGGCAGGCCGGTGTAGGCACCCTTTGTGTGGGCGATTTTTTACGTGTATGACGCGATGTCAAAATGGTCGGAGCGGCCGCAACAGGAGAGTCTGTGGTATTCTTGCCACTGTTTTCCGACATAACAGGGCTCGTAGGGTCAACTCCAGCAGCAGCAGCCTGAGAACTGGGGTCATTTGCGCACTGAACATCAATTGGCGTCAGAGAAGAGACGCCGACGCCGTTTTCAGGGCAGTGCGTTGCGTCTTTCGAAGTGCACGGATCCTGCACCAGCGGGGAGGCCGACGCGCCGAGCGTCGCATCGACAATCGCGCTTTCGTTGTACGCTTCGTTTGAAGAAACTTGTAGGGGTGAGGCCAGCACAGTAGTTGGTTTCGTTGCCGGTGTCAGTGGTGGAAAGGCACCAGCGGCAGCGTCTGATTAAGAGTGGCAGACAGGGCAAACCACAGTTGGGTGGCCGTCCCCGCAGCGTCGACACGGGCGGTCACATCCTTCACTAACGTGACCGTGCACACCGCAGCGACCACAATATGGTGTTGTGCACTGGACTCGTAGATGGTCCCCCGAGCCGCATCTTCGACATACACGCTGGAGACCACGGTAGTTAAACGTAGCACGGTGACCGGAAATGCGCAGGTAGTTCGGCACAGGATTATCGGCCTTCATCTCCATTCGAACATACCGCGTTCCAGTGAGTACGCCGCGTCGCCCGCTCCTCAAACCACTGGTGACAGTGAGCACCTTGCCATATGGGAATAACGCTTGGACGAGAGCTTCGTTTAAGACGAACGAAGGCAAAAACAGGCAGGCGACGTTGGTCATTTTTGGGCCAAAGGGAAAGACTTGAACACGGTCGCCGCCAATCACCAAGCAGCCAGCATTGACGATTAGAGACATGGAGGCCATGCTCTTCACGGTGACTTGGAAGTTTCAAGCTCCCTGAAGCTGCACGCAGTATACATCTGAGAGGCCGGCTATTGAGGCCGTCGCATCAACGACAGCCACAAGACCGTTGTGTTGCTACTACCGTCGTTCACCGACGAGAAGGTGGGGTATATTTTGCGAAACGAGCTCATATCTTACGCCGGGCTTTTTGCTGTTACTCTTAGATCGAACAGAGTGCCCTTCACGTCACTCCTGTTTCAATGAAGCAAGAGTCCGTAGAACCGGTAGATACGTCAATTTTTTTTATTGAACGGAGTGCAAGATACACTATCTGCACTTTTCTTTTTCTAATATCACCCAAAAGTGTCGTCAGTAGTCAGTGATCTGCTCTTCTGTAAAATCAGCTGTCTTGCTGGCTTTTATGCCTGATTGGCTCTCCCAAAGTTGTCTATTTTACTCGCGTAAGCTCTATGAAAAATTAGGTTGCTCTTGTAATTAGCCTAATAATAAAACAATTGGCAGATCCCACGTACAGTGGGAATAGATGAAATGCTAAGCACGAAGGGAGAAATGTTGAAATGCCACTTTAAAATCAGCACAATGTTAGGAGGTGTAGATAAATGATGCCTTACATGTCTTCCGTGTCATGATTATCATGCGTGGATGTGTTGTTTACCTTCGTCATCTATTCGCGTCACGTGATACGAAATTTAGTTTACGTGGAGCTAGCGAAACGGTCGTGAGCACACTATGAGCGTGGTATGTTGTCATGTTCTTATATGACACACATGACCGGATTATCATGTTTGCGCCAGTCATATATTTCGTCATCTATTGACGTCAGGAAACACCGAATTTGGTATATGTCTCGCCTGCAAAACGGTCGCGCGAGCATCATGAAAGACGAAACATGCACCAATGTAGCGTTGGCCCGCGCGCACGCTGGGCACAGCGACGCTACGTTAGCAAAACGCGAGCACTCTATAGTGTGGCACCAGGCGCGACAAGCGTCCGTTTTGCGTGGCCCGACGGAAGCCGGCAAAAAATTCGATAGGCTGCATTTCGCGCCGATGCTTTACCCAGACAACACTACGTCTATTTTTATCGTGACGGAGGAATGCCGGACGCGCTGAAACGTGCATGAGCCAAAGCAACGCGGCGCAGCCCTCGCCTGCGAATATATAACAGGACCGGCACCTGGCGTCGCAACGCCGACGTGAAGTGACGAAATAAACGCCGGTGAGCACGTGCACGACGTCATGTGTCGGAATGTATATGCGCCTTGACTGTAAACATGAAGTCATGTTCTCACATGGCACGCATCTCATGTTAATCATGTTTGCACC
This sequence comes from Rhipicephalus microplus, assembly GCF_043290135.1. NCBI lineage: Eukaryota > Metazoa > Arthropoda > Arachnida > Ixodida > Ixodidae > Rhipicephalus > Rhipicephalus microplus. The sequence continues at coordinate 90,599,343 of NC_134706.1, forward strand.
AGTCATATACCATCGTCAGCCATTGGCGTCACGTAGTACCAAACTTGGCATATGTGAAGGAAGACAGCCGCGAGCACATAATCAGTATGGCATGTAGTCATGTTGTTACATGATACGCATGACGTGATTATCATGTTTGAATATGTCATCTTCATATGTCATCCATTCACGTAGCGCAACACCAAGTTTGGTACATGTTCAGCTAGTGAAACGGCTTCGAGCGCACCAAGAGCATAGCATGTATTGTTGTTGCATGACACGCATCTCATGTTTATCATGTTCGCACCAGTCACATACCTTCGTCATGCATTCACGTACTGTAATAGAAAATTTGGCATATGTGACGCTAGCGAAACTACCGCCAGTGCATCATGAGCGTAGCATGTAGACATGTTGTTACATATCACAGATGTCATGATTTTCATGGTAGGGTCTGTCGCTTGTGTTCGCCATGCAATCATGCCATACCATACGAGTTTCGCAGCATGCCATGTGAACAAAACCACCGCAAGAGCTGCAGGACCATGCAATGTAAAATATGACATTCATGACATACGTGTCATGATTTTCATGTTATGACTAATCACATGTGTTCCTAAAACAGCCATGCTATGCCATACGAAGTTTGGTATTGATACTATTATCGAAAGAGCCAGGAGAGCTAAAAGTCGTAGGCGGCTAGATAGATAGATAGATAGATAGATAGATAGATAGATAGATAGATAGATAGATAGATAGATAGATAGATAGATAGATAGATAGATAGATAGATAGATAGATAGATAGATAGATAGATAGTTAGATAGATAGATAGATAGATAGATAGATAGATAGATACGCTCAAAGTCTCCGAAGTTCGCTAAGAAATGCTTCGCATTTAACAAAGCAATGTGCGGTGGCCAGAGCGACGAGCGGTGACCAGAGTGTCTCGTTGGTGAAGCCAGATCACATTAAAATAAAATCTTTGAGAGCTTTGCATGAAAGTTTCAAGAATTGTAGGTCTCAGGAAGGTAACTTTTCTAGAAGCTTGCACTACAATTGACGAGTTGTGGTACAGCGTCTCTGCAATGGTGCAAAAAGGATAAATAAGACAGCTATTCGCAACTTTCACAGATGGTGGCGTCGCCATGCGGCATCCGTCGTAACTGTCGTTTGGGTGATGCCCACGGAGTCAGCTCATGCCATCGTTCAGTTGGCCTCACTTAGGCGGCTTGCTGGTTTTATATTTTGTCGCTGGCCATTCTACTACAGTTATTGTGAAGTCAGAGAGTTACGGCGAGTCATACTAGCAGTGATTTAATCTTTATTGTTTGCTTGCTGAGCTGGAAGAATCACAAAGTATGTTGGACGCTTCTGTGCAGACGCCATGTAGTCAAATGCGAGATTTCCTGTTTTGCACGAGCACGGCCGCTTGGTCTTACCCGGCCGTGGCACGACCAGCATTCACAAAGCTGTACAGTGCAGCAGACGATGTGCCCGGCGTTCGAAACTAGTTTTTCATCAATATACGCCACACATGCGTTTCTCAACACGCAGTGTGGGATATGTTACATGCTAAAGTCGATGACTTTCTCAGCAAAGACTTGACAACAAGGTGGCTGCAGCGGAAAATACAACACAGGTCAAAGTGTCAGGCACATCGGTGGCGGCTGTCGGCGCGCCGGCTGCACGATCTTCCAAACGACAGCCATGCTGGGCTCGCACCAGCGCCCTCTATAGGCGGTGAAAGTTGCGAATACACAATAAATGGAGTAGTATAAGTAAGGGGCTCGCGAGTGCACGTACAGAAGGGTAGGTGGAAGGCGACCACGCATCTAACAAGGAAGCTGAACACCCCGGCAGCCTTGCAAAGCCGCTGAATATTCGGAAGTGGTCTTTAGAAACATAAACACTGGGAGATCCCACGCACATTGGAAATCGATGATATGCGAAGCACGAATAAGAAAGGTTGATATGTCACTTTCAAATCAGCACGACCTTACGAGGTGAAGGTAAATGAGGCTGTACATGACTTCAGTGTCATAATAACCATGTTTTATTCTGTCGTTTACCTTGGTCATCTATTCACTTCACGTGATGCCAAATTTAGTATATGTGGAGCTAACAAAACGGCCGCAAGCACACTATCAGCGTGGTATGTTCTCATGTTCTTGCATGACACACGTGTCAGGAATATCATGTTTACACCAGTCATATATTTCGTCATCCATCGACACCACTTAACATCAAATTTGGTACATGTAGAGCTAACGAAACGGCCGCGAGCACTTCATGAAGGGCTCAATATACTCCGATGTAGCGTTGACGTGCGCCACGCTAGGCACAGTAATGCTACGTTAGCAAAACGCGAGCACTCTATAGTCTGACACCAGGCGTGACCAGCGTCGGTGAGCACGGCGCAACGGCAACCGACGCAAAATGAGACATGCTGCATTTCATGCCGATGCATTACCCAGACAGTACTGCGTCTCCCTCTTTTCGTGATGGAGGGACACCGGATGCGCTGAAACGCACATGTGTCAAAACAACGCAGCACGGCGTGAGCCTACGAGTATACGGCAGGACCGATGCCAGGAATGGCAACGCTGGCATGACGCGACGAATTGAACGCCGGCGAGCACGCAAACCACGTCATGTCGAAATGTATTGACTGCTTGACTGCGGCATGTAGTCATGAAGAAACCTCGCGCACCTTCTGTGTGAGTGCACCCATTTCAACACGCAAAGACAAGAACTCACTGCAGCTCTGGATAGACTAGACGATCGGCCTTTGTCGGAACAAAGGATTCTGGGTGATTGGCGGAGCCCATCCTCAGCCCAGAAGGCTTTGAATGCTTTGCTGCGCTTTTTGCGGACAACTGGCCTCAGAGACTGACTTTATTGTCTTATACTCTTTGATGTTCCCTTTCCTCTGTCGCATTTTTTTTTTAATTTCTCTCTCTCTTCGCAATATTTCTTTTTAACATCTTTCTATCCCCTCACCCCTTTCCCCAGCACAGGGTAGCATGCCAGTCTAAGTACTGGCAAACCTCCCTGTCTTTCCGCTTAAACTTTCTTCCTTCTTCTTCCATGTTCTCACATGACACGCATCTCATGATTATTATGTTTGCACAAGTCGCATACCTTTGTCATCCATTGGCGTCATGTAATACCAAATTTGGCATATGTGAAGCTAGTGAAACGGCCGCGAGCGCATCATGAGTGTGGCATGTAGCCACGTTGTTATATGACACACATGTCGTGATTATAATGTTTGGATGTATCATTTACCTATGTTGTCTATTCGCGTCGCATAATACCGAGTTTCGTAGATGTGAAGCTAGCGAAACGGCCGCGAGCGCATCATGAGAGCAGAATGTAGCAATGTTGTTATGTGACACGCATCTTGTGTTTATCATGTATGCACCCGTATCATACCTTCGTCATCCATTCATGTCCCGTAATAACAAATTTGGTAGAGGTGAAGCAAGCGAAACGGCCGACAGCGCATCATGAGCGTAGCATGTAGTCATGTTATTACATCACAGGCATCTCATGATGATATTGTTTGTAGCAGTCACATACCTTCGTCATCTATTCACGTACTGTAATACCAAATTTGGTATATGTGACGCTAGCGAAGCGGGCGTGAGTGCATCTTAATCGTGGCAAGTAGTCAGGCGTTTACATGGCACGCAGGTCACGTTTTTTTATGTTAGGGTCTGTCGCTTATGTTTGCCATGCAATCATGTCATATCATACCAGTTTTGCAACATGCCATGTGAACCAAACCACCTCAAGATTGGAAGGACCATGAAATGTAAATCATGGCATTTATGACATACATGTCATGATTGTTATATTATGACCAGCAAATATGTTTTTCATACAGTCATGTTATGTCATACCAAGTTTTGTATTGATACTATTATCGAAAAGACCAGGAGAGCTAAAATAGATAGATAGATAGATAGATAGATAGATAGATAGATAGATAGATAGATAGATAGATAGATAGATAGATAGATAGATAGATAGATAGATAGATAGATAGATAGATAGATAGATACGCTCAATGTCGCCGAAGCTAGCTAAGAAATGCTTCGCATTTAAAAAGACGCGTTCACGCGACGCTACATGAAGTAAGTGCCTAGGACTCGCTACATAAAAAAAATGGCAGCATATCCACGGAGTGAATGATGGGGAGTGGGGCGAAGCATTCGTCCATCCATTTGTTCTTGCTTCCGTCCGTTCCTGCGTACGTCTGTGTAACCGTCCATGCGTCCATCTACCCGTCCGTGCGTGCGTCTGTTCGTGCGTCCGTCCCTGCGTTCGTCCATGCATCCGTGCCTGCGTCCGTTTATGCGTCCATCCATGCATCTGTCTGTGTATCCGTTCGTCCATTTATTCAGCACTCCAAGTACCACCATCTCGCATCTTTTCATCATATATTCTCCATATAGAAGCACCGCCATCCAGCGGACATTTCAAGGACTAAACGGGAGGTGGCACATGCACACTTTCTTACGGCTTGCGCTTCGGGTTTACTTCCAACCTTTAACCACCTCGAGTTCATGGTATATACTAGTTCACTGTATTCATGGCTACGCGGCCCAACGCTCGCTCATCCTTTCTAAAACCAAGGAGGTTACACCCAGCGAGTATAACGTAGCAAACCTTTCTTGTCAGATCGTGCTCAATTTACATGCCAATAGCTGCCAATGAGGATCGCAGCGTGCGCGTTACCTAAAGGCCGAATGCTCCTGTCTCTCATTCCCCCTTAGCAGCCATTAATATGTGGATTGAGCACTATCATTTATTGTTCAACAACGCACAGAAGAAATATTTCACCGCAACTACCTTGGAGGTCACAATCGTAAGGGCCGCTATTTTGGGTATGTGCCACTAGTGGTTCCGTCGTACGAGGGACGCACAAGCCACGCCATAAGGAGCTTCGTCCCTAAAATGGTTAGCGGCAATGTCAGTGTGCTAAAACGCTTCGAAGCGTTTGGTTCGTGTGATGATGAATCGTTATTCTATGGACGTAAGTGAGTCAGAGAGACAGAGAGATTGTGTAATTGTGTATGTGCGCGCGTACGCGCGTGTGTTTACGCATTAGTGAAACGACGCCGGTTTCAGTCTGCCAGCTGTCACTGGGGCACCTTTCGTTGTGTCGTGCTAACGACGGCCACAGTTGGAGGATCGTAGGTGAAAGACGCCATCTGCGTTTGTGCTCCTTGGTTTTCATCGGCCGATTTCCGCCGTCTCGCGCGACAGGCGATGTTGGCCGTACTTGCGCGAGTAATTTTCTCGCTTTCTGCAAGCGTGGATGTGTGGCGTCGTCTGGTGTCCTCTTTAAAACCATTGCGAAAAGGAGGGAGTGGAACCGTCACCTTAACGTGATTCCTTTACCGAGGCAAGCCTGCCTGAGGCCATATTTCAACGTTGTTTCAACGACTGGCATGGATCGGTGATGGAACTCTGGGCAGGCACGCAGAGGACCCGTCTTCAAATGCCTTGTGTCATTGGTGTTTTATGTACTTACTTTTTTGCTCTATAGTGGTTATGGACACAGGCGGCGGACAACTACGGCACACGCTACGTTTGTTCTGATCTTCTAATAATTCACTGTATAATCACGGCCGACCAACATGGAGGAATGGCGCGCGCTGCGCTTCTCTCTGGCCGGGCAGTGGTCTTCCATAACTCCTACATGCCGCGAATACATGACCTTGGGCCAAATTTGGCGTGCCATTTATAATGCTCTTCTGGTCATTTTTTCGCCTAGGTATCATCACATCGTTTGTGTGGTTTCCCTACCACAAGCATCTATGAGCACAATGCTTTGTTTGCATATTAATGATAGACTTTAGTTGTCGGGCTGGAGATCTATGACTGAGCATCAGCGTGATTGTACCGGCGTTCAACAGTGCTATAGCTGTTAAACAGTAATATACATTGGGAAAGCTTTCCAACATTGATTTGCTGTAAACATTCAACTTTTTCAGCAAGAACACGTTTTACTGTCGCGTTTAAAATCCTTCATGTTTTTGTGACGCCATTTGCAATTTCTGAGTGGAACATATTCCGCCATAATGAAGCGAACTTGTAGTTTTAACGCTTGGTTCACTCACTGCGTTGTACTTCGTGTACAAATGGTGTTTAGAAAAAAAAATTGGTGAACGATTTAGAGTACTTAGTACTCTACTATAGGAGAGCACTAGGCTGTCCCGTAGGCCTTCTAATTTCAATCATTTGTTTAGAAAAATGGTTAACGATTTAGAGTACTTGGTTCTCTACTATGGAAGGGCAAAAAACCGTCCCGTGGGCCTCACATTCAAAAGATGCGTTGATTTGTGTTTGGAAAAAATGTTTAACGATTTCGAGTACTTCGTACTCAACTATGGGAGAGCACTGAGCCCTCCCTTCGCCTAATACAGCAACTTGATTTTGGGGTCCAAGCATTTTGTGATTTTTGTAGACAGGTTGCTTGCTCAACAACTTCGCTATACTCCCCTTGTCGTAACCTCCGCTGTCCTTCAAGTTATTTTGCTAGGTTTTCTACTTTGTTTTCCGAAAAGTGTAAACAACGCACGTTGCATTAGGCAGATATAAAACACTTCCCGTCCTCTCCCTGTCTTTTAGCCTTCTTCGCTGGTGATATCGCTACGTACGGGTGGTATAGAGATCCCCACGATGAAGAGAAGGACGACAGCAGACAGACTGGCGTGAATCTGAGTGGTTGGCGCTGCTCGCTAAACCAGCTGTAAATATTACAGTGTCTTCTACTCTTCCCATTTGGTATCCTTCTCGTAACGTATTTTATGGAGGTGGTGGGTATCGATTCCAGTACCTCTAGGTATCTTTCTCGTGACAATAATAACAGTATCCTTCTTTGTATCCTTCTCGTCTGTATTCTTCTCGTAACAACATAAAAGGTGCCAAAAGGGGTAATGAAACATTAGGATTATCTGTATAAACTTACACGACTGAAAGATATATGAGTTTTCCTGCAACAATAGCCACCTTTTCTATGCGCAATATTTGTTGGGGGACAAAAAGAATGCAAAACTATTCTATGGTGGTGCCTAGCGAGGATATCGCTACATGAAACTAAAAGAATGACTTAGTGCAAATGCAGTCGTTCTCTCGAAAAAAGTAGAAGTCCTGATTGCGAGTCCAGATACCTGATGCTATAACAAATTTGTCAAAGGGTCATTTTCAATGTGGTCATGTGCTACGTAGGTGAGCTCATGGTGCAGAGGTTGGCTTCATGCGACCCCAAGAAATGTTTGGAAAGAAAGTTGGTAATAACTTGGGAAAAAAGGAAGGGCCATATTGAAATGAGGTAATGCTTTTAATCGATGGCCCTGATGGGTAAACGAGTACACTAGTATTAGTATGACAGAAGAAAACGATTGGGCGCCATTTCGTTTCATCTTCGATAGTTTGACGCGAAAGCGATATCCCGTCCCTGGCGCTTACTTCAATCACTTAGTCCATATTTTCATTGTATTGGGTTACTCGATATGTCTAAATAGTGCTTTGCTACAATGAAATCAATAAAGTGGAAAGTGCCTAGTGTTAGTGAAGCTTTCAATACTTTGTAAGCGCAGCACGCTTCAAACCACGAGCAATTAAACGCGTCAAATTTTTTCGAACCTGCTATAAACCAACTAAGTGGTCTTAAGAGAATGTGTACAATAACGTGTGTGCTTTTCTTATTCGGAGGCTCGTTTCAAATCTCGAAGTAATTTTAATAAGCCGGATGGCATTGAGCAATTGTCCCACGCAAAAAACAGCTATATTTATTGTGTGATGCACCGCCGTGGTGGTCTAGTGGCTAAGGTACTCGGCTGCAGACCCGCAGATCGCGGGTTCAATTCTCGGCTGCGGCGGCTGCATTTCCGATGGAGGTGGAAATGTTGTAGGCCCGTGTACTCAGATTTGGGTGCACGTTAAAAAACCCCAGGTGGTCGAAATTTCCGGAGCCTTCAACTACGGCGTCTCTCATAATCAAATGGTGGTTTTGGGACGTGAAACCCCACAAATCAATCAAATCAATCAATCAATATTTATTGTGTGGTTAAGCCTGTACACAGTACGCGTCTGTTTGTACAGCTGGAAAGTTATTTTCATTACATTTGCAGGCAGACGAAGACATTTTCACTGTTTTTTTTTAAGGTGACGCGTGACTGTGTGTTGTAACACCTGCTTGGCATGTAAACGGCCCTGAGTTCGATGAGCACTCAGACGTTGTAACTTCATTTGTGATTATATTTGCAACTTTTTGATTTTTCTTTCATCACACACAAGATAATAATAATTCGCTCACAATCAACTACGCCATTGCAGGAATTTATGCAAAGTGAGCTCTTCAGCGATCTCGCGTTAACATTAGCAGCCCTCTATACGGGGCAAATGTCTGCCTAATCTACTGTTTTCTTTTTCTATTTTTTGCTTTCTTCGCAATCATTTCTTATAACTTTAACGTTCATACATTCCAGGGATCGGAGTTTTGCGGACGTGGTGAACAGCGAGTGCTTTCATTTCTTCAGGCAACAACGATAGTAAGGAGTGAAACAAAGAAGAGCAGCAATGACGGTGACTTGAAACGACAAGTGGCCTTCATAAAAGATCCTACTTCTGTGTCTTAACCGGGCTTATCGGTGACAAGTACATAGTCAAGAGAGCGTCTTTATCTGGAGAAGTATAAAATGTTGGGCTGCAAAACCATCCCTAACACGTGATAAGGATGAAATAGAAGGCACACACACTCGCATACCGTCTCTGAGCTTACGATTGACCTAATAAAGTTACCGCTAAGAGACAACTCGTTTCCTGTGTGAGAGACAGACACCAAAGTTCTGAAGGAACGGCTTTTCGCTCTTTCATAGTAGAGTACCAAGAACTCTAAATAGTTAACAACTTTTTTCAAACACACATGTATACACTTTGTTCCACGGAGGCGTAAAAGCTACAAACAGAAACCAGACAGGCGCCTGATATTTAGCCTCGTTTTAATAGAAAGCGCCACTTTTTTGCTGCGTTAAGCATGGAAGCTTCGCCAATACACTCCTGGGCTTGCTGTATGATGTGGCTGGCCTGGAGAAGTTCGTGCTCTTTCTATGGCTTCCCTTCTGCCTAAAACGTTGATGTGGTGAAAGAAACGTTCGAAAAGTTTTCATTCTTTCATATGCTTAATGAGGTGGCTCACTGCGGCTGATTGTACGTTTTAAGCGTGTTATTGTTGACGTTCATTCAAGCACTACCCCTTCCGACAGATGTGAGCGTCTCCACGTACGACTTCGGCTGCTTCAAGGTTCACCTTTGTACCACTTCACTGAAGCTGCCAATCGGAAATGTAGCCCTACAAAGCACCAAATTGCCACCACTTGTTGCATGGCACACGTTCGGCAACATCATGCGCTCTCATTCGGCAGGAAGTCTGCGAAATGCTTAGCTTTTCCGTGTTGACGCCACGTGTGGGTTGCCAAACGAAAACCGAGTTGCCGTTCTTATAGGCGGCATCGAAACTGTCGCCTTTCACGAAATGCGTGGTCGACGCAGCGTTGTAGCAGAAAACAGAAAGTGAGTGAAAAGTAAGTAATGCGAACCTAGAAGTATGTTTTTCTCACGCCTTCCATTTCTAGGTTGCCACGCGCACTGCAAGTTTGCGGCAAATGTAGACGAGGAAAGTGAAAACAGCACAGGATGCCAGTATTAGATTGAATCAGCGCGCGTCAGATTGAATTTCTGGGCTACGTACTTTCTTTCGCGCCGCCGTGCGAGGATTCACTTATGTTACATTCCTTTCAGCAGCAGTTGACGTGTAATGATCCTCTGCTTGAATTTCTTACGCAGCTTCCCGAGTGTTTGTACACAATAGACACTGTAAGAATTGTTTCTCGGGGAAGAATTATGCAAATACCACGCTCTAAATGTTATTCTGAAAACGTTTCTTGGTGGAAGTTCCGATGCATCAAATGATTTGCTTTCGGCGGGTGACTCTACAAGTTTAAAAATTATTATACGGGAGATGAAAGATACCGTTATCATATGGGTGTTATTTAAATTCTTGCTCTTTATTTCATGACGCTGTTACCATAGGCGCCATTAGGTCAACGCTTTCTTGTTCTTAGAGCGTGCTAATAGCTGATTCATAACAGTCGTGGACACATTCGGATCACTGTGCATTATGAGCAACAATATACTTAGGCACCATGTTAGAAAAACGCTAAAGCAACCGTATCAGTCATCAATTAGAATGTCGACGCAACCTTGCAAATAAATTCAAGACGAATGCTCTTGTATTTCATCTGTGCACATGATTAACCACCGTTGGAGTCGTTTCTCTCGAAAGAAAAGCAAACGTGGTTGATCCCTCTATTACAGGAATGGGCATAATGCCAGAAAGAGAAACCTGTTTTAACAGAAGTGGTTGAATGTCAATTGCACATTGATATCTATTTTAAATTGCTACATGCATGTATATTATTATTATAGGGACGACGCGCGTGTATGCCTGACGAGGAAGACGAAGATTTGTCTCCGCTCGGTCACTGGTTAACCGGTCACGCCATTACCGCTGGTTTTCAATACATCTAATCCCAGCCTCGTCGATACGTCGTCTCTTCTTTTTCATAACAATATCGATGTTTAGTGTCTACAACACCCTTAGATGCTGATGCATCTATGCTGGCGCCAGGTAGCCCATCTCTAATACAATCAATGACTCACCACCGGGATAGACCTTCTAAAGACACTGCATTACACCCACCGCGCGAAAATCACACTTCACTTACAGGCACTCGCAAACTGTGCAAGCGAAACCGAACTGGCTTTCACTCAATCGTTTTTCAACTCACGGTCTGGTGAAGCGAATGGTGCGTGATTGGCGGGTAGGTAACCGTCCTATGTACTTGACATTCGGTGTCATGTTGGTAAGTAGCGTCCTCTTGGTTGGTCACTTCGACGAAGAGTCAATAATTTCGCTCCTGCCTCAATGCACTCATCTTCACGGACGCGAGAAGTAGCGTTTTCAGCCTGAGCCGGGAATGTCAAAAAGCCTCGACGTCAGTTAAGCTAAAGGACCAAATAGGGACGAAAAAGACTAACCGCTGACAAACAGCAACGCGTTTATTTTGCGGGACACGGAACCTATAGAGTCGGCAAAACTAGAGCAAATCGATTGAAATGAAGAAAACTACCCCTTACGGCAGAACTATGATTATGAAGTAGTGATTGGCGAATGTGACAATAAATAGTCCTTGTGGTGGTATTGTCTGAAAATGCAAAGAATTTTTCCTGCGAGCAATTTGGCGTCTATCTATCTATCTATCTATCTATCTATCTATCTATCTATCTATCTATCTATCTATCTATCTATCTATCTATCTATCTATCTATCTATCTACCTATCTATCTATCTATCTATCTATCTATCTATCTATCTATCTATCTATCTATCTATCTATCTATCTATCTATCTATCTATCGGTCTAGCCAACTACGTGTGGGTGCTCTGTTCATCACCCTCCAATACTTTACGGTCGCTGGTCATGACATGAATTATGTCACAAATACATCGCGTACATCGTGAAACACTTCTTGCCAGAAAGTGGCACACACTTGCGGTCGGGTATGTGCCACTGGTATGCGGGTAAGTGCCCCGGGTGATAGTTGATGCCTTCGAGGAACGACGGCAACACACACACATGGGTAATATAAAAGCTGACGCCGGCTGCGTTGACCAAAAGAATGTAGAGAAAAAAAAAGGTGGTTCTATGCAAGGACGGAAAGACATGTGGACGAACGCACGGATGGTAGGACGCACGGAAGAATAGACATATAGGCGGAAGGACAGATGGAAGAAACGAAGAACGTACGGACAGACAATTGCGCAGATGGTCATGTAGTGCAATGTCGTATAAATAATTACACAAAAAGTCGATTGTTTACACATAACATTTTGTTTTTTTGTTGTACAGCTGTTAAGAGTCAGTTTGTGGGGCGTGATGAACGCCAGCTAGGACAGCCCTAAAGAGCTTCGCCGCTAAAAGCTGGCATCGGCAGCGTTCACCAAATAAACGCATAGAATGAAAAATATCATGGTCCCAACAGGATTCGAATCCTACAATGCGCGTGGCAATCAATTATTCTACCACAAAGCTACGCTAGGTCTTGCAACTGGTTTTTAAATAGACGGGACTGTTCGTGAAACATCAATTGTAGATGCGGTACTGGCTATCCAGTCCTATAAAAAGTGCATACGTGCTTCTATTATACAGCCGTCACGGCAAGGTAACGGCGATTGTAGGGAAGAGTCATTCACTGAAGCTCATTTGTCTCACTTTGCCCGGAGCCGTCATCCTAACAACTTCGATTCAACATAACTTCGATTCCCAAAGTATGTGGGATCTGGCAATTTTATATTTCTAATCTGCAAAGTGTATCACCTTTTGGCAATCATGGCTTTTTTTCTTTTTTCGTCGATGCATATATTCCGCTACTGTGAAATGAAGTTGTTCTTAGTGAGCGCATGGGTCTCTCGCTTCCTTCTACGTCGTGCACGGTTAAGGTTAAGGATGTTGTAGGCTGCCAGTAGATCTAGCCTTGCATAATTTGCAGGCCATTTTCCCGCCCAGTTTCATCTTCGCTAATTGTAGCTAATGTCCTTTTTTGTTTTTAAACCAAGCACGAGCAGGCTTTAAAAAAAATCGTGCATAGCGCGACGTAAGCTTGCATGAAACAGCAGCCTTTGTGCTTGTCCACGTGCAGTACTGTGCTGGTACTCTATCTCGCTGCTCTATACCCCAAACATAATTGTCACTTATCACCAGTCACATGCATGGGGTCTAAAGACTTGGGTTCTAAAGCAATCAAAAATTTCAAGAGAAGTCGTGACAACTGTTTCATGAAGATCGAGGAACCGCGTGGAAACACAATATCAGTCACGCTGTCACATGGCGAGCCTAACTGTTGCAGTTCCTCAAATAAACCTTGCCGTTCCTTCTTAAGCTCACGACATTTAGGCAAATAGTGTTTTATATCACCGTTTTCCGTGCACTTCACGCACAAGGGCGTCGCGGAGAGTCTGATCTTGTGAAACCATGCTGGTGTGCGCGCTGATCCCGTTCGGATGCGATGAAGCAAGCAGGCCTCTTCCCTTGATAGCCCTTGTGTCGCACAAGGCTGGTGAGGCGTCAGCCATAACAAGTGAAAATGCTTATTGACAGCCTCTCGTAAGATACGCTGATTGTTTTTGGGAGCCGTCTTCGTTGGTGTAAGCTGCAGGGCACTACGGGCAAGTCTGTCAGCCGCCTCATTACCTGCTATACCAAATGTGATGAAATACCCACATGAGACGGGACCAAAGAACGTACTTCTGCTGTGGTTGCGGAACGCTTGCTGTGCATCCGTGGAATCGTCAACTGACAGTCGAAATTCTCGTGTGACCAAGGGGGGTCTTGTCGAAGTTGTCTTTGTTTGGGGAAATCGATGATAAGATGGCGAAGGATGTTGAGGGCCACGAAAGCTCGCGATTTCGTGCGTCGCCAAAGGTGACTGAGTAGTGCTCGTCCTGGGCTCGATTCGCCAAGTCGGCAAAGCTGTGTCAGCAGTCGTTGAGAGGCGAGAAGACGTAACAGCGGAAGACGAGCTTCATGAAGCACCTTTATGCTCGCTGCAAACTTTGGCCCTACTAAAGAAACTCTGAGGCCTTTACGATTAAATTTTTGAGCCGTTCATACTGTGACTCACACGGAGAGATCAGAGGCGATTGGAAAAGCACACTATTCAATATTACTGCCTCGTGTAAGTCTATCATTTATGTTGGGTGGCTCCCCCAGCTTGTTCCTGCCATCCTTCGAAAAATCATTACACGGGGTGACAGCGCTGACATTGTCTTGTCTACTGCCCGTCGCCAATTCATCCTGGTGCCTAGTGTGACTCCAAGGAATGTGACGTACTTAACTTGCTTAATTGATTCATCAGGAAGTAATATTTTGATCCTTGTTTCTCGTCTTCGCATACCTGGAAATAGCATGAATTGAAACTTTTCAGCTGATATTGTTAGTCCAATAGATTCAAGATAGGTTTGTGCAGAGAGTACAGCTCTTTGGCCAATCATTTCCAATCGCTTATGCTCATATCCAGACAGCCAGACCCATACGTCGTCGGCGTAAATTGACATTTGTACTGCCTTGCTCACAGACTTGAGAACATTAGGTAAACCAGCCATAGCCACATTGAGCAACATTGGAGACAGGGCACTGCCCTGCGGCACTCCTCTGGTGATTTTCCTTGAGCTACTGAGCACTATCCCTAACTTCACCTGCATCGAGCGATCACTAAGAAACGCCTGAACAAAGCGCAAAAGGTGCCCCGTTAATCTATGGACGCAGGACCACAAATTACCTCACCTGGGTACACGTAGTCGTATGCTTTTGAAACGTCCAAGAATATTGCCAGTGTTGAAAAGCCGTACGCTCGTTGGTGTCCTATGTGACTCACCAAGTCCAAGATGTTGTCCTGTGCACTCAACTGCTGTCGAAACCCCGTCATACATGCTCGAAGGGCCTTGTCATTCTCCATCCACCATCGGCACTTCCTGTATAGTAAACGCCATTTCCCGCTAATGGAAACCACGCGAAGCAGCGCATGAGTCGACCTAAATTTGCATTCATTATAGGCACCTTTCCCGATGTTAAGGCGTCCTTGCAAGTGGAGAACACCATAAATTTACTGCAGTGTCTGTTGTTGTTACTTGTTCCGAACTCTTGTAAGAGAATGATACGAGAGTTCATCGCCAAGCGATGCCGGAGCGCGTGACTTCATAGCGCGTCTGCAGCATCTCGTTCCCTGACGCCATCACATGATTGCTGAGAGAGTGTAGCGGGCAGAAGCCGCAGACTCTCACACAGCCACCTACGCAGACTCGTACGCGCCAGCGCATGGGCGCGTTCTGGCCGTGCTTGGACCAACTGTTGCGCATCAGACTAGCTGTTAGGCACGCTTGATTGAGCTTCACTATAAGCAGCGTCGACTCTAAAAGTGTGCAATGTTTTTAAGAACTTGGAACTCTACAATGGGAGAGCAGAAACGCGTCTCGGTGATCCCCTCAGAAAAGCAGAGCTTCTTGAAACTAATTGAAATTATGAACCATCTGCCCGAAAGGAACCCTGATGGGTTCACGGCGTTGTACACGGCGTTGGCCCGGTTTAAACGGGCGCCGACGCCAGTGCTGGAAGAAGGGTATGAAGCGAAACTCGGCGTAGTGTTTACTAAGTAAACATCTGTTTTATGTTGAATTCCAATGCCGTAGTCGAAGAAATTTCTGCTCCTTTCGGAGGAAGTGTCTTCTAATGGCAGAGTAAGGGTGAGAGTCAAGAGTTCTTATGAGTGAGTTGAGGTGAATTCAGAGCGGGAGTCACTCCGTGGAGCAGAATAACCTGTCCTGCCAAAATCGGTGGAAGGACCGGAACTCCACAAACCACATTGCCTGCTTCGGGGCGCGGCGACACTTCCGTTCACTCGCAAGTTGTTGTGATTGCAATGGCGGAAAACATGGGTGGCACAGCTGGCTTGGCTACCCCACCTAAGCGTGCGGCATTGCTTTTGCTTCTCGTCAGTGACAGCTCCGAGTCGCAAAGCTCGAGTTCCAACACTAATGATTCCTCGAACTGTGATAGCGGCGCTGAAGCTTGTGCATACGAGCAAGCATTCGACAATATATTCCGCGTTCCCGCGGAGAGGCCAAAATCATTAGTTTTGTCGAGGACGTCATTCAGCAGTACTCGGACCTTGAGGTAAAAAAGAAAAAGCTTCCTACGCAAGTTTTAACACGTTGTGAAGATTTCGTGTGTTTCTTTTTTTTTAAGTGTGAATACACTTTATGAGCGACCCCAAACCATCCACCGCCGTCGGCGGCGTCCACAGTCTTCTCTCTATCTTTAAAAGAAAGAGGACTTGGCGGGCCACAGCGCGACGCTCTACCGAATAAGCCACGGACGCGACGCTGATAGTCCCCCTTCCCCTTCGCTCGCTCCTCCGCTCTCCTTGCTCGCTGCAGCTGCGCGCGCACCCCTCTCTCTCACGCGCCCGCCTTCTCTCTGTCTCCCGTCGAGAGCGGGTCGTGCGATGGATGTCCCGGAGGCAACGCTACCATCTGGATATAAGGCGCGTTACTGACACCGATATCAGCGTCGCCAACGGATTTTAACTTTACTCCCCCTCATAGCATCACCCCGTGCATTCGCACTTAACCATGTTCACCCTCGGGGAAATGCTTGGGAGTTTTTCTTTTTGCAGTTCCGGAGTCACTTTCGGCTGGCTCGACCTGTGGCCGAAAAGTTCATAGCAGAGTTTGCTGCCTCGTCAATGTGCCCTTCGACTACACATGGAGGAGGAGTTCTAGCAAAATCAGCAGAAACGTATGTCTTGGCATTTACCTTGTTAATTACACCCCCACACCCCTTTCCTTTTATTGTGCGATGCTTACATACGCTCGTTGCTTGATTGCAATAAAATGCGCAGCTGATTTTTTTTCTGGTACTTGCCATCTCGCTGAAAAGGTACGCGGCCAAGAAAACCTGCATGCGAGACGTAGCAAGCTGTTTCCACTTGTTAAAAAGCTCCGTTCACCTAGTCCTTCCGATAGTAGCCGAGTTCCTCTTGACGCTGGGACCATCGGTTATAAAGTTTCCCGCATACATGTAGAACCTCGACGAAAATTTTGAGAAGGTTTGTGTTGATTTTATTTATCATGGCTACCAACAAAATTTCATCAGCTAGGTTTTGTAGATGGACATCGCAACATAAATGCATATTTATTGTGTAATTTCAAGCTCCGTTTTACCCGGTGGTGAGCCTTCATATTTACATAATAGGTCGTGATTTAACGCCTTGTTTCTGTCACTGTTGGTCGAAACATTTAAAATATGTCTGTACTGCAATCACAACCGATATATTACACGTGAATGGTGCTGCATGTTTTGTTATTTCCGTTCAGATGTACTTTACGATATGTACCGGGCCTGGTGAAAAGTAAAAAAAAAGAATTTTCATAATGTGCTTCACCGGGGTGTAGGAGAAAACATACTCGGGCTTTGTTTTGTTTTCCCTCCCACTTTATTATTGCAAAAAGAGATGTGGACAGGAAAATTTTATAATATATTGTGGACAGCAATTTGTATTCCTTCGCCACTTCTAGAAATTATGACTTTGGTTTGCATTTTTGACTTCACTGATATATTGTGCTGTGCCATGACGAAGGTACTAGGTTAGAGTACTAGTATTTCCTGGTAAAGCTTCTTGCAAATGCTCATTTCTTGTTTAGACATAGATGAAATCACTTAGTGGAAGGGTACCACTTGCTTTCAGGTGTCTGGAATGCCTGCTGTCATCTGCTGCATAGATGGGTCATACCTGAAATTAGAGTGGCCAGCCAAAAAAGTTGCCTCTACGCACTGCTGCAGGCACCACTACCATGCGCTAACCCTACAAGCCGTATGTGACCACAGGAGGCACTTCCTTGATGCACTTATTGGAGCCTCTAGCAAAATGTACGATTCTCATGTAATAAGCTTGTTGGCGACGCCAAAGAGGATTACTTCATTGTGCCAGGGCTATTACCACACATTCAGGGACGCAGCTTATCCACTATGATAATAACTCTGAACACAATACAGGGATTATGGTTTGAGTTTGAGTTTATTCAACCACGTGACAAGTACACGAAAATACAATGTATACGTGGTTTGGTGCGAAGGGAAAAAAGCTGCATTTCACAGCTTGACTGGCCCCTTCACCCAGAAAAAATCTAAACTACAAATTTACAAAAAATTTTAAACATTACAGGCAGCGGAAAGCGACAATACAAAAAGAAACACGCATGTGGCCCAAGACAGCAAATAATAGAATCACAACTCTAAAATACATACAAAAATATTCATAACAAAGCAATGCATGAAAGAATAAAAACTGAATAACCATTACAGAAATTACCCGACATTCATTTACAACACAATCAGCTCATCCGATTTAACATTTAAGTTTTAGACAATTTACTCAGATTATCAGTTGTTAGTTTGCATTTGTTCATCAAACTTGGAAGGCGGTAACGTAGTGTTTCAAATCCATAGTTTGTGCGAGGACAAGGTACGTGCCAAGTCTCCGTACAGCGAGTAACGCGACTGGCAGGATTTGGTTGCAAGGTGACCAAGGTGCGTGAAAAGATACTTCCTCTTATTTCAGATTTAAAAGCTGACAGAAGCTGGTATTCGTAATAACAGGTAATTCTTAAAATTCTATATTTTGCAAATATTGAAGCAGTGTGTGCGTTATAGGATACACCTTCAATGCACCGCAAGGCATTTTTTAGTAACACGACCAGGTTCTTTAGAGATGCTTTAGAGCCTGTAGACCAGACCAGATGACAATAGTGTAAATGTGAAGAAAAAAGAGCCTTGTACACTAATATTTTTTGTTTCACAGGTAGTATGTTCTGGCATCGACGCAACACACCTAGAACTTTACAAAGTTTGTGACTAATGTGTTCTGCATGGTGATTCCATGCCATATGTTCGTGAAAA
This sequence comes from Rhipicephalus microplus, assembly GCF_043290135.1. Taxonomy (NCBI): domain Eukaryota; kingdom Metazoa; phylum Arthropoda; class Arachnida; order Ixodida; family Ixodidae; genus Rhipicephalus; species Rhipicephalus microplus. Next base: position 90,617,915 of record NC_134706.1, read on the forward strand.
TGGACACCGAGAGTTTTAACTGTTCGGCAAAGTTTAATTTCAACGTTATTAAGTATTAGCTTGTGAGACGTTTTAAATGACCTGGATTTTGCACGGAACTGTACAGCCTTGCTTTTAGAGCAATTAATGTGTAGAGAATCTGCCACAGTCCAGGCATATATTTTATTTAGTATTTCATTAGCAGAAACAATGAGGTCATCAGCCGTTTCCCCAGAAAAAAATATACTAGTATCGTCCGCGTAGATTACATATTCTACAAAGCTGTCAATACTTACAATATCGTTGATAAAAATATTAAATAATAGGGGTCCCAAAATGCTACCTTGACGTACGCCATTCTTAATGTTCATGGATGATGATAGCTCCCGATTGATTGATACACATTGTTTCCTATTAGATAAGTAGCTTCTTATTAAAGCTAAAACGGTACCGCGAACTCCATAACAGTGAAGTTTTTCTAGCAAAATATCATGGTTTATTCTATCGGAAGCTTTCGAGAAATCTAAAAATATTCCAAGGGAAATTTTTTTTGCTTCTGTATTTTTTAGAATCAATTCCTTTTGGTATAGTAAGGCACTTTCGGTTGAAAGGCCTGACTGAAAACCGAACTGTGACGGCGTAATAATGTTGTGTTTATTAGAGAAATTTGATAAGCGAATGAAAATAAGTTTTTCACACCCCTTAAAGAAAACTGGTAAAATCGAAATTGGTCTGTAGTTTCCTAAATTGCTTTTGTCCCCACCCTTATATATAACCGTTACTTTAGCATTTTTCATTCTCTGAGGAAATAGCCCAGTGGTGAACACGAGATTGTAAATATGTATTAAGCAGGCGCATTCGAGATCTAAAATGTATATTATAGGTTCTAATTTTCAGCCATCTATGTCCTCGCTTTTACTCAATTAGAAATTCTGAAAAACGCTGATGACCTCTTGCGCGTCTGTAGGATTTGCAAGAGAGAGAGAGAGAGATAAAGATGCAAGGAAAGGCAGGGAGGTTAACCAGACGCACATCCGGTTTGCTACCTTGCACTGGGGAAGGGATAAAGGGGAGAAAAGAGGTTGCAGAAAGATGAGAAGGTACACACAATCACGAGCACACTCGGGGAGCACACACAGTCTACAGGCGGTCGCTCAGGTTTGTGGACTTAAGGTAAAGTAGCAGTGCTTTAGTTGCTTTCTGCGCAACTGAGGTAGATGCCCAAGGTATCCTATTATCTTCTGCACACAAAATGGTCCGGGGTCAAGTCGATTCAAAACCATCCGGAGCTGGCATCGCTGTGTGTCGTAGCAAGCGCAGCTGCACAGGACGTGTTCGATGGTCTCTTCAGCTCCGCAGTAGTCGCATGTAGGAGTGTCTGCCATACCAATGCGAAAGGAGTACACCTTTGTAAATGCAACACCCAACCAAAGGCGGCATAACAGTGTCGCATCGGAGCGGGAAAGTTGTGATGGTAGCTTTAGCTTGAGCGAAGGATCCAGTTCATAAAATGGACACCTTTGGAAGCTGGTAGACGACCAGAACGTGCGTGTGAGATCTCGAGTCAGCAGGTAAAGTTGTCTTGCTGCATCATTCCTTGATAGAGGAATCGGAACTACACTAGTTTCTTCATGGGCTGAGCGGGCTGCATCATCGGTTAATTGATTTCCGGTAATACCAATATGTCCAGGCAGCCATTGATATTTAATATCATGCCCTCGTGCTAGAGCTTCATGATGGCAATGTCTTATTTCTTGTACCAGTTGGTCATGACTCCTCCTACGCATGGAAGACTGCAAACTCTGAAGCGCTGCCTTCGAATCACAGAATATGACCCATTTTCCTGGACGTTCTTGAACGAGATATTGTAAAGCAGCCCTTATAGCAGCAAGCTCTGATGCCGTAGATGTAGTCATATGCGACAACTTATACTTGATTGCCATTTCTGCAGCCGGAATTACAGCGGCACCTGATGAGCTGCTGGAAACACAGAATCAAATTATTTAAAGCAGGAGGCATATAACCTGATGAATCACAATTATGACTACTGTCAACTAGTGAGGTAAAGTACTCGTTAAATTTGTTTGCTAGTACTGCGCCCTTGTATATTTTATTTTCGATCACCAGCTCACCAATATTAGTAGACACTTGTTTGGTAGATATAATAGCATTAAGTTGGTTCCATAATTGCTTAGAATCGGTGATACCGTCAAACAACTTGAAGTGATTATCGCGTTTAGCTTGTTTTTGTAGTTTCGTGAGTTCATTTCTGTATACTTTAAAAGCTTTAGATTTATCCGGGTCTCGCTTTATCAGAAACTCTTGATACAACCTATTTTTTTCTTTTATCATATTGAGTATTGCGGAAGCAATCCAAGGTTTGCGCGCCCGTTTCGGTCTCTTTAAAGCTTTGTAAGTAAAATGTTTTTTATACACTGAACATAGAGTATCAATAAAACAATCATAAGCAAGATCAGCAGAAGAACTAGATACAACGTTGTTCCAATTCAGAGTTCTAATTTGCTCTCTAAAAGAAGATAGCGTTCGCGGATTAATTTGTTGAAAGTGAGCGGCAGAAAGGATTTGACTCCTTACACTGGTGATGTTTTCTATGACTAGATATATGGGCAAATGATCACTTATCGGGGCACGCAGGACGCCTACCTGTAACGTACTGTTTGTACTACTTGTGATAAACAAGTCTAATAGAGTAGAAGTGGTATCAGTAATACGTGTTGGAATTGTAATTACGTTTGTTAAGAAAAAAGAAGCGAGAAGGTCTGAAAGTCTCATCCGTTTATGTGTGTCGCTCAACATATCTATGTTAAGATCACCTCCCAGCACTAGTTTGTAATTAAATTGGTTTACAACGGAAAATAGGTTTTCTAAATATAGAATAAAGGAATCAAAATTGCCACTTAATGGCCTGTAAATTGCAACAAAAATGTAGTTGTGATACTGTAAAGTTAGCGCCTGAAGGTCATCGGTGCACAGAGTTAGCGCCTCAAGGTCATCGGTGCATCTTCACGATGCTCATATGGTATTTCAGCTTTGACATACAAGCATACACCACCACCAATTCTCAATTTTCTATTTTGGTACACAACATTATATCCGTCAATACAAAACACGTCTGTTTCACTACGGTACCAAGTTTCAGTCATAACGGAAAAGAAATTGAACTCATCAAGAAACAAAAGAAACTTTTCTTCTTTGGAACGAGCTGACTGCATATTAATGTGAAGGAATGTCATCGGCTGCCTATGACGGCCACTTACATACGAGTTCAATTCAGAAACGCTGGAATACATTGCCATCGTTCAAAGCAGAAATATAAGTCTACTAATAAGCTAGACTACCTTAGCCAGTTCCGCCTCAGAAGTTACATTTAAAGCAGGTGTCCTGTCTGCTTTCCGCATGAAGATCCTGCCCTGTGATACCCATACATATTTCCATTCTCTTTCACGCCTTGCTTGCCGCGCCTTACTGAGCAGAACCTTCATTTCCATGCACAGGTGTTCATTTATATATACAGGGTTACTGTTGTGAAAACCAAGACGAGTGCTATCTAGTTTAATCTTTTTTGCTGCGGACAATATCTTGTCTCGCGCCGTTCTGGTGAGAAATCGGACGACCACCTTTGATTTCTTTTTATCTTTCGATAATACACGGTGCGCGACGTCAATGTCGTTATCTGTGACATCAGTTCCTAAGTACTTGGCGATGTTTGCGACAGTTTTCTCCAAGTTTTCTTTTTCGATTAGCGGAAGACCTTGGATTTCAATATTAATATTTCGGCTGTATTGCTTCAGCTCTACAATTTCCCGTCTAGCTTCTTTCAGGTCCCTCCGCAGTTCTTCGTTTCCCTTATGACACTGCGCACTCTCAGCCTTTACCACGTCAATTTCCTTGCGAAAAGCCTCCACGCCAGTCCTAAAGAGCTCAAAGCTCTCATTCATGAAAGCATTAGCATCTCGAACACTTCCAAGTTCAGTGACAATTTTAGTGTTCGAGGAAGCGACCTTAGCTATTTCGCATTTAACTTCAGTCGAGAAACACGTCAAGTCTGCCCACCAGATCACCTAGAAATTTCGCGACCTTTTTAATGCTATTAGGCTGCCTCTCAGCAAGGGTCGCCGCAATATTGCCCAGGTCACCCGAATTTTTATCCCCTATGGTTTCAAGCACTTCAAGTAAAAAATTGCACGAAAATGCTCTTGTGCACACAAAGCAAGAAGCAAAGTTTGAAGATTAAAAAGAAAACACTGTTGTGACTACAATGCCCAATAAAACTTCAGCAGCAGCGGCAGCGACGAAACTAGGTGCATATAATGTTCAATATGAAAGTTAACCAACCTGCAAAGAGTGCAGACAGTAGATTAGCGTGCGTCCTTTCGCCGTCGCCGCTGCTGCCTGAGTGAAGCCAGTTGCAAAGAGACAACACCCCCAGCACAAACTTGATAACAGCTTGAAACTGCAGCAGACTTAGGTAGATGGCGGTTTCGGTAGCGCTGTCCAGGTCCTGGTAATGGTAAAGCCACAGCAACACAATTGTATAAACGGTGTGGCACTCAGGTCTGGGGGCAGAAGACGGCTCCGGATGGGATGGCTTACACTTTTCTTGACAATATGCCGGTATCTGCAAAGAGTGCAGACAGTAGGTTAGCGTGCGTTTTTTCGCCGTCGCCGCTGATGCCTGAGTGAAGCCAGTTGCAAAGAGACAACGCCCCCAGCACAAACTTGATAACAGCTTGAAACTGCAGCAGGCTTAGGTAGATGGCGGTTTCGGTAGCGCTGTCCAGGTCACTTTTCTTGACGATATGCCGGTATCTGCAAAGAGTGCAGACAGCAGGTTATCGTGCGTCCTTTCGCCGTCCCCGCTGCTGCCTGCTATGACGAAGGAGGAAAAAGGCTTTCATTACAAGTTTCCAACAACACGAGTGCTTATCAAAAATGCATTCAGCACACTCAAGAAGCCGTTCAGGCAGATCATGTGCCTTGACACACTATTCAATGGCTCAATGAGTTTATCGTCAGCTGCTGTATGCTTCATAACTTTTGCATAGATTATGTTGATGAGGAGCCTTATGATAATGACGATGAAAAAGAAGAAACGCCTAATGGTATTCAGGCGCAAGACAGTACTAATGACAACATTGATGAAAGTTTTGAAGAGCAGGCTTTGCGGAAGCTTGGTGAAATTAAGCGTGCAATGGTATTGGCAAAGGTGTTACAAAAAGATTGCGGGAACTAACACGATGTTAAGCTTCCCGCAGTGTGCTCTTTTACTTTATTGTTACTAACATTCCAACCATACTTTATTGGTTTCTGGATATTGTGAGCAATTTTAATGCGTTTTTCAAAATAAATTTCAGCTGCAGTATGTTCCTTTTCATCTGATACTACCATTTTGCTGCTGACAGGGAAGAAGGAAGATACTGGTGTCCCCCACTGCACTTATACCTGCATGCATGCAGCTGATAAGTTAAGGTGCCATGGTCTTGAACGAGCTGCATGAGACCAGTGTATATATGAGTACGTAGACTGGGCCGTAAACGACAAAGACGCGGAAGGCACTACACACACACCCACACACACACACACACACAAACACACAAACACACACACACACACACACACACACACGCACGCACGCACGCACGCACACGCACACACACACACACACACACACGCACAGTAGTGCAAGCAGTAACCTGTAGCGTAAGGTCAAACCGCCAAACTTAACGCCGAAGCAAAAAACAATTAAGCCCATATGATAACATCTGCCTTTATTATAGAAAAACTGCAAATCTGACAAACAGGACTCTGATGGCATTCTGTGAAACTTTGAAATATGTCACGGGACCAAGTTTTTTCTCTCTATACTAAATATTCATTGTTTTCAATACAATGAATCTCCACAACTTTCAAAACATTTGCGCTAGTCGGGCAAACAACTGAGACGTATGGCGTTTGATTGACACCTATAAAATAGAAAAAAACACGTAAAAAGAGTAAGCGAGTTTGTTGAGTCACATTTACAACCTATTACATCTCGCAGTGTAAATTTCGACATTAATAAACAGAACATTCAACAAGGTAGTGTAATTGGGGTTGTAATAATGTAATGTCAGTATTGGTATACTTCTAACTGCAAAACCACTCGTCACTGCTGCTTGCACAATCATCTTCAGCTCCTTAGATGACTGGCGCCTTCGAGAGAAGTGGGGGCGAAGCTGTTCCTTCTGTACAGGAAATTCAATTTCGGAAACCTAAAATAAATACACAAGGAACAATAACTGAAATTCCACAAAGAGTGCAACATACAGTGTGCACCATGCATAACTACTGCTTTCTTATGTGTAAGTATAAATTGAGTGCATAGCAAGCATATTCAGTGGCATCGGGCTCCTATGCAGTGAGAAATGCTAGAAAAGGTATGCTGTGCAATAAACGCCATAAAAAGCGCGATGTGGCAGAATCATTATGCCTTTTGTGCCGCCGTAGCTATGAACCCTACTTTACCCTTTCAGCTAGCTCACACACGCAAATAAAAAGGTGCTTCTCCAAGTTGATGATGTTCCATGAGCTGCATGCAACAACCAATCTAAGTGAATGTCAAGCTCTATGCTTAAGTATGCATCAGCACAGCTGCATGTGTATTTCTGCAGATCTACCATGGTACTCATTCGATTAGTTTATTAAAAGGAATACAGTACGACGTGCAACGACATATACACATTTTATCTGGATTTCACAAAAGCACAATGCCACTGAGCATACATGACGGTATGTGCATTGAGAAGGTATTCAGTGCAGGTAACTTGTAAAATTAAGTACTGTACAGTTACGTATTGAAATGCGAATGATACTAGTGTTCTTGAATGGGCTGATATTGACACCATTATATAATGGAAAAATTGGCTGTTGGGTCATTCCACATCAGACGTCTTAGCCATTTTGGTGACCACCGAAAATTTATACGAAAAAAAAATCGCACTGATTTTACTGCATTAAACAAGGTAACTGCTAGAATATTTCGCGGACAAATAATTTATTGGTCACGTGGCTGCCTTCTAAACTTCCCGGAATCTCGTCTGGATCTTTGTGAAAAAAATTATTTCACAAGTATATCTTCTTCCGTGCCAAATTTAATCTACAAGTTATGTGAAGGGCTTGCGTAAAGTGTTTGAAGCTCAGTAATATTATTACTATTTTTCGACCACATACGCTTCAAATAATTTAGGCGAAATGTGTTATATCTGCATTTTTCTATATCAATGCTGCACTTTGAATGAATATCTGAGGAGTGAATGCTTAAACCACATAAGGTATATTTCGAGGAAAAAATATATTAGACCTCTCAAGCTGTCAAACTTTACGAGAAAAAATCACAAATTTCACAAAATAATTGTTTTGTCTATAATGAGACGCAACTGGCACGATGTGGTTGTTGAATTAAAATAGAATTTGCACCTAAATCAAAGGAAATAAACAGTTCTTTTCATGTGCCAAATTATGTCATAGCAATTTATGTTTTCAGAAAAAGATCACAGCATATCCACGGAGTGAATGATGATGAGTGGGGCGTAGAGTTCGTCTGTCCGGACGCACAAACGGATGGACAGACAGTCTGACGCTATATGAACGGACAGAAAGACGGACGGACTCACGGGCAGACCGACACACGGAAGCCCGGACGGATGGATGCACAGACGAATGGACGAGAGCACAAAAGTACGGACGAACGATTCGCCCCACAAAACATCATTTTGTCCGTGTGTATGCTGTGAAAGCCAATAACGCTATCTATTATGCAACTCATAAAGTGGCTACATGATACTAGTACGACTAAATAGGAGGGAATGACCCACGGCCTCAAGAGCTTGCCCCTAAATGATTTTTAAGGTTCCAAGTTCCACATTCGCCATTTAATCATACAGCAGCCGACAACTCGAAGTTCCCCATTGCCGTTGATGGAAAAATTGAAAAATATATATTTTATTCCTTGAAATAGAAATCGCAATGATGAAACTTGTCATTTATAAAGAACTGTTTATTTGCTTTGAATTTAGGTAAAAGGTGATCTTTATTTGGACCACCACATGGTGCAAATTGCGTCACAATACGGACAAAAATGACAATTATGTGGAATTAGTGATCTTTTCTCGTAGAGGTTAACAGCTTAGGATGTCTAAAAATAATTTTTCATCAAAATATCTTTTCTGTGAAGTAAGTAGTCCCAGCTCAGATAGATATTCATACAAAGTGCAGTACAGCAATAAGAAAATGCAAATATAACACATTTTGGCTAAATTCTTGCAGACGTATGTGGCCGGAAATTTGTATTATTATTGCTGAGTTTCAAACACCTTACATAAGCTCCTTTACTTACCATGTACCAAAATTGGTATAAAAAAGGTGCGGTAATTGTAAAATCTTTTTTTTTAACAAACAACACTCAAACAACAGTCTGGAAAGTTTGAAAGGCAACCACGTGACCAAAAACTTTTTTCTCTCCGAAATATTCAAACAGTTCACTGTTTTCAGTGCATTAAATCAGCACGATTTTTTTTTCAAAGAGATTTGCCATAGCCGCAAAATTGGCGGCTATGGCAAATGTGTTGATGCTTAGAGGTTGATGCTTAGAGCTAACAGGCGCCGTCCATACAGATGTGTTAATTAGTAAACTAAAAATGATGTGCAGCACGAGCGGGCCCCGTTAAAAACGGCTGCCAACAAAGGGCACCGCCAAAATCTGTTCAATTTCTTCGCTGAACCTCAGCGGCGCACGCTCACTCTGCTTTGTACTTGAAACAATCTAAACAAACAAACAAAAAAAACTTGCCCACAATCGCACTTCGCCATCATCCCCGTGAGACAGTTCGGACAAATATTCTCGCTAAGTAAACATATGCTGATTTGTCATCAACTAGTTGAAAACAAAATTGTTTGAAGGCGTTATTCTCGTGCTGACGCAGTTAACAAAGTGCTGAACGGAACAACGTGAGAGCGGTACTCACTATTTCACTCCGAGTGCTCCACAATATGAATCCACAGGTCCAGTCTTCAGGGTGGTGCACCTTCGTAATAATCATCACTGACGGAACACACTGTTGGAGCGCAGATCGCAGGCAAATTTTAAACTAAACACCGACTAATAAAGTCTACCGATCGAGAAGCCACGCGCACCACACGCACACACCCGAAAGGGTTTTTGCCAGGGCACGCAGTGACATGTAAACGATGTCGACCCCTTTCCCGCGCTGTGCGCCCGGCGCGCAGCAATACCGGGTGGCCACGGAGGAAGGTGGGCAGCCAAGGTTCTCTAGGCGACGAGACTTGATGACGCCTTGTGGCGCTCTCAGACCGGCTAGATGCGGTTTAACGCTAGCTCCGGTTCTCTGCTGATAACGCGGGCGTTGCTTTTTTTTTTTTTTGCGGCAGCGATTTGTTGAGTTAAATAAAGTTTTTTTCATTCCATTCCATTTGTTGAGTTATACTCGTTCTTTAACAGTGCATCTGAATCGCAGTGAACTTTGTGACAGTGCAGTACGGCCAGCACGAGCTACTAGTGAGAACGCACATTTGTAATATTCAGAAGCAATGTTTAGCGCTCCTTCACCGACCTAATGTAGTGAATTTTGGTAAAAAAGCTAAGCTGATGCTTTTTGCTTAGCTCTATGGGTCTTTAGGGACTGCACATTCAAGGTCACGCAGGCGATATTTTGTCAGGACTTTCATTTCGGTAAAGACAATGCAACATTGCATGCATCGGTCGTCACACTGTTCGATGAGAACATATTGCCACGTGCGTACTGCTACGAAGATGAAGACGACTGCGCATACGCGCATCTGCACGCTTTTATGCAGCAAGCAATAACAAGAAAGAAAAGGAACGCTCTGGCACGCAGTAACTAAAAATACTGACCTGCTGCTACTTTCTCAACCTGTTAATTACTCCTTCTGTCTTCACGTTGCGGCAATACATTTGTACTTAGCTTGCAGTCCTTGGAACAAGACCACGGCTGAGAATATTTCATCAATGCTCTTTTCTCACTACCTACAAAGTCAAGGCTTTGACCGAAGCACGTCTGCTGGGGAAGTTACATAAATTAAAAGAAGGGAATCCACAAAAAAAAAACGAAGAGAGAGAGAGAGAACTAGAGAATGCGTTTCGGCTCCCCTGAGGAGAGCTTTGTTCGCAATTTAGTCCACAAGGCTCCCGTCACTGTGAGCAAGGCTGCGTCAATGTCACCGAAATGTCCTTATTCTGCATTTTTCTTTATGGTCGGTGTGCTCTTCCTAATTTCCATGACGCACTCTTAAGGACACATGAAGATGAACATTCGCTACAGTAATTAAATAAAACGTGCCTGCTAAAAATACATGACGTCAATCTTCGTTTTTAAGGGACCTGATGGCCTGCTGACGTGGTGGTTATGGCTAAACAACTGTGCTGTTTTTTTTTTGTTTTTTTTTGCAGGTGGTGGTTGTTTTATCTCCAGCTTTAAAAGCTTTGATCTTATGGGGGACGGGGGGAGGGGGGAGTGTTATATGCATGGCTACACCAATGTGTGCAATATTAGCTTGTTCAGGTAAATCAGTGTACTTTGTGAGTGTTGACTAATCACGCAAATGACACAGATGAAAGAAACAGGTACAGGAGAATTGGCCCTTACTCTGTTGAACAAGCGTCGCTCCTATTGTATTTTCCATCTTATAGTAGTTTCCGTGTATATTGATGAAAACTGCGTTTGTGTCACATTACTTTCTGCTTCGATTCATTACTAGACTCACAAGAAGCTAGTAGTGGGATCCTTGCTGGTATCAAGATGGATAACGTATACTAACAGTATAAGCAAAACGGCCCGAAAATGTCGTGCATTTGTAGCCGTGTAGGCACGTGTGCTCAGATTTGGGTGCACGTTAAAGAACCCCAGGTGGTCGAAATTTCCGGTGACCTTCACTACAGCGTCTCTCATAATAGTATGGTGTTTTTGGGTCGTTAAACCCCACATATCAATCAATTATTTGTAGCCTTGCTCATTACAGCCTAAATATAAGAGTGTAAATGGGGTGTTTTAGGGTGTTTTAATTACGAACACCTCAAATATCAGAAATAGGGCGCAAAAAGGGTGTTCATATGGGTGCTTTTAATGCGTACACCCGTTTTACACCTTTTAAGGTGTAAATGTTTTTAGAGTGTAACGTGCTGGTTTGAAAGATTCTGAAGGAATAATGCCTGTTTTCTTGTTATAGATTCAATGAAATAGTTTAAATCTTAGATTATGTCTTCCATCATGCAAGTATTACCAGTTAAGATCACTTGTGATACATTCGAAGCTTTAGGATCGGTCATATATTCCCCGAACAAATATTGCTACGAACGACTGTATGCGCTCAAGTGAATAAATATTTACTTTTTGAAACTGATCCCACACAGGACAGGCGTATTCCAGTATTGGTAAAACGTAGACTTTATATGCGGCCTTTTTAACTTCCCTTTCTAGGGTTTCTGAGGTTTGCATGCCAAAATGATGCTAAGCTCCAGAAATTTCGACTGCCTGCTTCAATATGAAGTGGCACCTCAAAACACTTGAGGTTCTACTGAAATTTTTATTCAGAAATCAACGCCAAAGATGCGCCTTAAAAGCTTCATTATCTTAGCATGCTGCTCTGCCTTTTCAAGCCGACAGCCTTCTTTGTATGTCTGCCTTTGTACGTGATGCCTCTTTTTTTCTTCTTCAAGGTCAGCTCTATTTTTTCTTTTTCCTCTTGCAGTTTGGCCATTTCATTGAAGAAGTGTTCCACTTCCGATATTCTTGAACAAGACAGTTTGGGTTTTTCGGGCTCTTGTTCCTTTCTTGCGCTGGTTGACTCCTGGCTCGTGAACTCCTGGCCAGTCAAAGATTGGCTAGTGGATGCTTCGCTGGTGGTGGACGCTTGGCTCGGCGGTCTTTCCGCAGCCACAATGCCCGAGCTGCTCTTCAGTTCTTTGGGCTCTAGGCTGTCATCGAGCCAACGGATCTTGGCGATGTCATTTTCGTAAGGGACATCGCAAGAAGAATTATCAGATTTTCTGTTGTGTGCTGCGGCAGTCTTTGTGCGTCGCATGACGGTCTTGTAGCGGCTACTGTACTGTTCCCCCGTTTTGCGAGCACCCATTGTCTCTGCGATGTTTGTCGCAATTTGCGCGAACATTTCCTGTTTGTTTTTTGAATTTCTTCAGTGGCCCTATTTGCAGAAAGTATTGATGATAAAAATCGAACAGTAGTTTTGTCCCCCTGCTGCTCCACTCACAGCGTGAACCTGCAAAGAAAAAGTGCTTGAGGTAACAGTAGCAATTTTACCAGTGGCATGTCATCCCACATAGGTGCTTCGAGAGCTATGGTAATTCACTGAGTTGGTAATTACTCTAGAACCTATAAGTATCTTGTTTGATTTTCTGTGTTGATGTAGATTTTTCTACACCATTTTTGTTGTTACTGTGCTTGGTGTTCTGATATAACGGTACATACCAAGTGTAATTCATTATTTGTATTATATGTAACCACGTCTACAAAAACCTCTCCTGCCGTATTTTCTAAGTCAATAAAATTAATAAATCGACTCACTGCGATGCTCACTCTTTCGACTGTGCCCCGACACTGAAGATGGAAAAAGAAAATGCATTGTTATTCATAAAGGTGGCGAACATCAAATGACATATCTCCCAACAAATTGTCATGTGACAAATATCTATACAAACAGAGTACATTGAACCACCATGACAATGTCGTGCAACAATGCCAACAAATAATTAAGCGAAGCTTCGTAAGGCTTCGCAACACAGTCACACAACAGTACCTATGTTTTCTATGCTACGTTACGATAACAAAAATGTAAAATCACTTCACAATAACATACATAGAGGTGTGCAAGTCGTTAAACATTAGCTAAATATATGGTGCACAGTTCCGGATCTGCTGACTCTTAATAAAAATCGAACGCGATCTTTCAGGCATGAAATGCGAGTGCACTGGAACTCGCCACATAGTACAGTACTGCGCTCGCACAGTCGCAAAGCTCACACTGCACTTGTACAAATATTGCTTTACATTAAAGGTACCTAGCCGTAAACGAATACTTGCCACCCTAGGCACTTCTGAAGTGCGAAAAATCGCAGCGGAAGCGACGTGAAGGAGCATAAAAATATTGTTTTGGACAACTGGTCAACAATATTGCCCGTAATAATTACATTTGTGGGCAACACGGTTTGTTTCTGAGGGTATACATTCTGAGTAACTGCAAGATAGTGCACGAGGCGATTTCTTTAAAAAACAGTGGTGACCTGCGCACGGTTACTTTTCGCTGCACATTTACAGCACTGTTTCTGCGATCACATGTAAAAAAATAACATGTCAATGCAGCGTCACTTTTCTTTTTCCACGGACACAGGCAAAATCAAAATCCAATGATGAATGCGTTGTGTCTGAATGAAAGGATCACATCAGCATCAAAGCGACGTGCGGACAGACGTGCGTTCCGCACAACATGTGCGTTGCATTGGACAAACAATTACGGCACTCTGTTGAAATTGAGAAGACACACCATTTTGCTGCACTTCCTGCGTGATACCCGTAGCTGACATAGTGGAGAACAGGAGTTCAACGCTTGGTGAAATGTCCATTCCGCAAAATTGAATAACTCTGAACGCCTGCACAAACAAGCGAACGGCACCCGTATACTGGCGTTCTGGTGGTACTGGTGGTGCCGACAGGTGCCGCGCTGTAGGGAACAGACAGCGGAAAATATCACGCGCAATCTGTTGTGTGTAACTCGGCAGCTTCCGCCTTGCTCCAGCTGCAGGGATTGTGTTCCATTGGTGGATCTGGAGGAATTGCTCTACGCCATAGTGGAGTGCTCGCTCGTGGAGTTGGTCGGCTGCTCTGTCTCCGCCATTGGAATTCAACATTAAACGCACACACGGGAGGCGAGTTTGCATTCGTGCAAGTTTCTTAGCGGATAAACGAGCCGGAAGGGTGTTCCCACTCGACGTGCGGTCGACCACATTGGGGAAGGAAAGACTGAAGAAAGGCCTTATCCTATCCCAACGCATTGCGAGAAGTGTGGCGGAATTGACGTCACGTTTAGGGGGCAAACGAAACAACAGACGCTCCACGGCGTGCTCTCAGCGCTGGTTCGCATCTGCGTGGACCTATATTCCCCGTGTAAACTTAACGCGTATTGTATGGTTTGCACGCAGTAAAATGTTGCGAGCACACCTTTCCGAGACTGTTCGTGCGTGGCAGGCCCGAGCGCATCGTGCTGAAGTACTTCGTGGAATGTTTTTTACAACAGCACAGAAAGCACCGGCACGCGTCGTAATCAAAATCATTCAGCCCCTGCATCATCGTATTGGAACTCACCCGGCAGTGACTTACACGTTCTGCTCACCTCAAGACTTTTTTTTTTTTCTCAGCCAGAATTTTCGATCTACGGACCGATGAGCTCTTTGCTCGTATAAAGTGTCAGTGTGGCAATGCACAATTTTGAGAGCTTGCTTCGTTGCTATTCCGTGCAACGCCAGCCTAGTACTTTGCGTACTTCACGTCAGTAAGCTGACACCACTGTATTGTATACGTGGTCGTGCACGCAAAGTGTGTAATTCCAGTGCGCACACAACTAACAGGGAGTGAGCGCACACCGAATACATTCACATTTAGTCCGAACACTAGACAAGTTTATTGTCCGTTCGTATGAACTGCACAACTTCTAAAAACGCGACACGATGCCTACAACACTAATAACGAAAGTTCGCGTGTGTTCCCAGTTGACGCAATGAGTAAAAACCCACGAACCGTAAGCTGTGATCTCCACATTCAAATGCCGTGCATTTGTGATCAACAGTGAAGCGAACATACGTGAAAAGTGCCACCAGGTACTTAAGGCGGCGCACGCGGTTCGAACCGAGTATACACTATAGCTGGGCATCGCACAGCTTTCCTAAAAAAAAAACAAGCAAAAGAAGCTGTACTGGCTGCCGGCAGAGAACAACTACTGCTCCGCCGGAGCTGCTTTCATGGCCGCTGCGGCGGCTGCTCACCAGAAATAGCGAAGTGTTTATCTGCTTATCCGCTAGGAGGTAGTCCGAGTGTTTGCGAAGCGGCGGCTTCACGAATATGACGTCATGCCCTCTCCTATAATTTTCTTTCCTCCATGGTCGAGCATATCGGGCGTAGGAGAGGGTGAAGCGACGCATAAGGCCGCGTTCACACTGAGCATTCCGGCCGCCGAAAGTGCTCCGAATCCGGTTCGGCGGCGGTGAGTTCCGCCGAAAGGGCCCTCTCGGCGCCGATCGCTCTCGGACCGATTTTTGCGGCGTCTGCCGCCGAATCTGTCACCGCGGACCCATAGGCGCGCTAGTCAAAGAATTTTGAAAAATGGCGGCCAAGCCCTACTCACATGTAATGCCGCAGTGCACGTAACTGAATGTTGAAACCAACGGGAGTTTAACCTACTCTGTGCCTACTTCGCCTCCGTATTTCGTGAAAGAGGTGACCGAGCTTCCTGTTGGCGTGACCGAGCTTGTTGCGGTCTTGCAGAGCAAAACAAACCCACCAACGCTGCTGGCGTCGGTGGTTTTTCTGCTCTTCGTGCACTACAAGACAGTCACTTGCCAGCAAAGTAAGCAGTACTGTCTTTTCTTGCTTCTTGCGTACGAGAATCGTCAAAGTATACACCACCGGATAGCGTAGTAGCGTTTGCGAGCCGCGACAACAACCGGGTGACAGCGCATCCATCCCGTGTTCGCCCCGTGGTAGATGGCATATTCGGCGGCGCGGGTTGCGTCCAGTGCGAAGGACGCTGCGTTTCGGCGGCCCGGGAATTTCGGTCGCTGTAGAAAGCGGATGTTTCAGTGTGAACTAGGCATAAGTGTGTGTTGCGAACGGGTGCCGGAGCTGGTAGCTGCGAGCTCTGAGGCGCGCGGGCTGCTGGTGAGGGAGAGAGTGACGTCCGCGCGCACCTGCAAGGGATGCTTACGAGGGGAGCGTGACGTCAACGTGCAGCTGTCACGTGACGTATGGAAGTGCTCCTGCCCTGCGACGAGGGGACGCGTTTCGGTGCGTTCCTACGAACGCATGTATATTCAACGTCCAATGAAACCCGAAGCCTTGTCGACAGCGTAGAGCGCGCCGTCCAGTTATCAACGTTGACAGGCGCGCGCATACTGTTCGGCAGCTTTGCGCATATACGCGTGCCTGTCGGCGGTGATAGCTGGACAGAACGTACTATACCATCGCCAAGACTTGCCGCTGTTCGCGTTTTATTTGACGGTGATAATACGCACAGCAATACACACGCGAGTCAATGTGATTGATTGATTGATATGTGGGGTTTAACGTCCAAAAACCACCATAAGATCATGAGAGACGCTGTAGTGGAGGGCTCCGGAAATTTCGACCACCTGGGTTTCTTTAACGTGCACCCAATCTGACCACATAGGCCTACAACATTTCCGCCACCATCGGAAATGGAGCCGCCGCGGCCGGGATTCAAACCCACGACCTGCCGGTCAGCAGCCGAGTACCTTAGCCACTAGACCACCACGACAAAGCACGTGAATCAAAGTGCTGCTTCACATCTAAAATTGTTATTCAATTCAGAGTATGGCGTACCCCAGTATTAGTGATCAGTTAGCTGTTCCGGTTTTTCATCACAACGGCCACTGAACACGACTATTCCGAAAAAATTGTCGACAATTTAAAGCACTATGTACTCTACTACGAGAGCCTTCCAAGTGCCTTTCAGCCCAAACATTGTCACTGGAGCCAAATTACTTACCGAACGAAATAGCTACACCCTTCCTGCTAACCTCAGCTGTTTCTCAAGCAATTTAGCTTCGTTTTGAATTGCCGTTTTCGGAATAGACCGAGGAGCACATTCTATATTATTTAGAAATAAGCACTTCAGGCTCTCTATACTTCTTTAATCTTATGCGGTTGTCACACAATGACTGGTCTCTAAATGGGCAACGTATCTTTAGTAGCAGCTCCTCAAACTTCAGCAACTCTGGTCTGTGCGCACTTGTGGTGGGTACGTCGCTATTATAAACTACGGTAATAATTATGCGTGAATGCGATTGTTCTGTTAAATTGAGTGGAAATAGTGACTATACAGGTCAAAACACCTGATGAACTACGTCACAGGGTTGTTTTTCGATGTAACTAGCTGCTAGGCACTTGAGGCGCTATTGGAAAGCTTGATCTCACGTAACTCAAAACGAAGGCTTGAAAAGAAAGCCTGGAATTGGCTGATATATAAAAAAAATTATACGACAGGTGGCAATGTTTTCAGTCGACGTCCGTATAGAAAACATCGTATCATGAAGGTTACGTGAAGAATAAATCGAAAGTCCTGCTCTTGAAAGAAATATGAACGCGCGTTCCACACATCTCTCTCTCTTTCTTGGTGTCTATTTATTTATTTCTTGCCTAACTTTTTTTATTTTAAGTGTGATATCTTTTTTGTGTCTTTGTTTTGCATTGCGCAGTTTTTCCTCCTAATTTACGCCTCCCTCTATGCCAGGAATCAGACCTTCTCCCACGTGCTGAACAGCTTAACACTTGCGTTGCTACGAGCAACAACGGTAGTTACGAGTGAAACAAAAGAAGTATGATGGCAGTGATTTCAAATGATTAGTGACCCCAATAAAGGACAAGGCTTTCATATCAAAAATAAATTTCGATACCCCGATACCCCGAAGGCATGACCTGGACTACAGTTCTATCCTCTGAAGATGACAACTCCACTGTTCCGAGTTTTCGGAATCAATGGCTCAATGAAGTGGTCGTGCGTTGCGTGCCCGATCAAGCAAATACAGCGGCGTCCAACGCCATGTCGGCCTCCGGAACACCGGCCGGCAAGACGCAGCCTCCAGTATCACGCGCTGCAGGAGGCAAAGGCAAGGCTACTACAAACTGGAGGCCTCGCCCAATCCCCAAAACTAGGCCCAGACGACTTCTTGGTCGTGCTCAAGCCACGCGAACATGTGTGACTGCACCAAGCCTTCCCGAAAAACTGCTACGAAGCCGCCTTTACGGCCTACCTCAGACCCGAGTTGGCGAAGTTGGTCATGGTTGTGCTGTCTCCTGAACAAAACCTCTTCTCGATCCACACTGCAAACTCGGCGGCAGCAGATCTGCTTCTCGGGGAATTTTCGGTGAACACTGAGCGTGGGGTGATCCCGCTTCATGGATACCTCCGACAAGACGGCCGCGATGTGTGCCATGGCGCCATCGTCGTCAGCAACTCAGACACCACTGAATCGCTTCGAGAGCAGGTGGAATGGAGAGCAGGCACAATCGTCGAGGTGAGGAAATTCCGATCCTTTAACAAGGCTCGGGTCAACTTTTAGATTTGTTTCATCAACACGCACAAGATAATAATCATTCGCTCACAATCAACTGCGCCAATGGAGGAATTTATGCATAGCGAACTCTTCAGCGATCTCGCGTTAACATTAGCAGCCCCCAATACATGGCAAATGTCTGCCTAATCTACTGTTTTCTTTTTCTATTTTTTGCTTTCTTCGCAATCATCTCTTATAACTCGAACGTTCTCACATTCCAGGAATCGGACTTTTGTGCATGTGGTGAACAGCGAGTGCTTTCATTTCTACAGGCAACAACAACGGTAACAAGTGAAACAAAGAAAGGCAGCAATGACGGTGGCTTGAAATGACAAGTGGCCTTCATAAAAGATTCTGGCAAAACTTGCCATTCGCTGAAGTTTATTTGTGCAGCAGTGTCAAGAGCCAGCATCCTCGCGAGCATTAGAGTTTCTTATCAGCTTCTGATGTTGCTAATACGCATATTCCATTTCGCATAATCGCGCAAGCGTACACAACTTGTTATATAAGCATCTGCAACTCTTCAGCATATATCTGTGCGTGCAACATTTGTACATCTATTCAGCGTCTTTTCATGACGTGTCACTCAATAAAAAAAATTGCCCGCAGCTTCCCTCGGGGGAACACTGAGGAGGATGCGGACCATATAATTGGTTAACGGGGTGTTAAAGTGCGACTTACTTGGGTCGATGGCTAAATTGGTTAACGTGGTTGTGAAATGGGGTGTTAAATTGCGACTTACTTGGGTCGATGGCTAAATTGGTTAACGTGGTTGTAGGAGGGGGTGTTAAATGAGTGAACACGTACACACGTATGCGAAAGGGCGGCGCTGGTCGAAGGGACGTCGATCATTGTGTTTGTGGATTCGTTGGAATTCATTTCACCGCGACCTTGGACGTCGACACGCCGTACAAACCAACCGACGAGCGGCAACTGAGCGAGCGAGCGCCGACCTTGAGTATATATACAGCACGACGGCGCATGCACTGTCAGCTGTTGAATGTTCTCGAAGCGCGACGCCACATGCGCGTCCACTGGAGAATCAGGAGAATTGTAGATGTCAAACGCGGTGTGTAGAGGAGGAAGGGTGCAGAGATGGTGGAGGAGTGAAGCGCGCGCGGTGTGTAGAGGAGGAAGGGATGCACAGATGGTGGAAGAGTGGGCGACGGCGCGACGGCGCATGCGCGCGCGTCAGCTGTCGAATGTTCGAGAAGTGGTGCGGACGGCGCGGACGGCGCGGACGGCGCACTACAAGGCGCGAGTATAAGATGCTCCGCATCTAAAAAATTTGCAACACGGTGACCTTCCCTCCGCATGCTTCGCATAACGTCGATACCCAGGTACGTGCTAGCTGCCGTTTTTTTTTACCCATGCACCCTAGCTACTAGAGCTGGAACGCATAACGCCGTTCTCGAGAAGAAAACGCCACGCGCGGTGAACGGCGCAAATGGCTTCACGGTGTAAGAAAAAAAGAAAACATTATTCTTCTAACGGTGGGTTCTCACGTGCGAAACGCCGTTATGGACGCTATGCAATGCATTCATATTTCCTCACGACTTTCCTCGGGGAGGTGGGAGCATTTTTTCATAGGCTAAAAAAATGACCAACTAGCCCAACATAACGTACTGTTAAGCATTTTTTCTCGTTATGGTAGGCGTGAATGTGAACCAAGAAGGTTCAAAAAGCAATTGTTTTAAACCTGCTTGGTGTGAACATATGTAAATAAATATGCCTGCAGGAGGCTTAAACCTTATTGGAGCTAGATAATGCACCGAATATGAACACGAGGGTGTCACAAAACGGTAAGGACAAATACATCCTATTTCTTTGTTTTTGTTTTGAGCCGCACTTTTTAGCAAAAATTTACTGGCATGTTCAACTCATTATCTTAACCTTTCTTGAAATTTGCCAATAGTTTTCTCATTCATACAAACCGCCAAGCTACTCTGAAAAAAGACATTGCGGCATGAATGTTTTTGTACACTTCACTGCCTTATTGGTGGCACCACTTCTAACCACTAATGAAGCATAAATTTCGGGACCCTAAAACATCGCTTTTAGGAGTCGAATGTGATAGCGATAATCTGTTCTTATTGGGTACTTCAGGCACTTAATGCATGAAAGATTTTCAATTTTGTTATGCACCCGCTACGTGGCAAGATTGAAACAGGCGCAGTAGCATTGGTTGGTTGGTTCCTCAACATTTTGGCACAATCCACTCAGGGGGATAAACCTTCATTCGGATGGTGCCTTGCTTATTGAACTTGATCACTTCTTGAAGGAAAGAGATTCATTAGGTGATACAGATAATACTTTATATTTGTAAGATTAAAAAATAAATAAATGACCTAATAACCACAAAAAAACGTCTGTGACAGCGTTTGAGAGGCTGCTGTGGCTAAAAAAATGTTATTGCACCGAATAAAAGAGTCGCCGGATGTGACAAGCTTAAGTCCAACTTTCGTAGGGGTTCTTCTAGTAGTCTTTGCTTTTGACTTTTAAATCATAGGCGTGTCAACAAGAAGTGCTCCAGAGATTAACTCTCAGTACAGTGGAAGCATAAAAGAGACTGTGCCAGACTTGACCTGTGAAGGTGAAAGTTCCCAGCGGAGCTTCCGTCTGATTAACTTCATTCGCGACGAGGCGGACCGGCCTGGCGAGGCCGCCGTCGAAGAAGGTGAGATGGCTATCGGCAAGAACGGCGAGTATCGTCTTGGCATGGACGCGTCTTGGAAGAAGTACGTCGAGTGGTTGGAAATGTCTTGTGTGGCGAACAAGATAACAATGGACGAGCAGAACAGAGATGTTTTGAGTTGTTGCGGCCAAGCAGCGTACGGGCTCATCGTAACCCTGGTGAAGCCGGTAAGACCGACCACGGCAAGCTACGACAACAGGGCGTTTTAGAATACCGTTTGCAAGCGCTGCGGGCGTTGTGGGTGTAGCGGGCGCCATATGAGTTTTAGAATAGCGTTTGCCCTCCTGCGATCCGCAACGCACGATCGCAGCGACACCGTAGCCTCAAAACCAGCGCTTGCGGGCCACATGCAGGCCGCGATTACCGCACGCAATTTCGGAATTTTTGCGTGCGGTCCGTGAACGTGCACGCCGACTCGCGTTATGACGCATGCGCAGTGGCAGCGACCGCACCGCAAGGGCTCGTGGTGCATTGTTCTAAAACTCCCTAAAATCAAGACGGCCGTTCGCAAACACCTGCACCCGACGCCATCCGAGCTGCACGCAAGGTTTATGTTCTACAGAAGAAACCAGGCTGGTGATGAATCAGTGTCAGACAACGTCACCGCTTTGCGGAAGCTAACCGAAGACTACGGGTTCGGTGACAAGCAGTTACCGGTAAACATCGTGATGCGGGATCGTTTCGTGTGCGGCATCGAAAATGAAACAGTCTAGAAAAGACTTCTTGCTGAGCAGAACCTTACTTTCCTGGTCGCGTACAACATGGCCGCGACAGCTGAAGCTACAGCGCAACAGCGGCGACACATACGCAACAAGGGACGAAACGAGACAAATTAGAGCCAGGGCCTACTTCAATCCAATCGCATGAAAGAAGAAACCACGGCAGAAGGTTCCAGTCATTATTGGTGAAACGGTAAGCACGCTCCGCATTTATGCCGTTTCAGAAAGGCGGCATGTTTCAAGTGCAAAAAAAAATCGGGCATGCAGCAAAAGACTATGATTCAAAATACGAAGTTAGAAAGTTTGAAAGAAAGACTTCTGAGAAGCAGAAGAACGAAGACGGTAAAAAATTGCGCGCTTAGGAAATGACCGAATCATTTTCAGTTAGTGAAGTGGTTGAACAAAAAGAAAAAGAGATGGTAGACGTGTAGATTTAAGGGCAGAATGTACCCATAGAAATTTACTTTAGAGCATTGTGATCAATTGTGAGTGAAGACACCTTTCGATCATTCGCGAAAAAGCAAAATACACAACGCTTATAACCTGGTCAAAGGAGGCTTTACCCGTAGTAGGTCGCGCAAGTGTTGCAGTGATATTCAAGGGCCCCACGGCAAAACTGTCTTTGTTGGTAGTAAAGAGAAGAGGTAACAGATTGCTTGGGCGGAACAGGTTTGGGTCATTGGGCATTGGGCTGCATGGAGTTCAGCACAGGAATGTTGAATAGGTGACTATTCAACATAGGCTCATTAATGTTGAATAGGCGAAGTATTTCGCAGTGACCTTCTTGGCTTTATTGGACCGCCAGTGCACATCGCACTAAATAACGACGCCAAACCAACGTTCCCGAAGAGTCATCCAGTCCCACTAGCACTGAAGGATGACGTGGCCAAAGAAATGAAGCGCTTGGTGAGAAGGAGTCTTGGAAGCAGTCGAGTACTCCAACTGGACAACTCAGCTGGTGATAGCAAGGAAAAAAAGACAATACGTTACGACTCTGTGGTGATTACCGCATCACGATAAACAACGCCATTAATCCCAGCGGGTATCCTTTTCCTACTGCCGCGCAAATATTATCGACTCTCGGGTCAAGCAAGATATTCACTAAGCTCGACCTAGCTCAAGCTTATCAACAGGTTAGTCTCGTTGATGTGCCATCCGAAGTACTTAAAGTTAACATTATCAAAGGGGTGTACAAGGTCAGGCGGTTGCCGTCTGGAATTTCTGTCGCGGCGTGGGTGTTTCAG
Organism: Rhipicephalus microplus; assembly: GCF_043290135.1. Classification (NCBI taxonomy): domain Eukaryota; kingdom Metazoa; phylum Arthropoda; class Arachnida; order Ixodida; family Ixodidae; genus Rhipicephalus; species Rhipicephalus microplus. The sequence goes on from NC_134706.1 coordinate 90,640,946, forward strand.
CGAGACACCGACGCATTGTTGGCAGGCATTCCTAGCGTTAAGGCTTATCTTGATGATATTCTCATTTCCGGGCGTTACTCATCGGAGCATGCAGAAAGATAGATGCTGTATTGGCGCGTTTATAAAAAGCGCAGTTGAGAGTTGTTGATGAATAATGGTGTTTATTGGCGCAAGGGCCATGTGATGGCCAGAGAGCGCCATGAACAATGATGAGGGAAAAAAATGGTGCATTATTAAAGTAATATGAACAGAATACGAACACTGATAGTGTTGTGCGGCTTTAAAGGGGCCTAAAATTTTACTTTGTGAGGCTGCTTAAAACTAATGAATAATAAAATTATGGCGGTGACGTTAAACGCACGGAGGTGCAATAAAAACAATGATGGTGGAGAGGGCCATCGCAGCCGCGACCTCGGTATAGAGGTAGAGCTACGAATAACCACGAAATATAGGGTGAAAACTATGGACATCTTTTGAAACCTGAATAGTGATTGAAGTTTAAAAAAGAATTTCTACCGATGAGCATCCCAGGGTGTAGAGGAAGCTGCTGTCGGTAGGGTTGTGAAAAGCGCTTTCTTAGAGCATCTAACTCATTGCACTAGAAGAGGATGTGGAGAACCGTAAGTTGTTCTCCGCATCTTTCACACAGATGTGCATCGCTGGCAGACAAAAGATATGAATGTGTAGAGTGCGTGTGTCCTGTTCTTAGCCTTGTAATACTTCTGTGTGTCGTGATTTAGATAGTGGCGGCAAACCACGAACTTGCGGCTTAATCGCTTGTAGTTGATTGTCTGTGTGTCTATCCCACGTGATCTGCCAATGGCCCCTGAGCTTTCGTTTTACAAAAGGCTTTAATTCAACTGACTCATGGCTCATAAGGTGCCAGTTGACTCATGAGATGCCAGTTGACAACAGCTTACGCTTTTAGATTTGAATTTAATTCTTTCACCGGACCATGTGTGCTGGCTATTTGAACCTAGAAATAGAAAACCTCTTTTACCCTATGACTCTTCCCATTCTAAGTTAGTTAAGCGAGGCATCACAAATCTTTGTCTCATCAATCCTCTTAGGAAATCGTGTGATCATGTCATGCAGCGCAGCTTTCCAGCTCAAGCTGAAAGGCTTTTTAGTGCTGGGTACCCAGCTATCCTACTGGCATCTATAGCTGAAAAGCTATTAAAACAGATAAAGAAAGGCTGCAACTCCGAGGCTCAGCCGGAATCTAACGACCGAAAAAGACCCGTAGTTTTACCCTACGTGCATGACAATTCCAACCGGATAAAAAAAAATGGGGGAGAAATGCAGCGTCAAAGTGGTATTTTGAGCGCCGGATAAGTTACAGCGGCTTTGCAAAGCAGTCAATCCTCTCAAATCACGTACCACTGGTTGCTCAACCAAGCACAAAACTCGGTTTGTGCTGTGTGTAGTGGGGGTTGTTTACGCGATTCCATTCTCATGTGGTAAGTGATATTTCGGCCAAACGGGGCACTGCCTTAATGAAAGGCTAAAAGAGCACCATTATAATGTTCACAAAGCAATCCAGGGCCACATTGGAATTCACGGCCGTGATTGTGGATGTTCCCCCATGTTTGATCAATGTGAAGTGGTAAAAAAGCACCCATCAAATTAACTCAGGAAATTATAGAAGCGCATTGTATAGCAAGAGCTGGCATCACGTGTAAAAGTGCCCCTTCTTTGGTTTTATCTGAACATAAAGTGGCCTTCCTTAATCAGGATAACCAACCATAAATCTGTGATATGTGACGGTGCGATGTTGTGTGTAATTGTCTCGTTGCGTTAGGGTGGTTTTGTATGCTTGCGCCAGTCTACATATTTGATGCAGTTTTACGATAAAGCTCAGTTGGAAGTTAGCGCTCTGTCCTCTTGTGTCGGTCTGCTCGGCCGTTTCTTCTTCCCCGTAATGCGCTATACCAGTTCAAGTACTTATTCTGCAAACCGCTGCAGTTCCACTGGAATATTGCACTTCTTTTGTACCAGTTACATAGTCCGGTAGCCAAGGTTACTACAAGATAAGATGCTCAACATCTAGCAGCAATTTCACTTCTGGTAAAGAACCTGCTTGTGGCAGGGATCGTAGAATCGCTTTAAGAGCCGAAAAATATTATTGGCAAAATGACTTGCTCGTTTCCAGCTGTCTGCACCGAGATCGCATTTTTTGAAGAATTTTTCCTCAGCAAGCTGCTGTGACCCTTCCATTTGGTAGTCAGTGGCTCCTTGGCTGTGTCTGGCCTGGCAGAAAGTTCCACTTCAGCATGTTCTAGGGCCCCGACTTCTTCACCAACGCTATGTTTTGGTGCTGAGCGCTTCATTACTTCCGAGTAGGAGTCGTGGCGCCACTGTTTTGCATTTCTTTGTGCCGCAGGAACATCTTCAACTATATCCACATTGGGTGCTGGACGTCTTTGTATCTTATGGTACCCTTTTACAATTCTCTCTCTTTGTGCAGCCGATGCCTAACGGTTTCGAGAACAGCCTGAAAACGACGCCAGATGTGGTCCAGCACAGTCGACACATTTATGTTGACGCTTCGAGGTGCATTCTTTGTAATCATGTGCACCCGCATATACCTTGCATCTGTTGGTTCCCCTACAAGTCTTAGCCATATGCCCATATCTCTCGCAGATGTAACACCTTGCAGCCTGCTCAATGTATCCCTCGACACTGTCAACCGTAAATCCGAGAGCAACTCTTTTTGGCAATGGCATGTCATGCCTAAACTGGAGTATTACATTACGTATGGGCTGCATTGTGGCACTTCCATCTTCATTTCTTGCCCATCTCTTTTGTCGTGTGACTGAGATTACTCCAGCGTCTTTAAGATATTCCAGTAGGTCACAATCACTGTATTCAAGTGGAACATCTCTTATCTTTGCTATAGGGTTTCATGTAAGACTGAGGTGTCATCACATGTACAGGCAATCCAGCCAGACTCTTGATCAGCATCAACTTGTTTGCCGAGTACAAAGACCGTACTCAAACACAAAAACTTAGGCCTCTGTCGTTTCTTGATGATGTCACTTTCTCATTGATAGCAAAGATTATCTTAGATGTCATGCGATTCGGATTTACTTTCCAGAAGGAGTCCTCGGCAGTGATTGGTCTGAACACCACCGGTATCCCCGTAGCTCAGTTCTTGGGATAAGTGACCAGCGTGTAAGCTCCCTCGTCTTCCTTGGGTGCTTCTGTATCCATCTGGGTCATGTCACGAAGGGAGTACGCCGATGTGGCGTCATTGTTGTCAACCTCTTCTTCCTCCTCTGCACGGCTCTTCTTACACTGCGAGGCCTCGCTGTTCTCTGTATGGGACGTCGATATTGTTGCGGAAGCTGTAGCAACATGAAGTCGAGCGGGATGGATAAGTAGTGCTCAGCTTGGCGGTAGCGGCATCTCGTTGACCCCCATACCTGGGCTTTGCCAGTTATGTGGCACGGGCCCGCTAAGGGGCAGTTCTGATCACGATGCGTAGTGAAACTCCGACTCGCCGATGTTAAGCTGCCACTCTGGAGACAGTCCACACACCGCACACACGGTAAAAAGATCCCGAACTCAATATAAGAACTCAATTAAGAGGGCGAAAATGAAGCTACGGGCTTCTTCCACTCACTTCTTCTTCCTCACTTAGGGAATCTTTGTATATTACAGCCTTTTGTAGTTTTATGTGTTTGATGTGTTTTACGACCACCATAATTACATAATCCTCTCCTGTAAAAATTTATTTGCTTCAGGATGGAGAACGCCACCCTCTGAAAATAATTGGTCTACTGCTGCATATGTCACAGAAGTGTTGGACTTTGAGGCATTGGTAAAGAACTCGGTGCTTGTGTACTTTTGCTGTAGTTCGACGAAGTATGTACAGATGTGTACAAGTGGCGCGTGCTTTGTGATTTGCAAGAAAGAGACATCACAGTCAATCAGCTGCCATTGCCATGGCAGCAGATATGCAGCAGGAGACATCAAACGGTGTTTGAGAAATGACACGCCTGTTTTTTGGCGAGGTCCCTCACACGAGGCGAGTAGAGTTGCCTCAACAAAGGATGGTTCTGTGAGTAGCCAGAATTTGACTAATCATCAGTCGTGAGATGATAGGGGTGTTGCTTGACAGCTTTCACTTTCAGAAAGTACACAAACGACACGTAGCATCTCTGTAGGTGGAGCGACCATTCATTCGAATCAAAATACAGGCTCTCCAGGGGGCTAGTGGGAAGAGTAGTAATACAAAGGCGGATGCCCAAATTGTGCACAGCATCCAGCCTCTTTGAAGCACTTGGTTCTGCAGATTGATAAACGATGGCCCCATATTATAAGTGAGTGTGAATGAGGCTTTTGTAAAATTTCAGCAAGCACTTCTTGTCACTACCACGTTTGAGATAACACTTTTAAAATATTCAAGGTTTTTAGATTCCCTTTTTGATATGCTTAATGTGTGGTACGAAGGTCACTTTTGAGCCTATTAGTATGCCCAGAAATTTATGTTCAGTCTTTTCAGGCAGACGTTGCCCATGCAGGTCGATGCCAGAATTGGGGTGAAGGCCCCTCTTTCTAAAAAATAGGACGCAAGTGCTTTTTTGTGCGTTCAGTTTCAACCCATTTTCATAGACGCATTTTAATATCTTGTTCAGACCTGACTGAACCTGGCGTTCACAAATGGAGAGGTCACACTATTTAAAGCCGACCTGTACATTGTCAACTAATGTGCATTGATTGATTGATTGATTTGTGGGGTTAATGTCTCAAAACCTCCATATGATTATGAGAGACGCCGTAGTGGAGGGCTCCGGAAATTTTGACCACCTGGGGTTCTTTAACGTCCTCCCAAATCTGAGTACACGGGCCTATATTTCCGCCTCCATCGGAAATGCAGCCGCCACAGCCGGGATTCAGCATATGTGCAGTAAAACGTGTTTCGTGGGAGAGCGAGGTGCAAGGAGTTCATTTTGTCAATGAATAGTGTGCAACTCTAAAGAACACTTTGCGGCACTCCTGTTTCTTGAACAAAGGTGCGGGGCAAAGCAGTGCCCCCTCGAACACGAAATGTCCTGTTAGACAGGTGGCTTTTGATGATGGTTAACAATTTACCCCACACACTTAAGTGTGGCGAGTCTCGGAGTATGCCGAAGCGCCACGTGGTGTGATAGACATTCTCCATATCAAAAAACACAGAAAGAAAAACAATTGTTTATGCATAAAAACATCACGAATTTGCGCCTCGATATGGACAAGCTGGTCAGTGGTTGACCTGACCTCTCGAAACCTAAACGTGTTCTGTATCTTTAGTCTATCCTCGATCGCGACTGCATATCTTGCCCTTTTTTTATTCCATATTTGTAACGCAACCACCCTGTAACGGTCTTCGGCCAACAGTATTGATAAATAAATTAAATAAATATACCTGTATGGGTCAAGTAAGCTATTATCTGCAAGGAAGTGCGTCAGTCGCCAGTTTATCATTTTCTCAAAAAGTTGCATAGGCAACTTGTCATTGCGATGTGTCTGTAAGTCACCGTGCAGAATGGCTCCTTGCCTTCTGTCAAAATCGAAATGACGATAGCCTCTTTCTAAGTAGTAGTCATCTCGCCCGAGGACCCTATAGCATTGTGGAGTAACATAGGGTGCTTTGTGTTTGGGGAGGTCGGTTCTTTAACATTTCGTATGCTACACGATCGGAGCCCGGGTAGGACTTATTGCAGCAATCAAGCGATGCCTATAATACAGGTAAACAAAAAAGTTCATTATATGTGTCATATTTTGTACATTCTCGCTCTAGTTTTTTTATTTCTTGTTTTGTAGTGTTGGAAGGCCTCGGAGTAATGCAATGAGCTAGACACCCGTCGGAAGTGTTTGCCCAGAAAGTTCGCCTGGTCTTCCAGGCTGGCACTTTGGGTGTTCAGAAGAGGAAGTGAGTATGCCTGTCTCCTAAATATGCTATTGACCCTGTTCTTGACTTTGCCCTCATGCGTATGGGAAGTAATGCCTGATAGAAACTTCTGCCAAATTTTGCCTCACCTGTCGGCGCATTCTCCTGCGTTGCGACTATATGTTATTAAAGTTTGTAAGGTTATCCGCAGTGGAAGAACACCGAGGAACCTCCAAGCTTTATAATGTTTCTTGCACGCTTTTCGGTACTCATTGTTTCACCATGTGACACGTCATTTTGTGGGCAGGCCAGACGTTTCCAGGATACATTGAGCTACAGCGCCAGTAAGAAAGACAGTAAAGTACAGTACAGCCGCATCTATGCTCAGACACGATGTGTCACTCAAACTTAAGCCGTTAATCTTGTCGAACTGTCCTTAATTAGCTTTGTCTGTGAACCATTTAGGAACCTTTGGAGAGCTTCGATTTGATGGTGTTGTGCTAAAAACTACAGGAAAGTGATCACTTCCAAATGCATTCTTGATTACTTTCCACTCTAATAGGGGCAGAAGTGATGAAATTACAATGCTGAGGTCTATAGATGAGTAAGTTTTGTTGGCGAGGCTATAGTAAGTGGGGTTTTCTTTCGGTTCAACAGACATGCACCAGAAAAGAACAGGAACTGCTCAATTAGGCAGCCTCGTGCGACGCAGCAAGAACCGCCCCGTAAACAGCTATGTGCATTCAAGTCTCCAACGACCATGTAAGTTTCTGGTGGTTCAATATTCAATGACTGGAATTCTTGTTTTACGATACGATACTGTGGAGGTATCTAAAGAGAGCAGAAGTCAATTAAGTAATTCCAAAGAACTGCTCGAACAGCTACTGCCTCAAGTGGGGTTTGTAGTCGTAGATGTGTACATGCTACACTTGACTAACTGTGATAGCCATGCCACCAGATGACGCCACAGCATCATATCGGCTCTTTCAGAATATCACATGGCAAAGTAGAAATTGAAGATTTCAGGTGTGTTTCGGGACACACAGAACTTTTGTTGAATCTTCATGTAAAAGTTCCTGTACATCGTCGAGGCTTCTCAGCAGTCCTCTGACGTTCCACTGTAGTATTTGTGTCATTTTAACGTTGTGTGGTGCTGTGTCTAAAAAAAAGTGTTGTCTTAGGTTACAGGGTCCTTTGGGGGCCCTGTAATTTGGTTTTTTTTGGCGTGCTCCAAAAATTTGCGCCTTTCTTTCAGCGTCTGAGGCGCCGAAGGAGTGGGACTTGTATACATCAACTCTTGCGAGGTGGTGGGTGGTACCTGCCCAGCAGGCCAGTTCGCAGTGGTTTCGGACCTGACTGCGCTTGCAGTGGCTTGGAGTCCGGCAGACACGGGATTATGCCGGCACTACTTGTCAGGTGGCGGAGCAGTACAAGCTGCTCCAGCCGGGGGCAGTGATGGCGCGACCACGGTCACACTCTGTGTGGCGCTTGCGGGCGCGGAAAGGTGTGGCACGGCGCCCCAGTGCGTCACATCAGCGAAAGAAGAATAAGATGGCTTGTGCAGAGGAAAACGCTTGCGTACCTTTCGGAAAGACAAGTTGAATTTGATTTTTAGTTTAATTACTTCCTTCTCTTTTTTCCACAAGGGGCGTGATCTTGAGTAGGTGGGTTGGTCCCCTCCACAATTCGCACAAAATGCTTCAGAGGCACGTTTCTCAGACACGTGTTCTTTGAATTCACAGTTGGCACGTGTGGCGTGTCCTCTGCAGCTTTGCGACCTTGTCCAAAGCGCTGACTTTTGAAGCAACGGCGAGGATTTGGTACGTACGGTCTCACACGTAGGTTACAGTAGCCATTTTCAATTGATTCAGGGAGGTTGTAAGTACTAAATTTTAGAATTGTGTGATAGGTTGGGTTTTGTTTGTTATTTCGCGTAATCAAGTTTTTGGACTTTCACAAACTTCTGGTCTTGCCATCCATCGAGGAATTCACTTTCAGTGAGTTCGAGGAGGTCCTCATAAGAGATGACGCAACGCACTGGATCTTCAGATATAGTGGCCCTACTTACACTAGGATGTTTCCAAAAACTACAAGTTTTGACAGTTTCTCGTTCAGGAAATTGTCATGAACTTCCAGAAGAAGATCGCCACAACCCGTTTTAGTTACTTTGTGTTCATGGCCAATTGCCTCGGTGAGAGTTTTGACACGAGGAATGGTGAGATTGTTTGGACTGTCTTTGTCTCGGGCTGGTTGTGAATCACATGGTACTTAGAGAAGGACTCTTTCGGTTGGACAAATGTAAGGCGTTCATCGGTGCGGCACCTTTTCGGGCGGCGATCAGGTAAGTCGCGAAAGGATTTTGCCATATTTTTTGAAGTTCGGCAATGATGGTGGCTACCCACCACTGAGCCTAACAAGGGGTCGCTACAAGGTTGAATAGTGAAAACGTGGAGACGCCAGCCATGGACCTCCGCTATAACCGAATATATCTATCCAAGGTTGGGTAACTGCACAGGGTTATTTCTGACCGCCAGGAAACTTGGAAGTAAACGGAAAAGAGAACATGACAAGACAGATAAAAGTGTGAGATAAAGATGAAGATGTAGGGAGAGAGATCTGAGAAGGCAACTGCTGATTTCTCTTCAGTGGGTCAGCCCAGGAGTTGCCGTCTGCATGAAGCCGGGGACAAAGGGGTGTGCTGTCTCTGCCGGGAGGCCTTAAAGTTCCAATCACCCAGCGTCGACTCAACCCCCGGGATCTCCTTTTCCCTGGACACGGCTTAGCCACGCATAACGAAGCGTGGGAGGAGGTCAAAACCCCCTGTAGGCTCGGATCCGTAGTGTTGCAACACACCAAATGCCTGCTTGCGCAGACGCTTCTGCAGGGTCGCAGTGAGAGTTAACAAGAAAAAGTGTCAATTCAGCTAGACGATCATCGAATTTTTGGGACACCGGATTGATAGCACAGGGATCCATCTGGGCCCAAGCAAGACTGACGCCATCCAGAAAGCGCCAACGCCCACTAGCAACAGAGATTTTCAAACTTTTAGAGGGGGCTACTGAACTTCTACAGCAGTTTTCTCAAAGGCAGGACCAAATAGGTGGAACCCCTATACCGGATCCTAGACAAGCACCCTGAATTGGAGTGCAAAGATGAGCCCCAACGATTTTTTGAGAATCTGAAAAAAACTACTTAGCTTCGTTGCAGTACTTGCTTTTTATGTTACTGAGCGTCCCTTGACACTGTGCTGTAGCGCATCCCCCGTAGGGGTGGGGTCGCTGCTAGCCAATAAAGCTGCGAACGGTAGCGATAAACACATAGCTTTTGCTTCATGAACTTGTGGCGCAAGTGAGTGTAACTACGCCCAAATTGACAAAAAGCGTCTAGCCGTCGCCTTTGGTGTTAAGAGATTTCATCAGTACCTTGCTGGGCGGAAATTTATGGTGATAACAATCAGAAACTGCTTTTGGTTTATTTAACACAGACAAACGAATGCCCGAAGTTTTGTCGCCCAGAATTCTGCGCTGGATTTTGTTGTTGTCTGCGTGTAACTATCGAATTGAGTACAGGTGAGGCGAGGACAACTCCAACACCGATTCACTCAGACGACGGCCAGCTCTCGGGCATGAGAATGAACCCCAACCACCTCGAGAATGCTTTTACTGGAAGCTGTTGGGGGTCCACCGTTACAGGCACCGGAAATCGTCAAGCTGATCAAAACAGACAGCGTCTTGTCCAAGATGAAGGACTTGACCAGAGTTTTTAGGCTTTCGACACATCTAGACAACACGTTTACACCATACGAGGTGAGCAAGACTGAATTGTCACTGCACCGGGATTGCGCAGCCTGGGGAAATCGCGTGATAAATTCAGAAGCTGCAAGAGAGCGAGTGCTCCAACTCCTGCATCCAAGTCACCTAAGCATGAGCGCTATGAAAGCAACAGCAAGACGACTCATGCGAAGGACAAACATGAATCGCCAAATTGAAGAGTATGTATGGTACTGCCAACCATGTCAGAGCAATCGACACAGTGACCCCAAGGCTCTGGTTCACTTTGGGTCAAACCAGACCCACCTTGGAGTCTTCTGCACAGATTTTGTGGGCCCAGTCAAAAGAGAGGGATTCTTTTTCGTGATCGATTCATACAGCAACTGGGCCGAGGTTGAAATCATGTCGTCAATGAACACTGTGGTCGTTGTGACAAGCTTAAGAAAAATGTTTGCGATACATGGCGTGCCAGATGTTTTTGTTTTTGATAATAGAAAATCCTTCACAAGCGCAGAGTTGCAAACTTTCTTGAAGTGTGATGGTGCGCTACTGTTTTTACGGCACCTTATCAGGCCATCAGTAATGGCAGAGCCGAGAGGATGCTAAAAGAAGTCAAAGAAGCTTAAACAAAACAGCAGGAAGAAAGGAAGAATCGACACAGTCCCAGATTTCACGGTTTCTGATCAAACAGCAAACAACGCCACATTATGTGAAAGGAAAATATCCAGCAGAAGTGATGATGGGGCGGTGACTGAGAACGGCTTTAGCTCGCCTTCATCCGCACAGACAGTATGTGCATGAAGTTCACCTTCCAGAAACAAAAAAGGTACTGTGTTGGTGACACTGTCTACTCTAAAAGCTTCACTCCAGATCCCGGGTGGAAAGCTGCCAGAGTGGTGGTGGTCAGAGGTACGGTGTCGTACACGGTACAACTGGATTATGGCGAGCGCCATCACCGACATCGGAACAGCTGAGAAGTACCTGAACGAGTTACGAAGCCGACAAGGGTACCGGGGGGGGGGGGCTGCCACACCGCGCTTTTTCTAACGGCAACACAACCCAAACCACAGCCTACAATCCCAGAAGCAACTGTAGCGGCTATCCCACTTCAAGCTACTGAAGAGCCAAGCACAAGAGGCCCACAGCAGCAGCAGACGAGCACAGACACTTCAGAGGCAAGCCCGGAGCATTCCGGCCACGATTCGATCGCGCCGCGAAGGTGAACCGGCTTTCAACGGCCTATTCTACGTTATGGTATTAATGAAGCCCAACGTAGCTTTGTATTATTTGCATAACTAATCTTGGAAGGAGTGTTGTGTACCGACGTCACATGTATATCTTATCGCTTATCACCCACGCAAGTAACGGTGGCCTTTTCACGAGTTCACAGCCATTCAATGAAGAACTGGGTGTCAAAAAACCTATGTTCATTTCCCAGTGGAGCGTCCGACAGATTTACTATGGCAAGCATGCAACTACAATATTAGTCACCAATGCGTGTTTATCTGCTTGGTCACTACATAATAATTACACCATTATAATGAGTATCACCTAAGGCAGGCCCAAACAAGCTAACTTGCTCAGTAGCATAGGTATATTTGATTGACTAAGGTGTCAGGTAGACAAGGCTAGGTGCGGTTTCAACAGGTGACTATTTAGTTTCGTTGTGTAGTTAATAATAAGAGGTGTCGTTACAGCGTTTTGGCGTGAAACTTTTTTTGTATACTTTATTGTACGGCGTAATACCTTGTAAAACAATAAACTTGAAAGTGAACAAATACGGCTTATAGGACAAAGTGACTCAGTTTGTTATTTATCAAACATAGATTGACCTTTGATGTTTCACACTTCTCCCATGTGGCTGAAACACTGACTGAGCTTTGATAGAGTCGATTCCTATGCATGAAGTGGGAGATTAGCCAATTTGCGGGAAACACTAGCCTAAGGCAAGTCGCAATAAAAGCTCAGCGGTTTAATAAAGATTTTCTGAAGTAGGCAAAACTGACCGGGCGAATGCTGAGCACCATCGTTCATATGAACGACAATGTCCACAGTGTTCTACGTGATTATGAAAAAAACTTCGATTCCAGTACATAACATGCAATACCATTCGAAGTATGTATATTAAATAAACACTCCCTTTTATGGCATTATATAAATTTTGCTATCGAATTAGGCATCATAAGGAGAATATTTTGAGAACTGCCCAAGTTCTAGTTTCAACTTTAGAGATATCTACGCTGAGGGCATATGAAAAATTTTTTCGAAAGCAGTAGGGCACAATCTGCAGTACTCATCATTTTGCATACACTTGAGTTATAGTCTGATGGGAAAATAGCATTACAAGGTGAAGTGGTAGCCCTTCTCGCCATGTCCAGTCTACGCACCCGACAAGTTCGAAGAGTTTTGGCACGCTTAGCCCAGGGGCCTAGGCAGAACTTTTTTTTTCCGGAAAGGGAGGAGGCACCTGCTTCACATTAAAGTGGGAGCCGGGCGGGGGCATATGCGGTCTCGTGTCTTTGCGCTCTGTATGACAAGAAAGAAAACTCAAGACAGCCGGGCACGAGTGCGATGTTCCACCCACCCCGTGTATACGCCACCGACTAAGCGAGTCCATTATTACAGCGACTGGTCCTCTGATTACTCTACACTCTACATTAGCAACGCACTGTCGCTTCAGTCGTACTGAGCAAGTTCTGCAGTTTCCGGGAAGCAGCAAAGCAATGAAACAAACAGACACGGAATCGGTGCTTCACGGGTATTGCAGCGCCAGTGACAAGGCCAGGAGCTTTTATAAAGCTGCCGGGTTAGGGGAGCGAAAATGTAGCCCGGTCATTAGTAACCATAGCAAGGAAAGCCAGAATTCCGCAACATCACCTACACGCTTAGTAAGAGTTTGGAAGCAATAAGGGCAAGGCGGCAGTCACAGTATTTTGACTGGAGAAAACAGTGGTGCTGAGGCAACACTGCCGACACCTCTGAAAAGGAAGCAAAAAGACGGGCCATCATAGATGAAGGGTGTGCGCCACCGACAACAATGTCTCTTATGCCACTCTGTGCGTCCGCACTGGCCATTACGCACGTTGTCTATCTTCTCTGTCCGCTGCGCCTATAGCGCGTTCATTATAGTATAGAAGGACACCCATTGACCACTCAAACGGTAGCCACTGACGTGCAATCTCGTAGCTAGCCAATAGGTAACCAGTTCCACATGACGTAGCGTAAGTGTTGCCCTGTTTCTTTATCAAATCCGACTTGTTCGAAACATGTGGACGCATTCAATATACTGCATGAGCTCAACAACTTCATTAGAAAAAGTAATTTAGAGCATTAGGTTATTGTTGGAAAGAAAGGCCTGTTTAAATGAATTGGAAGAGTAACTGATGGGCATCGGGTGATCAAGTAGTCTAACTGCTCCTTCTATCTTATGCACTGTCTTGCACATTATCGTGATAATTCACAATCATGACTGTCCGCAACCAGCGTGCGATAATTATCACTGCAAGCACGGTGAAAACTTTAGCTTTACCATAATATATATTTCAGCGCACTTTGTTGAAGTGTTTCATTCCGGATATAACTAGAACTTTCTTAGGCAGTGTAGAGTGTGTTACGCTCTCCACTGACCGACGAACAAAGAAGTTTCTTGCCGCTTGCACCTGCAAAGTGACATTCACGTGAATGCTTGAATGATTGGGCTTAGAACAGGGAGAAAAAAATCACAGCATATCCATGGAGTGAATGATGATGAGTGGGACGAAGCATCCGTCTGTCCATTCATTCTTGCATCTGTCCGTTCATGCGTCAGTCCATTTGCGCGGTCGTCCATGCGTCCATTCATCAGTCCGTGCGTGCATCCGTTTGTCCAGCCGTGCGTTTTTCCATCAGTGCGTCCATTCATCCGTACGTGCGTCTGTCTGTCTGTATGTATCTATGTATGTATGTCTGTATGTATGTATGTCCATCTCTCCGTCCATCCATCTAGGAAACACTCCAAGTACCTCGATCTTGCATTTTTTCGTCATATATTCGTCATATACAAGCACCATGCAGTGGACATTTCAAGGACCAAATGATATGTGGCTACCTACTACTACAGCTATACAAATATCGGGGACGTACGACCCACAGCTTAAGGAGCTTCGACCGTAAAGAACGCCAGGCCTGCGTGAAATGCGCAGCATTGTCACTATAAAAGCTCGAAGAGCGGTCTTTCAAAGCATTTTCTTAACACTCTTTGAGTAACTGTTACAAGCACACGTGCTGGGTACCCCTTACGCCATGAATATTCTTAAGTTTCGTGTAGTAGGGTGGAATTCAATATGATATTTTTCATTATTTTTTTAAGAAGCGTGGGATCCACTACACAGTTCCAAAAAACTTCGTGCAAGTTATTTTTATGCAGTGGCTGATGACAATGAAGAATTATGCCTGAAGTAGGTATGTGCTATTGTTAATGGGTGAAAAAGAACATGGTTTTGTAAAGCATTGCATCTTTGGACTACCCACTATTTACGCAATTTGCACTGTGTGACTCCTGGTTGTTTCTTTGATGTTCTAAAACGCTTTATTACTGATATTAGCGTGGTTCCTTTCGCGACATTAAGCCTGCTTAAAGCCAGTTTCAAAGTTAGTTTTAAGTGCCGGCATGGCTCAGTGATAGAATACTGGGAGGGCATGCAGCGGACCCGGATTCAAATTCCATTGTGTCCTAGGAACTTCATTTACTGACTTTTTGCAGCAAAAGCTGTTATGAAACCAGAACTCGGATCAGGCGCACGCAGCGCCGTAGTGTTCCGCCACCGCCGCCGCCACCAGCGTCCGTAACCACATTGCGTGAAATTAGAAAAAAAAAAACAGTACGAAAGACGCAGTGGGGCCCGGACCCGGGTCCACTGGCGGCCAGCCCAGTATTCTACCACTGAGTTACACTGGTGCTTAGGACTTGTTGGCAAACTTGCCTTAGGAAGGCATGATTTTGGGAAAGCAATTGCACTAATACTACTTATAAAGCGTTTTGAAACAGCGAAAGAACAACCAGCCGTCGCACAATGTGAATAGCATAACGAGTGAGTCATCTAGTGCTCCAACGCATAAAAAAGCTTGCTTTTGTTGAGCTATTAACTGTGGCACGTACCCACTTTCGGCATAGATTTGCCTCGTCACCAGCTACTCCATGGACATTCGGCATGAAATTCGTCGCAATAGTTTAGCGGATACCACGCTTCTCAGAAGAATGACGATAGATAGCGTAATGAATGCTGGCCTACTACCCTAAATTTTTATTATTAATGCCGTAGTGGCATAAGGCAAGTGTTCTTGCAACAGTTACCGAATAAGTGTATGTGTAGGTGAAGCGACGTGTCGAACGAAGAAGCCGGGCTCGTCCCTTCGTACTCTTTCGGACAGTGGTTTGGCTGAGCTTTGGGTGAATTTGACCTGTTGAAACTAGCTGACGCTGCATATTACTTCTTTAAGCAATCGAATTAGTGCTAATGTCTAATTTGTCTTCTGACCAAGGGCACAGCCCTTGGTCAGCCTTCTTGCCTAATGATGAATTGCCATTCGAATATTTTTCCGCGGTGGTGTCGGCAGCATCTCTGTGGCGCTGGTGCGCTCGAGTGGTGGATTTATTAGGCTCAACAACCCGAAGGCGATGCAGGTGGAGCTGCACGCCATGACGCCGCACTTTCAGCTGATAAGTGACGTTCGTCATTTCGGAAGAGGTGGTTTGGTATGCAGATCGTCAGATCCTTCGTGCGTTTCTGACATCCTAAAATGCAAGACTTTTTTTCGGTCTCGATGAGTGCATTTATCCCGCCTCATTTAGCGTGCACTAAGGGGATTGTACGAGGAGTCGACACTAGATTAACAGATTAACGCCCGCTGAGACTCTGGAAAAGCTGTCTGATGCGGGGGTCTTAGCTGTGTACCGATGCAACCGATTAGTTAACGGTGAGAAAGTCCCCACTGAGTCGGTTATTGCTAACTTTGCCGGCACTTGCTGTCCATTCGAGTTGAATATATGGCCGCTCATTTTCAGAGTCGAACGTCTCGCTTCTCGTCCTCAACAATGTCAAAACTGTTGGCGTTTTGGTCGCAGTGCAGGGGGCTGTAAATCAAATTCACGTTGCCACATCTGTGGCGATACCCATCCATCGAAGCAGTGCAACGCCGAAACCGAAAAGTGCTGCCTCTGTACAGGAAATCACGCGGCCGATTACCTGAACTGCACCACAAGGTCTAATAAAACGCAACTCCTAGAAATCATGGACAGACGTCGTTGCTCGCGGCGAGAAGCAATAACAGTTGTGAAGGATAGGGCCTTTGGGTTACGCCGGAGTCGCGTCGAGGTAAGAACAACTAAGTGAGACGAAGATTCTGAATCTTATTGAGGCTGCAGTAGAAAAGGAGATGTCGAAAGCACTAGAACACATAGCTACGAGCGTAAGTGAGTGCATCTCTCAAGTGTTTTGCTCACAGATGACACAGCTGGCTTCTGCAGTAGCAGTACCGATAGCCAAGTCGGCACCTCGTGCAGTGGAAGAGATACCGAATTCAGCTCCACAGCGGCAATTCTGAGAGGAGAAAACCCCAATTTTGTCCATACCTTCTACATCGACCCACGCGGAGGATCAGAATGAAATGGACGTATGCCAAGATTTCAGGTGTCAGAAGCGCACTGGATCTCCTGTACAATCTCCTTGCTCAAACACAAAACCTAGAAAGGGGCAGCGAAAGTGCCAGTGCACTTAATAAGGAGAGTATTTCAGAAGCGGCCGTTGCTGAAGTGTTTCGCTCGTCAACATAGATACCTTGAAAGTAGTACAGTGGAATTGTAGGTCTTTGATTTCTGCTTCTACTGACTTACTTTGCTTAAATAATCAGTTATATCCGGATATAACCTTATTACAAGAAACCTGGCTTAACCCTGTTAAGAATTATCATTTAAACAATTTTAGAGCATTTCGATTAGACCGTCCATCACTAGGAGGTGGTCCAATTATACTAGTCTCGAATAAATTTTGCCGCACAGCGAGCGCAGCTTTTCAGTTTATGTCCACAGACTGTGAAATTGGCAATAGACCTCTGTCTGCCAGGGCACCGCCCTTTTTCACTTATAAACGCATATTTTCCAACAGGTGTACATAATACTCAACAATTAGATACTGCCTTAGCTAATTGCAAGAATGATGTCTTTCTGACTGGTGATTTCAACTCACATCATGTTTCATGGAGATTTCGAACAGACCCTTCTGGTACTCTTCTGTGGGATTGGATGATTAATAAAAACCGTACCTGTCTAAATAATAGACAGCCTACATTTATTTGCGTACGGACACGATTGGTATTAGATCTCACGTTTTGCAGCCCAAGTGTTTCAGTAAAATCTTGGAAAGCAATTGATTTCTCTTCAAACAGTGACCATCTTCCTGTATATTTTGAAATCTCATGTGCTGTGAAGCCTGTTGAAAAGACAGAGAAAACATTGATCAATTACAAAAAATATAAAGACTGCTTGCGTTCCAACATTAGGGCAGTGTCCAGTGGTCAAAATGAAGACCTCGGCATAAATATCTGTTCTGCTTCAAAAATCTCCAAGAACACTTCAGAATTTGTAATTGCTTCGTCGTTATCCATAAGTGTCCAACCCAGTAGATGGTGAAATAATGAGTGCACACGAGACTATAGAAGAAGAAAAGCTGCATGGGAAAGACTTATATGTAATCAGAGTCCAAAAAATTGGAAGGATTATGAGTTCATTTTGGCAACATTTAAACGCACTGCATCGCGAGCGAAAAAGCAATATGACCAAGAACATTTTGAGTACCTGTCTAAATCAAATAACAAACGTGCTTTATTCAATTTCCTTCGTGGTAGCAAGAAGACCCCTATACCAGGAAACGTTAACTCAGTAGTTCACACCTCACAGGAACTACAGGAATCATTGAATCAATTGGCTGAACAATTAGAAAACAGGTTCTCAACGCATCTTCCTAATTCGTCTTACACAACAACCATCTATGACTACAGAGAAATATGGACTTCCGAATTGAATCAGGCTATGAAAAGATTGCCAAATGCAGCACCAGGCCCCGATGAAATAACAAATACAATGCTAAAAATACTACACAGGGAATATCCGAATGATCTGTTAGGTCTCGTCATTTATTCCCTTAGAAGAGCATGGATCCCTTCTGAATGGAAGATTGCGAAAATTATACCATTGCTTAAGAAACAGGTGGCAGGCTATAATTTAGACAACATACGACCGATAGCCTTAACAAATAATGTAGTAAAACCTAATAAAAGGGTACTTCATGGTCGTATAATTAGGTTTAATAACGAGAAACAGCTGTTGAGTTCTTCCGAAATTGGCTTTAGATCTGGATATTCCATATGGCATGCACATGTAAATCTGGAAAGTCGTATTCATATTGCCCGTCACAAAAAGCAGTTTGCGGCTTTAGAAACGTTAGACATATGTAAAGCATACGATAGTGTAGAGTATTCCATCTTGACTAATCAGTTATGGAGTCACGGACTTCCACCTTGTATAGTAGCATGAGTGACGGAATTTTTAAGTAGAAGAGAATTCGAGTGTTATGAAGGCGGTTTCTCTTCCTACAAGCACAAGCAAACCCGAGGTGTACCTCAGGGGTCAGTACTTTCCCCGGCATTATTCAACATATTGCTTAGTACCATCCCCGTTCATCCCGATGTGAAAACCTATGTTTATGCCGATGACATTGCTTTCTTTGCTATGGCACATGACCTCCACTCTCTCTACACTATCTTGCAAGCATATCTTAATGAAATAGAACATTGGCTGGATAGATTGATGTTGAATCTGAATACCGGTAAATGTGCCATTCTTGTTTTTCTCATCAAAGATTCCATGCACATATCTTATAATTACAAGCTTCAAAATATTCCACAAGTACAATCATTGAAATATCTTGGAGTTATGTATAATGAACATCTAAATTGGCGCCCTCTTATTGATTACATCGCGACAAAAGCAACACGCGCAATAGGCGCATTGTGGAGGTTGAGCAATTGTAGATCAGGTATGAGAAGGAAGGCACTTTTGATTATGTATAAAATGTATGTGCGACCTGTGTTAGAGATTGGCTGCGTTCTTTTTTCTGGTCTGCCAGCCTACAAACTTCGGCCGCTCGTTCTATTGGAAAGAGAGGCTTTACGGCTCTGCTTAGGACTTCCAAACTATACTGCCAATGCAGTGTTATACCTTGAAGAACGAATACCAACCTTAACATGTCGCTTTACCATTCTTGCTGTGCAGACCTTTTTACGACTAAATGAAGCACCGTTTAACCCTGAACAAATTATTTTTATTTCCAATCCTGACCTAATCCTCTCCGTGCATTGGCCCAGATTTCACAAACCAAAAATAGAATTTGTTCAATCGTTACTTGAGCCTCTAAATGTACAAGTTCGTGATCTGCTTCCTTTAACTGAGAACAAAATTCTCCAGAAATTGTTTACCTTGATATCTTCCCAACTCACGCTAAGCTATTACCTACAGGCATTTTAAATGGTTTATTGCAGGACCATTTAAGTACTCTGCCAACAATTGTCATTATAGCAACAGACGCATCTCGATCGCATGGAAAATCAGGCGTTGGAATATATTGCCCCATACTTGATTGGTCATTTTCACTTCGCTTACCGGATTTTCTTCCTGTCTTTCTGGCTGTATTCATGGCAATTATGTTAGCTTTGTGAAAGGTAAATATTTCCATTCCAGTAGTAGCAGTCATAACTGATTCATTATCTGTGCGCTCTTCTCTGTCCGCATCTTGTCGCTAAGCCATACTGAAACTTTTTAAATAATTGGTTCACTGTAATCTCCGAAGTATTCATTTAATCTGGACACCAGGGCACGAAAGTTTGTTGTTAAATGAAATAGCTGATTCTCTTGCGAAGGCATCGCTTTCGACACCAATTATTCCTATTTTCCCTCATACAGTATACATTACGGTGGCGCGATTTCGCACATTTAAAATCAGGCAAAATTTATCAGACCCTGCACTGACGGCTTCTTCAAAGTACAAACACTTGTTATTTTCCTGGCGCAGTGAACTGTCTAATTGAAGGATGATGGAAGTTGTCGTCACAAAATTTTGTTGCCACGTTACCTCCCTCAATTTTTATTTGCATAGCTCAGGTATATTGAATTCCCCTATGTGCATTCACTGTAATCAAGAGGAAACGATCAGTCAATTTTTATTACATTGTCGCCGATTTGATTTATTCAGGCGAATCATACTAGCACCACCTCTTCAAAGACTGGGCTTGCAATACAACCTTATCTTCTTTCATTTGGAGCCTTTACACTGAGTTTCAGCCACAGGGATGTTTTATTCACTGTTTAGGAATACATCACTGCGACTAAACGATTTTCTTGTTAAATTACGGTGTCACTATTTTTCTTTATTTTCTTTTCTGCAAACTTGATATCGGCATTTTAAATCAAAATTAAGTTACAAAAGTTTTGTAGGAATGACGCAATGCTGAAAGTATAGGGCAAATTCACCTTATAATTGGCCAATCCCCTCCTTTTGGTACGAGCCATTTGCACAGGGAAACAACAACAACAACACCAAGTGTATAGTAAAGGCTCTGAAAGGCCGCTCTCCTAGCTTCCGCTGTGACTGTGCTGTGCCTACCGCGCAGGCCTGGCGTTATTTTTTCCTATTACTTGCGATATTTGTTACGTACACCGGCGGGGCGGTGGACAACTATGGCGCCGCATGTGACCTCTGTTTTATCTCATAACAGCTTTCACTGTAAAACGATATACTATGAAAAGCTGTGAGTAAAATGAATGCTGCAGTGCAGCTTTGTTGATTTTTGTTCTCAAGTCATACTAGAGCCTCGAATGATTGGTTTGTAATACCATCTTGAATGTCAAGGCAGGCACGTAGACAAATTAACCGGAACGAAGTAGACATTCTTTTTTTGGCTAGTATCTTGTCCATTGCTCGAATTGATGTGAGACCTGATTCAGAGTGCACAGTATAAAGAAGTCGATTCACAACACTGACACGCTGTGTGGATTGTTAACGTGTGCGTTTCTTCTCATGTAGCGGGGTACTACCTTACAATTATCGCAAGTGCCGCATAGATTACAGTGACAGAAGTATGTGGCTTGTAAGTCGCATGGAAATTAGGCCCTCGAAAAATTCACAGAACTCTAGTGCACGACGTTTCCTTTTTGACGTTGAACTTCAAATTGAGAATGATGACTTGTATGTGCACATTTGAAAATGACCAATTTATTTTCTCAGTACATGACGACACTTGACGTCTTCCCTTGCTAAACTCGCGATCAGAGAGCAACAGACTCATAGTGTTCATTGCAATACAGAGGCCCTTTCGAAACATTGTCGATTTGTGTCAGAGAAAGCTCCTCCAATGATTTGTGTTTCGTGGATTCCCCTGCTCTCTTCATTTTGTTGAATTCGGAGAGTGGCGTGGGCGTATTCAGCCAGCCTTCAAAATTTCGCTCGTTGAGGCTGCCTTGGGCTTACAGAATCATTAGTCGTCACTTTAAACAGACTCGCCATTCTCGCTGGTGAATTGAAAGCGTGAAGAAATCTTCAAGCATGACAGTGACAGCTGCAGCTTCCTTTAACCCACCGCTCTTCGCTCTGAATCAAGTGTAAAAAGAACACGAAAACTACACCACTGCTGCCGCTACCTCTTTTGGAAATTGTTGGTTTGAACAAAAAAATGTTCGTCTTTCAAATTTGAATATCCGAAATGGGGGCGCAAGAACACCGACAAATCAGTGAATACCATAAGGCATGGGAACGACATCCAGGCAATCAAGGTAGATTAGGACGGCGACATTTCCATATCGATGCCGAACAATATTTCAAGATTGGTTGAAAATTGGCAAGGAATTCACTCTTCCAGATGAGCAACACAGTCGTCTGCTTTGCGTTTGCGGTAACAGTGCCATCTTGAGTTGTTATGGTATATTTTTGTTAGTTTTCTTAAATTCTTAACAAATACAGCGACTGAACAAAAAGTTAAAGGTCCTTTCTGTCTTCTTTGCTGGCTTCAAATATTACGATAAAGATATCGAAAAGGGTGCAAAGGTAGAAATCAAAATCAGAAGCATTGCATTCCTGTGCCGTTAAGACGCTTATTGTCCCTCCAACATTGCGGAACCTGATGGAAAAAGACATCAAACGGTACACCTAAATGGTTGCCGCTGGCAAATTTTCTGTAAACGCTGGTCAAGTTCAAAATGAAAATCAAACTTTGTGATGACTATTGCTTTTTTCTCAGTGGCATGCTTCGTGATGCTCGAAGGAAGTGCTCGTTCATCCTAAACAATTGCAACGTTAGGTACAATGTCATTATGTCGGACACAGATGAGGAAAAGTAATATTTCTTTCATCTGGTTGTTCGTTCTTACTGTTCAATCAGATTGTTTTTGTGGAAATGTGGGTCTAAGATTGCACATTACGCCAGATTATGCAGCTGCTCTGAATGCTCCATCGTGAAGAATTTATGAGTTAAAATTAAGCCTATTGATGATACTTCTTAATGATTAGGAAAGGAATAAATTTCAATTTTACACAAGAAACTTTTGTTGGGTGGCATATAAACAGATCGCCTCAGTAGTTAACCCTGGTTGGTAATCCGATATCTTGAATAGCCGTATCTGCAACTATGTGTTTGTTACGCTGAGAGGTTTACTTTAATATAAATCAAAGCATCACAAAGAGTTATGTTACGCGATGCGGTTCTTTCACAAAGTATTCGCTGAGCTAATACTATTTTAATTTCACGAAACTCTCCTTTCACTCATCACGTGTCATTGGCACGTCGATGTCATTCCGACCACGCTTTTTTGACTCAGGCAATTATATATCGCTTTCGACTTAAAATACCTTCTTTACGCATGGCATCCAGATACTCGTCTTTTTTTTTTGGTTCACCTTTTATATTGCCACGTTCTATTTCACAAGTTTTTGTTATCGTTCCGAAACACCACACGATTCCCGGCGCAAACCGCGCCTACAGGTTTCGAGAAGGTTCCGGACTGTAGTAGATCATTTCGATAAGATCACGCCCACTGTGCGAACGGTACAGATTGTTCTGGAACCTACGCCACCGCCAGCGATAACGCTAGAACATTCGATGGCAAGGGTATAAATACCGACGCGCTTCGCCGCTTGTCAGTTCTTGATCGAAGGCCAACGCTGCGTTCGCCGCTATCAGTCCGAGACTGCTATCTGTGCAAGACTGCTGCTGTAATTAGACTTTCCTTTTACCGGGCACAGGTTCGCCCAAATAAACAGTTAAATCCCAACACGAAGTTTCCTGTCTTTGGCCACGTCACGACCTCGTGACATCTGGTGGAGGTGCTGCTTCGTTCATGTACCGGACGCCCCCGTCAAGCCGTGAACCCAGCCCCCATCGCGGAGAAGACTCCGACGCCAACCAAGAGCAGCGAACGAGCCGCCGACAGCAAGGTCTCCCACCGGAGTATGGCCTTCTACAAGACAAGGCGCGGAAGACCAAGACCATGACCTCGACTGCAGCGACAATGACAACCGGAGCGTCCCAGCCCGCGATCGTCATTCATCAACCCAGGGAACCACCAACGTTCCATAGCTCATCGTTCATCGTTTGAAGAGCCGGAAACCTGGCTAGAAACATACGACCGTGTGGCCGCCCTCAACCACTGGGACAACGAAGAAAAGCTCCGTCGTGTGTACTTCTACCTGGAAGACACCGCAAGGCCCTAGCTAGAGAATCGGGAGTCCACGCTCCGAACGTGGGACGTCTTCAGCGGCGCATTTCTGCAAACGTTCGCAAGCGTCGCTCGCAAAGAGAGGGCCGCTGCTCTACTCGAGACCCGGGTTCAGCTACCAAATGAAAAGGTTGGAATTTTCACAGAGGAGATGACCCGCCTATTCCGTCACGCTGACCCAGACATGTCTGAGGAAAAGAAAGTTCGTTTCCTCATGCGAGGGGTCAAACAGGAGCTCTTCGCGGGACTAATGAGGAATCCACCGTACACCGTCCAAGAATTGGTATCCGAGGCGACCACCATCGAAAAAACGCTGGACATGCGCACCAGACAGTATAATCGTCGCCTGACTTCAGAATGCGCTGCTGCTCAAGCCAGTGACTCCGACGACCTGCGTGAAACGATCCGAGTGATCGTGCGGGAAGAGCTGCGCAAACTGTTGCCTTCGGCGCAGCCTCAAGTGGATTCGATCGCCGACATTGTGCGAGAAGAAGTCCGGCAATCGCTTCGAATTCCCGAAACACCGCCGCCCGAGACAGAAACTATGAGCTACGCCGCTGCAGTGCGCCACAACGCTCCTCCCCGTCTACGCCAAAACGCCGCCCCGTCCCACTTTCGTCGCCAGACGCCACCGTCGCCACCACCCCAACCGACGTCCTACCGTTCCCCAGCGGGCCAGCGCAGTGCACCGAGGAAAACGGACGTTTGGCATGCACCTGACAACCGCCCGCTGTGCTACCACTGCGGCGAGGCCGGGCACACATACCGCCGTTGCCAGTACCGACAGATGGGACTGCGTGGCTTCGCCGTAAATGCACCGCGTCCGCAGCAAGGAGATCGGCCACGTGACATCGCCGACTACCTGGCAGGAACTCAATGGACACCACGAAGTCCTTCCCGTTCGCCGTCGCCCAGCCGCCGCATGTCACCGCACCCCCGGCAGTACTCTGGCCCAACGCGTGGCCGGTTTCCTAGCCCGTATCAGGGAAACTAAGGGCAGCAACCGATGGAGGTGCGGTTGCTGTGCGACGAACTACCGAAGATCCTCCGACGACGACGCCGACGCGACGGAGCTTTTTGAACACAACACCAACCAGACAAAGCCCTGAAGGCAAAAGCTCACTTACCGAAGGTGGCTGGACGACGCAACATGGAAGCAGCAGAACAAGCCGACGCAGCCGTGACCCGACGCCACGCCCTAACTGTAATGCGAGACGGCGAACTAGCGACCTCGACGTTCTTATCGACGGCCACAGTGTGACTGCTCTCGTCGATACTGGAGCCGACTATTCTGTCATCAGTCCCCACCGCGGTGGTCTAGTGGTTAAGGTACTCGGCTGCTGACCCGCAGGGCGCGGGTTCGAATCCCGGCTGCGGCGGCTGCATTTCCGATGGAGGCGGAAATGTTGTAGGCCCGTGTGCTCAGATTTGGGTGCACGTTAAAGAACCCCAGGTGGTCTAAATTTCCGGAGCCCTCCACTACGGCGTCTCTCATAATCATATAGTGGTTTTGGGACGTTAAACCCCACATACCAACCTATTCTGTCATCAGTGGGTCGTTCGCCGCGAAGTTAAAGAAAGTTAGGACAGCTTGGAAAGGCCCTGAAATCCGCACAACCGGAGGTCATCTCGTAACGCCTGCAGGAATCTGCACAGCGAGAGTCACCATTAACGGCCGTATTTATTCTACAGACTTCGTAGTCCTTCAGCGTTGCTCGAGAGATGTCATCCTTGGCATGGACTTCTTATGCCTCCATGGTGCTGTCATCAACCTAAAAACAAGGTCGATAACGTTATCCACAGAAGAAGCACTACCGCCGCGCACGCCGTCAGGACACCATGCCTTGAATGTGCTGGAAGAACAAGTCACCATTCCGCCTCGCTCAAGCGTCATTATTTCAGTCGGCGCTTCTAAATCACCTGACTTGGAAGGCGTCGTTGAAGGCAGTCAGCATCTGTTAGTCACCCGAAATATTTGCGTCGCAAGAGGAATTGCAGAGCTGCGGGGAGGCAAAGCAACGGTTATGCTCACGAATTTCAGCAATGAGAACAAACATGTGAACAAAGGAACAACGGTCGCATACATCGAAGAAATTGTTGAAGCCACCAGTGCTTTCGCCCTCGCCGAATCTGCGGAACCTGCTCAGAGGAACCAAGCCCCTCCCATGGCTTTCGACGTCAATCCCAGACTTCCGAACGCTAAGCAAGAACAGCTCAAGGCCCTGCTCCTGCAATACGAAGATTGCTTTTCGTCGTCATCAAAAATTCGGCAGACCCCAATCACGAAACATCGAATCATAACCGAAGAAAATGCCAGACCACTCCGTCAGAGTCCGTACAGGGTTTCGACGCCAGAACGTGAGGCAATGAAGAGACAAGTTGATGAAATGCTGCGAGATGACATTATCCAGCCGTCCAAGAGTCCGTGGGCATCCCCCGTGGTGTTAGTGAAGAAAAAGGATGGGACCCTACGTTTCTGCGTCGACTATCGCCGCCTGAACAAAATCACAAGAAAGGACGTGTATCCTCCCCACGAATAGACGACGCACTTGATTGGCTCCTTAATGCCACGTACTTTTCGTCAATTGACCTCAAGACTGGCTATTGGCAAATCGAAGTCGACGAAAAGACTGACAAAGACGGCGTTTATAACACCGGACGGCCTCTTCGAGTTTAAGGTGACGCCCTTCGGCCTTTGCTCAGCGCCTGCAACTTTTCAACGCGTTATGGATACAGTACTGGCAGGATTGAAGTGGCAGACTTGCCTTGTGTACTTGGACGACGTCGTCGTGTTTTCCTCGAGTTTCGACGAGCATCTTCGGCGCCTTGAAGCTGTACTTCAAGCCATCAAGACGTCCGGACTCACACTGAAGCCAGAAAAGTGCAGATTTGCGTATGAGGAGCTCTTGTTTCTGGGGCACGTTATAAGCAAGTCTGGAGTTCGTCCCGATCCACGGAAAACAGCCGCCATTGCCGACTTCCCGCCGCCCACTGACAAGAAGGCCGTGCGCCGATTTCTAGGCCTGTGCGCCTATTATAGGTGGTTCGTGAAAAACTTCGCCCGCATCGCCGATCCTCTCACTAACCTTACCAACGCCGACTCGGAGTTCAAGTGGGAAACGCCACAGGAACACGCTTTCCAGGAGCTTAAACATCGCCTCCAGACGCCTCCGTTACTTGCCCATTTCGACGAATTCGCCGAGACAGAAATACATACTGGCGCAAGCAGCGTAGGTCTTGGCGCCGTTCTTGTGCAGAGGGCTGACGGACTTGAAAGGGTTATTAGTTACGCCAGCCGATCGCTATCCAAAGCAGAAGCAAATTATTCCACAACAGAAAAGGGGTGCCTCGCCATCATCTGGGCTACGTCGAAATTTCGCCCCTACCTCTATGGCAGGCCCTTCAAAGTTGTGAGCGACCACCACGCCTTGTGTTGGCTAGCCAACTTGAAGGACCCTTCAGGTCGCCTCGCACGATGGAGCCTGAGACTTCAAGAATATGACATTACTGTCATTTACAAGTCCGGCAAAAAACACTCCGACGCTGACTGTCTCTCTCGTGCGCCTGTCAACCAACCGCTACCCGACGACTCGCATGACGACTACTTCTTGGGAACTATAACTACCGACGACTTCGCTGAACGACAGCGGGCCGACCCGGAACTTAAAGCCCTAATAAAATACCTCGAAGGCAGGACCGCCGAAGTCCCGAAGGTATTCAAGCGCGCACTTGCGTCGTTCTTTCTACGAAACGGTCTTCTACAAAAGAAAAACTTTTCACCGCTTCGAGCTAAGTACCTCGTTGTGGTGCCTTCAGCTCTGCGACCAAAACCCCTGCAGGCCCTGCACGACGATCCGACGGCAGGGCACCTCGGTGTTTCTCGCACACTCGCGAGGATACAAGAGAGGTACTACTGGCCACGTCTTACCGCCGACGTCACTCGTTATGTTAGGACATGCTGGTACTGTCAGTGACGCAAGACACCGCCGACAAGGCCAGCGGGACTTCTGCAGGCAATTGATCCACCTTGCCGACCTTTCCAGCAGATTGGTATGGATCTACTGGGGCCGTTCCCGACGTCGGCTTTCGGAAACAAGTGGATCGTGGTAGCTACCGACTACCTCACCCGCTACACCGAGACAAAAGCCCTGTCAAAAGGCAGTGCATCCGAGGTAGCTAAGTTCTTCGTCGAAAATATCGTCCTACGTCACGGCGCCCCGGAGGTCCTTATCACCGACAGAGGAACGGCATTCACTGCCGACTTAACTCAAGCGATCTTGGCATACAGCCAAACAAACCACCGCCGGACGACAGCGTACCACCCACAGACCAACGGCCTCACCGAGCGGCTTAACAAGACGATCGCCGACATGCTGTCAATGTACGTCGATGTCGAACACAAGGCGTGGGACGAGATTCTTCCGTATGTGACCTTCGCATACAACACAGCGGTGCAGGAGACGACGCAGATATCTCCATACAAATTGGTCTACGGAAGGAGCCCGGCAACGACGCTCGATGCCATGTTACCCAACGTCACCGACGAAGAAAACCTCGATGTGAGCGAGTACCTTCAACGCGCCGAAGAAGCCCGACAACTTGCGCGTCTCCGTATCAAGAATCAACAGACGACCGACAGCCACCGTTACAACCTTCGACGACGCTTCGTGGAATACCAGCCCGGTGAACGTGTTTGGGTGTGGACGCCGATACGCCGACGTGGACTAAGTGAAAAGCTTCTGCGACGGTACTTCGGACCGTACAAGGTGGTTCGACGTCTCGGCCCACTTGATTACGAGGTTGTCCCCGATGGCATCACGAACTCTTAACGACGCCGATCGCGACCTGAAGTCGTCCATGTCGCGCGCCTCAAGCCGTTCCATGCACGTTAACAAACTGAAACAGTGTTTTTCGTATTATTGTTGTATTGTAATTTATTCATTGTACTTTCTTGCATTATTATTGTACCTTCATCTTTAGTTAAAGCATCAGGACGATGCCTTTTTTCAGAGGGGAGCAATGCCACGTTCCATTTCACAAGTTTTTGTTATCGTTCCGAAACACCACGCGATTCTCGGCGCAAACCGCGCCTACAGGTTTCGAGAAGGTTCCGGACTGTAGTAGATCATTTCGATAAGATCACGCCCACTGTGCGAACGGTACAGATTGTTCTGGAACCTACGCCACCGCCAGCGATAACGCTAGAACATTCGACGGCAAGGGATAAATACCGACGCGCTTCGCCGCTTGTCAGTTCTTGACCGAAGGCCGACGCTGCGTTCGCCGCTATCAGTCCGAGACTGCTATCTGTGCAAGACTGCTGCTGTAACTAGACTTTCCCTTTACCGGGCACAGGTTCGCCCAAATAAACAGTTAAATCCCAACACGAAGTTTCCTGTCTTTGGCCACGTCACGACCTCGTGACAATATCTCGGGTAAGCGTTATCAAGGATCCCTTCGCATGTAAATTTAAGGTTAGCTCTTGTGCCATTCTTTTCAATAAGTAAAAACTTCAGAGGCTTTGCAACGACTGCGGACCTTCTAAATGAACCTGCTTTTGCCTGCTTCATTGATTATTCGTCTGGCCTCATTAAAACGGGTGGCTGTTCGCAAGTGCAACGACGAAATCAGCTTCGTTTCTGCAATACAAAATTGTCCAGTTTTGAAGTTGTGCAGACTTTGTTTCTCAGAAACATACGCTAGAAACACGAGAGAATGTGTGACACGCAAATGGAGATTCCTATATTCCTGAGTCTTGTTTAATGCGGTTTCTTCCGGTTAAAGGAAACAGAGGAGACAGCCAGCAAACTAACTCTAAATATTTTGCGATCACAATAACAAAAAAAACATTAGAAAGGGTAGGTGGATGGGGTCTGTTGCGGACAAGAATAAGTATTCACGCTAAGCAGGCGGCTTTTGAAATGATGAGACTGCGTGGTGGCGCCGCATCATTGTAAAAAATTGTCAGCGTCCACTAGGACAGTCAATAGATCAAAAATTGCCCGCAGCTTCCCTCGGGGGAACACTGAGGAGGATGCGGAGCATATAATTGGTTAACGGGGTGTTAAAGTGCGACTTACTTGGGTCGATGGCTAAATTGATTAACGTGGTTGTGAAATGGGGTGTTAAATTGCGACTTACTTGGGTCGCTGGCTAAATTGGTTAACGTGGTTGTAGGAGGGGTGTTAGATGAGTGAACACGTACGACACGTATGCAAAAGGGCGGTGTTTATTTATTGCGACGAACTTTGAGCACGATGGCTTTTTGGTCGGTAAAGTGAAGAGTGAGTGGATCGGGTTGCAGCGGTCGTAGGTCGAAATTTGCAAAGACGTGGTCAATGCAGGTTCCGCGAACGGTGGTCGGCTGATGGTGTTTGCAGTCGTCGTGCGTTGCGCGTTTCAGCGAGTGTCGCGACGCCATGTATTCGACTATCCAATCGTCCTTTATGACGTCGACGTTGAAGTCGCCAACTAGCATGAACGGTCGATGTTGCAGTAGTTACTGCGCCGGGTCCTCTTGTCGACGCTTACGTTTCAAAGCGGCCGAATCCGGTGCTGCTGCTCGACGCTGACGTCTCTCAGCGGCTTCACGTTCTCTAAGTTGAGCATCTTCCGCTCGACGCCGACGTTTACGTTCGGCGTCGCGAGCTCTTCTCCGCGCTGCCTTGTCTTCGGACGACGACTTGGTTGCGGTTCCGCCAACACCTTGGCCGGCGCTGGTCGAAGGGACGTCGAGCATTGCGACCTCGGACGTCGACGCGCCGTACAAACCAACCGACGAGCGGCAACTGAGCGAGCGAGCACCGACCTTGAGTATATATACAGCGCGACGGCGCATGCACTGTCAGCTGTCGAATGTTCGAGAAGGGGGAGAAGCGCAACGGCGCATGCGCGCGCGTCAGCTGCCGATGTTCTCGAAGCGCGACGGCGCATGCGCGCGCGTCAGCTGCCGATGTTCTCGAAGCGTGACGGCGCATGCGCGCTACATTATACAGGTAGCGAATGTTCGTGAAGAGGAGAAGCGCACGCGGTGTGTAGAGGAGGAAGGATGCACAGATGGTGGAGGAGTGAAGCGCGCGCGGTGTGTAGAGGAGGAAGGGATGCAGAGGTGGTGGAAGAAGGAGGAGGAAGCTTGCGGACGGCGCCGCACTACAAGCCTCGAGTAATAGATGCGGCGCATCTAAAATCGCATCAAGCCTCCTAACATTCAAGGCGGTGCCGACAGCGTTGTTTCTTCGCAAGTGTAGGACGTTCACGTGCAAGTGTGAGTGTCGTTCGAGAAGCTGCGGCAGTAAAATAAGGAGGGCATGGGCACCAATGAAAATTAAAGTGTTGGACTCCATGGTCAGGGGTATACGTACACATACATCTAAGCCCACAGAAGTTTCGTGCATGCGCATGTGCTCAGAATCTGCCGCGCGCTGCAGAGCACCACTTGATCGAAATTTCCGGCGTCCTCCACTACGATGTCCCACATAATTGTATTCCGGTTTTGGGACTAGAGCAACAGCAGCAAGCCCATAATAATAATAATAATAATAATAATAATAATAATAATAATAATAATAATAATAATAATAATAATAATAATAATAATAATAATATATAATAATAATACTGTTGCTGTCAAATGTGACCGAATGAGCGAGAGTTTCGTGCCATTCTACAACACATGCTCAACGGTACCAGTGAACACGTCCTGCATATTCGTTTTTTTTCTGAATCAACAAGGATCGATAAACGTTTACTGTATAGCATTCGTAGATTGCGAGTAGGCGTTTGATTCGCAAAAAAAAATTCTGCAGTCAGCCAAGCACTCGGAGTCAGAGCCTCAACGAACGATACATAAAGAGATATAAATAACAACGAACAATACATAAAGAGATATAAATAAAACTACAAAGGTTCCACAGTCCCTATAGTCAGCCATAACAATAGCGCGATAAAAGCAAAGAGACATTGTCTCCGCAGTGCTGTTCACGCCGGGCTCACTAGATGTTTTGAGAACTCCAGACAGAAAAGAAACAGATAGTACTTTTTAGTATTCTGTGGAGGAATCTTCCAATATTATGGTGTAAAATAAAGTTTCATGGCCAATACCGTAAACATGGCAACAATTTCTAGTTTCTTACAAGCCTTTCTTTCATTCAGAAGCTCTGGCTGTATCGCATGCAGTGAGAGAAGGCCTGTAGCAAACCGAATTGGCCATAAATGTACGTTATCAAGCTTGCTAACCACGAGCTATTTATACTCACTATTTACTGCTGACGTCACTCGAACACCAGTGACTTCAGCGTGTTCTTCTTATTAGTGACAGGAATGGCATGAAGGGTACCGAGGCTACGACTTCATTTCATATCCTCGCACCATTCTGATGCGCCCGTGGCTCGACGGGGCGTGGTCACCCGTGCGCCCACATTTAGTTCTTGATCGGGGACGTTTGCACGTCATTGGACTTTCTCTGCAAGTGAGCGTTGAAGTTACGGAGACCAAGAAGGTCACTTTGCTCGCTGCAGCGGCTGCATTTGCAAAGCAGTAGGCTGTTCACGCACAAGTGAAAATCGCCGAAGATGTTAGTTCATTCTCATCCTGTGTACAGGTGTGCGTTCGTTTTGTTCATTTCCTTTCCGCAGGAGCAGAATGTTTTATGGGTCAAGAAGCGACAGTTATTAGTTTGCGCTCGTACGGTGTGTTTTATTTTCGTACGTCATTTTCACTTGGCGAACGTGATGCAAATTTTGAGAGGCCTGCCGTTTTTCACAAGACACCACAAATTGTTCCTGTAGTAGTCATTCCTACGGCCTTTAGTTGGAGCAATGCACAATAACTAGTCAACTACTGTGGTAAAGAATGTTTCAATTTCGTTTTATACAGATTCCTACAACAGAGAGATGTTACTACGCGTTGTCTGTTTGTTGTATAGTCCGGCCGCGCAACATCAATTAGGTGTACTTGAAGGGACCCACAACTGGCCAGAACGGTTGATTAGATACCGGCGGAAAGAAAAAGGGCGAGCATTATGGTGACTTGTGAGAGCATACGTTTCGTGATCTGAGTAAGATTTATATTTTTAGGTCACGTTCAAAAGTAACTAAAACGTGTATGTCACGCCCCTAGCGCAAAAGCTTTAAACCACAAATTTTATGTCCTACTAACTTTGCTGTGATTATTGAAAGCACACCAGAGTAAGGGCCTAAATTTCAAATATATATGTTACTGTTCGATTTCGTTTGTTTCTACGTGGATTACAAGATGTAGAGCATGGAAAGTGGCGCTGCTTTCGTGGCCTTTGCAGGGAAATGAGTGCAGTTGCACGTTGCGCATGTACGCGGCAGCGCGGTGTTTCCAGAGTAGCTGGATTCCCGTCACGTCGGGCGCCTTGGAAAAAGCTTGCGAGGCGGTGAATGCGATCGCTGCGGCATGCGAAATGCCGTTCATTTACTGCTCTGCGGAGAATTGCTACCACTTCATGCGTACTGATAGTGATGGCGATGGCGACGTTCCGTTATATACACGGTTACTTCTAACACCGTGGTAAGATTCGTTTGCACCGCTGTCGTCCGTCGAAGTATGTCGCCCTGGCGCTACTTGATAAGGGTCCTAATTTCGCGCTCGCAAGCGAGCCGAAATTTGTTCATCTAACTCGTTCAAGTTATCAAGCGATGACATCGAAGTCGACCAACTACGGCCAAACGTGAACTACTCACGAACGTGCCGTTTCGCTTTCAAAGACTTTTCTTGGCTCGACTTGGCTAAAGTCGAAATATGTAGCTGTGCACGTCCAAAAGTACTTGCACAAAAAGCCCCGGGAAAGTGCTGTAACTCTTGTAATGTAAGTTAGCACAATAGAAAACAGTGGTCGTGGGATTGCAGGCTTCACAAACACAACATTACGTCTTTGTACTTCGCTTTTC
This sequence comes from Rhipicephalus microplus, assembly GCF_043290135.1. Taxonomy (NCBI): domain Eukaryota; kingdom Metazoa; phylum Arthropoda; class Arachnida; order Ixodida; family Ixodidae; genus Rhipicephalus; species Rhipicephalus microplus. Next base: position 90,674,303 of record NC_134706.1, read on the forward strand.
CTCACTGCTGGTGTTACACTGGCGTATGATTGCTATCGCGATCACAACCACTGTTCCCAGCATGTCTACTTAAAACGCCATTAACGCCGCAAATAAAAAAAAAATCTGATTATAAATGTTCTTCGGTGTTTTCTGCGTTACTATTCCGTGATTACAACTTCTGACAGGTAAGTTTTCCGTTCCACTCAAGAAAATGGGTACCATAAACTGGTTATGGGTCCTTTAAGCGAGCGAAACGGCTGTGAGCTCACCGTGAGCGTGGCATACCAATCATGTCGTGTGTGACAGGCAAGTCAATATGTCGATGCTGCCACCTGTGATATGTTCGTCATGTAGTCATATCACAAGACACCAATTTTGGTTACCGGGTATTCGAAGTTGAGTTTTACGTTTTTTTTAAAATCTCAGCACTGGGAACAACATAAAAAACTCCTTCGTACATAAGTTATGTACCCAGTGGGACTCAGAGTGAGCCAACGAGAATGGCTCTCAGGGGTCCAAGAAACAAATGTTTATTATTTAACTTTCCACGATTTCAGCAACCATGTATATTTGTGTTGTGAAGTGGAGGGGGGGGGCAGTCGCATTTTTACACAGTTTCTCTAGGAAGAATTTTTCTAGCATGTGTGTGCTCCAAGATATGTCAATGCAGTTTAATTGTGGTTTGCAGGATTACACATACAACACGGTGATGATAGGCACAATATTCCTCTCCGATGTGGCGAACAGTCTTTGCTTGTTATCGCTAGCTGGTAGTCCAAAGGTGACCATTATCACCTTTACGGATGCCTCCACTGGTACTCAGATAAACGCCGCACGCGATTGCCGTTGTCGAACGGAGAAGAACTTTGTGCCAGTGCTGGCGATTTTGCATGCGCAAACATGCAAACCACGATTAGGCTTTGCCATGAATTATTTTTGAACACAGACGTTCTAGAAGAATTCCTACGAACATAAATGTAACTGTGTAGAAACACGACTGCCTCAACCTTTTCAATACAAACATACATGCCTGCTGCACTCACTCAAAAGTAAACTGTTAAATCGTATTAAATTAGGCCACTGACATGTACACCATTATTGCCTGACTTTGTGTCTCTCTAGACACAAGAGTTATTTGCAGAGGTGGTGCTCATGTTCTCCCCTGCTGTGAATTAAAAAAAACATAAAGCGTAACCTTCGACATCCGGTGTATTAAGTAAGGGAAATGGCCGGAACCACCCCATAAGCGAGCAATGAAAATGAAGCCGTACTTGTCTTGCGAATCATTACAACCAAATTACTATCAGTAGGATATGCTTACCACAAATCTACGTCATGCAATATTAATTTTGATGCGTATTCATACAATTAAGCAGCCGTGATCACACCTAGATCACGTCATGTAAACCATGCATTGATGACGCGCGTGTCATAATTTCTACCATAGGACTTGTCCGTTATGTTTGTCGTAAACTATGGATGTAGTGTAATTTTCACAAATAAAGACTTAACCAAATAACGTGAAGAGCGCCATGATCACGGCAAGTTATTCCTGCTCCTTATACAAGGCATGTCACCAATTTCATATTTTTATCTGCCAGTTATATCCGTCATAGAGCCAAGCATGCCATAAAAATTTTATTTCAGATCCCGCTAACAAAACAGCCACTAGAGCACAAAGTCATGGGCAGCTAGATAAATGACCGCTTGCATGTTACGTGGCACAAAAATTGCTCAAATCAGCTCGACTGTAACTCAAACATAAGACTAAACAGACATGCAGGGCTCATGCTTGAAAAAGCACGTAAGGCAAGAATTCTGCCAACTCGCAAAAGCTGTTCCATATAAAGTCGGTAGGTACGCACCGGCGATCGCCATTGATCAGTCCCGATTCTGAGATACATATTGATGGAGTCGGCACGGTTTGTATAACGAAGTCAATTTGATTCGTCAGCTCGAGACGCCCCAAAATAACTCTGCAGATAACCCAACAGGAGCGAATAAACACTCCTGCGTTGCAGCCCAGGAGCAGACTGGTCACCAGACTCTGCCTGAAGATCCTGCGTCATGGATGTGAATAAACGCGCCGGACATTCAGTGTTTACGAAGAAAATGTTCTGACAGAGAAAACTTCCACCGACCTATGGGAAATGTGAGAAACGCGAAGGGCTACTGTCGCTAAGACAGAGATTGCCCTTTGGTGGCTGAAGACCATAATTATGCTGTCTCCCGCACCTGACGTCTGTAACAAAGAACGGTGCGTTGCGCAAGATTACAGCCCTGCCATCCCGCCAAAGAAGACCACGTCAGGGAATGTTACCAAGTCAGACGTCTTGGCCAACTCTTTTTTTCTAGCGCTGTGGGCAAAGGCAGCTACATGACAAACGCTTCAAGAGTACTATCTCCTAGACACACCTAAAAGAATAATCAAACCCGATGTGTAAACCCAGTACTGTTCTGAGCATTCATGCGTTGTTAGTATGAGTGGAAATCTTTGTTGCTGTTTTATTCATGGTGGTAGCTGTCGGCTTATATTGCAATCAAGTGAACCACCACTGACAGTAAGTGGGAAATGTACAGTTGCAGAAGCGTGCCTTGCGACAGGCTTTTAATACTTGTTATTTTATTTCACTCATGCTGTGGCAATAGCATCACAAGCCGAGTGCAAACAAAAAATTGATCGTTGGCAAGTGCGAACAAACCCAGGCAGAGCATTCGAGCTTTCAGCTGTTGCAGGAAAGTAGCTATATTTTTACAAATCAGTTTAGTCTAAAAAAATAACATTGTGTGAGCTAAGAGGAAAGGCATATAGAGAAAACTGAAAGCAGTCACTTCAGAGGGGCCAGCGGGGGAAGGTAATCAAGGTATGCATGAACTTGAAGCATTCGTTGTGCCGATGTGTTGCCATTGAGGTAAGACCAAGGAGGTTTAATAAGACCAAGGAGGTTTAATTTTTCAAGCCTTCTTGAGTAAGACTGAGACGAAAAAGATTAGAAGAGGCTGAAAGTTCATATCGTAAGAATGCTGAATAAAACGAATACCTACCATTTGAATGGACTCAATCTTGTCTATATCGTTTTTAAGGAATCGACTACGAGCTAACAATTCGAAGTCAAGGACTGAATACATTATTCTTTTGTACATGAGCAGTTTGCGAAAATCGCATGACGGGGTGGTGACAGTACGCTACGCGGCTGTCTTGTTTTGAGCGTTTGTTTTCGTTCGTGTTATTTTGCGGAAGGAAAATACAGAACGTCATTAACAGTTTGCTGTTAAGTCGGACGCTTTCTGTGGTCTCGTGAAGTGTGAGGGCCCACGGGACGGCTTTGTGCTCTCCCATCATGGATTACCACGTGCTCTAAATCACTAACTTCTTATTCTAACCCCCCCCCCCCCCCCCTCATTCGGTAGAGCTCAACCATGTGTGTGGCGTGACCACCCTTACGGCGAAACCAGGTCTCCTCCCCTCTCTCTCTACTCTTCGGCTCCCCCCACCCCTACTTACGTGTTGGTGGTGGTAGTGGTTAGAAGATGAGAAACGGCACCTAATTTCTGCAACCCGGTCGGGAGCACGGCGCAGTGCCTAGTCTTTACGTCTCGCAACGCCGACGCAAGCAGTGTCCACTCGCTTTCTCTCTCCCCTCACACTCCCATTGCGCAAGCGCGCCCTCTTCCCTCTTCTTCCACGCAACAGTATATTCAACTGAGCTGGCACTAATTACCTTAACGGAGGAAATTAAACAAGCCATTGATAGAGGGTTACTTGTGGGAACTGTGTTTATCGATTTGACGAAGGCTTTTGACACTATAAATCATCACGTACTACTTGCTAAACTGGAATCATTTGGTATGTCTGGTCCGCCACTAAATTTCATTAAGAGCTACCTCAGTAACCAGTCTCAAATGGTTCATGTTAATGGCCATCTTTTAACGCCTAGTTAATTAACGTTGGTGTTCCACAGGGATTAATTTTAGGCCCACTTTTATTTTTGGTGTTTATTAATGATCTACCTACCATTCTCACAAGGACCAAGTGTATACTTTACGCTGACGACACAACCAACTTTCAGTCATCTAAATCAGTTTTTTCACTTCAGTTTGACCTCACCACAGATTTACATAACATAACTTTATGGTCCCAGGCCAATTATCTTCAGATCAATGCTACTAAAACCGTGTTTGAGTTGTTCCATTCCCCGCGCATTTCACTTGACATACAACCTTCCCTTCACATTGGTAATACCGTCATAAACATTTCCAGTGAAGCGCGGTTTCTTGCCGTCATCTTAGATAGCGAACTAAAATTTTATAAACATGCAGCATCACTCGTTAAAAAAGATTGCATTTGGTATTCACGTTATCATCAAGACACGAACTCATTTTCCGCCTCACATCATACGTACTTTGTATTTTGCTTATATTCATAGCCATATTTCGTATTGCGTATCATCTTGGGCCAACACATATTTCACGCACATCGAACGTTTGCAACGACTTCAGATTCAAGCAGTTAGATTATTTACTTTCAGCCCATTTTACTTCTTCTGTAGCTCGTTGTTTCCTCAGCTTAACTTACTCCCATTAGGACAATTATTTTGTCATACAATGTCCATTGTTGCCTTTAAACTCATCATGCATGACATTTTTATCGCATGTATTGATCATCGTCACTTAACTAACAGTAACATCACCCGGTTTTCCCAGTGCAATAATCTTCTTTTGCCGCCCGTAAGGACAAACTACGGCAAGTTCTCAACCTTATTTACTAGCGTATTCATTTGGATTTCATTGCGTTTCGAATTGAAATCATCGCATAACATCCATATTTTCACTTCGCACAGCAAGAAATGTTACGTTCAAGAATTAATCAACTCATCCGATTTGTGTAATAACCTGGTAATAGCTCTCCACATTTCTGTGCGATTTTACTACTCCAATTTTCCTTTGCATGTTTGATAACACTGATAATGAAACGTGTTGCTATTGTCACGTAAAGTTGTTCATTATTATTGTTTTTTGTCTTCACTTGCTTTTGACTATTTCCTTGTTATTTTTCAATAGTGAGTATTACCATTATGTTGAGTATTGATCGTATTTTTATTTTTAATCAAGCTTATTCATTGTTACTCACAAGTCTATTGCTATATTTTTTGTAATTACCCTATCCATGTAGCCATAGGAGGTCCCCATGTCAGTTTCTCAGAAACTTTGGGACCTCCTGCTGTAATAACGCTAACCATGTCACTCAACTGAACTATTTAATAAACTTGACTTGACTTGACTTGAACCCTCTCTCGCCTCTCAACCTTATCGATGGCAGCGTCCGCTAGTCTACGCACACTCCCCTCTCCCTTTCTTTGGCATCAGTCTCAGCGTCGTTTACACCCTTATTAGGCACGCGCCCTTTGCCCCTCCTTTCCTAAGCTTCCCTCTCTCTCGCCTCTCAAAGCCGACGTATACAGCGTCTGCTAGCGAGTTTACTGATTAAAAAACCGACAGCTCGCACTGCACAACAGTTCACTGGTCACACCGTTTACATAGGCACTGGATCTTCATATCATACCAAGGTAATGTCAATGGGAGATTTGTGCGTTAACAATAAAAATTCGCAGCTTTGTGCTACCTCAGGTTTCTATCCTGCGCAATCCCGTGATGAGTGCCAGCGTCAACATCGCCGCCAGCGTATGCGTTCGTGCCCGCTGCTTCGCATCAACACATGGTCCCGTTTGGCATAAGACGGTGTATTATTTTTTGTACTCATCGCCTGGTGCAAAAATATGTCCAACAGCTACTCGTTAACCCAATCAGCGGTTGTGTTGAAGGACATACTAAAGACACAACGAAACAAGAGAAGGCCATCGCTCGCTATCAGACATTCTGTCTTAGGGATGATTATAAAGAACACTTATTGCCCTCAGACAAAATCAGCGTGCTTCAGTTTTTTTAGAACAATGATATCATAGCCAGTGCTCATTAACAGAAGATGATCAATGTATTGTTATTAAATATGAGGGAAGAAGAAAATATATATGGCATAGTTCGAAAGGAGGTTGAATGGAGACTGAAACGAGAAAGAACGGGAACACGAAATTCTCTATTGCAGCTAATAATATAAATAATGGGCGAGAGCATCACCAGGAGTACCTGTTTATAACGAAATTCATCATTTACAATGAAAAGGGACGTACTCTATGTTGGTTGAGTAGAAAGAGCTTGTTATCTCTGCTATTTGGCATAATACCATCAGAGCTCAGTAAGACGCCTTTGTTAGAAGCCCGGGTTGTCTTCCTCGTACCCCCGATTTTGACCATTTTTACACTGTTCAAGTGCTGTTCTTTCATCTGAAAGATAGCTCACGTACAAGAGCTTCCATAAAAAATTAAGTAGCTGAAATGTTTACTGCCACGCAAATAATGACATCACAATGAGTCATGTTAGCCGGCATGTCTCTGTTAAAAAGTATTCGCTCAGCTGATGTTATTTCTTTTTCATTCGCTTATAACGTGCGGTTATCACGTCGATGCCATTTCGTTATCTTTTTGCAGTTTTGTTGTGGTTACAATCACTGCGCGCGATTTGTTTCACTTCCTTTTTATCTGATCAATAGGTATTGGTAGAGGCATAAAGCTTTGCTTTTCGCATGTGAATACGTCCCTTTTTTCGCCAATACAAGGCTACTAAAGATTACTTCACTAGTTATTGCACAGCTAGAGTTTGTTTTTTATTCATATGTGAAATTCGTAAAAATCCCAAATTGAATTTGCTTTTGCCTGCTTCGTATATCTTCCTGAGTACCAGCTACGGCGATTTGTCCAATATATGGTCATCAAATACTTCATCACTACAAAAATCTCAACATGTTTTCTTCCTCGAAAACCAGTTGTCCAATATTTTGGACATATACTAATGCCCTCTATGAAGTTTTGTCGATATTGCGCCAGGAGATCTCTAAACAAAAAAGAAAACATAGTGGCATTCAAGAGAGCAGCAATCTAGAAGTTTAACGGCAAAAATTAAGGTCCACTGTTTTGTAGTTTTTATTATTTGTTAAATTTTCAATAATAACTTACGGTAATTCCAGAAAATGTCACAATTGTTTTTTTCAGTAACCTTGCTTTGCGTTGCTTCAGACCCAGTACTTAACGCTTTATTTAAATTTCAGCGTCCAAATAATTGGACATCACACCATACCAAAATCGTGGGCATCGCGAAAATGATAAGCTTCACTTTTTATTTCGTCATCTACACGCCCATTTGTGAAAGTTTCCGGAATTTCTGTGGACCAAAGTCCAACCCGGAAGTCGGGAGTGATGCGTTGTGGGGCAGATTCGGTGGGATGACCAAGAACAGGCCGGTGATGAAAGCAGGAGTTCCATTTATAGGAAATTTGAAAAAAGTGATTTATTTACATTTAGAGAAAACGTTCACAGGTCTTCGTTGATCCGGCACCCTCCATCTCGGCTCTCTCGGGCTTCACTCCTCTCTCGTTACTTCGGTCCATTTCACGAAAGGCAGGGGCGTCTCACAGTAACAGAGAGGATCAAGGGGTGTCAATCGTCAACACGGAGCCCGACTCCCCCTCAGCTCGAAGGGCATGATTGCTCAGTTCCGTTAAGTCGACTCTTCTGCTTCCAGAAACAGCCGCTGCATTCCGCGGGGCTTAGTTGTGGCGCCAGCGTGCTCGTCTCGAACACCTCACTGGCAGCGGGACGCAACAGGAGGTTATAGTGTTCGTGTGGCATCGTTTGAAAGCGCTACCAATCGCCCTTGCGACACTCAGTGCTTCTAGATCGTCACCTACATTTCAAAACCAAAACATTGTTCAGAATCGAGCTTTACAGACGGAATGCCTCAAGAATGTCCTCTTGAAACAGCAGGAAATTAGACACAGACAAATAGAGACTCATGATATGGGGTCTCATCTCTTTGGATAATGACAAACAAAATGTTGAAAACACCCAATTTTCATCACTGCAAGAAAGGGCAACTGCAAAGTAAATTACTTTATTTTACGATCATGCTTTCAAAAGAACATTAAGTAAGATCGGCTCATTTGCTCCCCGTGTGGATGAGATTAAGTATTGCGTTAACATGAGTAATTGCGTTAGTATCAGTAATAACGCGTTTTATAACAGCAAAAAAAAAAACAGGTGTCACATAAAGCGAATTCCGCAACGAAAGAATCGTTGAATGCTCCAACTCTTTACAAAGTGTGGTCTAGTCTATCTATACCAAAATAGTGCACCAAATAGCATACCAAAACTAGTGAATTGTGGCGACTGCAAAATCTTCTGCCATATTTCTTCATCGTCGTTAGCCACAGCTAAAAAATGCACAAAATTGCTATCAAAAGTTCAGCGGGTACCATGCTTTTTCGAAGAACGAGGATGACATAGTGAATGGCTGCCTACTGCAAAATGAAGTGGGTACCATGCAAATGAACTTGCAGCAGCTACCCAAAGTGCGTTAAAAAAGGGCTCTGAAAGGCCGCTCTTCCAGCCTTCGCTGTTACAATGCTGCACGTTTCACGCAGCCCTGGCGATTTTGTTTTTGTTTCTTTGATGTCACTCACCGAAGCATTTGTTCTGTTCTTCAACGAAGAGACCCCACAATGTTAAACTCCCCTTGTGGTTTTCATGCCGCAACAGGGTGGGCTCCGTCAGAAATGACGTGACACTTTCTAGCTTGTCGATGAGGTTCCAGTCGTTGTACCGGCTCAGCCTTTTGTAATGAGTTAGCCATTCGTCCAAAACTTCCCTTACACTTCCTGTTAACAGGCGTGCTTCGGTCCTTAGGTGCAGCCAGCGTTGACCATTGCGTTGTTGAGTCTCGACCTTCGCACTACAGTATTTAGAGTGTTGTCGGTGCGAGACCAGCAAGACGGCAGCTTCAGTGAAGTTCAAACAGTTGAAGCTCTGAGGTTCGTGGACGTCGCGTACCCGGCACCTCCAACACTGTTACGTCTAAGAAAGAATTTACTCCGACACAATCGAACACTGCACGCGAAAGTATTGAATGAGTGCACCCCCAAAATTGATTTCTTGATTGAATGCAACTATGTCCTTTCGCACAGCACCAAGTGATACAAATTTGTTAAAAACTTGAAATGGTAATTATCATCATCATCAGCCTGACTACGTCTACTGCAGGACAAAGGCCTCTCCCATGTTTTGCCAGTGAACCCGGTCCTGTGCTTGCTGCTGCGAATTAACACCCGGAAACTTCTTAATCTCATCTGCCCACCTAAACTTCTGTCTTCCCCTAACCCGCTTGCCTTCTCTGGGAATCCAGTTAGTTACCCTTAATGACCAGTGGTTATCCTGTATGGGTGCTACATGCCCGGCCCATGTCCATTTCCTCTTCTTGATTTCAGCTATGATGTCCTTAACCCCCGTTTGTTCCCTAATCCACTCTGCTCTCTTCTTGTCTCTTAAGGTTACACCTACCATTTTTCTTTTAACTGCTCGCTGCGTCGTCCTCAACTAAAGCTGAATCCTCTTTGTAAGTCTCCAGGTTTCTGCTCTGTAGCTATGTACCGGTAAGATACAACTGTTATATACCTTCCTCTTAAGGGATAGTGGCAATCTCCCTGTCATATTTTGAGAGCACTTACCAAATGTAATCCACCCCACTCTTATTCTTCTAGTTACTTCAATCTCGTGCTTTGGCTCCGTGGTTATTACTTGCCCTAAGTAGACATAGTCTCTTACAACTTGAAGTGCACTATTACCTATCTCGAAGCGGTGCTCTTTTCCTAGGTTGTTGTACAATACTTTCGTTTTCTACAGATTATTTCAAGACCCATCTTTCTGCTTTCCTTGTGTAACTCTATGATCATGAGTTGCAATTCGTCCCCTGAGTTTCTCAGCAATGCAATGTCATCGGCAAAGCGCAGGTTCCTAGGGTACTCTTTATTAACTCTTATCCCTAACTGTTCCCATTCTAGGCTTCTGAAAACCACCTGTAAGCACGCGGTAAATAGCATCGGGGAGATTGCTTCCCCCTTGATTGGTATTCTTTTGCTTTCTTTATGAAGCACTATGGTAGCAGTTGATCCCCTGTAGATTTCTTCGAGGATGTTTATATATACTACATCGACGCCCTGATTCCGCAGTGTCTGCATGACGGCAGATATTTCTACTGAATCAAACGCCTTCTCGTAATCTATGAAGGCTGTGTATAGTGGTTGGTTATATTCTGAGCATTTCTCTATTAACTGATTGATAGTATAAAAGTGGTCGATTGTTGAGTAGCCTGTTCGAAATTCTGGTTGTTCCTTTGGTTGATTGAATTCAAATGTTTTCTTCACTCTGTTAGCAATTACCTTTGTAAATAGCTTGTATACTACAGAGAGCAAGCTGATCGGCCTATAATTCTTCAAGTCCTCTTCATCTTGTTTCCTATGTATTAAGATGATGTTAGCGCTCTTACAAGACTTTGGTACTCTTCCCGTCAAGGGACATCTCGTAAACAGGGTGGCTAGTTTTTTTAACACAATCTGTCCTCTATCTTTCAGCAGATTTGACGTTACCTGATCCTCACCAGCAGCTTTGCCTCTTTTCATGCTCTCCAAAGCTTTTCTGACTTCTATCATTACTGGTGGGGTGTCATCTGGGTTGCTGCTAGTTCTTATAGTATTAAAGTCGTGGTTATCCCGGCTACTGTACAGATCTCTGTAAAATTCCTCCGCTATTTTAACTATCCTATCCATATTGGTAGTTATTTTGCCTTCTTTGGCCCTTAGCGTATACATCCGATTTTTGCCTATCCCAAGTTTCCTCTTCACTGCTTTGACGCTTCCTCCGTTTTTCAGAGCGTGTTCAATTCTCTCCATGTTATACCTTCTCACATTGCATACCTTACGCCTATTAATCAACCTCAAAGCTCTGCCAGTTTTATTTCGTCTGTTGTACTCGAGACTTTCATGATTTGACACTTCCTAATGAGATTCTTCGTTTCCTGTGAAAGCTTGCCAGTGGCCTTTCTAACTACCCTGCCCCCAACTTCCACTGCAAACTCCGTAATGATACTCGTCTGATTATCATTCATTGTATCTACGCTAAGGTTGGTTTCCTCACTAAGAGCCGAGTACCTGCTTCGAAGCGAGACTCTGAATTCCTGTATTTTACTCTCAGTGCTAGCTCATTATTTGGTTTCTTGCGTATCAGTTTCTGTCGTTCCTTCTTGATGCAGTGACCATTCTAGAGTCACTGCATCGTACCTTTCCCACCACTTCCACATCCTGCCTGATGCCGTTAAAGAACCCCAGGTGGTCAAAATTTCCGGAGCCCTCCACTACGACGTCTCTTATTATCATATGGTGGTTTTGGGACGTTAAACCCCACAAATGATCCTGCACGATGCCTGGGTGTGCACTCATTAGAAAGTCTACTTTGTTCTTTTTCGACATTAGGGCTCCTCCATGTCCACTTGCGGTTTCCTCGTTTTCGGTAGAAGGTATTCGAAATCCGCAAATTATTGCGTTGTGCGAATTCTACTAGTAGCTCTCCTCTGGGGTTCCTAGTACCGATACCATATTCTCCTACTGCCTGGTCTCCAGCCTGCTTCTCACCCTAACTTTGCATTATCTCCCATCAGTACAGTGTACTGCGTTTTTGCCTTGCTGATTGCCGATTCCACGTCTTCATAGAAGCTTTCAACTGAAGCGTCATCATGGCTGAATGCAGGTGCGTTAGCCTGTACCACCTTCATCTTGTATCTTTTTGTTCAGTTTAATTACGATACCTACCACCCTTTCATTATTGCTATAATATTCCTCTATGTTGCCAGCTATGTTTCTGTGAATTAGGAACCCCACTGCCAGTTCTCTTTTGTCAGCTAAGCCCCTATAGCAAAGGATGTGCCCATTCTGTAGCACCGTATAAGCCTCATCTGTCCTCAGAGCCTCACTGAGCCCTATTATATCCCATTTAACACGCTCTAGCTCCTCGAATAGTGCAGCTAGACTTCCCTCACGAGATAAGATTCTAGCGTTAAACGTTGCTACGTTCAGGTTCGAATAGCGGCCTGTCCGAATCCAGAGATTCTTAGCACCCTTTTCTGCATTGAAGATCTGACCACCGCCGTGGTCAGTTGCTTCGCAGCTGCGGGGGACTGAGGGCCGCGAGTTATTTGACGTATTCATGTGGGAGGTAGTGGCCAGATGCTGCACCACGGTGGCTAATCCTTCTCTGGTGAGGGAGTGCCTTCCCGGTGGTGGTTGCCGGTGAGGCCGGACCCCAGGCCTCTTAATGCAGTTTCATCACCACGCGGATTTTTTTTATCCGGTTGGGCACTGCGTGGCACCGGGATTTGAACCACGGGCCTCTTGCGTGCGAGGCGGATGCTCTAACCACTACGCCATCATTGCAAAGTGGTAATAGAAATGTTTCAAATCATCTATTAGAATATTTCACAATAAAAAAGACTAATCTCTTTATTGACAATGTTTGATATTGATAACCTTTGTGTTAATTTCATTTTAATAAATAAAAAGAAGAGGACTAGTTGTTAAAAATATTTTTTTTTAATTCAATGAACTTAGCATTCGAATCGTCTCATCTTTCGCAGGAAATCGCACACGGCCTCGCAAACGCTTTTGTGGCTAAAACCCAGCACGGTAGCCCTAAAGGAAAGAAGAACCGGAAGAGATAAATTTAATCTGAACCTCCGAATCGTTTCGTCTAAAGGTCTTCTCCTCTATTTGGAGAATAATCTGCACTTCAGAATGAAATGATGCAGAGATTCACTCTCATTGCAATGGAGGCACAAAGGCGACTGCACCAGGGACACCTGTGTAGGTAAAACTTTAGGGGGGGGGGGCACTCGGCATCGTATTCTGGTAACTGACATCTCGGCCCTTCTGAAAGAGCACTATCGATTTTTTTCATCGACAATTGAGGTGAAGATACTCAGAGGCTGACAAAGCAGACTTAGCGAAGTTGCCCATCGTGGCAAATGTTCAGAATTGCGCCGCAGTTAGAAACGCCAACGTCGGCAAAATAGACATGATAGGCCCTTACGAGATGCAAGTGTGATTGCATCCGCATATTCATTGAGAGGCATACTCTTGTGACCTAGCTAGTACCGACACCTAGCTAAAACACGTATATTACTTGGAATAAGGGAATAAAATACTTCTAAAGAATTCCAAATTTCGATGAAGCTAACGAGTAACACAGAGATAGACTCTCTGTTCGAATGGTGGCTTTTGATATTGATAAGGGTAGTTTTCGTAAGGCTAAAATAGTGGCAAATAAATCTGCATTACAAGTAGAAGTTAAGCCGGGTAAACGAATTCAAAAAGAACAATCCAGAGATGATGATGAAATCACCACCCCTTCCTTTTCTTCACATACTGAAGCATCACTTTCCATAACTGCAGGCGTTTCTAAGCGAGACAGATGGTGTTCCCAAATGAAATTTGAGCATCTACTGCGCAAATGTTTGAATTCTTGGGAAGACATCATAAAATCTATTCTACTTGTTTGTACACACCGTCTTATGGTTGGTAATTTAGGGAGCTTCACTTTAATGGTTTCAACCGTTTCTGTCCGAAATTGACCTGCGGTCACCATAATCTCTACCCCTGATGAGCGAAAAATTGCGTTGGTTGAATAATAAAAATGTAGTGCGATCTTCTCAATGGCAAAATCGGGCCAAGTCCATACAGTGTCGGCAGCTACAAACACGTACATACACAAACCCAGTCATCATACACCACATATATCCCGACATCTATCGTTCCAGTCTATGCGAGTACTTTACTACCATACTACCAGAGCCACTCTTGACCGCATCCTATGGGAATGTCCAGCATTAGTCAGATATTCTAGGGTCGCGGCCTCCAACGAAGACCTTCGGGCGCGTTGGCGGACTGCGCTGCTCAGTTAGGGTCGGGACAAGCAACTTTGGGCGATGCAGCAGGCCAAGGAAGCTGCCCGGAAAAAGTCTCTCCGTTAGCTCCTAGGTGGGAGCCTAGCCCTGCAATCTGCCGGAAAGCCTGAATAAAGTCTACAACTCTCTCCTCAATGGCTATGCATATAGCTTCCGGAATGTACACACCTTGATGACAGGACGAACGTCCTTCATCTCTCCAACGTCTCTGTTCTCCGCTACACAGATTCAGATACCGAAATATGGTGGTAGCACTCTCGATGGCAAGGCAGCAAGTTCCCCCAGGTCCGTTTAATGGCATCATGGTAGTAAGAGCTATGAAGACAAACCTTATTGTCTGACCTGCCGTCGTATTCAGGGCAGCGAAAAAATCTAAAAAAACACGGAAGCAAAGCGTAAGCGTGTGTACACCACGCACCGTCCGCTGTCAAAGAATTCCCTCTTGTTAGGCGCGTCATCTTTCACGCACAACATCAGTCTAGCTCCTGTCACAGAGGATTCGTTCTGTCGAGGTCTTCTCAGAATCCTATTGCCCATAAAGAAATGCAGATCTCCAGAGGAAAAAGAAGTACGGTAAATATACCGTCAGATTCTTTATTTATTTAGTAGCGTCGCTACCCTGAGACAAATGCTGCTGTGAACGAAGGCCGGTGACTTCTGACAGTTGTCCCTTTCCTCTGATCAACGGAGACAACGTTGGGCAACCTAAGCCTAGTGCAAATATTCATCGTTCTTCTTGCTTTCAAATATTGAACTTTACGTGCGCCAGCACATCAGTACAGAAAGTTGTAGTAGACATTAAAAAAAGTCGTTGACCCATACTTGCTAGAGTTTCTGTATAATTCATGAAATTCAGCGAGATGCGGAAGAAATACAGCCGTCAAAACTAAATTTAGAATTTGAATTTTTGACGAAGGGACGCTGCAAAAGAATTGACAGTGCGGTGGTAAATAAAAATAGTTACAAAAATATCAGAAAACTGGAGTAGAGTGGCATTTGTGTCATATTATTCCGTTTACACATGTACACATAACTTTTTGTAACAACTTTTGGTGTGTCTGTGGATGTTGTGTTCTGTCGCAATGTTCTGTTGGATTGTAATTGATGTTCACTGTCTGTGAGAATAAATTTCTCTAAACACAGCAACTTTTTAGATTTAATGAGATGTACATTGAAGGCCACATGCAGTTCTATCCCAGAAACAAATAAAACGGTGTGTGTAAAAGAAGAATAAAGAAATAAAGAATTATTTTGTGATTAGAAAACGTAGTGCACACTCCAGGTTGCAAACATGTTCTTTTCATCAAAAGCTGACGTCCTCGGGCGTTTTTTCTATGATAAATCTTTCCAAATGTAGACGACGTAAGAAATAGGTCGGGCCTGTCTGCCCACGACAGGATTATCGGCAATGCCGCCTAGGGGAGAACGCAGTTCGTTGCTTTGGGGTCAATCCCAACTTCAAGGGGCCGTAACAAAAGCGCAGGAGCAAATATCTTGACAAGCAAGATGAGGACGCTACATTTAAAAGAGGACGAGGTTATCACCTGAAAATTGCTGACTTGGGGCCCGTGACTGATGCCCCTTATTTGTAGTTTATGTTAACAAAGATCTCAAAAAAGGGGGTAGGACTCTTCTGTGAGCGTGGGCTTAGTAAGTGAAATTATGAAAAACAATGGGGAGTGTTATTCGCGAAGTTCCCCTATTTATAAATGGTCGCTTACTAGCACACATACAAAAGAAAGAAGGAAGCAAGAAGAGGACGATATATCTTTGTTGCGCTCGTCGTTGTATGCGTTATATTAAGGCGCACCTTAGCAGTTTTACGTTCAAGCCAGCTACACAATTCCACACAACTGGCGGGTATGGTACGCGAGAAAACCCGGGGCAAAAAATAAAGAAGGGAAGAAGCGCACTACACAATCACAGACGAACAACTGTGTGCCAATTTGTTGCAACCACAACAATGCACAAAAATCTAAACGAGAATAGAACAAATCATGCCACATGTGTCACATATCATATGAACGAGGAGTCAACAACCAGATCGTGCGCAACGTGACAAGGTAACGACGCTATAGACCCATATATATATATATATATATATATATATATATATATATATATATATATATATATATATATATATATATATATATATATATATATATATATATATATATATATATATATATATATATATATATATATATATATATATATACATATATATATATATATATATATATATATATATAGAGAGAGAGAGAGAGAGAGAGAGAGGGTTATTTGACTGACTTAATTTTAATGACTTTGAAGGAAGAAAAGTGGGAAAACAGATAACTTGCCGAATCTAACCTGCGACCTTCGCATAGCGCGTTCGATGCTCTACCATGGCGGCTAACCCGCCAGACAATTTATTCGGTATATATGCGAATTCAACGTGGGAGTGTCAGCCATTGGCGGGGAATGCAGCACACTCTTTAAAAACATGTTTGGCGTCACGTAGCACGTGAACTTACTGCGACTTGGCAGCCGACCAAAAGTCCCTCGTATACATACAACCTGAAGGCACTAAAAGTCTGCCAGTCCGAGGCCCTAATTATTGAATTAGGCAAAGAGGTGTATCCTTAAGAGCTCGTTTTTGTATTTTGTTCCACGCAGTATTACTGAGATCTAACAGACAATAATGCGAGGGAAGGTATAGAGAAAGGTATTAAACCGAATTCTAATGTGACTGGTAAAAAAGAAAAAGGGGTTAAAAGCTAACTTGCTGTCGGCAGAAATCAAACCTGCAACCTTCGAATAACGCGTTCGATGCCCTACCACTGAGCTACCGCGTCATGTGGAGTACGCTTGGATGGTCGTCGAACTGAACCAACAGGTACTCAGACTGAGATAATTTCGTCACCAGGCGGCATGAACATGATCGATTGATTGATTGATATGTGGGGTTTAACAACATAAAACCACCATAAGATTATGGTAGACGCCGTAGTGGAGGGCTCTGGAAGTTTCGACCCCCTTGGGCTCTTTAATGTGCAACCAAATCAGAGCACACGGGCCTACAACATTTCCGCCTCCATCGGAAATGCAGCGCCGCAGCCGGGATTTGATTCCGTTATCTGCAGATCAGCAGCCTAGTACCTTAGCCACTAGACCACCGCGGCGGAGCGTGAACATGATCTAGTTCATCCACTGAAAACCATATGAAAAAATTTGGCAGATCTCACGTACAGTGAGAATAGATGATATGCGAAGCACGAATGAGAAATGTTGATATGCCACTTTAAAACCAGCACACTGTAACGAGTTGGAGGTACATGTTGCCGTACATGACTTCGGTGCCATGACTATCATGTTTGGATGTGTCGCTTACCTTCGTCATCAATTCACGTCACGTGATACCAAATTTTGTATATGTGGAGCCAGCGAAGCGGCAGCGAGCACGCTACGAGTGTGATATGTTGTCATGTGCTCAAATGACACGCGTGTCAGGATTATCATGTTTGCACCAATCCTATATTTCGCCATCCATTCACGTCACGTAACACCAAATTTGGTATACGTGTAGCTGGCAAAACGGCAGTGAGCGCATCATGAAGGGCCCAATATACTCCAATGTAGCGCTTACGTGTGCGCACGCTGGGCACAGTTACGCTACGTTATAAAAACGGGAACACTCTGGCGTAAGTCTGACGCCAGGCGCGACCAGCGTCCGTCGGCGTGGCCCGACGGACCCAGCGCGAAATGCGACATGCGGCATTTCGCACCGATGCGTTGCTAAGACAACACTGCGTCTCCCTCTTTTTGTGACGGAGGGACACCGGACGCGCTGAAACGCGCATGCGTTAAAGCAACGGAGCGTGGCGCGCACCTGCGAATGTATGGCAGGACCGGCACCTGGCGTGGCAACGCCAGCGTGACGCGACGAAATGAACGCCGGCGAGCACGCGCAACGCGTCACGTCGAAATGCATTGACGCCTTGACTGTATTTTGTAGTCATGTTCTCACATGACACACATTTTATGGTTATCTTGTTTGCACCAGTCACATACTTCGTAATTCATTGGCCTCACGTAATACCAAATTTGGCATAAGTGAGGCTATCGAAACGGCCACGAGCGCATCATCAGTGTGGCATGTAGTCGGGTTGTTACAAGACACGCATGTCGTGATTATCATGTTTGGATGTATCATTCACCTATGTCGTCTGTTCGCGTCGCGTAATACCGAGATTGATAAATGTGAAGCTTGCGAAACGGCCTCGGAGTGCATCAAGAGCGTAGCATGTAGTCATGTTGTCACGTGACACGCATCTCATGTTTATCATGTTTTCACCAGTATCATACCCGGTCGTCCATTCCCGTATTGTATTAGGAAATCTGGTATAAGTGAAGCTAGCGAAACGGCCGCCAGCGCATCATGAGCGTGACATGTAGTTACGTTGTTACATGACACACATGTCATGCTTTTCATGTCAGAGTCTGTCGGTTGTGTTCGCTATGCAATCACGTCATAGCATACCAGTTTTGCAACATGCCACGTGAACTAAACTACCGCAAGAGCTGCGGGACTAAAAAATGTAAATCACGACATTCATGACATACATATCAAAATTTTCATGTTCTAACTAGTCAAATATGTTCTTCATAAAGCCGTGTTATGCCATACCAAGTTTGGTATCGAGAACATGAACGAAACGGGCAGGAGAGCTAAAAGTCGTAGGCTGCTAGATAGATAGATAGATAGATAGATAGATAGATAGATAGATAGATAGATAGATAGATAGATAGATAGATAGATAGATAGATAGATAGATAGATAGATAGATAGATAGATAGATAGATAGATAGATAGATACGCTAAATGTTGCCGAAGTTCGCCAAGAAATGCGTCGCATTTAAAACGAAAGCATCAGTACATGAAGTGAAGCAATACCTTGCACATTGACAAATCGAGTCACCTATCACAACAAACGACGACGATCCATTAGTTACTGGGGCGGCTTCATGATAAATAAGCATAACTAAATTGCGGGGAAGCTTTTGTAGAACTTTGAGCTCCTTATGAGAAAAAAAATCCTTATTAGACGTCTCCTAAAGATTCAGCCACCATACATACGGCAAACGTTGCTTACTTCACTACGGGAACGTGATCGCAAAAACACGCGTACAAGAATGTAAGTACTAACGGAAGCCTTCTGATTACCTTTGCTAAAGTAATGAGCAGGTTTCCCGCCTATGGCGCTTCTGTCTGCCGGCACTAGCCAAATACCTTGCCTCTCGTACTTATGGCACGAAATATACACCTCAGAATATTAAAGTGGTCGCCTGAGAGGCAGTTTAAAATTTGGTGTACGAGATATTAATTGTAGTGCTTACAGCCTACTGTACGACGCCATGCAAAACTGATTATGGTCATTCGGCTGCATTAGAGACTTGGCAATGAGTACGCGTTGTGCGGAACATAGTTGTGGGTACGTGAACAGGACGAAGTTGCCACTTTTTATAAACTGGCGAAACACACGAACTCACCTTATGATAATCAAATAATAGTTAAATGCAAAGCTATTTAAACTATCATCAAAGAAGCTGTGGTAACTCAACTGGCACGAGATATGTCTAAGACAAGTGGGATAGTGGGCTGTTCAAGAACTTAGGGTACACAATGTTCCAGATTCTTCTGAGCTCTATCATGCCTTAAACGCCGAATAATATTTTACATGTACAGTATAACCTTGTAGTACTATTAGCAATTTATTTATCTAAGATAAAGCAAGCCTTTGTTGACATAGAACAGATTTTATGGTTAGTCCAAATAAAAACACTTTCTTGGAAACTGGACAATAAAGCATAAAGTTTGTGACGCGATATTAATAAAAGCGCATTTTATAGAAATTTCGCCGCCGTTGTAGACGTTGGCGTCATTCGTTTGAAGCGAAAGATCATCTTGTCCATCACTGAGGAATCTATAGTGCTGCAAATAAAATAAATGATAAAAATGTTCAAGTCCGAGTGTCGAAAGAATTATGGTCGTGTGTGTGCACAGCAAGCAGATGTTCTACCACAGAGCCACGGTATTTACTGAAGCTACTTTGGAAAAGATAACTATATGAATCTCATGAAGGGGAAGGAGTGTCCTTAATGCATCATGTACTGCGTGGCAGAAGCGTGGCAAAACGCGTGAGAGAAGCAACGAGTAGGTGTCTTAAACGCCCGCGCTCAATAAGAAGCGCTATCACTTATTTACCCACCATCAGCAGCTCAACCATCAACGAAGTGAATAGTTGCGTAGAACCGCGTATTGCCCCGTGGACGCGTGGTGGCTCTGTCACTGATGAACAAGTTGAACATTTATGACGTTGTGTAAACTTAACGATTGTCCTTACAGTAGGTACTCAATGTTACTTTGAAACGACCAATGTTTCGCACACAGTTATTATTTTACTTACGGCACGGTTGAGGCACGCACACCGAAGCAAGGCAGGCCAGCAATTCTGAAAGCGATGGGCAAGAAGTCTGGATACTCTCTCACGATCTCTTTTTGAAGGCGAAGCTGAAGCATCCTCAAATTTAGCGGCGAAGCTCCTTGTTGATTCACCTGGTCGGTCATCCTTCCATCCGGCGTGGCCAGCTTATCCACGGAGTAAATGGTCATGAGTGGGGTGAAGTGTTCAATGCGTGCTCTAGTGTGATAGGAGCGATGGGCAGACGTACAGTCAGACGTACATCCGTAAATATAAACGGGCAGGCAGGCAGGGAGACCGACCGACTGACCGACCGACCGACCGACAGGACAGACAGACAGACAGGCGGAAGGACGGATGGGTGGTTGGCGATACATGCACGGACACACGGATGGGTGAACGTACGCTTCGCCCCACTCATCATCATTCAATCCGTGGTTATGCTGTGATTTTTTTTATGTCTCAAAGACAAGAGATTTCAGGAATTCTAACAATGTTTAGAGGTACCAACAACGGAATATATTGCTTGTTGTTGTACCTGATGATAGTAAACTTTTCTCAAGTCGAATATCCAGCTGGTGCCTAACATTGCATGCTGAAGCGAAAACGGTGCTATAAGGTCGGTTTTGATGAAAACACGTGAAGTGCAGTATCGTGAGATTTATCTGAATTGATTCATTTTTACAACAGGCAAGCATCAATTACTTTGAAATTCCGCTTTTTTTAATTTGACCTAGACTTGTTGAAGAAACTAAGGAGGTAATTATTGATAATATTCTTCTCTCTTATAACCAACATTATTATGTTCTGTTTCTTAAGAAACTTAATGACATATACCTGGTTATGCCAAAACCTTAAAAGAGTAATACTATGATTGCACCCTGACAGGACATTACCGACAAATGCAAGAGAACAAACATTCGAAAGTATTAAATAAGCGCTGAAATATTATTCGGACCGCACAAGTATATACCACTGAAACAAACAGTTTTAGGTATAGTTTAACAAATATGAAGATACCAGTGAGGGTATGATGTTAGCAGGGAAAGCCTACAGTATAAAAAACATTAAAATTCAATACTGGCGTTGTGCAGCTCGATGCAATTGCCTTCTCCACTTTCACTGTGCTCAATGCGAGGCGACCAGTCTTGTGTGGATAGATATTTCGAAAACTAGACATCTAGCGCATTGTTTGGTAAAAACGAATAATAATCTTAATTTGCCGGAAGGAGCAAACCTGTCAGCTTCACTCACATAAGACCTGCTAACTGCCTATACTAGCGTTAATAGTGGAAATGTGAGTATGATCCTGGTCTGACCTAGTTGATGGTAGAGGTTTATAACTCAAGAACTTCTTCGCACGCATTCAGCTAGAACGAAGAACAAGGGTCTCCTGTTTTTTTTTTTCATTTGTCCTCGTTCAATTTGCAGCTAGAGGTTTCCTCAGTTATTAAGTATGAGCAATACCGCAGCACGTATTACTGTGGAGCATATTTTCCACATATCCACGGAGCGGATGAGCGGAATGTTTCGTCTGACTCTCATGGTCTCGTAGCAGATATTCCTTGGTTCATTTAGCGCAAATAACACCAGCTTTAGAACTTTACAGAGAATATAAATCAACAAGATTATCATCCCGCAAGGAGCACTGAAGAGGGTGAGTGAGTGAAACAACTTTAGTTGGTCCACTCCACAGTAGTCGCGAGTTAAGACGACAAAAAAAACACATCTTTGCACGTCAATAAATTATTTGTTCACACTATAAAAAACACCACCTGGGTGATTCCACAAATATCGAACAAAGCATGGCTGGTCTACCTTTTCAATTTCTTTCAAAATTTCATATATTGTTGCGTGATCAGTATTAAGAAGAGATCCGCTATCGGTTTCGCTGTAAAAATGTTTTTGAGGCACAGTAAAATAAGTCAACAATGATGAAAAGGTGGAGTGCCGCCCTCTCCTGCTCTGCTTATTTTTTTAATTTGCTGACGAATCACACAAAATATATTAAACTTACGTGCCTCAAGTTTGTTTGACTGCATATAGGCGGACTGGCACTTACGTTCAAGAGCAGGTACGCGTGGCACTGCAGCTCTCCTTCATTATTGATTTACTGTGCGTCGAAGAAATTTTTACATTAAAAACCATTGTGGTCTCTTTCTACTTATCAGACAACAACATATAAAAATTTCAAAGAAGTGTAAAAGGTCGACCAGCCATGCTATGTTCGATCTTACGTGAAATTACCAGCCTTTGCTGTGTGAAGATCATTATTAGGCGAAAAAGCTCGCAAAAAAATGAGGATGGTAACACCTCCTTGAAGTTGTCACACGTTTTGCGGTGATGTAGCTACATTGATGACATACAATGATTGATATGTGGGTTTTAACACCACCTTAACAGACTTCGACGGGAAATTTGAAAGTGAAAGTTTCGACATTATTTTTAAGTGTGAATACACTTTATAAGCGACCCCAAACCATCCACCGCCGTCGGCGGCGTCCGCAGTCTTCTCTCTATCTTTAAAAGAAAGAGGACTTGGCGGGCCGCAGCGTGACGCTCTACCGAATAAGCCACGGACGCGACGCTGATATCGGTGTCAGTAACGCGCCTTATACCCCCTCCCTTCGCTCGCTCCTATACTCTCCTCGCTCGCTGCAGCTGCGCGCGAACCCCTTTCTCTCGCGCGCCCGCCTTCTCTCTCAGTCTCCCGTCGAGAGCGGGTCGTGAAGGGGAGTAAAGTTAAGATCCGTTGGCATTCGCCAGTGAGTTAACATAGACTCCCTCGTGTGATCAAATTGCGATTCCCAGGAACCATTACACCATAAGGCACCATAGTGTGATTGATAAATATAAAAGTGCGAATTAATAAATACCTCTCATAGCATCACCCCGTGTATTCGCACTTAACCATGTTCACCCTCGGGGAAATGCTTGGAAGTTTTCTCACTTGTTATCACAAATGAATGTGAGGGACATCAAGGACACTAAAGCTTTCACAGCGCGATTTAGGGTGCTCACTGCAGGGTAACGGATGACGATGTCAAGAGGAAATGTTGGTTCTTGGCAAAACAACAAAAACTGGAGTGTAATCGGTTGTACCATATCACCAATCATTGTAGGGAAGATATCACGTACGGCAAAGCAAGATCTCAGTCGGAGTGGTTAGAAGAAACATACTTAGCGAGAATGCCTGTAAACGTTGCATTCAGACAGAGCCGTGAGTTCGTTGGTCTGCAGATTGTATGATGTAGTGAGCTTGTGGCTTGTTTCACAGGACTACAAGATGTTGGCTTTGACCTTCGATAAAAAGGTGCCGCAAAAGTAGAGTGTACTAGAAGTGTTGAGTGGCGTGACCGTGCTTCGCCGCCTGATCCTTTCGGCGTTGCCCACAGCGGAGGCGCTGCAGTCGAATGGTACTGGAAAAGCCGCCCTTCACGAGCAGGAACTGCTACGCGCTTCGGCTCCTCCATCGCGCTTTCTTGATGCAGATTTCCTCGTGCGTGCCCATCATTCATGTCTAGCACATTATGTCATAGCCCTTGAAGTACGACACGCCACTCTTCTGAATTTATTCTTCATAAAAGCCCCTGTGAGAGATCGAAAATAACTCGGAAAGGGCCCGTCTTATACCGATTTCTTCTGTCCTAACTTTTTCTTCGTTGTTTAGGCGTCTACAATATGACGAAGAACTGAGCCAATTTATTGGAAGTTAGCTGTTCTCAGAAAGCTGTAAGATCAAAAACCAATACCGCGTCAAAGGCACGCAGAACCAAGAAGCCGTAAGTAAAAAGGGGAGAGGAATGGAACCTAAACCCCCTATACCATGAAATATTTTCGTAATTTACCTTTTCACGGTATACTAAAATAAATACACACATTCACAGCATTCACCAAATGCCAAAATTAGTCGTTCTGCTGCACCCCCCCCCCTAAAAACAATATTTCTTGGTAGCCTTGCGCCGAACGTTTACAGGCGGCGAAGCTCAATATAGTGTGTCGCTGTACAAATAAGCACTGTATATTTCACCTTTCTGACAGTATGACGTCCTAAAATGAGTTCAAGTCTAACGTAGTCGGACAAGAAATGCAGCGCCTAAAATTAGTAGCTGGCAATTGCATGGATTTGGTAATGGAGGTGATGTGTGTCTTAAATGCGTGTTCTTGTGGATATATATATATATATATATATATATATATATATATATATATATATATATATATATTTATATATATATATATGTGTGTGTGTGTGTGTGTGTGTGTGTGTGTGTGCATATACAAGTTCAATTTCTCAAAACAAGGTGCACCAATGCCTGCCTACACTTTTGACAATCAATAATAGAACTACGCTTATAATACAAAACACCGTCTTGAATGGCACAATTTAAGCTGTCGCACAGACACATGTTGAAGAGTTGCAAATGTTTATATAACCAGTTGTTAGCACTTGCGCAACGACGCCAACTGCAACATATTTATTAGCAACACCAGAAGCTGATATGAAGCGCTGATGCTCGCGAAGATGCTGGCCCTGGACACTGCTACACAAATAAACTTCAGCGCGTGGCAACTAGCCACAACTGACGTTAAACCCACGTGACGGCTGTATCAAAGGCTGTATCATTACATTTGTAACGTTTTTAAAATTGGGTAGGCAGCACTGCAACCACTATTGACGTTTCACGTAGATTAGCGTCTATTGGAAAAGTAATTCCGAGATTCGGCGTAGCTCTGTGGTAAAATACTTCATTGCCACGCAGATACTTGGGTTCGATTCCGGTTGGGACCATGAAATTTATTCTTTGCGTTCGTAGGTTCGGCGCTATATCGAGGTCGGGTATTTCTTAACGCTCGCACGTTCTATTTGCCATGTGTGTTCTCGTCGTTCCTGGGTCGAAACTAAGTGACTATCCCCTGTGGTACATGCCCGCATACCAGCGGCGCATACCTGCCCGTGGGTATGTGCCACTGTCCGGTGGGAAATGTTTGACGACGCACGCAACGAGTTAGTTACACTATTCACGTCTTGTCCAGCGGGTCATATTTGTCAAACCATCTTACCCTCCCAGGCTTTGTTTACACCAAGTTAAGAGGGTGACCAGGAGAGCATCCAAACATAAGCGGCTAGATAGATAGATAGATAGATAGATAGATAGATAGATAGATAGATAGATAGATAGATAGATAGATTCACTCAAAGTCGCCGAAGTTCGCTAAGAAATGCTTCGCAATTAAAATGAACCCCAAGCAAAAACTATCTAAGCAATAATTTAAGCTGTTCTCTGAATGGCTTTGAGCATGATTAAACATTGGTGTGGATTACAGTAGATTTTTGTGTTCTGAGTGCTCATAACTTCTAACAGTCTGCCTAATGTCGAATCAATCAATGGTACGGATTCACTGCACCAGGTAGCATAGGTCTTGGCAGAGGTTGCAAAAGGGGCACTTGCCACCCTCCAGCCTCACCAGCCCTTGACCTCACCCAAGCTATACAACAGAGCTCTCTCTATCCCCCAACCGCGATTCAACAATCAGTTGCAGCATCCCCCCCCCCCCCCAAAGAGATATCCCTGCTGACAACCATGTCAGGTACTTATAGCCTTAAATATGCCTTTTGGTTCGCTTGGTCTGCATTTTTAGTAAGCGCTTTTAAAGAGGCTGAAACAATTGTAGTAATGACGGACGGACCAATTTAATGAGTTGAGACTGTAAACACGAGCGAAACAAGTGCGCAATATTTAGGAAACAGCGCTCTTCCGTTCGTTAACTGCGAAATATGATTGCTAATAACCGTACTTTGGTGAGGTCCACACTTGTCGAAACTCAATAGGTGGCGACCTTTAGAGCGCGGCCAACGCGATTCGGGTGCGCCATCTCGCGATAATTGATGACGAAAACGCGCGCATGTTGACGATTTCTTAGTACCGCCATACGGTACACGGTGCATACAAAGTATCTTGCCGTTAACGCTCGAGCTGTTCCAGACCGTGAGCCATTGGTTGGCGCCGCGCTTCCCGGAGCGAGACGTTGCTAGTTCGACACCCCACGGAAATACCTTTTCTTCTCGTTTTTTTTTTTCAACTGCGAAGCATTTCATAGCGAACTTCGGCGACTTTGAGCGAATCTATGTATATATCTATCTATCTAACCGCCTACGACTTTTTGCTCTCCCGGCCGTTTCGAAAATGGTATCGATACCAATCTTAATATGGCAAGACATGACTGCATGAAGAACATACTTGACTAGTCATAACATGAAAATCATGATATGTATGCCAAGTATGTCATGATTTACATTTCATGGCCCTGTAGCTCTTGCGGTGGTTTCGTTCACATGGCATAATCCGAAACTGTATGTATGGTATGACATGACTGCATGGCGAACACAAGCTACAGACCCTAACATGAAAATGATGACATGCGTGTCATGTAACAACATGACCTCACGCCACGCTCCTGATGCACTCGCGGCCGTTTTGCTAGCGTCACATATACCGAA
The DNA here is from genome assembly GCF_043290135.1 of Rhipicephalus microplus. Classification (NCBI taxonomy): domain Eukaryota; kingdom Metazoa; phylum Arthropoda; class Arachnida; order Ixodida; family Ixodidae; genus Rhipicephalus; species Rhipicephalus microplus. The sequence goes on from NC_134706.1 coordinate 90,701,150, forward strand.
TTCGATATTACAGTACGTGAATTGATGACGAAGGTGTGTGTCTAATGCGAACATGATAATCATAAGATGGGTGTCATGTAACAACATGACTACATGCCACGCCCATGATGCGCTGGCGGGTAATTTCGCCAGCTTCACTCATACCTAATTTGGTATTACTGGAAACGAATGGACGACATAAGTAAGTGACACATCCAAACATAATATCATGAAATGCGTGTCATGTAACGACATGGCTACATTTCACACTCATAATGCGCTCGCGCCTATTTCGCTAGCTTCACATATGCCAAATTTGGTATTACGTGACGCCAATAGATGACGAAGGTCTGCGACTGGTGCAAACATGATAATCATGTCATAGGTGTCATGCGAGAACAGGAGTACATGCCACAGTCAAGGCGCCAATACATTTCGATGTGACGCGGTGCGCGTGTTCATCGGTGTTTATTTTGTCGGGTCACGCCGGCGTTGCCACGTCAGGCACACGTCCCGCCATACACTCGCAGGCGCGCGCCGCGCGGCGTTGCTTTGACGCATGTGCGTTTCAGCGCGTCCAGCGTTCTTCGGTCACGAAAAGAGGGAGACGCAGTGTTGTCTGGGTAACGCATCGGCACAAAATGCAGCATGTCGCAATTCGGGCCAGTTGCCGTCGGGCCGCGCCGAACGGCGCTGGTCGCGCCTGGCATCACACTATAGAGCGCTCGTGTTCTACAAACGTAGCGTCACCGTGCAGACTCAGTGTGCGCGCGCGTGAACGCTATAGATTAGAGTATATTTGGCCCTACATTAAGCGCTCGAGGCTGTCTTGCTAGCTCCACATATACCAAATTTGGTGTTACGTGACGTCAATGGATGACAAAATATATGACTGGTGCAAACATAATAATCCTAACACGTGTGCCATAAAAGAACATGACAACATACCACGCTCATAGCATGCTCACGGCCGCTTCACTAGCTTCACATTTACTGAATATGTTATCACGTGAGGTGAATAGATGACGAATGCAAATGACACATCCAAACATGATAATCACTACATGGAAGTCTTGTACGGCATCATTAACCTTCACCTCATAAGGTTTTGCTGACTTTAGAGTGACATATCAACATTTCTCAAAGGTGCTTCGCATATCAACGACTCCCACTGTACGTGTGATCTGCCATTTTTTCTATGCAATCTGTTAGATATAATTTACAGTGTCATATCAGTGTCGAAAATAAGTCAGCGGAACCATGGTGGTTACTCGTAATAAAGCACTGCTACTTTAAATTGGAGTTTTAAAATGCCAAGCTTATTCATTGCATAAAGTGTGCTTTAGGGAACGCGATAATGTAGGATGATCGGACAACGTCCATTAAACCTCGACACTTACATTGGACACTCTTGGGCACCTCACGAAAAAAATTTCGTACTTTCTGTTCATTCTTCATTCAGTAATCCGTCTATTCATTTGCTGTTCAGTGTAGTACAGCTTTCTTTTCTTGCACCACTAGTTGCTTTGAGAGGAATTCATAGAAACCAATTAAACTGCACCAGTACAAACATTTTTTTCCTTAAATATTTTTTTCGTTTTTTAAAGGATGAAATCACAAGTTAGTTTACATTGTTTGGCAGTATTAATATTGCACAGTTTACCACGTTAACCATCTGGATAGAAAACCGAAGACTACAACCTAACAAGATCAAGAACAGAGGTCTTTGAAGGTGTCCAGTGGTTCTTGACCACGCAGACATTTGTCTCTACTGACAGTAACGGCTCTTCTTCTCACGGTGTGCTTCCTCAACAAGTGTGAGGCCCATGGACGGCTTTCAGCTCTCCCACAGGAGAGTGCATGGTACTTCAAATCATTGCCTAGTTTTTTTCAAAACACACAGTACTCTGCTGGTTAGGTATTAGGGGTGAAGATCATGAAGTCGCGGATCTGTTCATGCGTATTTGTGACCGGTTTGGAACCCCCTATAATCAATTACAACTTACGAATATATAGATGGTTCTAACGTCACAAGCGTTGTACCCTAAACAAATTCCGGCCACCTCATTTACCAGCTCCTAACGTCGAAACTCAAAGGAAGTTTTTAAGTTCCTTTTAAATGTAAGAAATGTCTTACTTCAATTTTTCAGATAAAAAGATCATGCGTAGAGTTCAAGAAAGTCTCTTCAATTTTTATGAAGCTCAAAAGAACGTTAATTTGAATATATTTTGTGAAATATTGGAAAAAAGGTGCAGAAAATTAGCGGGCTATATTGTAAAGCTCTTCTTACCCCCCCCCCCCCCCCGATGCTATTTTGGCACATCGGTGGAAGAAACCAGATGTCATCAAGGAGCTGTGTTTGTGAACAGTGAACGGGACTATACATGCTCAGCCCCTAGTTCTTCCGCATGCCTGTCATTATTTTGTGCAACAGAGCAATGATTGGCGGTCTCTGTTCTAACGATTAGCGCATTTTCGCTGGTAACTGAAATACTGCGCACAATATAAATATAAAGTTCGCCATTTCTTGTTAAAATATAGAGTTTCGCAGAAGAGTGAGGTCGGAATGTTTTCTGTAGTTTGCCAAGAACCAAAAACTTTCGATTGAAAATTAGCGAAATAAACTTGAGTCTGTACGGTGAACTGATATTCCTAAAATCCGTGAATTCTGCCAGACGTCCCGTAAGTAACCAACGGCGATCAAGTTATGCAAATTCTGATTTTGTGAGATGGTGATTGCTGTGGGAGGAGCTTACAATTATTTTTCGGCTGTTACCGACTATAGTATAGCTCAATCAGCAGGGGCGCTAGTGTGAGTGACAGACAGACAGACAGACAGACAGACAGACAGACAGACAGACAGACAGACAGACAGACAGACAGACAGACAGACAGATATATGGACGAACGGACAGGCAGGCAGGCATACAGACAGACAAACGGATGCACGCACGCATGGACGGATGCATGGACGTCACTCGGGGGATACGCTGTGATTTTCTTTGCTCTCCCATAGTAGAGTTTGATGTACTCTAAGTCGTTAAAAACTTTTTAAACACACTTCAATAATGCAAGGTCATTACAACATGCCCGAACTGCTGCCTACGGGAAACAAATCAATATGTTCTGAGGCATGGCCGGTTGTGTTGGGTACTCTGCTGCTTTTGCTGCATATACGTAAGGAACATGCGTGGCCCCTGTGTAAGTCATGTCTAGACGCCTCGCGTGGTCGGTGTGCCGTTCTGCGTTATAGACAGCGCACATATGGTGGAGGATAGGTGGAATCAGAAACTATTCTCGGATGTCCTTGGACGTTGTAACCTTAGACCCCGTCCGTTTAACACAATTTATGTCAAGGGTACGGAGGGTATGGTGTCTGGTCTTTGTTCGCAAAAGCCTCTCGTACTGTGAAGTTCACTGCGCCTCAGTTAACTCAAAAATAATGTTATGTCGGAAAGGCATCTTGATAGATTTATCCAGTTACAAATGAACGCCTCATTATGTCTTCCTATGCATTAAAAACTGCAAAAGTGCCCCAAAACACAAATCCAAGCTTGAGGGTTAGTAACTTGGTGACCTATATTTCGCAGTTGCGGGCAAAGCCGCGCGTGTGTCTTAAATATGGGGACTGTATTGTAAAACGGTGGCGAGAGAGAGTACGAGGTGAGATGGCGTGCAAGCTGATTTACGAATGCTTGCTGTGAACACAAGCATCGCAGTAGCTTCAATATGCGCATCAAAATTTTGACAAGCGGCTTTCCGAATATGCGTACAATTTACCAATGGTGACAGATCCAAAAACAAGTGAATTGTGGGTGGACAGCATGCGGCTGGAGCGAGGCTGAAAAAAAACAATCATGGCATATCTACGGAGTGAATGATGATGACTGGGGTGATGCGTCCGTCAGTTCGTTCGCACTTCCGGCCGTCCGTTCATTTTTGATTCCGTCCGTCCGTGCGTCCGTTTTCCGCCCATGCATTCGTCCATGCGTCCGTCTATCTGTTCATCTGTCCGGGCGTCCATCAGTCCATCCGTCAATCCGTTTGTTCATCCGTGTGCCAATTTGTTCGTCCATTTTTCCGTCTGTGCGTCCGTCTCTGAGTTCGTCCGTCCTTGCGTCCAACAGGCGGGCAGACAAACGACGGACGGACGGACGTGGCTAGCAGATGATTCACGGTTAGCCGATCAAACCTCCTGAAGCTTCGCCTCACTCATCATCATTCACTCCGTGGATATGCTGTGAAGTGGTCACCCACACAAGCATATATAAAGGTGACGACCAACCCACGCCTTGGGGAGCTTCACCCCTAATAAACATAAGACATACGGGGTAGGGTTGTGAACTCTTGAATGAAGTCGGAGTGCTGATGGTGGGGAAGGAGCGCAGACCAACATACTGAGCCAGCGAAAAGTTTTCTCTAATGCGGCATCGTTCAGAAAAACTTCGTTGCTTTATTGTTGCGGTCTTTTGAGGTGGTGCTTGTGCTTGCTACGTGACTGCATACTCTTCGCAACCCTTTGCCTTGCTGAAGAATGTACTCGTAAAAGCATTCACAAGTCACGCAGCTGTAAGTTAAGCCAAAGCGGCTAAAGCCCCTCCGAGCCACAACTAGACGGTGCAGCATTGTTTCGTGCGTGCGAACGTCGTGTACCCTTTCGTGACGTGCGTTGTTTGGGTGTCTTCTCCCTCTTTTCACCCTCTCCACCACCCACAACGCCCGACCGCACGTCGAATGGAAACAATAGACAGATTTAGTTGCGCGTCCGTCGCAGCCGTACGGACATGGCCTTCCATTGCAAACGGCTAAGCGGCTGCGTCTGTACGGGTGCTGCAGACGCGTGTAAGAATCTGTCTACTCTTTCGGCACCTTTATCTGCGACGAAACCCAACCCGCCTCTTGTGTCCTTGCATTTCAAATAAATCTTTACTCGAGTAAATGCTACACCGAGTTTTGCTTCAAACCGTTCTTCCAGCACCCACTTTGAGGCCCACGTCCACGGGTTGAACGCCGTGCGCACAACCGCTGCTTCGCCTCCCTTCGGGGTTTCCTTCGGGAAGATGGTCCATAATTTTTATAATAACAGAAGAAACTGGCAGTCTGTGTGCACTTGCAAGAGAAGCGTGGTTGTCAGACGCAGCTCTGGCCACTCAAAAGTATCCCCTACTGGTATAACGACATGTCACAAGCTCTGAGGGTCTTAATTAGGCATGTTTTAGCAAACGTTCAAGAGGTAACTAAGAACCCACTACTCGAGGAAGATTACTTCAACATGGGTTGAACACGAATGGCAGTGAGGCTGAGTACTTCACAAGGACGGGATTGCATTCCCGTCTTAAGCTGTGTTCCGTTCTTTTCTGAGCTAAATTGCTTCCTGTGAAGAAGTTCAAGTTTATACTGTCCCGAGTTCATGACGTTAAAAAATGGTCAAGCAGTCCGTGAGTTCAAAGTAATACTTTTTTACATTGGTGGACGTGGCCCACGAACGATAAATTCAGGCTACAGGCATACACGATTTGCACTGAGAGTCGCGAACAGAGCATTAACTTTCGCTGAACTGCTAAGTGGTCAAGCGTGCTGACCTTAATATATGTATCGTCGATGATTCCAGCCTAATCGCTAGGGGCTGCTTAAGTTGCTGAACTAACTAAAATGATGGCCTTGAGCCCGTAATATCATGAGATGGTTCGTAAGCTACCTAATCCATCACAGTCATTCGAGTCCGTTTTGCGAAAGACGGCAGTCACATCGTAATGGGGTGCTAACGTGAAAAGAGAAAGGCAAGAGCGAGTGTGGAATGATCATCTAGTATAAAATGATTCCGCAAGTTCTGGAGCGCCACAAAACAGTGCTCCCCTGTGACGAAAATGGAACAATTAAAGAAAAAAAAACATGTCACCAACAAATACAAAGAAAAATACTTGGCAATTGGCACTTCACTCACACATGTTGACTCCACATTAGAAAGTTTACACGCACAGATATCTGTCCAAGTTATACCGACAGCACACGTACGAACACACCTGTTCTTATACACCTACGCATACATAGCTCCTCATTATAAGTACCTATTCAGACCTGTCGACTAAGAAGCTTTTGAAGAAGGTGAAAGTGACAGAATCCCAATAACAAAGGGCGTAAAGCAAGGAGACACGATCTCTCTCATGCTATTCACCACGCGCTTACAAGACATTTTCAGGGCCTTAGATTGTGAAGGCTTAGTAATAGGAATTAACAGAGAGCATTTCAGTAACCTGCAATTCACTGGTAATATTGCTTTGATGAATAACTCAGGGAACTACACCTCATGATTATTGAACTGGACACGGAAAGCAGAATAATCGGTCTGCAAATTTTCATGCATAAAACTGAAGTAATGTGCAGCAGCCTCAGCCAACACTGGAAGTTAAAAAGAAATATGTCTATTTAGGAAATGTAGTAACCACGGAGCCGAACCATTAGAGGGAAGCAACTAGAAAAATAAGGATGGGGTTGAGCACATTCAGCATGTATTTTCCAATTATCAATGCTGGTCTACCACTAACACTCATGGTGAATGTATATAACAGCAGCAACTTGCCGGCACTTACCTACGGAGCAGAAGCCTGGAGGCTTACAAAGAGGGTGCCGCTCAAATTCAGGACGATGCAGCGAGCGATGGAAAGGAACATGATAGGTGTAACCTTAAAACATAAGAAGAGAGTAGACTTGGTAAGAGAAGAAGCCAGAGTCAAGAATATCATATTTGAAATAAAGAAAAAATTGACATGCCTGCGCATGTAGCAAGTAGGCAGGATTACAACCACTGGTCGTTAAGAGTAGCTTACTGGATTCACAGAGTAGGCAGATGCGTGGGGAGGACACATACTTAGATGGGGTGATATGATTAAACAGTTTGTCGGGATAACGTGGCAGCAGAATGCATAAGACAGGGTTGATTGGCAGAACATGGCAAGTGCATTTGCCTTGCAATGGGCGTAGTCAGACTGATCATGATGATGATGATGGTGGTGGTGATAACGACGCGATGACGAAGGTTTTTGCCTCGCTGAAGTTACTTTTGAGGGCACTGGCCAAATGTACGATCAATGGGCGTCTGTCCAAACCAGGTAGTCCATCTCTCTCATTTTTTTACGTTTTCGCAGCACGTAATAAGTGTCGTGTAGGTGAATAATGATTCTTTAGAGCGTTTATTTTAACTAATTATTGGTTTTGCTTTCCGATGCTCAATACTTGCCTGTACGTTGATTTGCAAAAAGTTTATACTTGATAATCATAGAAAGGCAATGTACACAAGTGTACAAATCCACGTGAGTTTAATGAATTTTATGAAGTTTTCGATGAACTCCAAAATAGTGCAATAAAAAACTCTTTAGGACAACATAAAAAATATATGGAGGATAGGGGCCGTCGCCTATACTTAGGCTTCATTAAATTATAACAGCAAACCCGTGATCCGCTGACCCCGGAATAGAGCTTCGGTGGAGCCACTCCAAAACGCCGATGAATGCTAAAAAGAGAGCAAAAACGTCTTGCAGATGTGTCTTAGAGAAAGCTTCTAGCTATCTAAGTCCTGTCTTGTGGTTGGGGACCCCTTCGCCGGGTGCCACTCGGGTCTTTGCCACAGCAGCGGTAGTAAGTGCCTACGAGGAGGACCAACTTTTGGCCGTCTAGAGTGTTCACGACGCTAGCCGTCGAGTTTCAACAGCCGGTTCCATCGTAATCGTGGTCCATAGCAGAGGCCCTTTATTGTACAATATCCTCCCCATGACCAAGTAAGATTATTCAATAAGGAAAGGAAACCTATACTTAAGAGTGTTCAGGCAACTCACAGTAAAACTTACGCTTACTAATTATTTAGACACCTCCCAAAGAGAAAGTGCACCGATCGACTTTCCGTTCATTCATTCATTCATTTTTTCTTTCATTCTTTCACTCACTCATTTTTTTCTTTCATTCATTCATTCTTTCATTCATTCAGTCATTTATTCGTTCGCTGTTCTAGCAAGCAGCGCTCCTTTTTTTTTTGTTGCACTATTGATAGCTTTGAGAAGAACTAGCGAAAACTATTCACACGGCACCGATGAAAAATTCTTGAATTTCTTATCTGTTTTTCAAGGGTGAATTGGCATGAGTCTCGTCTTTATCGAAAAATTGATATTGCACGCGCACCCGTGAAAAACATGTGGATAGACAGCCAAAGACTGCAATCTAAGTAGGTTATGCGCTGATGCATTTCTAGATCGACTGGTGGAGCAAAAACCGCCGTCATATTGTTTTATTGGCAGTCAGATTGTAGTCAGATTGTAAATGCGAATATATATACACTCTAAGGCAAAATTACCCGAAAAAAGAGTAACGGAGCCCAATAGGCGTGCGCGATAAACGGATAGACCGTTGAGGAGCAACCACAGAGGGAAGCATGCGGTGCGAAACCACTTAGTCTTCGCTAGGGATGAACCAACCGCGCATTGCAGGCAGCGCGAAAAGCGTTGCCAGGTGACCGGCCCTCCATCTCCACATAACACATGTCCTTTTTCTCCTCTGCTAGCTCAGTCTTTCTCCGTATTTTGCCGGTGACGATTGCGTAGTGTCGTGCTCGGAGTGCTCGACCACGGCTGCCTGGATTCGACGATCTAAGAATTACGACGCGGTGCTTGTATGTACGCCTGGATGAGCGTGGGCTGCTGCTTAGCGTTTCGCTGCATCCATGAAGTCTGGAGCAAGTCTCGACAGGTGACCATGCCACGCTGTATATCTCTGGCTTCAAGACCAACACACGACAGCAACAGCTGAGAAGGCCAATATGGCGGCCGAGAAGAACAGGCCTATCGGATATATACTTCAGTCCGATTCAGGGCCGGAAACAGTGCTGGAGTCTAAGGCAAGTAGGACATCATTCTTTATTCTACTGTACTTGTCGCGTGTGCGATACAGATCGCGCTTGCCGGCAACGGGCTCGGTCGTGTTTTATATCACACGCACGTAATGCATCGCGAAGGTCAGCTTCGGCGTCGGCAGTTCGCCTGTTCTTTGCGACCACCTGGAAATCGGCCACCATTGCCGTCGTCCTCCCGTACGCTCACTCATCGAGTGCTCGCCTGTCTTCGCCGCCGCGATGAGCTCCGTGCTGACGATATTGGGCTGAGACCTCTTCGCTGTGTTGGGAGTCGTCGAAAACACGTTGCGGTTTCTCGTAAAAAGCTTGGCTGTAGTATGTCTCACACTGTAAGCGCACCAGCATGGACAGGCGGGGCTTTCGCTAGTGTCGGAACTCACTGAAAATCGGTCGCCATTACAGTTGGCTTCCCCGTCAGTCAGTTGGTCGCAAGCAGCTCGGCGCAGTCCGTTGGCCGCGGCAGCGGACTCGCGTTCGCGCGCTGCACTCGCTCGGGTTTGTGGAAAAGGGCCGCATTACCGTCGGTTTCTTAAGCGCTTGCTCCAAACCAGCTCGGCGCTGTTCGTGGCGGCGGCAAGCGTACGCTCGCTATCCTGTTCGAAGTTCGCTAGTGGCAGACACTCCGCGTGCAGTGCCGTGTGTCACTGCACGCGGAGTGTCTGCGTTTTGAATAGATTAATAAAGAAGCTACTCGTAAGAATATATATATATATATATATATATATATATATATATATATATATATATATATATATATATAGATATATATATATATATATCTGTGTGTGTGTGTGTTCCGCTAAAAACATAAATATTCGTTTATAGGATAAGCTATTCTTTTCTGTACATCCACGATGTTTCGTGTTCCGACGAGCAAATGTACAACCTTTCGGGTTTGTATGTTCTATTCTGCAGATGGTATACAGGATTCGTTGAACTTCACGAAAAAAGTGCACTCTGCAGTAAAAGCGTTCAGAATTCATGCCTGAAGCAGGACTGATAGTTGTGCTAGTTGGTGATACATTACGGGAGGTAAAAGTGCACTAACTCACAGGACGTAGAGAAAGGAACAAAAAACAGCGCGTGTTTGTGTCCCCTGTCTTCGTCCCATGTGTTTGTGCGCTGTTATCGCCCATAATTCATGCTTGTTGCCAAGAGCTATCGCAGCCTTATGACCTCATCATCATCGCAGGTGTTTCTTTGCTTACCGTGATCTGATCGTTGTGTATGTGGGTTTTTCTGTTCGTTAGCCATCGCGAAATTGTGCTGGTGTGTTCAATCATGTAACGTTTCCAACTCTTGGCGACAACGAATTCACGTACAACAATTACGGTTCCGCGAAAGCGCCCGTTCTCAATTCTATGGTTTACTAAGTGTTTCTGCGTCGAAAGCTGTGCTGGGTAATAAGAAAGCGTATGCAGTATTTATAGTGAACTGCGAACGCTTTCGTGTCAGTGGGTAATTTTGTTTTGGTTAAACTACTGCAAATGCTGCTATATCATGTACCAGTGCGAATAGTACCTTTTTAAAAACTGTGGGCAAGACAATGAAACTTCGTAAGGTCGGTATTTGGCAAACTCAGTCCACGCATATTAGTAGATAGATAAGTATAGGTCACCTTTGAAAAAAAAAACAAGGTTAACCTACGTTTGAATATAAATGGTAAGCTATTTCATTGTCTTCTTCTGGCTTAAATTTCTAGAATAAAACCAATCTAAAATTTTATTATGACACACATGCCTCCTATCCAATATTCTCGTACAAACACAATTGAGTCTCTTTAATTCATTGATTGATATGTGTTCTCCTAATATGATACGAGGTAATCGGATATGTCATACGTTCTACATGAATTTTTTGCTAAAACTGTAACAGAAAAAAACCCGCCCTCAGCACGAAGTTGATGATGATGAGTGGGGCAAAGATACAATGATAGTCTGTAATTGATTCATTTGTTTATTTTGTTTTTATGTTTAGAAAGCCTGAAGACAAAAAAGAAATAGAGAGGAAATAGGCTGACAATGGCCACCAATAGGGACACAATGACTGCCTGCTCCTTCTGGAAGGAAAGACACTTAGAGAAAATAGGCAGGAGGGGAAAAAGGAAGAGAGAAGAGGAATGTAAAAACACACACACATGCAAACACAAATAAATAGCAACATGGGATGCGTCTATAAAGGGGAGGCCAGGTCTGTTTTCTTTCAGAAGGTTCAAAGGGTTCGATTGGCCCGGTGATGCATAGACGCACATCCTCCTGGGAACAGGCCATTCTCAAGGGGTGTGCGCTTAAATCCAAAAAGTACATATTCCTTCTTGAGTAGCGCTCGCTGCACAACGAATGTATGGCACTCTAATATAACTTATTTTAGTGCCTCATGGGAGCCGCAAGATGAACGTATCGGCCTCTACACACGTCCTCGATGGCATAATCGTTGGCACATTTACACAGAACCAACTCGTATCTTATATAACTTCACAACAAGTCAATCGATGGCCACGAATACAAGGAGGAAACAGTCCTCCTGCGACACGCTGATCGGGGTGCTGTTTTAGAAGATGTCAGTGGATACCACAGCGTTCTGCTATGGCCCTGCCTGTAAACCCGTGAAACATTCACCCACAAAACACATAAAGAATCGACGCGTTGTTGTAGGGGATAGTGTATGTACAGTTATATACACAATGTTGTTTACTTATCGATGCAATAATGTTCCTATATATGAACTCAATATGTAGTCATTTGCACATCAGTAAAATTATATGCGAGTATTCCATTGCGAATTAAGAAGGTGTGGCCTGCGTTTTTCTTCGAAGATTACAATTTTGTGATCGGTGAAGTATGTGGCGAGATGATCCTAGATGAGAGGTTATAGACGAAAGTTGGAGAAGACAATAGCAATACGTGTTCCTGTGATGCTAGTCGGACGTGGAGCATGCTTTACAGCCTTGACCGAACGAATGGTCGAAGAAGTCGTGCTTGAAGCGCTCGTCGGCGCCGCCAACCTCATGTAGTTAGTGCTCTTGACTGCTGCTTCCTGCACCCGCTCCAATTGAAGTTTCTTTTGGCACCGATTGCGTGACGCCTCCGCTTCGCGGGCTCTCACTTCAGAATGCACTTGTCAACTGGCCCACTTTGTTGTGGCTGCGCGGGCTCTCGCCGCTGCCGCCACCCCCGGTTTGATGCTGGTTCTAGCTTGCGATTGCTGCAGACGCTGCCATCTATCTTCTGTGTCACGAGCTCTCACCATGGTGTCTTGGAAGCGGGTCCTGATTGAGGCCACGTTGCGAAGTCTCCGTGCCTCTGCCTTCGCTTCCAAGGTGTTCATGTTGAGTAGCTGAGTGGAGATGTGCACTCGCCGAGCTCCCAGCTATAATAAATAAAGCACGCCAAAACTGCTCGCTTTCGTGCACGAGCGAAAACTAGTTGACCCAGGTTGACGAGTGACTTGTGCTGCGCAGAAGGAGCTTCACCCCAAAACGATACTCCCACATGAGTGTATGGTGATTTTTCTTTAGCGATCCCCCCATTGGAATCTTTTTGCACTCCGTAACAAGGAAGTGCTTTCCCTACGGTTGGCCGGAGATCAAGTGTAACACCTCGTAAATAAATCCCGTTATTGCAGCAGGAACTGGTGTGGCGTGGACTGAACACGTTTTTTTTCGGGTCTATAATCTGCCAATAATGCAATCACAGCAAGCCCCGTCAAATCACAACGTATCTACACTTCTCGCTGACGAAATCATAGCCGCAAGCTGAAATTGGGAAGCATGGCTCAAGTGATAATAAGAAATAAAATCATTGTACCAAAGACGGGTATGCCAGGGGCTACACATGCCTTTCACCTGTTATCTCTACTCTGCCATTATCGAAATCACATGTATCTTCACGTCGCCATGTTTACATGTCACGTTGGAAGGTACAAAAGCGTTCGAACCTCGCGTCCACTTGATCATTGCGGCATTCATGCGGACAGCAGCGCAGTACAGGTGGAGCGCAAACAAGGTGGCTGTCCATCGGAAGGAGAGGGAATCGTTAGAGGTGAAGCCCGTGCAACATTCTAGAAATGGTGGCGCAAGGTCACTTCGCGCTCACGCGTCTTGTAGGCGTTACTGCCTGGGCTCCCAACTCATCTCACATCGCTGTGGATTCGAGTACGCTTTCGTGTTCGCCTTCTGAAAAAGTTCTAGGTATCCTGAATAGTTCTCTGTCGTTTTATTATTTCAACAATCAGCAGTGCGCCGTCCTATCACTCAAGAACCTTCGTGCGGGTTTCATTCGTTGATAAATCCGCATGTCTGGCACGTACCTAAACGGGATCAATTTTCAAACATACGCCTGTTCGCCGACGACTGCTTCATTTGTCGCCTGATCATCGACGTCACCGATAACCTAGAGCTCCAATACGACTTACTAAATTTAGATAAATGATGTAGTGATTGGTTAACGGTGATGAATACTAACAAAACATGTCTCGTTTCATTTAATAGATTGCTTGACTACCCGGCATTGAAATATTCTCCTAACAGCAGCGTCATCTCCTCAGAACCTAGGGCTAAATACTTAGGTAAAAATCTTCATTACATCCTCGCTTGGGCTGCTCACATTACCAATATTACTAATGCCGCTAACCGTAACTTAGGCTATCTTAAGCAAACGTTAATAACTGCATCTTCTCCCGTAAAATTACTAGCTTATAAAACACTAATCTTACCTAAATTAGAGTATGCTTGTTTCGTCTGGTATCCCGCTGAGCGCGTTCTGACCGACCTAACAGAGTCAGTTTAAAATCAAGTGGTGAGACTTGTTGATTCTGATTATTCTTTCACGACTAGTGTAACTAACCTAAAGAAAAAGGCAGTGCTAACTGTTCTTCAGACTAGGCCCGAAATTGCAAGGCTTTCACTCTTTCATAGGTTTTTTCATGTCCTACATAACTGTTCTCCCATCAAACCAGCTCATCGCATCTCTCAACGCCTCAGTCTTGATGAACTGTATACCCTCCCAGTGCCCCGACTGCCACGCATCTGCCATCTTTCTTTGTAAAGACTGCCCTCGACTGGAACAATGTTCCCCCAGACATCGTCTTTCACATCAGCCATGCTCATTTCAAGAACTCCGTTAAGTCACATTCGTAATTATTAACTAACTTGTTTGTTTCTCCCACCCCTCATGTAAAATCCTGTGATGTGTACAGCGTCCTTGAGGTATCTTCAATAAATAGGTACATAAATAAATAATTAAATACTGATCTGGGTAACCTTTTATTTGTTGTCGCAACGAACGCTATCATTGAGACGTTTTCGTAAACAGTGTCTACTATAAGAATACAAGCGCACTGGCCCAGAAACAGCTCTGCTCTTGTTTTCCCTGTACCCGCGATCAAAAATTATCGCTCACATGGGAGACGTATAAGCTAGGCCGGCCCCATTAAACCTCAGGTGATTATTTTTCTTGGACATGCCACTGATCAGCGTGTTCACTGCTTTTTACAGAGAAAGGGTCTCTAGTGAGAAATATCGACAAGTTCAGGACAACAGGTACTGGCTTGCACTCGTGTATATTTCTCTCCTTGCCTGACATGGTCAGCTACTGCAATTTATCATGATGAAGCGTTGTGTACCAAGAGCCCCTCTTACCTATTTTAAAGTGACAAGGGAACGACCAGAACAGAATAAAGTTAGTAATAAACATACAGTTACGGTGCCCGCAAACTAGGTAAATATATTTGCCATAACAAATTCTTCGTTGGCGTTGGGGTTGAAAGGTGCATGCATGCCGATAGTATTTTCACATTATATTTGCGGCAAGAAAGGGATTCTGTTATGTCTTGATTCCTCAATAGCAACCGCAAAAGGTGGTGACACACACATGAATAAGAAAGGAGGGGTGTTAACACGAGGTTTTCGGGCTTCAGGTTTGGGCACGCTAGGGCGAAGTGACCTCAATTCTTAATACCGGTGTCACACGGGCATTTTTAATCGCGATCAGTGTCCATGCAGATTAACCACCATCTGGATGAGCTGCTGCTACAACGTCAGGTGTAATTGCGATCATCCCCGATCGGAATCGAGACAATCGCGATCCGCGCATCGCGGATCTCGCCGAGAGATTGCGATTTAGTGTCGTCTCCACCCGAAGGCCGAGTTTGTTTAAAGCAAAAGAAACAAGAAATTCAAGCATTGTTCTGTAAAACAGATTGAAAAAGCTAGATATTTATTTATAAAAGAAATCTTAAACTGTTTTGATGGGAAATATATCTGTAATGTTGCATAACTCAGCGTTTGTATTGACCGCCTGTCGCTATGGGAGAAGCAGACAATAAGCAGGCGACAAGTTCAACTTTCGCACCGTCGGAACAGTTAGAGCCCCTCGAAGCACTTTGATTACGAGAATATCGCCAGCTTTTTGATTACGTCGCATCGCAGCGTATGTTGGCTTCGTGGTCCAATGAAAACACCTTTACAGTGAATGACCACTGGCAGGAGCATCTGGGAGACTTGTGACGCCAGAAGTGAGACTCTGGCATGTACAAAGAGATTTTCGTGTCGCTGCGACAGAACGACTACGAGCATGTGCCATCAGAAAGGAAAGGGAACATTAAAACTCTCGCACAGCATTACAGGTAAATGCGAAGAAAACTCTACCCAACAATGTATTTATCAAATCACTTTTGTAGTGGAACGCAATGTGTTTGACTTTCGAACGGTTTCTTGCGAATAACATATTGCTTATAAATGGCTCTGTATGCTGAGTTTTGTCAGTGACATGTTTCACGGCACGCAAGTGCCACCGGGTGCATTTGATCTGATCCAAGCTCGAACCAGATTAGCTCGGGCCGTGTAGTAGAGGCCATAGCATTAATCGCGATCAAGAAAACTGATCCGGGTAACCCTGATTGTAATTATAAGTGGCCGTGTGACACTGTTATAATTGTTGTTGTTTGTACCTTCTTGATCTCTGAGCAGTAGCAACGAAACTTTTGCCTATCTCAACCTTCAGATCCTTTCATAGCTTTGGGGTGCCGTCTCAGAGAATCGAATTAGAAAAGCGCGCTTGGAGAAAATGCTGTACATTTATGCTTCCGCCACACAAGATATCCAGCCTCGATTGAACACCTAAAGAAAAGACGCAACAGAAAAAAAACCACAGCATATTTACGGATTGAATAATGATGAGTGAGGCGAAGCTTCGAAGGGTTTCATCGGCTATTCGTAAATCATCCGCTGGTTGCGTCCGTCTATCCATCTGTCTGTCTGTCTGTCTGTCTGTCTGTCTGTCTGTCTGTCTGTCTGTCTGTCTGTCTGTCTGTCTGTCTGTCTGTCTGTCTGTGCACCTGTCCGTTGATCTATCTGTCTGTATGTCTGTCCATCCGTCCATCCTTCTAGTGAACACTGCAAGTACCGCCATCTCGCATATAATATGAGGACGAGCTTTATTCGAGACGAGCTCGAACTGGCACACACTGATGATGATATCTACAGATGAGGACATTATACCAATAATGATGACCCGTTCAATTGATAAAATAGAGTCGGTGACTGCATTCACACTAATTCCCCGTCATGCTGGAAGCAGCATCCTGGCCGCGCGAGAAACAATATTAGGAATAGCGTCGGGTATACAGTTTCAGTCGAGAAACGTGCACAATTTCTGTCCCACAGCAACGGTGGTCGGAGGGAGCGTTAAGTAGTGAGATACGGTAATTAACGGGAGACGTTTGTTCAATAACCGTATAAGGCTCTAATAAAACGACTGAGGAATTTTTCACATAAGCCGGGCACACGCACGGGAGTCCACAGAACAACTTCGTCTCTTGAGGAAAAGGTGACAGCACGGTGGGTTGAGTCGTAGCGAGACTTGCGAGCTTCCTGAGAGATGCCGGTGTTGAATCGGGCCAGATGTCGGCAGTGCTCGAGGCGAGACAACAATTGTGCGGATAAAGGGCCTGCTGAGGTTCCCAGTTAAAGTAGTCAGGGTTAACGTACATGGCAATCATGTCCGAGAGGGTACGATGGAAGCGTTCTGTCAAGCCATTTGTTTGTGGTGATAAGTAGAAGTTGTCTTGTGGATGGTGTTAGCGGTGCGTAGAAACTTAGCAACAATAGGGGAAAGAAAGACCTTGCTGCAGTCACTGAGCAGAACACGTAGAGCTCCATGGCGTAAAAATATGATACGCATAAAAAAATCGACTACTTCAGTGGCTGTACCAGCGTGCAGTGAGGCTGTTTTCGCGTAACGAGTGAGGTGCTCAACAGCCGTTACAATCAAACGATTTCCATTGGAGTTTGCGGGAAGGGGGCCATACAAGTCTATCCCGACGACTTCGAATGGCAAAGTGGGACAAGGAAGAGGTTGGAGAAAGCCAGAAGAAGCAGTAGTTGGTCGTTTCCACCGTTGACATAGGGCACACCAAGAAACATATTTGGCAATGGCGAATGAGAGTCCAGGCCAGGTGAACGGACTGCGTATTTTTTCGTACGTTTTTTAATAGCCGAGATGCCCAGCAGCAGGATCATCGTGGACTATCTCAAGAACCTGACGTTGTAGACTACGCAGTATAACGGGGACCCATTTGTTTCCTTCAACGTGGTAAATATAGCGATGTAAAACATCATAGTGAAGCTTGAATTGTGTCAGTTGTCGACGAAGTTAGGCGCTCGGAGGAGTTGATGTGCCTTAGCGTGCAATTATCGAGCGGCAGTAAGGGTCAACGTGTTGATGCGACACAAGGGTAGAAGGGCGGCCGGATCTTAGCCAACTGAGACCTGCGATGGGTAATGCTGCGGTGGAAATTGGTGACGGTGAGGTATTACGGTTGGGTAGAGAGCAGCGAGAGAGAGCATCAGCAGCTTCGTGCTTCTTACCAGACCTGTAGACGACATCAAAGTTGTGCTCTTGTAAACGAAGCTCCCAGCGGCCAAGACGGCCCGATAAGTTCTTTAGTGACGAAAGCCAGCACAATGCGTTGTGGTCAGTGACGACTGTGAATTTGCGGCCGTGTAGGTATGGACGAAATTTTCGTACCGCCCATACAGCGAGGCACCCTTGTTCGGTTATTGTGTAATTTTTCTCGGCAGCAGTCAAAGCACGACTGGCGTAAGCGATGGCACGTTCGCGTGCGGTGTTGTCACGCTACAGTAGAAGGGCACCGAGACCATGGCCACTGGCGTCAGTGTGAAGAATGGTGGGTGCACCTGGATCGAAGTGACATAGAACGTGGTTGGATGTCAGGGCTTGCTTCAACGCCAGGAAAGCCTTTTCACAGTCTTCGGACCAGACGAATGCCGTGTTGCTTGCAAGCTGTTGATGGAGCGGAGAGGCAAGTCTTGCGAAATCGCCTATGAAGCGTGAAAGTAGGATGCCAAGCCGAGAAAACTGCGAAGGTCTTTTTGAGGCAACGGACGGGGAAACGCGCGGACAGCGGCAAGCTTTTTAGGATCCGGTCGAATACTGTCTTTACTAACTAAGTGCCCTAGAACCTTGATCGCCTTTCTTGCGAAGGGGCATTTTTTCGTATTCAGCTGTAAACCAGCATTTGCAAGGCAACCTAGGGCTTCTTAGAGACGTTGAAAGTGTTGCGAAAAGGTAGACGAAAACACTATGGTGTCGTCGAGGTAGCATAAGCAGGTTTTCTACTTCAGAACACGCAGTACACTACCGATCATACGTTCGAAGGTAGCAGGCGCGTTACAAAGTCCAAAAGGCATTACGTTAAATTCATATAGGCCATCTGGGTTGGTAAAAACCGTCTTGTCTTTGTCAGATTCGGACACCGGTATTTTCCAGTAGCCCGATTGCAGGTCAGACTGGAAAAATACTCATCGCCATGCAACGAATCTAGTGCGTCATCGATTCGTGGGAGAGGGTAAACATCTTTGCGGGTTATTTTGTTTAGTGCCCAGTAATCCGGGAAAAAAAATGTACCGTTATGTCTTTCTTTTGCACAAAAACAACTGGCGAAAACCATGGACTCGAGGAAGGACGTATGATGTTCCGTCGAAGCATGTCTAAGACGTTTTCCTCGATTAATTGTCTTCCTTTCTGTAAACGACACGCGGTATGGGCGGCGTTGAATAATTCGGGAGCTTCCAGTCTGCATTCGGTGAGTCACGGACGTTGTCATACCAAGGACAGCACAATGAACAAAAAGAGATCTCTGTTCAATAAATTCAGCAATTCTTGACTCTGGGCTGCTATCAGAACAGGGCTTATCGTGCCTGATAGAGAAGTGGGAGAGTTGAGTGGCGGCGCGCTTGGCTCTGATAGGTCTTTTTGACTTGAAAGGGCAACAATTGCAATAGGATGTGGCTCAATAGAGCTTGTGGCTATTGATCAACAGGGTAACAATAAGGGTTCGGAGGTCTGATTTAACGCAGTAATAAACGCAGACCCTTCAGAAAAACGACCACGGCATGGAATGATCAGAATTCCTGGATGTACCGTGTGGCCATAAGGTAGTAGAAGCACGTCGCCATCCAAAATGTTGATGCAATAAACGCTAATTACCTCTTCTCGGTATGGCCAAAGAACATAATCTGAAGTGGTGATGAGAGGCATGCACTCTTCGTGTTCCGATACAGAAGAGTTGGTGGGATTGAGGTGGATGAGGCGCTGACGACAAGATATAAAAGCGCGTGCAGACGGCAGGAAGTCCCACGCCGAAATGAGTTCGTGGGTGCACTCATAGAGAACTGCAACGGTAATATGATGATGAATAGCGTCTATGAAAACGCGAACTGTACACTGGGCGAGTGGGCGAGTAACGGCGTTCGTCGCAGCACGGAGAGACGGACCCGAGTAATGTGTCATGATTTCGTGTTGTAATGTGTCGTAATGTGTAATGTGTTGTGTGTAATGTGTACACACTTTGTGTACACATTACAGTGTAATGTGTGCACATTACACTTTGTGTACACTACACACTTTGTACACATTACTTTGTGTACACATTACACATTACACTTTGTGTACATTACACTTTGCGTACACATTACACTTTGTGTACACATTACACAATTTGTGCGTAATGTGTAATGGGTTGTAATGTGTTGCGGAGACGGGAGCAAAGGTCCAGCGTGTCGTCTTCGACTGAACGAGCTATACCTGTGGAGGAATCGGAGAAACGACACTTAACCGTACGCGTTGTTCATGATGACGTAACTATGCCGCCACGCTGAAGTATAATGGTGCTCGTAGAGAATGACGCATTGTACAACCGCGAAGGCATAGCGGATACAAATGTAGGGCTGTTTCTGAACAATGGTTTCTGCGTAGCTCGAGGTCTTGTTCACTTGACGAATGGCCGTGCAGATGTCCTATCGTTACCCACTTTTTATAACCCCCCCCCCCCAAAAAAAAAATTTCGCCGATGAACTTCAACACATCGCTCAAGGCACGGCTATTGCCTATTTGCACGACTTCTGTATGGTGACCGAATCATGCTGCTTAACGACGTCAACTACTCGACCAGTGGCCTGCAGCATCAACTTATCCGTGACCGTCAACCAGAGCCTTCCGGAGAGTCAAAAGAAACAGATTCACGCCTTGGTAAAAGAGTTCTCTGAATGCCTTTCAACTGACTCGAAGGTCCAGCGCACGTAAATTACGAAACACATAATTGTAACGCAAGACGACACGAGGCCTATATGCCAGCATCTATATCGAGTGTCACAGAAAGAACGGGAAATTATCAAGAAGCAAGAGGAGGAGATGCTTTCGGATGATGCCATCCAGCCATCTAATAGTCCATGGGCGTCCCCCGTAGTACTAGTTAAGAAGAAACACAACACACTTGGATTCTGTGTCGACTACCGAAAACAGAACAGTGTAACTAAGCGAGATGTCTACCCCTTGCCACGTATCGACGATTCACTAGATCGGCTGCGATCCGCAAAGTTTTTCTCCTCTTTTGATCTGAAAAGCGGATATCGGCAAATGGAGGTCGACGAGCTGGACCGTGAAAAAACGGCATTAGTTTTCGACGCATCCAAAATTGCTCAACAACATCGAGATGACCAGGATTTGCTGGCGCTTATACAACACCTGCAGGGTCTCGACGTTCAAGTCACTCGCATATTCTCCAGAGGGCTTTCCACGTTCTGCCTTCGAGGAAGTGTCTTTTATGGGAGGAACGTCGAACCTAATGGCGAAATGTTTTGACTAGTCTTGCACACAGCCACGCGAGAGTAAATTCTGCATGCATGCCAGGACGAGCCAAGATCTGGACACATGGTTGTGAGCTGAACATTCGCCAGGATTTGCCTGAAGTACTATTGGCCTGAGTTGCTCACATCAGTGCAGCGCTACGTGAAAACTTGTCGTCAATGTCAACGGCGCAAAACTCCACCCGTAAAACAAGCTGGCCTTCTCCAGCCAATAGACCCTCCGGATGCCCCATTGCAAAAGTCGGCATGGACTTCCTTTGACCTTTCCTGACATCGCGTGCTGGCAAGAAATCGATTGTCGTAGCCACAGACTATCTGACCCGTTATGCTGAGACTGACTCTCTGTACAGTGCGACAGCTGCCGAAGTCGCCAAGCTCTTTGTGAACAACATAGTGCTCAAACACGGTGCGCCCATCGTCATTATTACGGATCGGGGCACCGTATTTGCTGCGGACCTTATGCAATGCCTGATGGGCAGGACAAATACCGATCACAGAAGAACAACGGCGTATCACTCTCTGTCAAATGGCCCAACCAAACGCCTCAACAAACTCTGACCGACATGCTATCAGTGCATGTCGATGTTGAACATAAACAGTGGGATGAAATATTACCCTACGTAACATTCGCATATAATACAGCCGTTCAAGAAACAACCCGCGTTGCCCCTTTCGAACTAGTATTCGGCCGAAGAGTGACCACCCCACTGGATTCCATGTTACCACTGCAGGACGGAAGCAGCTCTCCACCTGACTTAGATGACTTCTTGCAAAGAGCCGAAGAAGCACGACAAATGGCAAGATACTGAATACACCGCCAACAGCGCGTCAATTCTAGTCGGTACAACAAGCGACGCAGTGACGCACTTTATCATCCCGATGACAAAGTGTGGATATGGATGCCAGTGCGCCGCCGTGGACTCTCTGAAAAGCTTCTTTGCCGATACTTCAGCCCTTATGAAGTACTAAACCGTATCAGTCACGCAACTTATGAAGTCAAATACGATGCACACGTGAGCTCAAGACGCCTCGATCTCACGGAAGTGGTTCACGTAGTCCGCATGAAGCCCTATCAAGCCATATTGTCGAAAAACGAGTGACAGTGCGCATGTATCTTTCCACTGTCTCAAGCATCAGGACGGTGCGTCTGAGGAGGAGGATAATACCGCGACAGGTTGTCCACGTTCAAGTAGCCCGCCGCAATCATCGTAGCACGAGCACCAGCAAAACCCGGCTGGCATGCGCCACGCGTTCGTGCGCTCGGGCAACGAGTAAGAGGAAGATAGTTGAATGTAACTTGGCTACTCGGACTTGACGACCATAGCCATTAGACTCGTGGGCACAAGTTCGCCCTAATAAAGACGCTTGTTTTTTGCCTGTCTGCCTCAGCATCGCTGCAATATCAAGACTGTTCTCATTTTACATATTGGTCAAAATACCAGTGCGTCACAAAATACACCGACATAATTTATTGGGGTACCGTCAGCTCTTAGCTGACAGCCCCGACGTGGTGGCCTAGTGGCTATGATACTCAGCTGCTAACCCGCAGGTAGCGGGCTCGAATCCTGACTGCGGCGGCTGCATTTCCGATGGAGGCGGAAATGGTGTAGGCCCGCGTGCTCAGATTTGGGCGCACGTTGAATGACCCCAGGCGGTCGAAATTTCCGGAGGCCTCCACTATGGCGTCGCTCATAACCACATGGTGGTTTTAGGACGTTAAATCCCACATATCAATCAATGTTAGCTGACTATTGATCAATACTTGGGCATTCATAACAATGGCTCAATGTGCACAATCTATTCTGGTACATCCTCTTGGCCGTTCAGCCCTAAAATGGCACACGAATTTGCAAAAATATTGGCGCACAGATAGCACTGCTACATCCGCGTTTTCAAAGGCACATAGGGTTTTCCATATACTAAGCAGGCCCAGAAGCATGATTAGATCAAGAGGTATGCCTGCCTCGCTTTTAAACGGATGTCGTGTGAACCTAACGATAACTCGTTTTTGAAGGTTCTCTGCAATATGCCCCAGAAAAATACCCCACTCTAGCAATCTATAAACACGTGTTCAATTGTTTCCGGTTTACTACACAAGAGGCAATATGTGCTCTATGGAACGAATATTCCCCTACACTGCAGCCATTTTTTAACTGCTAAAGTACTGGTATGTTATTTAAAAAGTTTTCACTCCTGGCGCTACAAGCATTCTCATAATACCTTTCAGAACACCTTGTCCTGGGCCTGCACAATATAGCTGACAGTGCAATGGTGGAGGCAGTAAAAAATCGGCAAGTTCTTTACACAATTTTTTACGTGATAGTTCAGCCGGATACACTAACGCTAATCTCACTGACAAAAAGTGGACAGATGAAACAACTTTCTTTAAATACCCTTGTATTGGTCCTTGCACAGTTGATGTCGATACGAGAAATTGCGACAGCACTCTAGATAACGCTAGCTGTATAACAGTTCTCAAAAAAGGGTTATCTACATCACGCAGAAAAAGAAAACCATTGACAAGTTGTCTTATGTATAGATGAAATAATCCAAGCCCCCAATCTCGAACTTTTCTGAAGAGGTTTGTGCGGCTTGATCGTTCCCAGACAGAGCTCCAAATAAAAACTGCAAATACTCTGTGTATTTTCTGTACATTTACTCTACTGCACTTCAGAACCCGCATAACCTACCACAGCTTGCTGACTAGAAAGAAGTTTCACGTTGTGGCCCGTGCGAATATTGAAGTACCCCAACCTATCCATTTTTTGCATCATTGCGCAATGCCCGTGTTTCTTTTTCCAATACGGTTCACTGTCGTGATAGAACTCCAGCGGCACTCCTAAATACTTCACTGGTGCTTCATGCCATTTAATGTTTAGAAATATTCTCGGTGTGACGTCCCATTCTCCATGCCAGAAGCCAAGGCACTTAATATAGTTTACGGCACCACCACTCGCCTGGAAAAAAGTTTTTATGGCATATACAGCATGCATTATACTCTCATAATTTGTACAGAAAACTGCAATATCGTCTGCTTATGCAAAGAGACTAACCTCAGCTTCATGCAATTTAAAACCGCTTATTGCAGTGTTGATATTACACTTAAACAAAAAGGTTCAATAAAAATAGCAAGAAGAAGGGGCGATAGCGGGCACCCCTGTCTCATGGACCGCAGCACAGGTATAGGCCTACGCGCCGTTGTATTTATTACCAATCTCGTCGTGCATCCTGTGTAAGCCATGCGCACTCCATCGCTAAACAGACTCCCTACGTTCATGTGTTCTGAAACTTTCTAGGGTCACGCGATCAAATGCCTTTTCGAGGTCTATTTGAAGCATGGCAACATTGAGATGCATAGCGTCACAACTTTCTAGGATTGATCGTGCTTTGCTTATGTTGGTCATTATTTTTCTTCCCTTAATTCCACAAGTTTGGTGGTACCCAACCAGTTTTGACATACCTGTCTGGATTCTCCTGGCCAATATTTTTACCAATATTTTATATTAAATATTAGTTAGGGTAATAGGTCTATATGCAGTGACACTTCTTTTAACTTCGCGGGATCTTCTGTTTTAGATATTAAGATCGTGTGAGCTGACAAGAACGATAATAGAAGTTGTTTACATTTAAAAGCCTCGTTAATTACCTTCTTCAACGTATGTGAAAATACATGTTTGAATTTCTTGTACACTGAAGCGCTCAGGCCACCAGGTCCTCGAGACTTACCATTGTTTAATTTATCAATTGCTTTTTCAACTTCTCGCTCTGTTATAGGCAATTTTAAAAGTTTCTTTTTTTCGTCATCAAGTTTTGGCATTAATGAAATGAAATCACTGTTAAAACAATCTACTTGTAAACTGGTTGGTGCGAATAACTCTTTGTATTATTCGAAAAACGCACTGGCCATTGCTTCTTTCGTATGGTACCTTGTTCCTTTATATTCTATTTCTCCTATTTCAGTATTAAAGGCCTGTCTCTTATCAGCTCCAAGAGCTCGTTTTCTTGGCATTTTTCTCGTTACCAAGTTTTCTGTTCGAGCTCAAATCAACGCTCCGCGATAACGTTCTTGGTCTAGATATTCTAGCTTATGTTTAGTTCTGCTTATCTCTTCTGAAGATGTACCAGCCTGGGTGCATTCTTCCGCTACTAACTGTTGCAAGGTTTCACGCAAGCGCACTTTAGGTTCTTTTTTAGCTTGGCTCAGGATACTGGCTCTATCAGGTGCTTTCAGTTTAATGATCTGTTTTATTAGTGCCCACATATGTTTTCAGAATTCAATTGTTCTATTTACGAAGTCTTCCATGCCCTCTAGAAAAATGCGAATAAACTTCTCATACTTTATTAGCTTTATATTAAATTTACAGAGATCCCAAGATAAATGTTTGTTATTCCTTTTATGTTTACCCACTGAAAATGAAACAAAACAATGATCACTAAACGTAACAGGTGTAACTCTGTATTCATGGCACGAAGGGAGAATTTCAGAAGACACGTATACTTTGCAAAGTATAGCATGGCTTGAACGCTGGAAGTGAGTAAACATAACCCCTTATCCACTGCAAAACATTCAACGACGTCCTCTAGCTGAGCCTTCGCTACCATATTGATTAGAACAGTGGTTCTTGAATCTTTCTACGGCCTGAAACTTGATTTATCTATACCTAAACAAACGCAGTTGAAATCCACTGCAAAAATTAGTTTATGTTCACACTTCAAATACGCATCAAGTTTTTCAAAAAACGCCTTTCGATCTTGAATCCCAGTGGGTGCGTACGCAAAGATCACTCTCGTTTTTTTCTTAGTAAGGATAAATCACATATATTAAAACGACCCGCCTCGCAAGTAGTTACAGACTCCACTTTTGCATTAAGGCTCTGCCGAATTAACAAGAGGCATCCTGCAGACGCACCCACCACGTGAGAAACGCACACATCAAACAGTCTCGTGAAAGGCTGCACCATTCGCTCAGAGTGCTCTTCACTCTCAACTTCAGTTTCCTGTACAGCGACGATGTCCAGATCTTGTTCCATACTTAGGCGGTAAAGATGGTTGTGCCGCCGTTTGGCAGAAATTCCACGTACATTAAGCGTCACCATCGTGATGAGAAAAAGCCGAGCCAACGACGCTTAGCCTACCAACACATAACCCACTGTCCGGCCGACGCTTAAGGCGTCGTTCCATCACCGCCGCATGAAAGCGGCGATGAACGCAGGCCGCCCGCACACCGATACTTTTTGGAACCAGCCATTCACCACTGCCCTTGATCTTCCTGGGTCGGGCGGACTGGCTCGCTGGATTCCGTGCCGACCGGTTGTGCTCTCGCGATCTCCGACGACAGCGTAGCCCTGGCCGACTGGGTTGGTCCTATGCCACATCCTGCCGCCGGTCCCCTACGACGACAACAACGTATCTCTGGCTGACTGGATTAGCCCTACACCATCCCCTGTTGCCGACAAAAGCTCTCACCAGTGGTGCCCCATCCTCGAACTCCCATGACCGTGTATCATCTTTCTTATCTTCTGTTCACTTTGGTCGTCGCTCGCTGTCCCTGTGCATTTCTCTCTATAAATATACATTTATTCCTATCCTTTCAATTCCTTTTTACCTCCATCCCATGTGAGCTACTGTTGAGGTGTCGCACCAGATGCAGACAGTTACGGGGCTAACTTCTCTCTTCTTTTCCCTTTTATAACCACAAGCTCTCTCTCCTGGGTCGGGCGCTGCTTAGACGCCGCGTCTCCCTCATTCGGGCATCGTTTTACTGGCGTAGTTTCGGCTGTATCCATGTCCAAAGTAGCGTCAGGGCTGGTGACTGCTTCAGGCTTGTGTTAAGTTTCCATACGAGTCGAACACCGTTGCATTGGAGTGCCCATAACCGTATTTTTATCTGTATCTTGCTTAGGTGTCTCCATCTCACTCTCGCTGGTCGCCACTGCATGAGACGCCTCCACCACGGCCTTCGACCCCACGGCCATCTCTGCTTCCTCTTCATCCATCAGCAATTCAGTGTGGTCAGCATTTGTTGCTCGATTTGCGGCACTGGCGTAGGAGCGAGTACAGTCCACCTGCTCATGCCCAAAAGCGCAACAACCAGCGCACCTGGGCATCCTGCAGTCGTGATGAATGTGTCCAGTGTTCTGGCAACGCAGGCACAGAGGACCTCTTCCTGGTACGACCATCAGTGCCGTGCCGCTCCCGAGACACATCCGGTGTGGTATGCGATCCGTAGTAACGCCTTGCTTTAGTAATAGCCGAACAAATCTTGTGGTTGACTCAACTCCTTCGAATTTTTTGTCTCTCCACTTGTCGCTGATGACTTCTTTAAGTTCATTGTACTCCCAGAAAGCACGCGGTACAGTCTCTGCGTTGACGTCAAAGGCTACCCATTGTAACTTGAGATGAGCCTCTTGCATCTCTGGGTCGACAATTAGGCAGGGCTTGTCTTTCACGGAGAGTAAACCAGCGCCCAGAAGTGTCTTCTTGGCCTCATCTGTCTTCATGTTAAGAAGCTAGACGTGCGACATCTGATACGCACTTATGCCGCTCACCTCTTGAATGATGCCTAGTTCTTTGAGCGGCTTTCGAAAGTCAGCAATCCCGTACGGACGCCCTGCAAAGTCGCAGTGCAGAACCAACGCGCGTCTGAGTCCTTCTACTGAGGTTAATGGTGGAAGAATCAAACGGTAGTCGTAGAGGAGGGATGTGCACGAGAAACCGCGGCCAACGTCGGCCGCTTTCACAGCTCTTGACGAGTCGGCCATCCTGCTTCTGGACGCGTCAGTGACCAGAAGCAGAATAACTGAGCTACGCCGGGGCTTGGGTGTTGTAGGCAAACTTGCCATAGGCATAGACAGGCTTGATGTCGAGTAGGCAATTGCGTTAATACGACTTATAAAGTGTTTAAAACAGCGATAGAAAAATCAGTCGTCGCCAAATTAGAATAGCGTTACTAGTTGGCCGTCCAGTGTTCCAACCTATTACAAAAGCTTGTTCTTGTTCCCCGATCAACTGCGGCGCATACTTCCTTCAGCCATGATTCCTCATCATCGTCAGCCACTGCATGCACAATTGGCACAAAATTTTTTGCAAGTGTTTATCGGACACCATTCTTCTCACAAGAATGACGAAAAAATTGCATAGCGAATGCCAACTTACTACCCCAAATAATTATCATTGCCCTAGAGGGCGTCAAGCAAGTGTGCTTGCAGTAGTGACCAATTCATTGCTTTGAAAAGGCCCTGAAAGGCCGCTCTTCTAGCTTTCGCAGTGACTGTGCTGCGGCTTCCGCGCAGGCCTGGCGTTTTTTTATTTTTGTAAAGTTCTTTCTTGGGCTCTCGTTTTTATTCTCCTTGGGTTCTTCGCACATTGCTTAAAAAACGGCATGACGCGTTTCATGAGTCGTTGAATCAGTTGTTGGGTTAAAAGTGTGCGGAAACGTTTAGACATATAGGCACTTTAAGTTCGCGATGCTATTTGGTGCCTATTTCCGCCTCTATGTTCTGTTTTTCAGACAAGGCATCAGCAAGGATGGCGAAGTACAAGCAAACCACTATTTTGAATATGATTGTTCCGCTAAGGCGATGTAGTCAAAGCATACTCAAATTGAATATAATAGAGAGAATATCCGAAAGCAGGTCCCCTGACTCGGCTATGATCAGTTTGCTACCATAAGCGCCGGGAAGTGAACGGTTGGGTGACGGAGCGGAAAAGTGTGAGTGTAGATAGTTCATGGCACATATATACAGCACAGGGGTCTTTGCACTAGAGTCAATAATTTCACTGTCCTGAACAAGGGCCCGAGCGCTCGCGTAGCTTCTTGGGCTGATCAGATGTGTCGTCTTGCTGCTGAAGTCTTTTCTTAAGTCTTTCTCAAATCTTTTCAGTGCACTCTGGAGACACCGGCAATGTTAGTCAAACTGAGCCGAAGGGCACAAGATGTTATCTGTTATTTCCCCACATTTATAATAGAATACCGACCCATAGTCTACACTGCTTCAGATCTAAAAAAAATAAGTTCAATATATTGCATTAGAACCCAGAGGGTGTTGATAAAGCATTGCGCATTTTCCGCGCGAGAGCGTACCTATTATTTTGAAATATGCATAAGTTGGCTGCACATGCCACCGTTGCTACATATAATCCACGTATCATGGCGCATGTGTGTGCTTCTTCAAAATACCGAGAAATTAGTAACAGCTAAAGCTCATTTATAATAATTGCATCATGACAGTACGTCCCCCAAGACTCATATAATTTTGCGTGTGCAGTGCCTCTTTTCCTGCAGCTATATTTACCTCTTTGTAAACGTATTAAAACGTTCACACTGCAGCGTTTATGAATGATATAGGAAACACGTTATTAGAATATTCCCATGTGACGGCATTTCCAGAATATTTCATGCGAAGAAAATCAGTTCTCACTCGTGGTTAGTTGCAGCATCGATCCTTGATAGGAGAGTGTCTCCAGCGGACATTACTACTGTCATACTGTCTCGAACTCTGAAGACATGATTGAGCAGCATTGTTGGCGTGTTTATTGGCTATTACACTTAAGTTACTTGACAGCCACTAAATTCTCACACGGTGTTATATCTCCAACGAACTATATAAGACATACCTACCAAGTTGAAATACAGCAAGTTGGCTGCACGATCATATCCAGCACCAACACTGCCTGAACAGACATTTTCATACATCTCCTCGAACAAACCAAAATCATGCCACTCTGTTTGATCTTTTAGTCCAAATACTGACATTCACGAAGCCAATATTGTTTTGCAATCAAATAGGCTGGTTGCGTTTCTTGTGATCAGTATGGTAGTGAAAAAACATCACAGCACACTCTCTGCGACAACCCTCCCTACACAAGGCCCCTGAAAATCTCCCGCAGTCGCTCCATGTCGCATATGTCATCGACCAATTATAGCAGAAACCATTCTGGAATCTCCTCTTCTGAGGTCTTCACGAAGAAGTTGGAGTTCGACTTCTTGAAGACATCACACTAACAAGGACTGATATCAACTAATGGCATTATGCTAATTGCAAGCTGAAACTTCTATGCATGCGTGTTCTCTTCTTTCCGCCTCTATCTTTTTTTCTTCGAGTTTAAAACTCTCTATCCCTTTCCTCAGTGTAGGGTATCATACCAGAACTTTCTGGCTACTAAACAATCCTCCCTTTCCTTGCTCGCCTGTTTCTTTATTAATTACGGAACGTTAATTTGTTATTGCTTATTGAGCTACTAAAGCCCCAGTAGTAAGTACGTTTGTGGCCACTTGATCGACTCTACGGAAGTATCTTTTGTTTTATACTCTACCTATGCTTTTTCAAAGCTGTGTAAACTCGACCTACACTTGCTATTTTGCAAATACAATGTCACGAGCTATCAAGTTTATACTTATTTTTTGACATTATACTTAAACATATTAGTAATGCAGAGGTTTTAAAAGAAGTATCTACACCTTAACAGCCTTCTAGAAATAGATATTCGCAAGCAAGAAGCATCATACTCTGTTAAATGTTAAGTATTAAATAAACTTGCAGTTTTTTAACATGCCTTGTATACGCAGATGCTTTGGAACAAAAAAAATGAAATTGAAGTAGCATCTTGGGAAGTGCGAGATTCATCACTCAAAGAATTCATCTAAACAAGGACGCGTGCTTGATTTCTAATGCTTGTTTTTAAAGCTACCCCAGGCAAAGCGCTGGCAGTTCATATAAACTGTTGTGTTTGACATAACTCGGTCTACAATCTGTGTTGATTTCTTTGACAATGTTTCCTTGTGCTGTTTAAGTTAAGTTGAATCGGGCATTTCCTTCCTTCCTGGATCACTTTTTTATCGAAAATGCGTGAACACAATATTGTAACAAACAAATACAGCACTGGCAGCTGAAACAACAGTTTATTTTGGGCGAACTTGCGCCCATCAACTCAATAAACTCAGCTTGTCCTGACCTTGAGTGTCCAAACCTTGTCGAATTCATATGGCGTCTTGCCCCATACCGCTCCATCAAAAAGCCACCAGTTTTCTTTTTTCAGTGCATGGTCCAGCTTTATCCAGCTTTGTATGGCACGTTTGCTTGTCAGTTGGTGTGCCTAAATTCATAAGAGCAGGAAGCGGCGTCACACCTCAGCGGGTGTCGAACAACTTGCGGCAATATACAGCCAGCAATAAGCAAATTAAATTGGATACTGATAAAAGCCCAAAGAAATTAAATTTGGGTCTGTACCGGGAAAGTTAATGTCGCTGCCGCCACTCATTTCTCGACGCACGTTAAGCAGGAACAATCTCCGAGGCAAGCTATTGCTGCTACCACCACTCAAGGGCAGTGGCCGGCTACCACCGTGGTTTCGGTCATTGCTGCGAATCGGCTGCATCAGCCTCGCTGCCGCTAGGAAGCGGCACTCACCAGCGACGAGCTGGGTGGCCAACTTTGGCCGTGCGGCAAGCTGAAGATGCCGCCTGGGTCCATGGACTTTAGCCGTCACCTGAGGCACCATTATCATCATCGATAAAGGGTGGGTTAGAACACGGGTGTTCCCCCTACCGTCTTCTCCCTACCACATCAGAACGTAACTGCTGGACTTTAAATCAAGTTTATTTATTCATTCATTCTAACTTTTTAAAATATAACCATCTTCTCTATACGTGTGCGTTAACAACGTTTAAATCACCATGATTTTAAACAGGCAAGGAAAGAGTAACGATGCAAAAGGAGTACAGTATGTATTGTTTATTGAAATGCGAGTTTAATATCCCACGGCCAACATTAGAGACTGAACGGATGACCTTCTGGAAGAATCTGCTGTGGTTACTCTCAGGGTTTGCTTTGACATGGATTGCCAGATAGGAGCTTGCTCACATAAAGTGCTCATCCAACAAAATATATTTCCCATCCTTTGAACCATTGGCGCAAATGTAGGTGGTTTCTGCTGCAAACTTCAAGGGACATGACAAAGCGCTGTGCGAAAACACAAACACCCTTGATGCGCTGAATTGCACAAATACTTTGAAAGTTGAGCTGCAGTGAACAAAAAAAAAAAGTCACAGGGTTTGATATGCCTTCACCTAGGACAACAGAAAAGTGAAAGCAAATTGGCTTTTCAATTTTCTTCCTAATTGATCGTTTTAAATAACTCCCCCTCCCACCCTTTGAGCGATTCGCATGCCACGATTTCTTACTACCTCATGAATAAGATGCACTGCGAGTATTTTTAAGCTCAGATGCACCAAGGTGAGCGGCCCAGCTAAGATCTGATGTGATGTTATCATGTGAACAAGCGATGAAATTGCAATTTCAGGCAATATGTGAGGTCCTGGTAACGCCACATAAGGATGTCATTACCTGATTATGATTACTTGCATCGGTCGTCGTTGCCGCGTGACAGAACCTTATGGCGTACACCCCTACGATCAATTTGCGCGTTTTTGGGACATATACGTTCGCCTTAATAAATGTTTACTTTATCGCGGCGTCTCCGGTTGTAGCATATTCCGCACTGTGTCTCCCGTGGTATCCTTGTTTCAGTTCATGTACTCACCTATCACAACAGAACACATTTATAATCTGAGCTGTGAGAAAAAGAGCTTAATAATCGATGCCACTGGCCACTGAGTACTATCTGAGCAAGCATTTACACCAGGAAACGGTGCTTCATGATGAGCTGGTTTGAACTTCTAATAAGCAATTAATGTAAAGCGTGTAGCATAGATACTCAAATTGAAAGGTGATAGGTCAGGTAACCTATACACGGTCCCTTAACGGCTTAATAAACACAGTTGTGCTCCGTATGAACATGAGATACATTATATTCCAATATGCAAGCGAACATGATGGCACATTTTATAATAAAGTGAAAAGGTTTTTGAATCTTATTAGCCATGAGTGGAGAGCGATGTTGCAGCAACCCAGCTTTAAACCCTACTGGCGCTATAATGAGTGTGAACAGCGATGTATTACCTGCAAGGCACGCGCGAGTAGCTTCACCGCCATGAACTTCCCGTTGCGCAAGTGGTCGTTAGTACTTTAGACGAACAGCCAAGTGAACTGACACATTAAAACTTTTCGCGAGCCAGAGGCGATGAATACAGCGAGCTACACCTGTGCCCACTTAATTCTTTTCGTAGGAAGCACATTTGCACTCTCCAAATATCCCCTAGCAATGCCAACGCGAAGGCGCAGGATGCATATATTTTTTCACCGAAACGAGCAATAAAAAAATACGCCACTCTCTTCGCCGGCAGAGTCGTGGCAGCTATTCGGTGGTGTGTGAATGTTTTGGTAAGAAACCTTCCGTTGATCGCTGCATCCATAACAACAAAGAATGGAAATATGCCGGTCAAACATCCGTGATGGTGCCTTTATAACTTCGCGTAGTGTAGGCCTGACGCGCTCAAGAAGTGGGCTTATGATCAGGGTTCGCAAGGTTTTTATATCAAGTTGCTATGCACACACCGCTTACTATCGTAAAAGAACGTACAAGAAGCAGCTCGCTTCATTTATCCATGACTTGATAGCCTTCACTAGAGCATTATCAAACAATAAGGAATGTTAAGCACTTCTTTTCGTATGAATTATTAGTGGGGCCAATCATTCAGAGGTTCCAGGCTCGAAAGCTAGAAAGTACGAAGCGAAATTAGAAACAAAAGTGGCAAAGCAGCTTCACCTAACTTTTCATCAGATTCATGCATATATATATTGCAAGTGTGACTCAATGTAGCAGTCGAAATTCACGAGAAAAAGCGAACGCGAACAAAAAAAAAACGACCACTGCAAGACTAGCTTTCAGTTAAGAAATTCATTTTTACCACACTACATTGTTACATCACCATTGTGCGACGGCAAATAACCACTCGTCACACTTTAAACGATCAATTTAATCGGTTTTCAGAATCATAAAACAACATTTGTTCTAGCAGATCCTTTGTTACCTTTCTTATAAAGAGCTTGAACAAATCACCTTGATAGTGATCTCTGTGCATACTGAAAGTTTGAGTTCAGTTAAAACAATTCTCCACATGGTTAAAGCTTATTACAGGAGTCACTGATACGTTTAACTACGGGTTCTTAAATACGAAGTATTTCTTTGCGTACTGTAAGAAGTTTTCGTATCTATCTATCTATCTATCTATCTATCTATCTATCTATCTATCTATCTATCTATCTATCTATCTATCTATCTATCTATCTATCTATCTATCTATCTATCTATCTATCTATCTATCTATCTATCTATCCACTGATTCGCTTACGTCTAGGTGCTTTCGTGATCACCCCCTTAACTTAGCGTGAACCAAAATTAGTATGGTAGGGCAAGATGATATGACAAATTTGAAGCGCTGATCAACATATGAATAATGTCGCAATCCCGTTGCGTTCGTCGTCAAAAAATTTTCAAAAAAAGATAAGAAAAGACCAGGCCTGTGCCGGAGGCGCGGCACAGTCGCAGCGAAAGCTAGAAGAGCGGCCTTTCAAGTCCTTTGAAAACAATCATTGGGTACCTACTGCAAGCACACTTCTTTGATACCCTCTCGGGCATTAATAATAAAATTCTTTAGTAGTAGGCCAGCATTCGCTATGCTATTTTTTGTCATTCTTCTGAGAAGCGTCGTATCTCCTAAAGATTTGCAAGGAATGGTGCGCATATTGTTCATGCACTGGCTGATGGGGAAGAGAAAATATGGCTGAAGAGCTTATGCACCACACTTATGAAAAAGAACATGCTTTTGTAATGGGTTAGAGGATAGGACGACCCACTCGTTACGCCGTTCGCGTTGTGCGACGACAGGTTGTTTCTTCGCTGTTTCAAAACGCTTTATCTTTCATATTAACGCGATTGCTTTCCAGACACCACGCCTGCCTATGGCAAGTTTGCCAAGAAGTCCCAAGCACCTGTGTGGCTCAGGGGTAAAATAGTGGGCTGTGGACCCTGGTTCGAGCCCCACTGTGTCATTGGTGCTAGGTTTTTTTCTTTCTAATTTCGTGCGATGTGCTTACGGACACCAGCAGCGGCGGCGGAAAACTGCGTCTGCCCCTTTTGTTGATCTCGTAACAGCTTCCGCTGCAAAACCGTGGCACATACCCGGGGGTGGGTATGTGCCACTGGTGTGCGTGCACGAGTCACAGGTCATTGCAACTTTACATATACACAGGAACAGCGAGATTATATTTTTTTCATTTGTGCCAATCAAGTGGAAAGGGGTAGCCATCGCCAAGTAACGGTGACAAAAACTGCTTCGTTTATTTTCTATTTCAATAAAAAAAACACGCACACACGGGTAATTTTAACGCGTGAGCATTTGAAAAAAGCTGACATTCACAGCGTTGGACCGAAGAAGGAAAGAATAAAGGGTCCCAGCCGGAATCAAGACCCATTGTTTCGTGTCGCAATGAAGTAGTTTACCACAGAGCCACACAAAAATGCCTTGGGACTACTTATCAAAGAGACTGTAATGTCGGTAAACGACAACGGTGCTTGCTGTGTTGGTTATGAAATTTCTTAAACATTACATACGTACACCAGTGATGCAGCCGTAACGTCGGGTTAACGCGAATTGTAGTTAGCTGCCATTCGCTGAAATTGATTTATACTGCAGTGTCCAGGGTTCACTATCCTCGCAACTACTAATGCTTTATGTCAGCTTTCCTCTTCTGTTGTTACTAATACCAATGTCGCTGTTAGCAGCGTTACGTAACTGTAAACAACTGGTTATATAAAACATGGGGAGCTGTTTAACGTATGTCTGTGCGTGCACTTGTACATATACTCTGCGCCACTTCGTAACGTTTCACTCAATAAAAATATTATAACATAGTCACATCAACTTCCAAAACACGTGGAATCTGGCGATTTTTTACCGGTCTTCCCCGGAGACACTTTTCTTGTGTTCCGCAATAAATTTTAATTCGAATTCAGCAAAATATATGTGGCTACCACTTCGATGGTTTTTCAGCTAGGCTTATATTTATTGCGGCGTTCCTAAAAATTACCCGCTGAGTCCACTGGTGAAACCGGCCGCATAAAATAAATCAAACGACAATTACAATATAGAGGGCATTGTGCTGATATAAAAATCACGATAGCACTTGAGCTACTCTAGATTATTCGTGTCAAGTTCGAATTAGTGTCTTGCTGCACTGAATGAGTTGTCACAAATCACAATGTATGGCACCAGTCAATCGCAAATAGGAAACTGCATATGTATTCGCATTAGAAGGCTGAATCTAGGAGGTATGTGTTATCACACATCTGACACATCTGACAAGTTTGCACCGTAATATGTCCTGAGCGAAAATTGTTGCTTGACCGCAGCTCATAGTTTAAAAACTTCATTAATGCGCAATAGTAATGGCACTAGCAACAACTTTACTATTCTTTGTTTCTCACTGGGCTAGCCTCTTTGACACTAACCACACGAGAAATTATATATGTGCTACCTCGTCTGGAGTGAACTTTTGCGTCATGCTCTATAACGTTAGGAGCTAATATGGCGTAATACAGATGTGCTGTACAGTGCGGGTAGGTGTTGCGATGCGTCCAAATGGATGTGCAATGTCATAGTGAGACTTGCGCTGCACTTTGTTCCCCCTCTTTCTGACGCTCTAATATTTTATGAGCACATTATCATCACAAATAATTTCTATGCTACGATGTAATTTGATTACATTGCCATCTCAGTGTGGCAAATATCTGCTTGAAAAATGCGTGCCAAAATCTGTATGGCTAAGCAATCAAGTAAAACACTTCGCTGTCTTATAGTACTCTTTGTCACGTAAAAATATCAAACCTCTTCTGTTATGGCACTAACAAGTTTTGATGATAACGTCTAATCTCATAACGGTGTGGTAAAAAAAAGAAGTGTTTTACCTTGAGAAGAGCATTGCGTGGCCTACAATAGTGAGCCATCTGCACGTTAGCTAGATGAGATGTGGGAGAAAAGAGCTTATTCCTTTTACTCTGTTTTTGTGATTAAGAATAAGCCACTTCAGTTTCTTTTACTGAGAGCATGTACCTTACAGATCAATTAAGATTAGTTGTCAGTCGTCATGCTGGCCTATTTGGCGTATAACATTTTGATAATAGTGTTTCTTGACTACTTCCCGCCACACCATGTTTGATCTTCTGTTTTCTTTTAGCGGGAAGTGTCCTAACTTCAGGAAAAGAAATGTCCACCAGAAGGATGTATAACGCGATTGTATTAATTGAGTTTCAGAAGAGTGTTTATTCAATGAGCTTGAAAAAGGTGAGAGCAAGATTTGCGTTGCGCTGTGTTTCTCAACATATTGCCACTGCTGTATCTGAGATATTGTTGTTGGATGCATTTAGATAACGTAAAAATAAAGATCACCGCCCAAGCACTCCGTACAAATGATCAACCAGCGAAAGCTGAAGCGTATGGCCCTGGTGTTTAAGTGTACTTTGAATGTGACGCAGCACTGCAGCCATTCACAATTATTGGATATATGTTCGTGCTTCTCAATGAGGTTCGACACACGTTCGGCTTCAGTTTGCCCCAGTGTTAATTTCAGATGCCACATGTTGTAACTGTCTTGATGACGGTAATGGAGAAGTGTAGTCAGTGGTTAAAATAGTTTTGCAATGCGTTAATCACAGTGGTTCTTTTCAAACCACGGACAGTCACATACGTCGTAGCCGAAGCCAAAGTGCTGCTGGAGATACTCCCGTCGGAAGCGGGCGTTCGCGCAATCATCACGTTGACGCTGTTTTGCCCACATCAGGGCGTTGCTGCATGCACTTCACATGGCGAGCTAGCTCGCCGGCGCGCTTCGCAGGATCAGCTCATCAAGGGCGCTTGCATTACCGTTAGCAATTCAGCGTGACTTGAAAGCCTGGCGGATCATCGGTTTGTAGGTGCTGCCAGCTAGCATTCGCCCCCCCCCCCCCCGGGCCTTTTTTTGCGGAGGGGCCTAGACTGCACCATCTGCCCAGCGAACGCAAGCTCTTTCACTTTTCGACTACTGGTGCTCTCCTAGAGTTTATCACGGCTTTTCCACGTGGAAGGTGTCAGTAGAAACTTACGTGTGAGAGCTCGGCGCCCTGGCTCTGACGAGATGAACCACGTCAACCACAACATAGCTAACGGTGCACGTGCTGGGACACGACGCTGAGATCGACGTAACTAATAGCTTAGCCAATGGATACCGCTCGCGACACCGATGTCGAAATGTTTCTTTTGTTTTTTTCTTGCCAAACACAGCAATCGCTGTAAAAATAAACATCACATAATCATTTATTTCAGTAGATGTATCAGCAGTCACGCAGACACTGCGGAATCAGGGCGTCGACGAAGCATATATAAACATCGTGGAAGATCTGTGCAGAGGATCAACTGCCACCATAGTGCTCCTAAAGCAACCGACAGAATACCTATCAAGAAGGGTGTAAGACAGCGGATGCGATCTCCCCAATGCTATTTACCATGTGTTTACAGGAGGTTTTCAGAGGCCTAAAATGGGAAGAGTTAGGAATAAGCGTTAACAGAGAGTACCTTTTAAAACTGCGCTTTTCCGATGATATTGCATTGCTGAGTAACTCGGGGCATAAATTGCAACTCATGATTACTGAGTTAGACAAGGAGAGCAGAAAAGTAGGTCTTGAAATGAATCTGCAGCTAACGAAAGTAAATTACAACAGCTTAGGAAGAGAAGAGGGCTTCGAGATACGTAATAGTACACTTGTAGTTGTGAAAGAGTACGCCTACTTTGAACCAGGAAATATCCGCGGAGCCGAACCACTGTATTGAAGCAACTCGAAGAATAAGAATAGAGTAGAGCACATTCCGCAAGCACTCTCAAGTATGACTGATAGATTGCCACTATCCTTCGTAAGAAAGGTATATAACAGCTGCATCTTGCCCGTACTTACCTATGAAGTAGAATGCTGGAGACTCTCTAAGAGGTTCTAGCTTAATATTAGGATGGCGCAGCGAGTGATGAAAAGGAAAATGATAGGTGTAATTTTAAAAGACAAGAAGAGAGCAGACTAGATCAGAGAAGAAACCGTTATGAAGGATATCATAGTTGAAATTAAGAAGAGGAAGTGGACATAGGCCGGGCATGTAGCGCGTAGGCAGGATGACCGCTTGTCATTAGGGGAACCAACTGAATTCCCAAAGAAGGCAAGCGGGTTAAGTGGCGACAGAAAATTAGGTGGGCAGATGAGATTAAAAAGTTTGCGGATGTAAAGTGGCAGCAGCAAGCACAGGACTGAGGTGACTGGCGGCACATGAGAGAGGCCCATGTCCTGCAATGGGCGTAGTCAGGCTGATGATGATGATGATGAATCGCAAGCACTTTGCCCGATGTCAAGGCGTGCTTGCAAGTGCCGCACACCATGAAATTCACTGTAGTTTCTGTTGCTGTTACTCGTCCCGAGGTTTTCTTGCAGGACGCCACGCGAGTTCACCGGCACACCACGTGGGAGCACGTGGGTTCATCGCAAAGTTACTAGTCCAGTAACTTTAGTTCATCGCGCGTCTGCAGAATCTTGTTCCCTGACGGCAACACGTGATTATTGAAAGAGTGTGAAGGGGAGAGACCACAGCCGCTTGCACAACCATTTACGGAGGCCCGCACGCGTTCACATGTTTGACCCTGCGTTTTCAAGAGGAGCGAGAGGGTGAACGAAAGAGATAAAAGAGAGGCGAAGGAACGCACATGCGCAGTAGGGGAGGTAACACAGCAAACCGCATTTAACTCTGCCATAAGCTGCTTGGCCACAGAAAGCAACAAGAGAACTCTTAAATGTTTACCGAAGCCGCACTTTTTCAGCAAATTCACACCATCTTCCTAAGTAACACCTTGTCGGGATGCGGAGCAGCAGTGCTGTGCACGAACGCAATCGGTGTTCTTGACTCCAGTCTTGTCGGTGTCGTTGGTCTTCCGCTGCCGAGGCTTACAATCAGCTTCCCGTGCTCGCGCCTCGTCGTTAATGCAGGCGCGACGTCGCCATTCGCGAATACCATTGGGTTCGATAGCCCTCGCAATGCCATTGACGGACAGGTTAGTCCTAATCGCTTCGGCGGCTGCTTCAGTGGGCGAAGGAGCGTCATCTTCTGGCATCCTCTCCGTGGCAGATAAGCGAGACGAAATAGCGTTATAAATTGATGTGCGCTCGAGCGTTTTCAGTGGTGCAAAGGGTGAAGCGAAAGAATAGTGATATGCACAGACATGTTTCAGTGCGTTTGAGGCACGTCAGTTTTATTTAGCGTGAAATGACGAGTCGGTGGTGTGGCGAGCGGTGGTTGCGATAGGGGAGTGGGTGGTGGTAGCGGCAGCTGTTGCGGGCGAATGGATGAGGTGGGAGCTGCGGACGCTGGCTGCGGCGAGTGCATGGCAGTCAATGGAGAGATTGACGTCATCACGCACTGCGAGGAGACCTTGACCTCAACGCGCGGCTGCGGCATGACCGGCACTTGGCACTGCTCTAACACCTGTGGCAAGGGGAGCGCGTTGCGGTGCGTTAGTACGGATGCACGGTGGGGCAGCGTTACACTGTCAAGTCAACAACTAGCTTCACATCTAAACAAAGACAGAGGCTGTGGCCACAGGGCCTCTTGCGATGCTGAGGGAACGTGGTGAGATCATCATGGGTATGTCATCTTATCTGCAACAGCAGCACTCCTAGACAATGACCTCGGCTGTGTTCGAATTCTTAGGCAACGCACGTAGACAGTCTACGCAGACTGCTTAGAAGGCAGCATGGAGCCAATGCTGTCCGAGAATCGGAACATGTGTGAATGGCTTTTACGCGAAGGTGCGCCACCTCGCGTGGAAAAGAAAAGCCGATATACAAAAAGCGTAACAGTTGTATTTTCTGGATTATTTTGTGATAAATCTAAAAACATTTAACATTACTCGCGTGAAGCATCTGGAGAAGCGTCTGATAGTGTGCAGACGACAACTCCGGAGAGATTCACTCTGTCTGAGCGGTTCGCTGAGCAGCCATCTTGTTTAGACAGCAAAGTAGCCTGCATCGTATTTGTCTACGATGAGGCCTTCTCGGAGCTGTCTATTTTGACGGCTACGTGAGAATGGGATTGGGACTTAAAATGGCCGCCGTCTATTTAGCTGTCTATTTAGCCATCTG
This sequence comes from Rhipicephalus microplus, assembly GCF_043290135.1. Taxonomy (NCBI): domain Eukaryota; kingdom Metazoa; phylum Arthropoda; class Arachnida; order Ixodida; family Ixodidae; genus Rhipicephalus; species Rhipicephalus microplus. The sequence goes on from NC_134706.1 coordinate 90,742,304, forward strand.
CGGTTAGTACTGGAACACACCCCTACTCGCTTAGCTCCGGCAACGGCTTGCCAGGAGTTTGTCACGGTGGCCAGAGTTGTAGAGGCGAGAGGCTCTTGTTCACGTTGCACTCGACTGTTAGTCGTTTTCACAATTTTGTAATTCAGCTGCCGTCTTTTCAGCTACAATGTACATACTTGATCCCTTGTGAGACCAACAGCGCTCTCTCATTTCAGATACAGTGAGCGGCGGAAACCTGTCACAACGCAGCACGACCCCACTAAAGTAAATCTAACAAGACGTAGGTTTCACCCACATACTCTCGGTGCGCTTACGAGGTGAAACAAGACAAACTTTTCTTTTGCGTATTCTAAAGCTTCTGCTACAACAATAATTATTATTAAACAAATAAATGATGGCGTTTCTTTGCAACCACGAAGTTTTATAGAATTCTTGAACTGCTTCAGCTTTCCTTTAAGGAATATCAGGTGCTTGTTATTTCCCGGATGACTGCACTACAGCCTCATTCGTGTTGTGACGTTAACTTCCGGACATTATTATTTAGTGTGCTGTACTAGTGTCTCCATTAGTCACTTTGAAAAGTTAGAATACACCAGCTAACAAAATGAAGTTCTCTATTTCGCATAGACGGTTTGAGAAATACCTCAATTTGTTTCAACTCAACAATGTATGGAAGCACCCCACCTGAATATTAACCCGTGTCGTTAAATATTAAATGTCGTGAAGGCGCGCAACTGTGGTTTGCGTTAGTGTGCCTTCGTTTATTATGATTGAGCACTCTTAAATTTCGCTTTCCGAGTAGTTTACTATGAATATCATCCTGAAAGGTTTGCCACACAAGAGCTGCTTTGTACTTTTTATTACCTATGCCTCACATAAACCGCACCAATTTATTGAATAAAAGTAAAAAAAGTACACAAACGATGTCCTAGAAATATCAATTGCCCCTTTACCTGGAGCCATATAAGCCGCCAAAGTTAGTGAGCTTACATATTCAACCTGTCGCTAGAGCTGGCTTCTTGTGCTCACATATTTTAGTTACCTTTTCGTGCAAAAACATTTTATAGGGACGAGGCTCCTTACACCATGGGCTGTGCATCCCGTGTCTATTTGTAGCCGCCAGCTCGCTTGATTGACCAACAGTTCGTCTGGACCACGGGACGGCTCTACGCTCTCCCATAGTAGAGTACCAAGTACTCTAAATCGTTACCCGCTTTTTATAAACACAGCTCTCCCTTAGAAGAGTACTAAGTACTCTGAATCGTTAAAACTTTTATTGTAAACGCATCCTGTGTGTGTAATATGTAGTACTGGCCACATATAGTTTGGCGCTTAGACTATCCGCTGTATAGCGGTACTTGTATATGGTGAAAAGATGCGAGATGGCGTTACCTGAAGTGTTCACTAGATGGACAGACGGACGAACAGAAGGACGGGTGGACAGACAGACAGATGAAAGAACGGACGTACGGACGGACGAACTCAAGGACGGGTGCATAAAGGGATGGACAGATGCACGGACGGTCGCACGAATGAACACACGCATGGACGGACGCATGGACAAATGGGAGCAAAAACGAATGGGTGGATGGAGGCACAGACGGACGGATGCTTCGCCCCACTCATGATCATTCACTCCGCGGATATGCCGTGATTTTTTTTTTTTTTGAAGAAGACAGCGAAAAGAAACAAGACGCTGAGCCAAGGCCTGGGTGTGGCTATGACAATGAAGGTAAAATCTCATACAAGGTTAGAGCAAATTGTCGTATATCGTCTTCCCTTATTGGTTTTCGTTATGCAGTTAAGTGTTTCTTCGCTAAAACTCCAGTATATAACTGAACGGGACCATAAAATTACCACTCTCACCTGTTCAAGCACACGTGTGCCTAAAATAAAGCCGTGTTGCTATCATATCGTAAACTGTGTCAAATGCGGTTAGACGGAACATTAGTCTACACTATCTTCCTGGACCCTACATTGGTTTCTCGCTCATTTACCGCATTGTCGCATGGTGGTCAGTGGCAATGCAGACTAGTAGACGGAACACAGAAGCATTACTTACCGTTCGGTTGCTGACTGCTGAGCACGCAGTGTGCGCATCATTTGGCTCGGTAGTCGAAGCGGCAGGTTCACTCGGCACCGGAGACGGCCATGAAACAAACGCGCTCGCAGTACACAAAGAGTTTTATTACCGACACAAAGCAGCGGTCACGTCCAGTGTAGAAAATGCAGTAACGGTGCCAGCACAAAACAAACCCACATGACTAACACCGCATAGCGATTCGGAAACGATTATGCCTAGAACGAAGTCAAAAGCATGCAAGCCACGGACAATGCTTGAGCGCACCACACGTCGCCGCTGGCGTTATCTGGCACCCGCAGTTCCGCAGTGCCAGCGCCGGCCCAAGCCAGGCCAGGCGCGCGCTGCGAATACCTACTGCTATTCTTTTTTTAGGAGCTTCCTCGGCAAGCTTCTTACGTCCGCGCCCTGTCCAATGTAGATAAAACTGGTAACGAAGGCTCCAAAGAAGCCCATGCGTTCTGAAAATGGTGGCTGATGAGCTTCTCGCGCTGTTTACAGCCATCTCTTTGTAGAAGGAACACTTACGGCGGAACAAAAAAATTAAAGCGGATGTGACGCTATGGCTTCTAAACAAGGAAAGTCAATTTGTGCGCTGTAGCGCAAAATTCAATCCCAAATTACTTTTCATACGCCCCTGATCGCCAATCACTCGCGCTAAGGCGATCGCCAACGGGTCCTCCATGAGTGCGCTCTAAGTCAACGCCAGCTATTTTGATACCGACTTATGACTAGATAGTGATGTTATCGTGTACTACCATTAACTTTCCATCGGTTTCACAAGGAAGCTTTTCATAAGAAGTTTTGTTCGGTGTGCATGGCATCTTCCGCAGATCAACAAAGCAACCTACAGCAAATACCTTGTCATATCTACACCGTTGCTTATTTGCTTCACGCATACGCAGGTTTACTTTGCATGCAGAATGCGTGTGTCAAGTTTTAACAGGTAGAAATGACGCCTAGCAACGCCAAAGTTTGGACGTTTCAGCTTTTTTCAATGGTCACAATAACTCAAATATATTACACTGCACGCAATGGTAATAGGCAAAAAATGTCTGTGGTCACTCTTACGTTATCTTTTATTTTTGCAATATGCTCCGATAAATTACCGCTACGTATGCGAATGTAGACATGCAAATTGTAGCGTGATAGATAACTTGGCGATCTACTCACTGCTAACGCAATTATTAGTAGGCAATGCATGCTCAAGAAGAAAACGGGGCTGCAGAAGTGTGGATCAATGAAAGTCTAGTGAGCACTGCATTTAAAAACACTGCCCTTCTTTTTTTATATAGAAACATGGGTCACCAGACATACGTTAGTTGCTACTGCATCCTTGCACAACACATTGTTTCCGCAGATACCGACGAAAGCACCCGTCGTTAAATGTAATCCGCATCATTCGCTGCCTGTTGAACCCTGCACTCAAGAGGTTCACGATTGATTAAACGCACCTCACAAATTGTGCTCAGCAAAGACTTGAAGTGCAGAACACTCATACACGTGACGGGATGTGTCATCGGAGACGAATTTTACGAGGGTGCCTTTCCATGCAGTGCAAGGGCTGCCCTGTGATTAACAATAGCGTGGGTAGTGGGTGCTACAAAAAGACTTTTCAGAATAATGAAAAACTGTGATGAAATCTTTGCTCATTACACCTATATAATATTGTTGGAGAAAAAGTCATTTGTGAATGTAGTGATTGCTTTAACTTTGAATTATTCATGGTATTCCAATATTAGTATTTCTTTCCTCCACTTACAGTCACGCACCAATCGTAACTCCCTTAAATCCACGTAGTGATGTCACTGGCAATGGATTATGAACCGCTTTTCGCGCGAACTTTCACGACCAGTTTGACTAAACCTTGCCTTGTCTGGCGTGTACACCATTGTTACTAGTGTGCGCTTATATGGTGGCCGCTCTGGTTGCCTCTCTGGTGTTTCCAAAAATGCTCACTAGATGGTGCCTCGCCACCCGAGGCGTTGGTTGTGGATGACTACGTCCCTACCGTTGTCGTCACTTCGTAGGCTTGGCAACACGTGCGAAGTTCCTGCGATGACTGTTACGCACTGGTACCGATATCCTGCCAAGCTCTCTCAGCTGTCTGCTTTAAACACTGTTGAAGGACGCCTGATGGCTCCACGCCTGCGATTTGTGAGCGTTAGGCATTTGACTCACTGCAGCAGCCAGTATGACATCAAGGGGCAGGTGGTTAACGTGCCGAACTACATGGCCAACATGGCGCTTTGTCCGCTGCGGAACGTCATGACAACGCTGCCTTTGACGTACCCATCATACGCCGGCTTGTTAACAAGCCTTCCACCAGAAATAGCCTCCCCAAAAAACGCTCCATCCACCTCGGAGCAAGCTCCCCTAACATCATTCACTTTGCCGATATGGCGGTGATTTTTTTAGATACGAAGCAGCTATTTTACTCACAGGTATAACGCCGTACGCACGTGGGTCCCTACGAACGCCCTAACGCACGTTTCCCTGGCCGTAGGTGTTAGAGTAGTGCCAAGTAGATGGCACTGCAACTGCGCGTTGACGTCACGCTCCCTTTGCATGCATTTCTTGCAGGCGTGCACAGACATCACTCTCACCAGCACCCGCAGCACGCTCGCTGCAGCGCTCGCAGATACCCGCTCTTCAGCCCGCTAGCAACGCACTTCTCTCTCACTTCATCCTCTCCACCACCTACAACCGTCGACGGCACATCGAGTGGGAACAGTATTTCGGCTCGTATATCTGTGGTAAAACTTACAATAAACCCTGTTTCGCCTCCCGTGTCTTTGTGTATTTTCGTGTCTTTCACACCAACGTTTACTCAAGTAAATGCTACACAAAGTTTTGCTCTAAACCAATCTTACAGCAGCCGCGTCGACACCCGTTTCGACTGCGTCAATGACGTTCGCACCACTGCTGCTGCGCATCCCATCATATTGTCAGTGTGATGTTAAGATGGTTACGTTGTTTCCTTGTTGCGTTCTCCGTGTCAGTGTCGTAAAGCTTTTATGGCACATGGCACCTCTTTTACACGCCTGTAGGCTGAACTACCGCTTAGCGTGGCAGTTTTAAAAGCGTCGCAGATAATAGGGTATTTCAGCTTGTACGTATGTCTTAGCTTTACGTTACCGTGTTGCAGGATTCCAGATAGAATCTGCGCATGTGCGGGTTTTTACGTAACGTACACCTTTGCGTTTACCGCCGGATGGGTTTTAAAAATTTACGTTTCCCGCCAAATAGACTTTGCGTTTTTTGCCCTATCTCGCAAATACACTTTCCTTCGTACCAATTCGTAGTATCCGTATTGCGAGACTCAAGCCGTCGAGTTCTAATAAGCCAAAGGGCGAGCGCCAATAGCCATTACATAGTTTCAGTCGGATTACTGAGGCGAGAATGGCCTAGGGCATAGGCGCCGTAAACGTGCGAGCTCCCGACAAGCTGGATAAGTGGCACGATCTAGCAGGGTAATATTGAACCAGGTAATCACAAAATGTTTTTGCAGAAAAATCGTGCATTTTACATCTGGGCCAAAACCGCGCAGCAGCGTTATTACAAATGCGTTGCGTTTTTAGTTATTTTCACCTCTAAAACATCACGCGTAAGCCAATGTGCTCATAACTGGTTCCACGAAGTGTCACAATATGTCAACACAATCATTGCAGTAGCCTTGTATTTTCCACGCTTTTGCGCATACGAGAATTCTGTACGGAATAAAAGAACGTCTCGTGATTTTGCCACAACGGTAATTAAATCATATATCAAAGATAAATGCAGTGTACATGCAGTTAGCATCCCCAATTATGGATTGCGAAAACGTGACGGTATGCACGTTTATGTTCGTGCGTAAACGCTTACGTATGAAGAAGTATAGCTTTGAAAGTTATCCATTCCGGTAAGACGGTAAACGCAAACTGGCATCCGGTAACACGTTAACGTAAAGAAGTTTACGTACAAGCTAAAACTCCCTATAATGTTATACTGAGCTCCCTGTAGCAGTGTTTTATTCAGTACGTAGGTGCGCACCGCCTCTATGCAGTTCGTTATCCAGTAACCCAGTAACTGTCTCAGAGTGTATAGTCGGTGTTGAGACCTATCTCAACACCGACTATACACTCTCACCCAGTTACTTCATAACCATTTACTTAGATATATGAATGAAGGATAGAAGTCTCAATCTAAGGGCTCGTTTTCTTTGTTAGACACATTATTATAAGGAAATAAAATATAGCCAATAAAAGTATAAGCGATGGTTTTAAAAATATTTGTCATGGAATTTTGAACATAGAAAACTGGACAAAAAGGTAGATCATTGGTGGCAGAAGCCGAATCTTTGACCTTCGATTAGTGCATCAGACGTGTTATTTCATTTTTTTTTCAGAATTTCATTACAATTATTTATTTTTCTGTCTGTCCGTGCATCGGTGCGTCCATTTGTCCATCCATCTGTCCGTCCGTCTGTCTGCCCGTCCATCCTTTTCTGACGCATTGCGACAACTGGATTATCGGCCACTCTTTGTCCAGATGTTGCTAGAGCACCGTCTTCGTACTTCATCTGGTGAAAAGCAATCAAAACCGTCTTGCGCTTTTTGAGGGCTACACACCTATCTGAACGCCTTTAACTTTTGTGTAGTGCCGCCGCTTCATACGCGTCAGCCTATTGACTGACATTTTTTAGGGGCGAAGCTCCTTAGGCCGTGGGTTGTATGTATGTAGTAGTAGTCGATGTATGTAGTAGTAGTCGTAGTACTAGTAGGTAGCTGCCTCCACGGCCGCACCAGAGGAGTGGCACGCGCGCACACTTTTGAATTGAGGAGTAAACCCGAGCGCGTTAATCATAAATAAAGGGGTAGTTTCTGATTAACTAACCTATAGAGACGAGTGTCAAGGACCTAACCTCCAATAAAACTTGCCTTGAATTTGATGCTTACTAAAAAAACTCGTAACAGATGGACGCACTGAGCACTATCTGACAAGAAAGGGTTGCCACGTTAAACTCGTGGAGCGTAACCTCCTTGGTTTTAGCAAGATTTAGCGAGGTTGGGTTGCAGTGGCATGAAATGAACTAGCGGAGGTGAACTGTGGGAACTAGGCACGAAGCGCAGCCCGTAAGAGAGTGTGCGTATGCCGCTCCTCGAGTCCGGCTGTGCCACCTCTCGTTTAGTCCTTGGAATGTCTGCTGGATGGCGGTACTTTTATGTGATGGATATATGATGAAAAGATGCGAGATGGCGGCACTAGGAGGGTTCACAATATGGACGAACGGATGAACAGACGCATGGAGGGATGGACGGACAGGAAGACAAGTTTATGAACGCACGAATAGATTGACGGATGTACAGACGGGCGCCGAGATGGGCACATGCACATATAAATGGACGTACAGATGAATGGACGCATGGATGAGTGCACGAATGGACGCAACCCTGGAGGTACGGACGGTCACACAGACAGATGCATGGATGGACGGAAGCAAAAACTAACGGTTGGACGGAGGCGCGACGAACTTACAGATGCTTTTCCCTAGTCATTATGATGCACTCCGTTCCTATGCTATGGTTTTTGGTCTCTTTCTCTTCTGTCCTATTTCTCTCATTTTATACTCCCCCTTGCATTTCCCCAGCGAAGCGTAGCAAACCGGGCATGTGGTTGGTTAACCTCCGTGCCTTCTCTTTTGTTGTTCTTGTCCTATCATGCTCTCTTAATTTTCAATAATAGTTTTATAAAGGAAGACAAACAAGACGTGAATGATGAGCCACTACGCACCTGTTTTAGTGGCGAAGCTCCTTGAGGTATAGATCATGCGTCTCCTGAATGCAGTAGCCACCTCTCATTTTAGTCCTGGGATTGCACGCTGGATACCTATATATGATAAAAGATGCGAGATGGCAGTACTTGGAGTGTTCACTAGATGGGTGAATGGACGGATGGAGAGACATACAGACAGATTGACATTCAAATTGACATATGGACGGATAGACAGACAGACACAGACAGACGGACGGATGGACAGAGGGACCGGTGGATGGACGGAAAGACATACATACAGGTGAAGAGACAGAGGGACGGACGGACTGACGGACAGACGGACAGACGGACTGACAGACAAACAGAGAGACAGACAGACAGGCAGACACACGGACGGACAGAAGGACAGACAGACAGACAGACAGACAGACGGACAGACAGACAGACAGACGAATGAACTGACAGCCGCAAGAAAGAACGGGCGGATAGACAGACAGACAAACAGACAGACAGACAGACAGACAGACAGACAGACAGAAGGAAGAGAGGATAAATGGATGGGGCCTACGGACGATTGGCGGTTTACCGATAAAACTCTTTGAAGCTTCGCCCCACTCATCATGAACCACTCCGTGGATATGCTGTGACTTTTTCTGCTTCTTCAGATTACCTGTTGGCATTATAGCGACCGAAGGTAAGTCCAGTGCGCTTTGAGCTTTACTGCCGTGTGCCACTTTATCGGACTTGTCGTGACGTAACAGTCGCACAGGACTAAGGCAGTAGGTGGCATTTTCGCCTTACAGGTGCATTTACACAAGCCTGTCTCTGTAAAGACACACTGCCGACTAACATAATGAGCTACAGGTGAATTATTCTGCTTTCTGAAAACATTATAGAGTTCATAAGTAGAACTACCTTGTTTCTTGTAGTGGCGATTGGCTGGCATGCTTCTCTTTTCCGGGCGGGGCTTCTCTGAAATCATTTAGTTTTGTCAGACTGTAGGCAATAAATCGGCAAGTGCCAAGTATTACCAAAACTTATACTTTGTAAGTATGAGCGAACAAAATCAATACAGTGTAATTGCTACCAAGTGACTAGTAATGATGTGTCCTGTGCCTTCATATTTGTGCTTCTAGGTAATTAAAATTAGCTCGTCTAGCTTGAAAAAAAGGATAAAATGGGAATTACGATAACAAACTCCCATAACTCTTTCTTTTACCGATAGCTTTCATTCTTTCTTATTTCTCGCATAAACCAATATAAGAAGGTCAGTTCTAGTTCTGCAGACCTTTTTATGAGAGACTGAAACCAGAATAAGGCGATGCACGATGTACAGCCAACATTTACTTGCGCTGAAAAAGCAGTCTCGAACGCATTGGAAGGAAGTTACCTAACAAGGCCAATACTGCCATATAAGGTCATCGTAAAAGTAAACCAAGGGTTCCTACATGATCGTCGTTTAAGCACTTCTCCACGACACCCTGGTACTGTCGCATATCAATGGAAGCAAGTGTCGTGAAGAGTAACCTCTGCGTGCACGCGCACCAAAAAAAAATTGCTTTGATGATCGTCTTCAGCTTATGAGAGCACTGGAACGTATCCTAGTGCATTTTCTTCTCCAGTGGGTGCACTGTATTTTTTGTTTTCAGAATCACGTACCCAATCCTAGAGGACTTCGATTTATGCAACACTTCTTCCTTGGACAGCAAGAGCGGCAGCCTTTTTTCAGGCCCACAAAAGGCACTGGGGAGTTTCAAACAATCATTGCGCTTCCACAAATAACTTATCAACGCTGGGTACATACACAAGGTTTAAAACATGAAAAACATTGAGACAGCAATGTAAAAGTGGTGCTAAAACTGAGAACAGTGGCATTAGTAGCGTTAGCTTTTTCTTTTATTATATTCTATTGTACCCACTAATTACAATACTATGTTATACATGAGTATGTTACGTTTAACTTTCTCTTCGCCTCTTTCCCTCCTCTTCATCTGAACATCTATTTCGAATATCTCCCAATGAAGAAGAATTTAAGGCAGGAACACACGATGCCAATAATGCTATTCACCGCGTGTTTACAGAAGGTTTTCTGGACCATATTGATTGGGAATTGTTAGGGATACGAATTAGTGCACACCTTAGCAACTTGCGATTCGCTGATGGCATGGCCCTCTTGAATAACTCAGGGAACGAATTACAGCCTATGATTAGTAAACTGTTACATGGAAAGCAGTAGAGTAGGTCTGAAAATTAATATGCACGAAACTAAATTATAATGCAACCGTCTCGGCAGAAAACAGCGCTTTGCGATAGAGAGACCCTGGAAGTTGTAAATGAATATATCTATTTAGGATAGGTAGAAGTCGCAGAATAGAACCGCGAGAGTGAAATAACTAGAAGAATAAGGATGGTGTAGATCACATTCAGCAAGCATTGTCAGATCATGAATGGCAATCTTCCACTTAGCCTCAAAAGGAATGTATGTAACAACTGCATCATTATGATACTTATAACCATGGAGCGGAAGCCCGGGAGATTACAGAGAGGGTCAACCTTAAATTGATGATGACGCAGGAAGCAATGGGAAAGGAAATTGATCAGTGTAACCTCAAAATACGAGAAGAAAGCAGAGCAGGTCAGGGAGCAAACCGAGGTTAAGGATATCATAGTTGAAATCAAGAAAAAGAAATGGACATGGGCTGGACACGTAACTTGTAGGCAGGATAACCTCTGGTAAATAAAGATAGCTGAATGGATTCGCAGAGAAGGCAAACGCACGAAGGGGAGACAGTGCGTTAAGTGGGCCAATGAAAATAAAAAGTGGCCAGGTATAACGAGGCCGCAGAAAGCACAAAACCGGGTTTATTGGTGGATCATGAGACAGGCATTTGCACTGCAGTGGGCTTACTCAGGCTGATTATGATGATTACCGATAGTATAGTATACAAACTCATGAAACGGTGTGATAGCTGACATGCTTGCCTTTATACTCTGAACAGGCGCGTTTGAAACCCGTATCGCTAAAAAAAGTGTTTCTGAAGAATTTCCTCCGTCTTCCTTGAATTCTCCCTTTCTCTATTTCTTGATCTGTACTCACTCTATAGCCCTTCTATGGCACGAAAGCACTATGCTCCATAGAATAAGCAGGGTCTGCCTGTCACATCACATGGTTTGCTGCCCGCACGGGAGAGGACGCATACTGCGGATTTGGAGACGACGGGGCGCAGTGACCCTCTCCTTACGTTACACGAAATTACAGCTCATTACAGAGGACAGCCAAGATTTTTTCAATATCCATATTCGACATTGAGTAGAGCGTAATCTTGTACGCCAAAAATTGTTTCAGGTGCGGTCATAACCATCGAGATGTCTTATAAGAAGGATCAACGCAGAAATAGATCTGATGTCCCGGATAGCGGGGAAGGTATCTGTACTTCAGCTCACATCATCTGGCAGTGCCCTGGGTAGCAGGACTTGAAAAAGAGAGATGACTGGGCGAAAGGCATCTCGAGCTTCGAGCTGCAAGGCCAGTCCAAGGCGATTTTGAGGGCTCGGAGAGAGTGTAGAGGAATGGCCTTTTGTCTCCATCATGGGATATATTAAGAGCAAACCAGGGGTTTTCAATAGGGCTGCATTGGCTTGCTTCCGAAGACCTTATTAAGTTGCTTGTCTGTTTGTCCATCCATAGAACATAGTTGTCTTGCTGTTCGAAAACTCTTTCAATAGTACTTGAGTTGCATTTATATTGTATTTAGTTTATATATTCGGTATTTGCTCGCGCCTAACAAAAAGGTATTCATTCTACGCTCAGGTACCATAAACACAGAAAAAAACTTTATCAATATTTTGTATATAAAATGGCTGCCTTTCAATATTTCACTCCAATGAACGCAATCGCGTCATGTGGCTCCTACGTTGTGCGGCAATGCGAAGAATTTCTTTACAAAACGATGACACAGAGACAAAAAGAAGACACAGTTTGGATGGAACACTGCACTGCATGAAATATCGGCAGCGCACTTTCGACTATGTACCAGAATTCAAAACAAATTATAGGCAACAGGCGAAGTATTACGTTCCGTCTCTCGTCTTATCCGGTCTGCCTGGTTGTTAGCTTTGTGCCGGCATAAACAATTCACCGAACGAATTCTATTTCTAAGTCACCTTGAGAAAGCTAGAGGGAAAAAAACGTTTTTAAGGTGCGTAAGCTCACAAAAGATCTGGTCTTGTTTCACGACGTGTCAGACAAAGCCCATGAGTGGAGAGGAAGATAAAGAAGTAGTAGCGTCTGATTGTTAACCTTTCTCCCGGATTTGTTTTCCCTACACATTTTTCTGCACAAAGGAACTACTTATTATTAACTAAATCGATATCCACCACACATCATCACTAACATTACATGTTTCTTTTTCATGAGTAAACTTGTTCATGTAAGTACAGCTTTTGTGCAGACTACAAAAATGAAGAATCCTTTATCGAACCAAGTCAAAATATGTTATGCAAACTCATAACCATTGATATTTATGTTAAGTACAACTTCTGTTCTTTTCAAATTATCGAATTTCATACTACACAACTCCTCTAACCCTTCAAGGCTGCAGTATATTGAAATAACTCAAATACACCAGTGGATATGCTAACTTGCAAAATACAACTGAAGCCGTCATCTCTTTGCCCACCATCCATCGTCTGTATTTCGTGCTTATAGAAGCCAACGCAGAAACCAACCATGGAGACCCACAAACTAGCATAGTTAATCGATATATTGAATTTGAATATTGATGACCAAATCTTCACGTGCCAATGCGACGTAACCGTTCTCTAGGAGTTTTTCCATCTGAGAGAAAATTATAGCAGATTAACAGACAGGACAAAAAAAACATAAGACAAGCACTGACTCAACTGGCAATTTTATGTAACAGGCAAATAATAAATGTGTGCAAAAAGAAGCATAAGGAAAACAGGAGGTGGTAAACTACGCAACAGAACAATAGCTGCGTCCACTTGCAGGTTCTAATTCCGCACGGCGAGGTTTGGTTTTTTCTTCTCCTTTTATGTCACATCTGTTTTCACTCAGTAATTCAGCTAATTACGTATGCATGAGTGACTCGCCCCACTTTCAGTTGCAACTTTTTCTTACTTCGGCGACATTGTGCAAGTAAAACTTTCCTACATTTGCTAAGTAAATGGCTTCATAGGATACAGCCTAAATCTTTTTTCTCTACAAAAAAAAAGAAAGGAAATGTACACGCAGATGCAGTCAGTTTTAATTACGGCAAGCCTTGTTGGTGCTGGAAACACGAGACAGGGTTGTCAACGGCATTTTTATCTTGTTCGTAGTATTCACGCTTGTTCATCTAATATCAAACAGTTGTGCTTTCGCTCTTTCAAGAAAGGCAAACTACTAACAAAAACAAGTCGTTTTCGTTCTTTTGTCCTTTAGGTTATGACAACAAAAAGATAATCTTAAAGACGAGTATGAGGTGCTTCTCAAAGTAACTAGAAGGTTCCTTGTTCTTTCAGTGTGATTCACGTCTAGTGTGAAGACAAAGTAAAAAATGACATCCACCTAGAAATTGACAAATAACTGATAAGATGTACGCCAGTCTTACCAAGCCCTCTCAAGCCTAATTTCTGTCGTATTTCCTGACATGTATTCTTTTCACTCGTTCACACTACACTTTAATAAGACTATGTGGCACATACTCTCCAGCTTCTCTACTCTGTCGAACAACAGGTTTGAAGGATATTAATACAAAATTGGGGATACAGAAGATGACGAAGACGTTTTATATACTGGAGTCTCATATTCTAAAGGCAGTAAGGGCACCAACGATAGAGGAAGGGTGTAAAAAATGTAAGCGCGAATAGTAAGGCAATGTAGTACTAAAAGAGCAATGTTACAAAACAACTATAGCAAAATAAGGAAGATACAAAGCTTAGTAATAAAAGACTACTACAAAAAAGATAATCGCAAAGTCACAATTAAAGAAGGAGAACGTAGAACAATTTATGACGATGAAAGATATAACTTGAAAGTTTGCTTGAATGTATACGGGTTACCTGAAGGCTGTATTTTTGATGGAAAAAAGTTGTATAAAGAAATGGCTGTGAATGACAATAATGTTATACCGTAATTCGTGCGAATTCGGGGTGGTAAAAAACTTCGTTTTAATACGAAGTGAGTACGATTATTGTTTGTTAGTAAGTTAGAGGAGATGACGAGGAAGCGTTCTGTGAATCTATCTATCTATCTATCTATCTATCTATCTATCTATCTATCTATCTATCTATCTATCTATCTATCTATCTATCTATCTATTCCCTTTTTGGCGGGAGCGAAATTAGTATTGAGAGGTAACATGGTTTTACGAATATGACGCGCTGGTCAAAAAATTATATGAATATTGTTACGATCTCATCGCCTACGTCCTCAAACACTTCGCTCCAGACAACGGCACATATTCGAGGGTGGTTATGTGTTACTGGTATGCAGCTATGTACCCCAGGCGATCGATATTATAGACGATAGTCTTTCTTGGGGACCAATGACGCAAAAACTTTGGTCTGTTTTTCTGTCTGTACAATTGTCTGTTTATCCGCCATTAGCGGTACCTCAAACGACACGAAATGATGCCCCGAACGGCACTCCCTATCCACAGCGGCCACCGATATTGCTCACGTTTTAGCGTTCATACTTGTGCGATTGTCAATTCGAAAGCAATTATTGCGCATAACTGAGGCACCGTAACAATTAACAACACGTCGATATTTTATATGTGGCTTTATACAGGAGAAGGCACACATAGGTAATTCTAACGACCGTAGCGTTTATCATGTTGCGCTGACAGTGCAACGCGATGCTCAAAAAAACAAGTGTTTCTAACGCTTTCCTAAGACGGCATGGTGGCGGCACCTACCCATCACCTTGCGTTCTACACCTTATCACTTCTAAGACGGGCGCGCACGCCGCGCACTTCGTGTTCCAAGATAACTGCCAGATAGCGCTCATGTTTTACGTGTGACGTGACTCGATGCACTCGTTCGCCTCCGCTGCACGCCCAAGGTGCGGTGACTTAGCGCCTCCAGAATACCATTTACCGATGTTCTTGTGCAGATCATTAAATAAACGTTTTGTTCATTCTCTCCAGACAGAAGACTATCGTATTTCGACGACATTTGCAGTGTAACATGCAGACAAGGGGCCATTTTTTATATCTACCCAGAAACAGTGACAACACACATCGGTAATTTTAACGCGTGAGCGTTAAAAAAATGTGACATCGATAGCATTGACCCGATGAATGCCTAAATAAATGCCGGAGTTGCAGGAGAAATAAAACCCCAGCATTCTGTGTGGTAGTCACGCATTCTACAACAGAGTCCCGCCAGGTCTCGGAACTACTTTTAATAGACCATAATTTTTTTTCAAACATCAACTGTGGTTGCAGTGCTCACTGTGCTATTTTATAAACATATATGCACTCCTGTCATACAGCTGTGAACTCAGGCTAACGTCAATTGTAGTTAGGTTACATTCGCTGAAGTTGAATAATGTAGCAGTGTCCAGGCCTACTAGCTACACGAGCACCCGTGCTACACATCAGCTTATCGCTTCTGGTGTTGCTA
This sequence comes from Rhipicephalus microplus, assembly GCF_043290135.1. Lineage (NCBI taxonomy): Eukaryota > Metazoa > Arthropoda > Arachnida > Ixodida > Ixodidae > Rhipicephalus > Rhipicephalus microplus. The sequence goes on from NC_134706.1 coordinate 90,757,767, forward strand.
ATACTTATGTTTCTGTTGGCATCGTAGCGCAAGTGCAAATAACTAATTTTGTAAGGGTCTGGAAATCGTGACCATCTGTCTATGTCTGCAACAATTTAGATATAGTTAGCGTAATTTAATTACGTGTCGCTCAATAAAAAATACAATATGGCCACCTTGCATCTGCATGCTTCGCATAACGTCGATTGTCAAGATACGTCGGATCTGCCGAATTTTTTCTGCTCACTCGTTTCGATAAGTCCTTTTTTTTTTGTTTCCAAACGAAGCTTGTCTCATTGGAGTAGTAGGTGTTGCACAATTAGCGCAGTGCTAGAAACTAATACGAAGTAAGCGCAGAGTGCACCTTTTCTTTTTTTGTCTTAGTCTATACAACTGCATCAGTCATGTAAGCATTGAAATGGAAGCATTCAAATAAGAAAGTTTGTTGCGTGATATCCTTGGTGACAACTTTTCTTGGCACTGAAGGAAGAATTATTTGGTTTATTGATACGTGCGGTTTAACGTCCCAAAACCATCATATGTTCATGAGAGACGCCGTAGTGGAAGAATCCAGAAATTTCGAACACCCGGGGTTCTTTAACGTGCACCGAAATCCGCACTGAGCCCCGCCTCGGTGGTCTAGTGGCTAAGGTACTCGGCTGCTGACCCGCAGGTCGCGGGATCGAATCCCGGCTGCGGCGGCTGCATTTCCGATGGAAGCGGAAATGTTGTATGCCCGTGTGCTCAGATTTGGGTGCACGTTAAAGAACCCCAGGTGGTCGAAATTTCCGGAGCCCTCCACTTCGACGTCTCTCATAATCATATGGTGGTTTTGGGACGTTAAACCTCACATATAAATCAAATCCGCACTGAAGGAAGTGCTACGGGGGCGGAGCTCTGCACATATAGCACTGCGTGAAGAAGTTAGATCAGGCACGCGTTTCGTAACGCTGTATAAAGCGACGGGGCGTGCCATCAGCATTTCGTGTAGATGTAGACGCTGCTTAGCATCTGAGGTATACGTAAACAGGCGGGACTTTCTCGTGCGTTCAAAAACGGGAAGTTACATCTGATAAATAAAAGAAATATGAATATCCTAATGGCGTGAGCTTCGTCCTGCCTCAAATAGCTCAACGCAGAAAATAATGTGGGAACTTCAATTTTTCTTTGTTGAAATAATGGGCACTCTTGTGGACCTTACTTCCACTCGTGATAGGATGCACGCGTTTGGGCTCTGTAGCCTTCGCGCCAATGCCAAGAGAAGTTGTCACGAGTATAATAACAGCCGTTCAGGCGAGTACAACTGCGTCATGTAACAAAATGACTTCAGTGGAACGCACAAACAAGAAAGAATAGGTACGATGTCACTTAAACCACTGCAATAATGTATGAAAAATCACATATCACTGAAAGAAACGAAGAGAAAAGGGAGCCCAAGTGGTCACTAAACTTGAACAGAACGGCATTTTATTTTAACTTTGAATTTAAACATTCGACGACGCCTCTGTGTCTAGAAAAAGTGGTTAATGATTTAGAGTACTTGGTACTCTACTATGGGAGAGCTGAAAGCCGTCCCTTGGTACCTGTCTGCTCAGTTAGACAGCAACGTGGTTTGGTATGAACTTTCTATTCTATTCTAGGTGTCACCACGAAACACCTTACGCCAGCGTGCGCGAAGAAATGGAGCCTCCGAAGGTGCGCCGCTAGTATTCGTACACATTTGCGCTGTTTCACAATAAGTTATGCTCTCTCAATTGTGGTCTCGTTGGTGATTATTTCCTTCCGATCAGGCATTCTTGTCTCTCACGGAGTTCAGATGAAATTCCACACTGCCACATTTTCCTCTCTCTTGAATATGAACGCGTGGCGTTGCCTGCGACTACCGAATTGTTGCTGGTGAGCACCTGAACAAAAGTTATATATGGAGGAAAAGTTACGAAAGAGTGTTACTCAATACTATAGAACAAATAAAAAACTCAAAAAGAAAGTATTACGTCAGGCCCAATTAGGCCAAGCTTCGCTTGTGCAAATTTTCTCCGTAGTTCTTTTGGCGGAATCAGATCACGTCTTAATCTTTATTCTTCATTTTTCAGTTCTTGTGTGGAATCTGTAGTCGAAGACAAGCCTCTTTTTTTTCGCTGTCTGTTGTGATGCGGATACATTCAACGAATACCTGATAAGTTATGGTGCGCGACATAGTGGTTCATGAAGTAGCTAAAGTTGACACCCTTATTCTGCCTTTGTCTCCCACAGAACGACCTGTATTTCACCTACCTTTTTCGCCCTTCTAATTTCTTTTTGCCTCGATTTCTGCGCTTTGATACCACTCAAGGAAGCTAATCTCAATCAACACAGTGATCACTTACTATAGAGCCAATTGAATGTGTATACAGAACTGTATCATAGCCCTGATGCCGATACATTTAAGTGGACTGATTACAACGTATCGTGCTACAGTCAAAGATGTCACGACTGCTGAAAAAAAAACAGTATTGTCTATTTCCTAGTTGTTTGCGACGCTCCTTTTAGAAAATGCATTCGTGCACTAACACACTATGCTGACATTGTTGTTGTGAAAAGTATTTTTTGCTCATTTTTCTGTTTAAAATTTAGGAACGCTATATTCAAATAGTCCATCATTTCTAGAATCTAAAGCCTGGCGACAATTACCACACATGCAGGTAACCGAATTGCTTGTCACCATAGCGGGCAGCTTCTATGGATAGTGTTGGAGCTCCCATAGAAAACAACGTAAAAGCAGGCAAAATCAATATTTACATATTTGCCGTTAGTCCATGGAAATTGTCTTTTGATGGTAAAAAACAAACAAAATGCATGCAAATCGGACACAATTGAATCTAGTCAGCAAATATAAATAAACACGTTCGTGTTGCCAATTTGCTTATATCATTTTTGCAATAAACGGTGAACCATCTCTCATTATGAACAATATCTGTCAAGAAAGAGAAATACAAGAAGGAGAAAAGAAGGCAGCAAAGTTTAAAGGACACAGAAGAGCAAAACGATTCTTTGCGTGTTTTTAAAGTACAATTTCGAAATCCCGAAAAAAACCACTATTCCTGCGATACGACGCTACGTAAGCGAAGAAAAAACTAATGCAAAGAAAATTAGGCTGCAGATGCCACCTTGTGGTACCCTCACCGAGCACCATGACATCACGTACCTTTTAGGGCACCTATTCTCTCCTACGTAGCTTATAATCAATGAAAATAGAGTAAATTGTCGTGTATGCGTGCTATAGACTTAGCCTATAAATATTTCGAAAATTTTTTCGCGCTATAATGTTGAAAAAATACAAAAAAATACAATTTGAAATTTGGACGCCCTGCACAAAAATTTCGGCCCAAGACATAAAAACTAAATTTTCAACTTCTATTTCTTCCGCTAATAATGAACTCATGATGGGTCCAACATATGACAATACATTGCTCAGAGAGCAGTTTTTTATTCTAAACTACGTCATTGCACCTGTTTAGCGCACATTTATCTAGTGCTGAGCCATTTAGGTTTTCTAGACTGGTGAAGCTTGAGCGCAAGAGAAAAAGCACTGCCGTTGCAGTAATCGTGGCAACCTTTGTGCGCTGTGCGTCATGGATGTTTAATTAGTGTTTCTGTCGTCTAAAATTACAGCAGTGTTTTGATTGCTTTTCACAGCTGTGGTGCGTGGTCATGTGATGCCCCTTATTTTGAAGCAAGGAAGTTTGGTCAAGGTTTGCTGCGAGTTGTAGACAGAAAATTAACATGCTGAACCGGAGCGTGGTGAATCATCGGTGAAGCACTTTGTACAAATAGTTAACAACAGAAACTCAAAAATGGCCATCAGATCCACTGCGCAGCTGAGTATTTGCTGCGTTAATTACTCCAATTGTGAAGATGTTTCCAAATCATATGCAGATGTACACAGCATAAGCGCTTCATTTGCTAAAGCTGGAATTCAGTAAAAGAGTTTCTAAACCATACCCTTCTAGGTGCAGTCATTGAACTCCCTGGCATCGTCTATTTCATTTTTAATTGAAAAGCCAGTGCAGGAGATATCTTTCGTTGTAGGCTACATAGTTACAGTTTGCATACGGTAACAAAGGACACAAAAATCTTCCCAAAATATCACAGCTAAGCAAAGGAAAGGACACACATGTTTGAGTTTGTTGGTGCATTGTGTTTGGAGCACGGTACGAAATTCAAGTTACGCGAGCATGCGTTGAACTGAACTGTGCTTCTTGATCCAAGGCGAAACCAGCCGCAATCACAGGGAATGATGAAGCAAATACAAGCAATGGGCAGTAAAGTTGGGTGCACGCTAACCTTGTGACAGCATGGGCTTGTCATATGACGCACTAAGTTATTATTATAAGCAGGTACAAATGCTTCATAAATATGCATATGAAAGATTTGATACTTGGTGAGCTTAGCTGGCAGATTTGTCACTGAAGTCATTACCATAGGCAAATAGCCTTACGTTTCTCAGTCACTAAAGTACGTGACGAGTTTCTCACCAAGCCACATTGTTATAGGCGAAGCATTCAATATAGTGACAAAAATACATAGTATCGCAAATGTATTGATATACTGCATTGCTTAATTAAAACAGCATATAGTTAGTAAACACGACCAGTGCTAGTTATATTGAAATAAATATATTCAGCTTCAACTGAACTACACTTTTAAAACAAAACAGTTCTCTACCCACGGTTCTCTGAATTGTAATTTCCTGTGCAGCTTTCCAAGGACTTCATGCCATTGCCAGAAACATAAGCCCTTTACTTTACCTGAGAATGTTTTATTCTTATGCTGACCTTAGTACTGGTTCTCCAACCCAAGTTGTTTTAGGAAAATAGCGTCACAGAACACTCTCACTACCGGTGAAGTGGAAGCCGTTTAGCGGTAGTCGCTTATCGCTAACTAGATGGGTACTACATTATAGAGTGATGTACAATAATTCAAATATATTTATATCAGCGATAAAATATCAGGTACTTGAGTATGAATAGATAATTCGTACCTTACTATTTTTGAGAAAAAAGAAAATCTCACGCTGTTATAATAGGATGCTGAAGCGCTGGAGGAAGCACCGCAGAATTTCGGCTGAGGTTATTGATCACCGTATTAGGGTAGATACAACCTATATGCCACGCCTTTTTTGGAATACCTGTGAGTATAGCTTTGTAGCTTCCAGAAAACTGTGAACGCGACACAATTTCATTTCACTTTGTTTCCTTCTATTTAGCAGATTCTATTGCATATTGCGGCTATTGAAGCACCTCACATGAGAGGGTCACTTTCCACATTGTACCAACCCCATTTTGCTTTCCTATGCACAGTTTATGGAAACGGATTGTTTGCCTTGTCAGTCATACGTTTGCAGCACCGCAGGTGATAAAATGGTTACACGCACCACTCTGTCGTGTCACCTCCACCTGGTGCAACTTGTCAATATGTTCCTTAATTTTCTAATATTTCAGGCAATTTTGATACCATACACGAAGTAGCCTTGATGCATGCAATATGATGTTTATTGCGGCGTTTTTTTTTCATCTTTCGTAATGTGAAGTGCACTAAAATATGTGTTGGATGGGCATGACCAGGCAGCAAAGAGATACGCCTCCTCATGAGCACGCATCATGAATCGGTGCTCTGTAATTTTTGTCTTTGTTAGAGCACACAGCTTATTCTCAGTGTGATCACGCGTGATTCAACCACGCAGCCCGCGATACTCGAATCAGTATTCACGGAAAGCACTTTACAACATCAGAGAGTTCGTAGGTACAGAAATAGTGTCTCTTGATGATGAGTAGTATTTAAATGAAGTGTACTAGTTTATTTTTTTTAAAGTTTCAATATTTTGATCGCCGTTCTAACCACCAAATATATGTCAGTATATTCAGAATTGGAATAGCGCTCATGCAATTCACTAGTTGGAATCAGGAATGCAGGTTTTGAAGTGCAGTCTGTGGCTTTTGTAGAACAGATGACATGAGCAAGAACTGATTCAACAGGGAAATGGTATAGGATGCACGATAGTATCTATTAATACTGTTTGACTGTCTAGAGCAGGTGATAACTTTGACGGAATAATGCGCTTCAAATATAATGATTGCTTTATTCATTCTATTTGTGTGTCTATTACTTTAAACCTACAATAACATTATTCCTTATATTGCGTCAAATTATGATGGAGAAGTACCACTTCAAACTTGTTATCACAAGCATTAGGTTGGGTGCCCGAACCTAATATGCCGACTTTGTAAAATATATGCCCAGAAGCGCTTTGAGCGATGGCTTTGCACACTATCTTTGAAAAACAAGGCAACTGCACTTGAAGTTTAAATTTATAAAGGTGCTGGGAGAAACGCTATAAAAATGAAGAGGAACAGTACAAAATGCTTGTGCTCTTCTCGGCACATTGCTTCACAAGCATGTTTTATCGCTTGTTCATTTCAATTTATTTTCATCGTCCTAAGGGTACGTTTCCTTGCATGGTAATAATAAATGTGTACTTTCTTCCCCTTTTGCTACAGTAATTAAGAACCGCGAAGTCGGAATGTGCACTTAACTGTCCATTAGGCGTAACTTAAAGCATGTGCATATAGTTTTGGAAGTTCCGGTGTTTGATGTGAGTGAAAACATACTTCGATACAAAGCGGTGCCTAAAAAGGAACACAAAAAAGACAAATTGTGTGAGTGCAAATTTTCGAACAAATTTTATCAGAACAAAAAGCACATTTATATTTACGAAATAACGTTTTTATCACCATGGCAACATGACGAAAGTCATAATGGGTGGAAATGGCACTACTTTATCTGCAAATACTGCAAAGAGGCTGTTGAGGCACACATAGTCGACGTGCACACAAAAAAGGTTCGAGGATATTAGTTTTTATATTCTTCTCTGAAATACAACGCCAGAAAACGACATAACAGACCGTTATTTCATTCGACATTTCAGAAATTTTTACATTGATCAAGATGCAGCCTTGTAACCTACTCGCAGGCAAATAGTCTGACTTTTTCTGGTCTTAGGCGTTTCGTCATATCACGATGCTGACATACGTTTTTATAGTGCTACAACTTTGCAATATAGTATATGTTTCCTTTCATGGAGCGCATCGGAATTCACCCTAAATGGCAGAAAGTTTATTTGGCTCAAATGTTATGAATCTACAATAAAACAGTAACCTATGGAAAAAGCAACATAAGAAGGCAAGATTCAAGGATTCGTCTTAGAACTAATGGACAATGAAAGCAAGAAACTGTTGGAAATGCAATGTGTAACTGGAATATCTATATGACGAACCTAAAGCGCGCGAACAGTAACTTGCCGCCGGCATGGACCGAACCCGCTGCCAACAAGTAATGCGTTCGATGCTTACTGATGCTTTACGATGCTTTACTGATGGAGCTATGTTCTGGTGATCCTCCCATTCACTTTATTGGGTTTATCTGAGCAGGCACCAAACTACAGTTTCACACTCGCCGTCACAGCGGCGAGCGGCGCTGATTGCCGTTGACATAAACGAATGCACGGACGAAAACAACCTGATCAGCCCTTTTTCTTGCTCTTTGAACTTGTAGGCAACAAAAACAACTTAGTGTGATAATTGTTGGCACCATGGAAGAGTGTACTGCCTTTTTAAGAACATCCGGGCTACATTAACTGAAAAGGTAATGCGAAACTGCAGGGCTCACCGTACTGTTCGTTTGTATACTTTGCAATCGCGGTAGTATGTTCGCAATCGGGTGTATGCTTGGGCACTAGCTGTCGTGAAGCGCTGAATTTCAAAGAAGCACTAAAAACAGGTACACGTCCATAGTAGGCATCATTCAAGGGTGGTTGGATTACTGGTAGACAGATTATAGGCAGCCACAACGAAACAAAATAGCATAACAACCACCGTTACTCTTTTACCCTACCTTGAATTGCCGTTAGCTATCAATTTACACTGCTTGTTCTTTCATGAGCAAGAAGATTTTTATAAAACAGTCGGGATATTGGGCTGAGTTAAAGATAAAACTTGTTAGCTCACAACGAGCCATTTCGTTATAAATGGTGCACTCACATTATCCATCTATACATGCTTACCCATAAGACCCGGTGAGTGCAAACTCAAACCTCGGTATTCTTTCAAAATCAATCAGAAAGCAGTTTTGGGTCAGCTTCTAGCTTAAACGCTGAAGGCAAAGCAGCGTGACATGGCCCAGTCGACCATCATTTTTCAGATCGGCGTCGTATTGCCCGAAGCCTCTCATACTCAGCGTCAACACCCGAATATCCATCTGGAACGGGAATATCTATCTGGAATAGGAAACGTCGGAGAACTATAATTTAGTGTAGCGTAACCATGATCTTCGCATATCTTTACTATAGCAGATCCGCTTACATTACAACGCTCACTACCCCACAATTCATGGTGCGCGTTAAAATCACCACATATAATTATGGGATTATGATCAGATCTACACACTACAGCTAACTTTGCGTATGAAACGTTTGCTTGAAGGTGCACGTACACACTAACTACTGTTAGAGTAACGTTACAAAACTTCACCTTGCATCTAACAAACTCTGGTGCGTCAGTTTTTGAAGTGTCGATGGAATATCCCGTCTCACACACAACATCACTCTGCTTTTTGCAGCAGAACGTTCTGCCCTTTACACCACATAATTGGAAAAGCGAAAGTTAATGCATACTCTTGTTTCAGAAATAACAAAATCGGAAACCCGTGCTGAGTGACAAATTTCCAAAAATCTCCACTCTTGTTTTACAAACCATTGCAGTTCCACTGGAATATTGCACTTCTTTTGTACCAGTTAGATAGTCCGGTAGCCATGATTACTACAAGATAAGATGATCAACACCTAGCAGCAATTTCACTTCTGGTAAAGAGCCTGCTTGTGTCAAGGATCGTAGAATTGCTTCAAGAGCCGCAAGGATTATTGGCAAAATGACTTGCTCGTTTCCGCCTGTCTCCGCCAAGATCGCATTTCTTGAAGATTTTTTCCTCAGCAATCTGCTGTGACCCTTCCCATTGGTAGTCAGGGGCTCCTCGGCTGTGTCTGGCCCGAGAGAAGGTGCCACTTCAGCATGTTCTTGGGCCCGGATTTCTTTGCCAACGCGATTTTTTGGTGCTGAGCGCTTATATACTTCCGAGTATTAGTCGTGGCGCCACTGTTTTGCATTTCTTTGTGTCGCAGGAACATCTTCAACACTATCCGCATTGGGCACTGCACCTCTTTGTATCTTATGGTACCTTTTTACAATTCTTCCTCTTTGTGCAGCCGATGCCAAATCGTTTCGAGAGCAGCCTGAAAACGACGCCAGATGTGGTCGAGCACAGTTGGTACACTTACGTTGCCGCTTCGAGGTGCATTCTTTATTATCATGTGCACCCGCACATAACTTACATCTCTTGGTTCCCCTGTAAGTCTTAGCCATATTCACATATCTCTGGCGGTTGTTGCACCTTACAGCTGGTTCAATGTATTCCTCGACAGTGTGAACCCTAAAGCCGAGAGCAACTCTTTTTGGCAATGGCATGTCATTTCCAAACTGGAGTAATATATTACGTTTGGGCTGCGTTGCGGCACTTCCATCTTCATTTCTTGCCCATCTCTTTTGTCGTGTGACTGAGATTACTCCAACATCTTTAAGATATATCAGCAGGTCATAATCACTGTATTCAAGTGGAACATCTCATAACTTTGCTAGGATGAGGTATCATCACATGTACAGGCAAACCAGCCAGACTCTTGATCAGCAGCTACTTGTTTGCCGAGTACGAAAAGCGTACTCCAACACAAAAACTTCCGTCTCTGTCAATTCTTGATGATGTAGTTTTCTCATGATAGCAAAGATTATCTCAGATGTCATGCGATTTGGATTCACCTTCCAGAAGGAGTCCACGGCAGCGATTGGACTGAACACCATCGGTATCCCCGTAGCTCAGTTCTTGTGATGGGTGACCACCGTGTAAGCTCCCTCGTCTTTCTTGAGTGCTTCTGTATCCATATGTGTCATTACTATAAGGGTGTACGTTGATTCAGCGTCATCGTTGTCAACATCTTCTCCGTCCTCTTTACGCCTCTTCTTACAGTGCGAGGCCTCGCTGTTCTCTGTATGGGACGTGGATATCGTTGCTGAGCCTGCAGCAACTTGAAGTCGAGCGGGATGGATAAGTGGTGCTCCACTTGGCGCTAGCGGCCTCTCGCTGTCCCACATACTCGTGCTTTGCCAGGTATGTGATACGGGCCCGCTAAGGGAAAATTCCGATCGCGATTCGTAGTGAAACTCCGACTCACCGATGTTTAGCTGCCACTCTGGAGATAGTCCACCACCGCACACACCATAAAAAGATTCCGAACTCAATGTAATAACTGGATTACGAGAGAGAATGAAGCTACGGGCTTCTTCCATTCACTTCTTCTTTCTTGAGTCCTTCTTGAGCCTTTATAGAGGACCTTCGTCGCAAAACATTTGGTCTGTCTGTCTGTACGTTTGTCTGTTTGTCAACTTTTACCGGCACTTTAAAAGGCATTGGAGTGACCGGCCGATACCCCAAACGGTCGACTCCATCCGCAGCGCCCACCAATATTGCTCAAGGTTCAGCGTTCATACTTGTGCGATTTTCAATGAAAAAGCAATTATTGCGCATATCATTGGCACCATAACACCTCAATATTTTGTATGTATATCTTTTACGAGACAAAGCATACTTGAGAAATTCTAAGGACTGCAACGTTTATCACGCTGCGGTGACCATGCAACGCTTGCCCGAACGGGAAGTGTTTCCAACGCTTTGCTAAGACGACACGGTGGTGGCACTTACCGATCGCCTTGCGTTCTACACCATATCACCTCTGAGACGTGCGCGCACGCCGCGCGTGCACTTTGTTTTCCAAGATCACTGCCAGATGGCAACCATGTTTCAAGTGTCACGTGACTTGATGCGCTCGTTTGCCAGCGCTGCACGCTCGAGGCACTTTAACGCAGCACCTGCCTAATACCAATAACCGTTTTTTTTTTTTGCGCAGAACATCAAATGAATGTTTTGTTCACTCTCTCCAGGCGCAAGACTATCGCCCCTCGTCGACATTTGCAGTGTAACATGTAGATGCAGGACCAATTTTTTTCTGTAGTTCCGGAGAAGACTTTACGCAAAAGTCTGCTCATTAAGCATTTTCCCTTGTTAACACTATAGCACGGTCGTTGTTCAAAACGACCGTTCATGACAAATGTATATTGCTCCTTAGAGGCACGAGATGTTACGCTGCATTTTTCTTGGTGATATCTACTAACCCGCAGTAAGAATTTTCAAGTTTTCAGATGACGTAAATCTGCAAAATACGTCTGCACATGGCATACGTGTAGATCGGCTAATAAAATGGGAAAAGTTTCTGATTGAGTAAACAGAAAGTGTGATCCCGTTCTCACTGGATATAATTCCACTCCTGAAAAAAGCAACCCTCAGCCTTCAGAACACTTAAAAGGAAATATCTTGCCCTTGCGATGGAACAAAAGACTGGCTGGATGACTTTCTTTTGCGTAAAATAGAGTCTTTTTTTTATGGTTTCTCTGACATACAGACTGCAATTGGTACTTTTGCGTGGAAAATATACTTCACCATTGTAAGCTAGCATTTTCTCACAATTTATGAACTGCATGGAGATTCCTGATATTCGCCAAAACAACTGTGAAGGTGCGCGCAGCACTTCACGTCGTTCTTCATTATGTTATATTATGATATATATCTGTCAGAGTAGCAGAAACAATTTTAGCTATAAGTAACCAACGAAAAAGTGCAGTTCAAGCTCAGGTATCAGCAACAAAAAAACATATTAGTGAATTTCAGTCTGTCTTTAGCGAACAGGTCAGGCCACTCGGAGCGAAAATTGCTTCTGCTGAAAATTTAAGCAGTGAAATGATTGTAGTTTTCTCTAGCACTCGCTGACCATAATACTGAAATGCATAAACAGTCCACTAACAGCCTGTTACTACTTTTCAAGAGATTTATTTTGCTGCTAGTTCTTTGTTATTATTTTCTCCTGCAATAATTATGGTAGGTGTATTATGATTCAAGTGAGTACAATCAAATTCCAGCTGCTCACCATTACTAGCCCCGAGGCTTCCTCGATATCCACAGGCATGACATTTGCTCTGAATAACGTGCTTAGATGAGCAGCGTGCTGTACATACTTTCGGTTGTATAAATATACCCTTAAGTGTACTGTGAAAAAGCCAACTTGTAACAAAGAAAACAATTCATCTAAATGCACCCTTTCAATGTACGCTGACACTGTGTGCTAACATAATGAAAACCGGTAAGACGTTCGCTAAAAGGCAAGAAGAGCGCTTTCTACGGGGGCTATTGAGAGCACACTTTTCAGTGATACTTCACTGTTTTTTTTTTGTTTTTCAAGGTTTGGTTGACACGTTTTTTTTTTCACTGCAAGAGTACCACAATGCTTCTAGGGGCGGGTAAACTTACATACCACAGAAATAGAGTAGAAAAATAAGACAAAGGCAGGCCCGTAATACAGGAAAGATACTTCAAGCTCACGACACAACAAACCAGAACACAGCGATTATAAAGCGTGTTGACATATTAGCATATCACGTCGCTCCATATATTGCAAGCACGGCGAAGCAACATTCTCGGGCTGTCACATGCCAGCAGACGCTTCACAAAGCATCGCAAACTCATTCCCTTGGAGAGGGAGCTTCTCGTTTTCTCTAGCCTCTTTATTTTTGCTATTTTTTTACAAGAGCACTCTACTCACGCAAATGTACAATGCATACATTAGGCACTATAGGCTTTGGAAGCAACCTCACCCAGTAGGCGCGCTGTTAAATTTCAAGAAAAACGTCCTCGCTGTTGTACGTGTGAGCGCCAGCTGCAGTGAAAATCACAAAAAAGTGACATTGTGTTTTGTTGCCACATAATTCATGTTGAGCTAAACTTTTTACGAAATATCATTGCAACATGCATCGCGTTATAATCAGTGAACGCTTCTGAGGCACCTTCGTGAAAGTTAATGTTTTAAAGACGATAGTCATTCTTGGGGACCTTCAACGCAAAAACTTTGGTCTGTCTGTCTGTCTATCTGTCTGTAAATTTGTATGTTTGACCACCCTTAATCGTTGCGCGTACTCTAAACGGCACAGCCGATACCCCTAGTGGCCGACCCCATCCACCGCACCCAACAATGTTGCCCAATATTCAGTGTTCCTACTTGTGCGATTGTCAATGAAAAAGCAATTATTGCGCATATCTGAGCCACCATAACAACACTTATATATTCTATGTGTGCGTCTTTTACTAAAAGAGGCATACATAGGTATTTCTACAGACCGCAGAACATCAAATAGATGTTTTTTCACTCTCTCCACACGCAAAACTGTCGTCTTTCGACGACATCTGCAGATGAACATGCAGATACGGGGCCAATTTTTTGAGCAATGCTCTAATGGGTCATGCTCACAATAGTCTTCAAGCAGTGAGCATGAACTTCATTATCGTTTGTTGATATCTCTTTAAAGCTACCTGCATAATTTTATTGATGTACCGATGATACTTTACAAGAGAAACTGTGCTAGTATTAGTTTAGCCGGCATTAAAATGTGAGAATCTTGATATTTCTTTACAAAAGGTGCGTGTTGCAAGTAAGGTATTTGAGCTAGCACTACGCCTGTGACGTAAAAGTCTTTGACGTGAGTAGTGTTTACGTATACATGCCAACGATATGCAATCCGAACACAGGTTCCATGCTTCGGCTAGCGAGAGCGACATTTTCTACGTCAGCTGAACTATATAGCATTCGGGAGGCCCTGTTGTTTATTCTACGACAATATGCACTAAATAGGTGCACAAAATTACCTGAATCAAAAGCAACCCTACAAAGCACATGAAACAGGCACAAGCGTGGTAATCACCAGCATGTCATTAATCACCTACTTTCATCACACGTCTGACATTTCTGGACATAACATTGCGTCCAGTCGGGTACCTGGTCATGTTGGTATTTCAGAAAATGAAAGAGCGGATGAAGGTGCCCAAAACGGACTCTATTACCGAATCTCGGGAGAATATGTTTCTCCAAAGCTGATGTTCAGAAAGTTGCAAAAAGATACGTTCATCACAAAAAAGCGCGCCTTCGGAATTCGACGCTTTATAAAGATAACTTTCTGCAGTGTGTTGACGCAGTAGTGATAGCGGAATTCCCCATTCACTCCCTCGTCACCCAAAGACGCTATATCATCGTGTTCATTTGAACGTTGCTTATACGAATAGTTATTTGTACCGCGCAGAGTGGACCACAAGTCCCTGTATTGATAACAGTGGCAGTATAACACACAGTGGAGCACGTAGTGCTTGAAAGCCCCGCATTCCGCCACGAGAGACAAGTGTTTCAACGACAAATAAACACGCTTTGCCACGACAAGTTAGCGTTGCGCAACATGTACTCAGATGTTCAAAACAGCATCGTGCGTCATGGCCAGTGTTCGCATGTTGAATACAGCGTCGCGTTGTACGGACAATAGTCTATACAATGTGATGAAATTCGCCTTGTGGGAAGCCTGCATGGATATAAGAATTTACATAAGAAATCTTTACTTACTTGTCACCCTAAGTTTAAATATTTTTATCAGGTTCATGTACGAAGTTCACTTTTGTTTATATTATTTTATTGTGCTTTTATTTCCTTTCTTCTGAAATCGTCTAGTTCCCTGCGCCAATCCTATACAGAGCAGAACGCCAGCGATATATAGACGCAAGCAAAATCTGTCTTTTTCCAATAAATTATCTCTCTCTCCGTGTCCCAATATATTGTTACGGTGCACAATCCACAAGAGCAAGCGTAGCACTTTGCGAAGAGGACGAAGACGCCTGCGCGTTAGACGAGTGCACGAGAGGCAACTCAGCCATATTGTTCAGCTGCTGATTCTCTGTGGACGCTATACTATTATCCTAGAATTCGCCCCATCACATTTGAGGGACGTGCTGAGCAACCGCTTCGCAACGGAACTTCGCAGCGGCCGTCGTTTGAAGGGTCATTCTGCAACATTGACGGAAAATACGGCATCTGCATCTGCTTCTGGAATTCCTGCGGCTGGAGATGATGCGGCGACTACACCTTCTCCTGCGACCACAACCTTCATGCTCGATCCCTTGTGGGATCCTGGCACGTTTAGTGGTTCCGGCGATCCAGATGAAGTGGACGTTGAAGATTGGCTGGCAGAGTACGCACGTGTGAGTACTCCATACCGATGGGGCCCAGCTCTTACGCTGGCGAGCCTGTTCTGTCTGAGGGGAACCGCCAAATCATGGTATGAGAACCATGAAGCAGAACTTGAGAGGTGGGCAATGTGCAGGGAGAAAATTTTGGACCTGTTCGGGAAGGCTATTGTAAGCAAAATGGTCGCGAACAAAATGCTCGCGTCTCTGACGCAGACCTCGACGGAGTCATAAGTTTCGTATATAGAAGATGTGTTAGCATTGTGTCGCAAAGCCGATGACGAGATGCCGGAAGCTGACAAAGTTGACATATTCTGAAGGCGATCGTGGACGACGCATTCAAGCTCCTCATCTGCAAAAATTATTCAACAGTGGACGCCATTATAAAGGAATGCTGTGGCTTTGAGCTAGCGAAGAGCCGGCGGATCGACAGCGTGTTTTCCCGCCTTTCAAGTACGGCTGCGACGTCGTCTTGTGAAGACCGAGCAAGAACACAGCCACCACCTCCAGTTTCATCAAATCAAGTGACCCAAATTGTATGGCGCGAACTTGAAGCCATTACCCCTGCTCCGGCTCACACTGCTGCAACTGACACGATTCCACTCTTTGCTAACATAATTCATGCCATCGTCCGCCAAGAACACGCCAGCATTGGTATAGGCCTCGGTGCGCGCTATGCCCAGCCTGCAGCGAGCTCCATGGCGTACACCCTCGTCCTATCACGAACAGCAGTTTACGGTTCGACTTCGTGACTCTGCTGCGTGGAGAACCGCCGACAATCAACGAATTTTCTTTCATTGCCACCGTATCGGTCATGTCATCCGCTACTGCAAAACCGCTGGTCCTCGCCACCTTGGACGTTGTGCGAAAGTTACTACCGATAGGACAGCCCCCGCTTTGCATCGGTCACGCAGCTTTATTCGCCAAACAACTACAGAAGGTTCAACAGCCGATCTCAGTCACCGCATGGTCGTCAGTCGCGTTCGCCTCCAGGACGTCGCCATTCGTCTCGCAGTCCACCGCACTCTCGCAGGCCGTCGTCCCCATTCAACCCCGCTCCTGCCAATCCGGAAAACTAAACGGTGCAGTGCCCAGAGGTGACGCTGCTTTATCGATTTCCTCCACAAATCCTCTCTTGACGCTTCCGACGAGACGAAGTTTGTTAGACGTTCACGTTGATGGTGTGACTATTTCTGGCCTCATAGACACTGGAGCGCACATTTCTGTAACGAGCGCGAATCTTCACCGACGTCTACATAGAGTGCTCACGCCAGCCGCTTTCCGCACACTCCGAGTCGCTGATTGGAGGACCCCTGCCGTTCAAGGGATGTGCACGGCCCGTGTGTCCATTGCCAGTATTCCTAGATTAGTTCAGTTTGCAGTCATTGAATTGTGTCCTCATGACCAAATACTTGGCTTGGACTTTCTGTCACGTCATTCTGCAATCATTGATTGTGCCACTGGTGCTCTTCAGCTTGAGCTGTCGCAGCTTGCCGATTTTCCAGCTGACCGTTCTCCACGTTTATGCTGTCGTCACCACGTTGGCTATCCTCCGCAAGCTGCTACATACGTCACTTTGTCGTGCTCACGTGATGTGCCCGATGGTGACATTCTCGTCCCTCCTATAGTCGACGTACTGATAACCCGAGACGTCGCCCTTGCTCACACTGTTGTCTGCGTCGCTCACAATACAGTGGTTATACCCCTACTCAACGTCAGTCTCTTAACTCAAGTTATTCCGCAAGACATGTCTTTCACCACCCTATCTCCGCTTGACAGCTGCAACGTTACTGGTTTGGACATCGATGCTACATCCCCCTGTCTAGGCCGCAATCACACTCTGCCTGCCGATGACATTAACAAGATGATTGCTCCGGATGTCACCCCAGCCCAAGCTGCCGGCCTCCGTCGTCTGCTAACATCATAAGAGACATTTTCAACTTTGACCACCGCCCTCTCGGTCAAACAAGTCAACACTGGTGATGCCAGTCCTATACGGCGGCGTCCATATTGAGTATCTCGCAAGGAACGCCAAGTAATTCAGAAGGAAGTGGACAAAATGATTACTAAAGACGTCATAGAACCATCATCCAGCCGCTGAGCCTCCCCAGGCATGCTCGTTGAGAAGAAGGATGGCAGCTGGCGCTTTAGCGTGGACTATCGCCATTTGAACAAAGTGACTAATAAAGATGTCTACCCTTTGCCTCAGATTCATGACGCCCTCGATTGCCTCCATACTGCCCAATAATTCTCGTCTATCGACCTTCGGTCGGGCTATGGATATAAAAAAAACTGCTTTCGTTACGCCCGACGGCCTTTACCAGTTCAAGGTCACGCCGTTCGGGCTATGTAATGCGCCGGCAACTTTCGAGCGCATGATGGACTCCCTTCTCCGATGATATAAGTGGTCCATCTGCTTATGTTACTTAGACGATGTCATCGTCTTTTCACCTACCTTTGACAGCCATAGCACACGTCTGTCGGCCGTTCTGGATGTTTTTCGAAGATCCGCTCTCCAGCTCAATTCTGCAAAATGCCATTTTGGACATCGCGAAATCACCATACTCGGCCACCTTGTCAGTGCCGCTGGTGTTCAACTGGATCCCGACAAGTTGCGAGAAGTACAAAAATTTCCTGAACCGCGTTCAACCAAGGACGTCCGAAGTATTGTAGGGCGATGTTCCTATTTTCGTCGATTTGTTCGGAACTTCGCCGACATCGCTCAACCACTTACTGATCTCTTAAAGAACGATGTCCCCTTCGCATGGGGCGTAAAGTAGGCAAATGCTTTTTCGGCTCTTATCCATCTGCTGACTAGGCCTCTAATACTGGCCCATTTCAACCCTGCATCACCTACAGAGCTTCGAACCAATGTTAGTGGCCATGGAACTTGAGAAGTCATTGGCCGTTGAGAGCACGGTAAGGACCGCGTGATTGCTTACGCCAGCCGTCTTCTTTCACCTGCCGAACGGATGTTCCCATCACTGAGCGTGAATGCTTAATTTTAGTGTGGGCAATGGCAAAACTCAGGTCTTACCTGTACGGTCGAACTTTTTCCATTGTTACTGACCATCACGCTCTCTGTTGGCTCTCATCGCCAAAGGACCCATCTGGACGCGTCGGTCGCTGGGCGCTGCGTTTGCAAGAATACTCACTCGTGGTCCACTAGATGTCGGGACGCCTGCGCGCAGACGCAGACTGTTTGCCACGTCATCCGGTTGAAACGCCCGACTTGACAGACCTTGACTCAGACTCCTGCGTGTTCTTCATCAACGCTTTGAGTGATATCTTCACCGAACAATGACGTTACCCACCGTTACTCTTCATCATCGAGCGTCTGACCTCTGCTCAAGAGATCCTTCCGTTCGCCTGTTTAAACTGCAGGATAAAATTGTGCACCGTCGCAGCTTCAACGCCGATGGCTCCGAATTACTACTCGTACTTGCCCATCGCCTACGCTCCAGCGTTCTCGAACAACTTTACGTCGTACCTGCAGCCGGTCACCTAGGCGTCTCTCGTACCTACGATCGTGTGCGACGTCGCCTTTTCTTGCCCTGACTGTATCGTGCTGTGGTTTGCTACGTCACTGCTTGTGACCGCCACCAACGTCGCAATCGCCCCTCTGTGCTACCATCAGGCCTCCTAAGGAACATCGACATACCGACGGAACCATTCTTCCGCGTTGGCCTTGACCTGTTGGGCCCGTTTCCTACGTCCACCTCCGGAAATAATTGGGTTGCAGTAGCCACAGATTACGCCACACGCTTTGCCACCACTGAAGCCCTGCTGACAGGCTGTTCCTCTGACGTCGCTGACTTTATCTTGTATGAAGCCAATCTTCATCACGGTGTTACGTGGCAGCTGCTTACTGATCGAGGGGGTACTTCCTTTCACGTGTTGTTGTGGATGACATTCTCCACACCTGCTCCACTGAGCACAAGCTTACCACCGCTAATCATCCACAGACAAACGGATCGACCTAGCGTCTGAACCGAATGCTGACGCAGATGCTGTAAATGTGCATTTCACCAGATCACCGTGACTGGGACAAAACACTCCCCTTTGTCACCTTTGCGTACAACTCTTCACGATACGACACAGCTAGTTATTAGCTGTTTTATTTGTTATATGGCCGACATACAGCGTTACTATTTTTCACGCTCCTTCCTTCGGCTGCCCCCTTGTATACTGAGTATGCCAGCGATGTCGTTTCTCGAGCCCATGCAGCCCGTAAGCTTGCCCATGATCGGCTGCGCTTGTCGTAAGAGCACCATAAAGACCGTTATAATAGCCGCCACCAAAGCGTGCACTTTCCGCTGGAGTCTCTGGTACTCCTCTGGACACCAAACCGCCAAGTCAGCTTATCAGAGAAGCTACTACCAAACTACCATGGCACTTACAAAGTGTTGCGACAACTCAGTGACGTGAACTTGGAGATTACACCCTTAAACAACGCCTCTTCGACCCCCTCACTCCATACGGACGTTGTCCACGTTTCCAGGCTCAAACCCTATCACCCTGCTAGTTCGTCGCCGCCATACCAAGCGCCGTGACGACGCTTCCGCCGCGGGGGAGTGATGATACGTTGCACCATCGACAGGAGCAAGCGTAGAACTTTGCGAAGAGGACGAAGACGCCTGCGTGTTAGACACTTGTGCGAGAGGCAACTCAGCCATATTGTTCGGCTGCCGATTCTCTGTGGACGCTATACTATTAACCTAGATCTCGCCCCGTCCCAATATATATCGGAGAACATATACTTTACTGAAGGCACAAAGTTCTGGCCACCAGTTTAGGAAGGCTGTAGCACAGACTACCTTTAAAAGAATGGCATTGTAAACTTAAATGCATCCACACGACAAAAGAACATTACGTTCAAAGTGGCAAAGCGCACTTGTTGCTTGGACATGAATGCTGAATCTGGTACTACATTTCTCTCGGAGAACACGCCAAAAGGAGTAGAGCACTATTTGCACCTTCGCATTAAGATTTCATCTGCTTTTAGCGTGGCTGCTTGTTTATTTAAATGTGACTTACAGGCTCCTCGGGAAGCATTGAGTAAGGAAAGCATCGCAAAAAAATGGAAAAGAATGCAATACATGAGTCTGAAAAGTGCAACAGTAACGTACTTGCCAAACAGTGAAACAAACTGAATTATATGGCAAAGTATTACTAAGAATAACACCAACCACTAACTCAAAGCACAATAATATGAAAACAATATTCAGGAAAAGTAAAAATAAGCGACGAACTATTAACTAACAGATTATCACTAAGAATACACTATTCAGAAATTATTAAAAAATAACTCATTTTTTTAAAGAGCGGCGCGCAAGTTGTGTAAAAAATGTACATCACTTGTGCACTCATAGAAACAAGAAAACGAAGTAGAAAAGAATTCGTAGCACGGAGTTTCGCACATACTTCGCACAACAAAAGAACAAGAATTCCGTGACGTGATACGCTTCGTTGTAAAATGTGATGATTGTGAATATTTCTTACGATGAATGCTGTAGGGTCAATAGTTGTCTAAACCTATCTTTATCTGCTTGAGCAACAGTGTCATTTGAAAGCGAAATTCATAGGCGAATGGCTCATGGTAAAGCCGAGAAGTTAAATGCATGAGTGCGCCATACTACGAAACGCAATTTTGTTTCGTAGTATGGTACAGCTGGGCCTCACAGTAGAAAACACCCACAGTTTTTCTACTTACTCGCAAATTTTCACACTTTTTCTCTGGGAATTTTAATTTATCCTCCAATCCGCAAATCACTCGCATAGTTGCTGTGGAGAGCGGCGATCATCGCAGAGAGCACTAAGTGAGATTATCCTGCGGCACTATTGTGTTGGAATGCAAAGGCGACGCTTGCAGTATCCAGACGAGCTGATGTGTGTGCAGGCAGTGTGAGCGGGTATTTGTTCCACCTTGAAGCCCCAAATATTGTCTTTACCATGTTTGCAATATCGTAACACGTGCGGCCCTTGATAGGCCTGAACAGTATACACTAGGTGCGAGACTACTGGATCACCTCGCCAGCAGCCTGGGTGTGAGACTGACGTGGTCTGGTGTATACGGAAAGGAAAACGCAGAATATGGGCGGGAACCTGATAATTGGCTTGTGTATATCTTTCTTAATTTATGCACTCAGCTAGTTCCCCTGGGACGAATATTAAGGTCAGAATTTGACTGCTTCAGTATCACACTGTTGCAAATGTGAACAACGCAGCCTTTAGTTAGAGCCTGCACGTGATATATACTATAGTACACTACATCTTCCAGGCACAGCAGTCGCAAGCACCACTATCTTCACAGAGACCTATAACGTGGGAAGAAAGAGACAACTCATCAACAAACAAATTGAGGAATAAAGACGCTCTACTCATTTACGTGCGTATTAGGGCACTTATAAAGCACATAAATGGCCATAGTTAATATTTCACGAAGCATACTGTACCGTATTGTAAAGACAGCATTCCTGTGTTTAGTTCAGACGGTGTCTTTAGTTATGCAGTGCAGTACGTTTGAATGAGACAACTAGCGAAAACAATAAAATATTTCCGATTGCACACTCCAGGACGATGCTTGTTAGCGACAATCAGCTCCCTTGCTGCCTAGTTGCTGGGCTTACTTTGGGACGTTCATAAGCAGAAACCATTAAAACTCGTGAATGCAACGGTATCCCAAAATAATGACAATACCCATAGGGGTATTAGTAATAAAAGGAAACGCGAGCTCTATCAACAGAGAAATGTACGAACTTGCCTAATGGTATGTCCAGCCGACTTGCAAGTCATGCTCATTTGCAGAGTACTGAAGTGAGAACGTGATCAAGGCAGGAGCCATTAGAGCTGATAAGCGAGTCTCCTAATTGCTGTTGCACCATAAAAAGGGAGTGTCTAATTTTCAGTTATTGCACGTTTTCCAGGAATTTTTCTCATTTGTTACAGCATCAATTAGGTGAAACACGCTTGACATATTGTAAACTTGCGATGCAATTTTTCATATAGTATCTGTAATATCCGATATTACTACATAAATGCTTACGACACCAATGGGCTTTCGCCTCGAAATGAAGTGCAACTACTTCGATAGAGAATTATGATTGTGAATGCAAGCAATTGGTTTTCTGTTCGATTGGATTCGCAAATGCCTGATGAAAAATGGTTAGGGCTTGCTACAATATCCAAAACTAAGAACACTATGCCAGAGTAGGTCTTATAAAGCAAAAAGTAAGCACGAGCAACCAATAAATGTGTGGAGGTTTGTACGAACAGGCAACCTTCTTTCGGAAGAGTCTGCGCCGAGCACATAGACAAGTCTCGCTATTTGCTGTGCAGTCATGCGATGGAAGGGACAAGAGGAATCCATTAAATGATATGACTGCTTCATCTAATAGCTCTGGACAACTGCATAAAACATGAGTGAGCGCCCCGCACTCAGCTGCTTGAGTACGTGTTTGGTTTTGTCATGCACAAGAAAACACAGCGTACGTACTATGACATAGACGCTTGAGATAATTTTACTTAGGATGACAAATGTCATCGTTACATGCTTCTATTTAGTATTTGCGCGCTTGAAATATTGGTGCACAGTCTAGTTTTGTGAAAAAATGGCAGTAAAAAAAGAATAATATAAATGCAAACTAGTGACTTGTTTTTCTGTTCGTATTCGCCTCGACAATTTATATGACCGAAGATTAGGTGCCTGCATTTTGCTAAATAAAGCACGCAATATGTAAGAATGGCGTTCAGAAAACTCATGGCGGAAGCGCAGCTTTAACTCCGCAAGCCCTACTTGTTTCACTAACAATAATAAAAATAATCGTTCAAGTTTAACGTCCCCAAACCACGATATGAATATGACAGACGCTGTAGTGAAGGGCTCCTAAAATTTTGAGCACCTGGAGTTGTTGAACGTGCACGTAAATTCGCGTACACGGGATTTGACCACTTGCACCTCCCCAGAAAATGAGGCTGCCGTGACCGGTGTGGCCGTTCTTTCGCGGTCCCAGTTGTCTTAATCAAAGTTTAGTTCATTGTTAAGGAATAATACATCTATGCAATTCAATAAATATCCTCGGTTTGAAACTCTGCCCCGAGCTCCGAAGGTGACTGTTTTAGCAGGGTGTATAGATACATACTGTTTTTATTTAGAAAAAGCACTACGCACCAATGCTTGCAAAAGATTAATGTGTTCTAACCAGACAAACGTGAAGTTACTTTAGAGCACCATGTGTACAAACTTAATTGAAAAAAAAGGCATTTACAACGTATTTTGGGAACCAATGCTATGCGAAGTATACAGAGGAAAGATGACTTTGTTATAATTTTTTTTAAACGAAACGTTCAGAAATCATGCGAACAATATGTAGAAATGTTGGCCGCACAGAGATACGTTAAACAGTTGCATGTTTACAGTTGCGTAACGATGCCAATAAAAACATGGGAATTCGGAACATCAGACGCACTAATCTGGTATGTAACGCTTGTGCAAATGAACATGACAGCCCAGGACACTGCTAGATGAACGAGCATGAGTTGAAGGCGCTTCACTACAACTCGCTTACTCTACGTTATGGCTGTATGATAGAAGTACGTATGTACTGTTTATAAGATTGCATCGACAGCACTTCAATTACAGTTGACGTTAGACGATCATTACGATGTATTTTGAAAACAGTGGCGAGAGCTGGCGTGGCTCTGTGGTAGAATACTTCATTTCCATGCAGAAGGCTGCATAGGGTTCGATTACTGATGGTGCCTTATATTTTACGCGTTTGTTGGGTCAACGCTACCTGTGCCAGCTTTTAAAGGCGAAGCTCCTTAGAGGCGACCTAGTTGGAATTCATCACGCCCCACAAAACAAAAACCGAAACTTTATGCCTGAATCACCAAAAACCAAACATATGGGTCAATAAACGACTTTATGTGTAATCAAACGACAGTACCTCTTAGACCTTCTCCAAAAGCACAGCCTTTCGTTTGATGTACATTCAAAGTTCTGGGCCGCACCTCCGTTGCAAAGCACAGCATCGAAACCGAAGGCAGCTTCATCGTACGCCGCCGCCCATACCGTCTGTCTTCGGTGGAACGGCAAATCATCGAGGAAAACGTCGCCGACATGCTCAAACGGGATATTATTCGACCTTCATCCAGCTCCTGGTCGTCTCCTGTGGAATTGGTACAGAAAAGGGATGGCTCTGTCCGCTTTTGTGTTGATTACAGGGCGCTCAATAAGATCACGAAAAAAGACGTATATCCGTTGTCACGCATAGATCATGCCCTGGACTCCCTACAAGGTGCAGAATATTTCTCCAGCCTCGACCTCCGATCCGGGTATTGGCAAATACCTATGCGCGAAGCAGACAAGGAGAAAACAGCGTTTGCGACGCCTTACGTGCTTTACGAATTTAACGTCATGCCTTTTAGCTTATGCAACGCTCCAGCGACATTCGAGCGCATGATAAATACTGTCTTACGTTGTTTCAAATGGAAAACCTGTATATGTTATTTATACGACATCGTCATTTATTCTTCTACTTTTCCTCAGCACATTTTCCTCAGCAACAACCAAACGACAGCACAATACATGATCGCCCACGTCATCCTTTTGTCTGCCCATTTACCTCAACAAGCGGCACTTGAGTTATGAGTGTTCGCGCAAGACCACTGCCAAAGTGTGACAAGATAAAAGCAGTTGCGCATTATTGTATGTAAGGTAAGTACTTAGGTGGTCAATTTGCACACCCCGTAACCATATATATCTTGGTTTCCGTAGTGGTGTAGAGGTTGCTGTGCTCAGCTGCTGGCACGAAGGCCCTGGCTTTGTTCCCGGCCAACGTGGTTGCATTTCTGCTGAGGTGAAGAACTAGAGGCCCATGTTCTGCGCCATGTCAGTGCACGTCAAAAAACACGAAAAGGTCGAGCCTTCGAGAGACCTCTACTGCGAAGTTAATCATGATAACATCGTGGTTGTGAACAATTAACCTCATCTCCCATTATTATTATCCAAAACCATATATCTTAGTGCTTGCACCTGAATCGATTTAAAAAATGAACCGAGAAATTGATTAAACTAGACTACCTCCCAGACTGTTCCAGGGAAAGTACGGGTAAATAATGACTAGTGATAAAAACACCAGAATCTGTTCATTGGACTTTCAAAGTGGTGGAATATTCCTCGGACAAAACGATTGTTTTTCTGATGTGATTTTTTTTAGTTCCCACAGTGATGAAGCTCATCCAAGTAAAAAAAAGCAATTGGGCTATATTTTGTCTCCAAGACTGAGTTTTCTTTTTCCCACGTGTCACAGCCATGACTCACTCCACCACATTTTCCGCTAATAACCGTAGTGCGATAATTTATTACGCAGAAACACGCCTTATTCATTTCTTTCAAAGGTGGCACGCTCACAAAAGACTCGTTATTAGGGAAGTGCTTCATCCACATTGCTATTCATCTCGCTGAAGTAAAACATTCAACATAACGAAAAAAAAACTGCAGTTTTAAGTTTGGAAAGAAAAACGAAAGGTGAACTAGCTCATTAAACCGGAAGGTTGTCGCAGGCGCTTATATAATACATCATCGTTCTTTGAACAAGTTTAAGTGTAGTGAGAGCACTGGCAGTATGGAGGATAGCAAAACAACGTGTCAGGTTAAGGTGTTGTGCCAAGATTTATTGTATCACCTTTGCTGCAAGCGGGCGCGCTGTTTTATTTTTTTTTCTTTCGCAGTACACCTGTGCATTCCGTTTTTACATTGTTTTAAGCATATATTGTCATAGACACAAAAATGCTGGTTCAGTGGCCGTTTTGAAGGGCCCTATGGTAGACGAAGGAGGTGCTTAACAGCGCAAACGACAGGAAGGAATAGAAGAGACGAGAACAGAGCGCTGATTCTATCCCCTCCTGTCGTTTGCTATGTTAAGCACCTTCGTCTACCATGCAGCACTAACCAGCCCAATCAAGCACTTTGTTAAAGGTCCCTTTTCATAGGTATGAGAACGCCACTGTTTTTGCAGAATTTAGTGCACTCACTGAATCGTCAGCCTATTCAGTGTTTACTCGCAGCCACTGATTAGATGTTCTCGTACAATATCAATTAATACAAAAACACAATAGACTTGACCGGAGAAAATTTGGTTACCGCAACACTATAACTGAATCTTTGAGGCGAGCTCTTTGAATAAACTGTTTATTATTCTTGAGAGAGTAAAAATAACCAAACGCACTGCTCAGAAACCAAATATACGTGAAGTTTATGTGATAAGCAGGCTGGTTAACCTAGCTATAAAGATCCAGGGAGTTTCGCTACTCTGGTGAAGTTGTAGGGAAATGAAAAGGTAACAGGCAAAGCAAGGAGATAAAAAACCACTAGGTCTGCGCGCAACGCGCAGCACAGTCACAACCAACGCTTATTGATTGATTTATTGATTGATTTGATTGATTTGTGGGGTTTAACGTCCCAAAAATACCACAAGATTTTGAGAGACGCCGTAGTGGAGGGCTCCAGAACTTTCGACCACCTGGGTTTCTTTAACGTGCACTCAAATCTGAGTAGACGGGCCTACAACATTTCCGCCTCCATCGGAAACGCAGCTGCCACAGCTGGCATTCAATCCCGTGACCTCCGGGTCAGAGGCACAATGAACCCTGGGAGAGCGTCCTCTGAGAGGATGTTTTAAACATTGTTTGAGTAAATGCTAGCACACTTGTAGGCTACTCACTACCACATAAATCATATTTTTTTGTTGTAGGAATGCATTCACTATGCCATCTTTCGTCATTCTTCAGAGAAGCACGTTGCCCGCTACACAAATGCAACAAGTACTTACAATTTTTTTATGCTCTTGCTGACGACGATGAAGAATAACGCCTGAAGCTTTTGAAATGGGTTGGAGCATGCGGAGACCCACTTGTAATGCAATTTCTTTTGTGTGACGCCTAGTTGTTTCTTTGCTGTTTTTAAAAGCTTCATTACTAATATTCACGTGATTATATTTTCGACATGAGAACTACCGAAAGACGATTGACCACAGAGTACAAAGCAGCAGTGTGGCTCAGTGGTAGGGTGCTGGGCTGGCTCGCAGAAAGCCCGGGTTGGAATCTCTGTAAGTCTGTCGTGTTTTCTTTATTTATTTAATTCTTCCTATATCGTGCGATTGCGGCTACGGACATCGGCGGTGGCGGCAGCAGATAACTACGACGCACGCGACCCTTCTGATCTCATAACAGCTATCGCTGTAAAAATAGCGGGAGAGAGAGCTTAGCAAAGTCGCATAGTTGCTCGTATTGTGTCTCTACCTAATACGACGTGAAGCAAGAACCATCTTGTTTTTCTTTTCCTTCCCAGTCAATTGTACTCCCTTATTTCTGAACCTATGTTGTGGTTTTGTACTGCCTCTTTTATTGGGCCGCCTTCAACCAAGCGATCGTGTCGAATCACGACGTCATCACGTGATGCCGAAGTTTTTCACTTCCGGTGTCGCAATGATGATACCACAAAGTGAGCTAATATTACACTGGGGTCACAGGACTCTACGCCGTCGCTCCACATCTATGGACGTTTATCAGTGTTTTTTTTTCATCACTCGCGTATACGGCTCTCTCTAACGTTGTCTTTACAGACCTCGTCGAATCTCAAAATTTTTCGACTCGATAGGCATGTAAGGTACAGGCACACGGGAGCACGCTTATACAAAGAAGTGTGCAGCTGTAAAACGCATCTGGCTGGTTGTAGAAACTTTATAAGTGCCTTCATCGCTTTCTGATAATCAGCTGCAATTTTTCATAGCATTTTTTTTTCTCAAAGATAAAACGAGGGAAAATGGAAAAGCAGATGCACGACAGAAGGAGCAAGATAATAAAACACGGCGTTCAGTTTAAGCCACGGAACTATTGATTTTTATTTTTGGACGGGCAGGCAGTATCAGGTTACAGGGTTGTAACTCCAAAAATAACACAGCTTTCCACCTCAGCGGACAAACGTAGAGATCCGGCGCTTTAGCCGAACGAAGAATTCTTCCGGAGAACAGAACGCAGACCTGTATATTGCCTTCCGTCTTTTTTCACCGTGTTAAGAAAAGGCAGAAAAGAAACACGCGCTTATCTGGGGGCAAAGAAGTCTTGGTGGGCGGTTGAGCTAGACCAGGCTGGCGGCGTAGTAATACATTGGCGTTGGCGCTGCTTTTCGTTTGTCGGTGCTCTCTACAAGGCTGTAGTTTATTTGAGAAAAGGCAACAAAAGGAAAGGGTAATGCGGGAAAAAAAAGCCGAAAGTTCGCACTGAGTCGCGCGACGGTTGGCATTGCAAAGCTGGTCGATCCCCAGATGTGTAACGCCGGCTGCTGTTATGATGTAACTGGTTCCTGCTGCTTTGATTAGTCGTAAGTAGCTACGTCTTAGTATGTTATACCAAGGTTTGCTATTCTGTTAGAAGGTGTCATTTTTGAATCCGCTATTTTCGCAGTGTCGAGCTTCGCGCAACTCATTGCGTACTCTGCACATTTTTCTCTTTTTAGTCTTTTTGTCGGTGTTTATTTCTATTCCTCTGTATTTCCCCCAATTTCGCTGGCTACGTATCTAACTTTTTTCCTCATTCTCGCTCTCTCTCAATTTTTCGCTTGCTCACTCTTTCTTACTACCATTTCACTCTTTCTCTCTCAGAGTCTTCTTAGTGTCCCTTTTTTTGATAGTCTAACATTCTTTCCTTCTTCCTCTGCATTTATTTTTATTTCTGCATCTCTTATTCAGAGTATGCTGTGCTTTATTCACTCTCCTTCATCCTGCTTACCCTAACCTCTATTTCTTACCCCTAGCTATATATTTTATACAAGATTGATGATATCCCGGGAAGACCTGTACGCTCCTTTTTATTTGATTATTACATAAATATCCGGCTAGTATTCCATATGGTGACGCAATCCAGGAGCACTGGCTATCACTGCTTTGCTCTCGAAAGGATTAGGCATTGTGGGTGAGGTGTCATGGCATTGTGGGTGAGGTATCAAGTCGGCATGGAAAGTATGGCGCATACGTTATGCCATATAGCTCAGAGATAATAAAAAAATTCTCAGTGTGTGCGCTTTCCTTTACTTCTCCTTTGCGCTTCTTATTTATTTTATTATACTGCAGAACTTCCCGGTCCGAGCCGGGGTGGTAGGGTATGAAATTGTTGCAATTTTCTCGAAAGTAACGAACGCATTCGAAGCAGTACAATCATGGATGGCACGTTAACCACAGTTTCCAAAATATAGTGTTATAAGTTCACATGCGAGTACAATACAAAAATATCATATAATATTTATTATGAAATATTGATGCTTTCCTCAGCAAAAACCACTTTTGTTTCACAGTTCACAGATGATGGTAGACTATTTCAGTACACCATTGATGATGGAAAAATATATAAAAATGTCGTTGTGACTTGTATAAAGCCATATTACCTTGTGGTTAGTTCTTGAGGAGTTTGTGGGGCATTCAAGGAGATGTTGTAACCTGTTCTTATTGTAATGCGCATGATGAAAATAACACACAATTTTGAGTTTTCGAAATATTTTGCGTTGATCAGAAAGACATATTTCTTCTTTTTTATGCCAAGCGGTTACACTGGTATGTCTGGAATACCTAAAAACACAAATCAAACTACGAAATTCTAACTTAATTTATTTTGTTTTAGAAATTCGGGATGATAACTTCAAATTATTTTGGTGCATGCTAGTACGAGTGTGATGAGTATCTTGCACACAATTATTCTGACCTCAGGAGGCACGTTCCTTAGTCTTCTGTTGACAAATAATAGATTCATTTGTGATTTAGAACAAATAGCTTGTACATGTTGTTCCCAACGTATGTTAGATGCTAATATAAATGCCAAGTATTCTATATGATTACTTAAGGTTATACTAGACTTTCCTAATTTATATAGAAAGGTAAGATGCTTTTTATTGTGTGTCGAACTTATGACTACACTTTTCTAGAGACTAGTACCATTCCCCACTGAGCTTGCCTGAATTTTTTTGTAGCGAGTGAATGATATAACCGTGGTCCTCAGTTTTATTTACCATCGTGTACACGACGAAGTCATGTCCGAAAAGCCATAGTTGATTGGGTGGGTCATTGTAAAAAGAAATGTCAATAGTATAGGCAGGAAATATATTTGCCGCTTGGACGGATCTTTGTCGTGCGCCTGAAAAGATATCTAGGCTGCTCGAGATACCCTTGTACACAAAAACAATTTGTTTACAATTTTTTTAGAACGAGATTGCCTCTTGAAAAACGTTGTGTTCCACACCGTTCGTTTACATTTTTTTACGAGATTATGTGGAGGGGGGACATCAAAGGTTTTTGCAAGGTCCAGAAAAAACGGTATCTATTTGCCCTGTAGTATTAAGTGTATTTGCAATGACGTTGGTCATCTCGGCTATTTGTGCGACCGTTGACAAGCCATATAGTATTCCGTGTTGCCGAGGGTTGAACTTGTTAGCCTTTAGGTATGTTTTATTGTATTTAAAACATATATGCTTTAATAATTTGCAGGTCATGCTTGTTGAAGAGACTGGGTGGTAATTGCTAGCTTCGTCTTTAAGTCTGAACCTATGTAATTGGGCTGACCTCAGTCGTGCAGCAATCATCAGAGATCATGTGTGAATAGGGAGGGAGCTAATGTATATATATTTTGTACAGATATTGACTCACCAGTCAGAATAATTTTTAAAGGAAATGTTTGAAATGTTACCTCGATGCACGGACTTCTTGGCATCAAGTTTTCGCAGTAAACAATGGACACCTTCAAGATTTATATTTAATTCTGAAATAGGTGGAATATAATATGATGACAAAGTTTCTCCAGAAGACTCATGCTCGAAGACTGAGCATAAGAATTCAAATTATATCCTCTAAGTGAATGATACTGAGGCCGGGAAGGCTTGGGAGGGCTTCACAGCAAACCGTGCATCCGTCCGTGTGTCTGTCAGTCTGTCTGTCCTTTCGTTCATCCATCCGTCTGTCTGTCTGTCTGTCTGTCCATCCGTCCGTTGGTCCGTCTGTCTGTCTGTCAGTCTGTCTGTCTGTCTGTCCGTGCGTCCGTCTGTTCATCTGTCTGTCTGTCTGTCTGTCTGTCTGTCATCATTGCACTGAATCGGGTGACAGGAAGAAAAGCAGGAAAGACACACAAACAGACAGATTAGAATTTCGGTGTCGAAATATCCCAAGAAAAAGTATGGTTTTTAAAAGCGCTTATTTCGACGGCTTATAGGCTCTCTGAGTGACAATCTCATGCCACATTGCATGCTGCGAGATATGGGAATGCTTATTTGATGACTAGTGTCAAATATATTTCGGCTCCAATCGTATAAAAGACGGCCATGTTTCTGAAAAGAAGTAAGACGTGGCGGTAGAAATCTTGTTGTTTAACGTAGCGACAATCTGTGTAGTGAGCTAGATATTCCACGCTCACGTTATCGTTTCATCTCTCTTTTGAAATGTTTTATTTTCCGTGTCCCCAAAGGATGCTCTTGATCGACGTACTTCCTTTTCATAGGAACGTAATGGGTGTCACAGTAGCTCATGATATCTTTAAAGCAGGACCAGATTTGTCAAAATTTTCGAAATCAGAAAAGCTTGATTACATGACCTAAAACAGCACTATCGTTTGAGTGCGTACAGTCTCTGATTAGGTTTTTCGAGGGGCTTTTGTTATTGAAGATATTGTTATAGTGCTACGTGGAAATAACAGTATACAGTCCGCAGTCACAACACAGCTCACCAACAACGTCAATCTCTTCACCTTCAGTTTGAGGCAGCCTATTAGGGTATGTCCCCCTATGCCCAGTTACCATCAGCTGAAACCATGTAACAATAGGACATGGAAAGATAATAATCTAGTGATCGGAAATTCCGATGTCAACACTGATACCACAGTCCTCACGTGAACGACTAACGAACACGAAGTCCAGAATTGACAAACAAGAATCTAAAACACGTGTGGCACAAGATAGCAATGAGAAACTGACTGCTGCTAGTAACAACTAAGCTGTACTTGCCGTTTCTCGGTAATCATGACAGAAGTCTGGCTACTTATTTCCTGGCAAATTAAAACCTCCTCAAGGAATCATTTTCAAAGGTGAGTTTGTATGCTGTGCAAGGTCTTCGTGCATAATTTCTAAATACTCAGAAGAAGAGTTTGCTGGCCGGTACAGTGTGCCCGAAAATATGCTTCTATCATGATAATTGACCTCGCACAACACACTTTAGCAGAAATTAAGACTTAAGAATGAACCGCTATAGAGACCTCAACATTCCATGATGTTCGATTTTTGCGGAATAAGTTTTATGAACAAAGAACAACCTCAGAACCGAGTACGCCTTCACGGAACTATGTTTCCGTAATGACTAAAAATGTGGATTATGATTTCGTATTGGTCCCTCAACTGATATCACTCAGAAGATTTTGGTACAAAGCTCTCATTTCTTGCCTCGGCTTTTCGGCTGCTTTTGCGCAGGCGCTACAGGTTTTCTTATTTTCGCGCTTCGGTTTTGAAGCACCTCCTTTGTATGCACTTGCCCGCCTACTTTGATCTTTTCATAAGTAGGCGATATCTTTGAGCCTTGTGTCTTGCGTTGTTACGCGGAATGCCAAAGTCTTCAAATGTTGACGTGCACTTTTTTGAAAAAGTCACAGAAATAGCTACTTTTCCTATTCTTTTCAGTTTGCTACAGCAAGACGAAATTCTTATTTTTTTCTGCAAATCTGTACAATCAAGAAAAAAATGGTCAGGGGCATTTGGTTTTTCCCAATACCAAACGGGTTTTGGTATTTCTCCACCAAATAAACGCTTTTTAGTGATTTCATTTCTATGCCTAACAATGTTTTGAAGACGTCTACTCTAATTTTGATTTACAGTGATTTCCGGACCTCTCGCGGATCTTCCCTGATGCCACAAATTACGAAATTTTTTCATCGCCTTCAATTTTCCAAATTGTCAACTTTAGCCGACTGCTCAAAGAATCGGACGTTCCTGTTATTACATGATCGTTCCCTAACGTCTATTTTTTGCTCAAAAGCCTGTCGGCGGCAGATTTTCTTTTCAATAGAAGTAACCCGTTCCTGAATGTTGGTCACAGAACATTCAACTCGTTTCAAGTTACAAGTGAATTTCTTCAAACATTTCGAGGCTGTTCTTTCCTATTTCAAGATATTTTCGGGAGATCCTTATTTGCCTGGGCCCCAATTGAGAGTCTGTGGATGGCCTTGGCCTGATTTCTATATGACCAACAGTTAGTAACATCCTTGGTGACTACCACACAGCCTTTCTTAGTTTCCAAAACTATATGTCGACTTGGCAGCACTGGCATAGTTGAGGAGTCGTCTCGAATAGGATAACTGCGTTTTCCACCAACCTGTGTGAAGAGGAACGGGAGAATTAGCATCCGTTTAGCATCCGTTTAGCATCCGAATAAGCAACCAACTCTGCTGAAGCATTTGCCTGCACTTCAGCTATTCATACGGTCGAGATGTGGTTCTTCGGTTGACGTCGCGGCGCTGGTCAATCGGAGTTCACGTGACGCAGAAACCCTGTCGCGTGTGCCGACCGCTCCGTTCTGGGTGTGGCGCATTCGTGTGGAGCAGATAGCGTAGAGCTGAATTGCTGCCACGCTTGATCACCGGTCACAGTGATACGCCCCGAAGAGCACAAAGCGACCAGAATAACGAAGAACGGGGGAATTAGCACCCGTTTCTTTTCGGCACAACCAAGCCCAATGAAGCATGCGCCTTCACTCCCACTATTTAAAAGGTCGATTTCTGGTTATTTCAATTACGTCACGGTTGCTGGTACACCGGGCTTCACGCGATGCATATAACTTGACGATGTGCGGCGATAGTTTCACTGTGTATATGACGCATTGCTCCACCCAGACAGCGTAGCAATGAATCGCCACCAAGTGTCATCACCGGTCACAGTAAAATGCCCAAAAGGCAACCCACTTTTCAAATGCCCACTTTTCAACCTGCATAATATAAGACAAGAAAATTAGCACTGTTCCTTTCTGTCGCAACTAAGCCCAATTAAGTTGCGCACAAAGACGCATAAAGCTGAAAAGTGAACTAGTAAGACACACGGTAACCAGATCGAGAGCCACGCTTGTTTGTTGCGCACTGTTGCACACTACCTTGTGAAGTCAGTGGCTAAATAATGAATTCTATGTGGGACTTAACGTCCCAAAACCATCATATGAATATCCGAGACGCCGTAGTGGAGCGTTCCTTAGATTTAGACCATTTAGGGTTCTTTACCTTGCACAAAAATTTGAGCGCATGGGCCTACAGCCCTTTCGCCTCCATCGAAAATGCAGCCGCCGCAGCCGGGATTCAATCCCGTGACTTGCGAGTCAGCAGCCGAATACCTTAGCCACAAGACCACCGTGGTGGCCCAATGGATATATAATTAGCCCGAACAACGTACATGGTGCACTGTTCGAATTTCTTTAGTTATGTGTGGCTGTCGACATCAATGTCATATAAGAAGGAGGAAATATCAACATCTGCGTTTGAATCTTTGTAGAGACTTAGAGCGCTCTATTGCCGTTCGCACGCCACATACTACAGATGAAAACCCTGGCATATTTTGATACGATTCATACGACGGGAACGAACACGGCAAACAGAATAAAAAAATCGCATCAGGCAGGCATTTATAGGTCAACGTGAAAGCTTAGCTGCGTGAGCATTCAGAGAGAATATTTCAAAAGAAACCTGCGTGAGTATAAGAGACATAATTGAAGCAAACTAGCTTTGAACCACCAATAGAATTTGACAGTTCTTTTTCTAGTCAAAGATTGTTTGCCTTGTTTATTAGTAGCGCAGAGACAGTGATTGAAGAAGTTATCTGGAAAGCTGGTCGCTTAACCAGGCGATAAATAGTGAGGCTTCTACGTTCGACAGAGGAAACATAAGCGTATAGGAAAAAAAGAAAGAGATAGAAGATAAAGAGACACACAGAGAGAAATGAATAAAACAAGTACAGAGACACAAACGCACATAACCAACACATATACAGGCACCCTCCGCACACGCTCACATAGAGGCTGACACCGTTTGCAACAAAAATTTAAAAATTGCAGGAACATTTCGCCTAGAAGAATGTTAGCTGCAACAGAAACCAAATTAGTATATAAATATATGTGTTCGGAGATTGCAAATGGCATTTAAAGTAAAAGATCAAATACCACGTTGGCAAGTGTACGTTGAATCGCGTATGTAAAGGCTCATATATCATTTCTCTAATGAAATGATAAATGCCCTTATTTGTCAGTTTGCATGTGTACAAAAAATGTTTGTTCCACGCTCTCCATATTTCTGCAACACTTGTGATGTCACAGAAATTGATTGATCTTATTGATGCATTGGTTTCTTGAAAATACAAGAAAGAAAAATACATTAAGTTGCACAAGAGCGAAGTTCAAGACTATAAGCAGTTTTTTATTATTATTTCTTCGTAGATTTGGTCAAAACGAGAAGTGTAATATTGTTTATGTGGGCTACATATAATCAATATGACAGAGGTGCTTTTTGGATTAGTTCGAGAAACTCTACGCTCTATGATCACCTCTATGTACAAAGGTTTTACACAAACACCACACGGACGATGATCCTGGTGTTAACATATTACCAAAGCCATTCCTTTTATGTGTGTGGCGTCCCGCAGACATAATTTCTTTTATGCACCCCTGGTGCAGCAAATAGCTTTGGAACGATGCGTACAGCGAGCCGCTTCCGGATGTTTGCCTGTCATAATCTAACAGTTTGCGAGACAGCTAAATGTCCGTATGCACAACGAAAAGCGTTTCTCCCATGCTCACTCAAAATTTCTTACACACAGGGGAAAAGCCTACAAGTACTCCATCGGTCACCTTATTTTACGCGTACTTTTCATTGCCTCAAAAAGCACTGTTTCAGGCAGCCCCTTAACATTGAGATTATTTCGTACTCTCTATTTCTATCATAGGTTTTTATTGCGCATTCATCAGGACAAAGAATCGCTCGTAGAATTCGCTCCATTTATCTTGTCAAAAAATGTTTGTAAGACGCACATTATAAATGTTTCGTGCAGTGTAGCGCTTCTCACTGCAACCTATTCAATACACGCAGGAGAAGCTTCAATCGGAGGAACGCTTGCGCTAATTGCAGGGGTTACCGTGATTGATATCAGCCAAGAAAATGAAATGCGTGTGCTAGCTCAGTCACTCCAAAGTGGACAGCTGGTTACATAATTGTTATGTACATCTCAGTGGAGGCTTTGGTAAATCTGTTTTATATGCGAAGCATTTCTTAGTCACGGCCACTGGATAAAAACTGGCCCCGTATCTGCATGTTACACAGCAAATGTCGCAGAAAGGCGATGGTCTTGCATCTGGAGTGAGTGAACAAAATGTTCATTTTATGTTCTGCGCAAGAAAATCAGTGTATGGTATTCCGGAGGCGCTGCGTTAGACTGCCTTGAGCGTGCAGCCGAAGTGAACGAGCGCATCAAGCCACGTCACAAGCGAAACATGAGCGCTATCTGGCAGTTATCCTGAAAAATAGAGCGCACGGCAAGCGCGCCCGTCTTTGAGGGGATGAGGTGTAGAACGCAAGGCAACGGGTAGACGCCAACCGTGTCGTCTCAGCAAAGCGTTGGAAAGACTTGCCTTTTCGTGCAAGGATTGCATGGTCAACGTAGCGTGATAAACGCTACCGTCCTTAAAATTACTTATGTATGCCTTTTCTAGTGAAAAGTACACATAGATAATATTAGCGTGTTGTTATGGTGCCTCAGATAAGTGCGGTATTTTTTTTTAGTTGACAATCACACAAGTATGAATGCTGAATCTTGAGCAATACTGGTGGGCGCTGATGATGGGGTCAGCCGTTTAGAGCATTGTATGGCCACTTTGGTGCCGTTTAGGGTACCGTCAAGGGCGGACAAACAGACAAATGTACAGTCAGACAGACTAAAATGTTTGCGTCGAAGGTCCCAAAGAAAGACGATCGTCTTTAAAAACCGAAGCCTTGTCTTTGTCGTACCATGTCGCAAATCTGGCGCCAGCGGCACCGTACACACCCCCGCTGCGCATGCGCGCGTCTCGTGTCAACCGTTACTCCCCTGGCCCTCTCTCGCCACGCAAGGGCGATGCAGGCAGCGTACACTAGTAAAAGATATCGGGCCCATATCTACATGTTACACTGCAAATGTCGTTGAAACACGATAGTCTTGCGTCTGGAGAGCTTGAGCGAAACGTTTATTTGATGTTCTGCGCACAAAAAAACACAATCGGTGAATGGTATTCTGGAGACACTGCGTTAGAGTGCCGCGAGCGTGCAGCGGAGGCGAATGAGTGCATCAAGTCACGTTGCACGTGAGGAATGAGCGCTATCTGGCAGTTACCTTTGAAAACGAAGCGCGCGGCGTGGGCACCCCTCTCGGAGGCGATAAGGTGTAAAAGTTCGGGTGATGGCTAGGTGCCACTACCGTGTCATCGTAGCAAAGCGTTGGAAGCTGGAAGCACTTGTCTTTTCGTGCAAGCGTTCCATCGTCAGCGCAACGTGATAAGCGCTACTTACCTATGTATGCTTGTTTATTAAAAAGGCACACATACAGAATATTGACACGTTATGGTGCCTCAGATATGCGCAACAATTGATTTTTAATTGACAATCGCACAAGTATGAACGCCAAACTTTGAGCAAGATTGGTGGGCGCTGCAGATGGGGTAGGACGTTTGGAGTAGCATTTGGTGCTGTTTAGAGTATCGTTAAATGTGGACAAACAAACAAATGTTCAGACAGGCAGACGGACCAAAACGTTTGCGTCAAAGGTCCCCAAGCAAGACAAACGTCTTTATAAAACCGACTGCTCGCGCTGCACAATCGTTTATTGGCCACACCATGTATGCAAGCACTCGTTCTAGAGTTCGAAATTCACTCAACGGCGTCTTTGCTGTCGCTTTACTTGACTCTTTGCTTGAATTGAGTAGATGCGGCGGGAGAACGTTACATTCAACCAGTAGTGGGGCGCAACCCAACATCAGTGCCCCACCACTCGTTGAAGGCAATGCTTCTCCTTCATTCAAAAATAAGAATAATGAAGAAGTATTGACAATCAAGCATTCATAAACCATACCGAATTACACAACATTCACGGGATACTCCCACTACTATGTGACGCTTTTTCTCAAATTATCTCCGTGGGAAGACGTGGGCGGATTTTTAAATATAAGGTAGTCTTCTTGCGACACTGCTTAGAGCACGCCTCTTTGCACTATGTTCAGCAATTAGGAAAATTATAGCATTCCAAAGAAGAGGGGCCCAATTACATAGTTCTTTGTTTAAAAAAAATAATTACACTCTATACAAAGCTTGAGTTTTGCGGGGCCAATCAGTATTCAAGAATCTATTCAAATTTTTGACACAAGAATTTGGTCTGTAGACTTGTTGCCATTCGAAATGGCCAAAATCATACCACGTCGGCTGCGCCTACCAATATTATCTGGTTTCGGCGTTTACATATGTGCGTAATAAAAAGAGATTTTGCGAATATCAGAGGCACAACCTCAACACGTCAATATAAATGGCGTGTTTGTTTATGCTATAAAATTCACGCATAAGATTTTCCAAAGAACATGGCATTTTTTACGGTGCGCTGACAATGCAACGCTGTGCACGAAAAAGCACATGTTTTCTGCGCTTTGCTAAGACAATACGTACATGAAGCCTACCCGTCGCCTTGCATTATGTATAGCAGGGCCTCTGAGATAATGCGCACAAGCCACACGCTCGCTATCACGGAGTCCATTCCTTCGTTTGCAAGATTTCTACCAGGTAGCGCTCATGTCTCACGCCGCGCCTCCAGTATTCCGTTCATTGATTTATTCGCGTAAATCACCAAAAACGTTTCATACACTTCCTCCAGACTCATACTATGGTCTTTCGATGACATTTGTAGTGAAACATCCAGATAACGAGGCCAATTCTTTTCTCCTCACGCTTTTACGATGAGTTCTGCTGGGAACAAAAACGTTGCTTCACGGCAAGAAGAAGCGACGCATTTGTCAAATTTTGTGGCAGAAATTTATGGTGATTGACACTTAGTATCTATACGGCAATGGCAAGAACACGCATAGGTAATTTTAACGCGTGAGCATTAGGAAAAAGCCGACATTGACAGCGATGACCTGACGAATGCAAAGAATAAAAGTCAGGGTCCCAGCAGGAATTGAATCCCAGAAAACTGCGTGGTGATCGAGTCTTTTACTACAGAGCCACGCCAGGTGTCAGAACTGAATCGAAATATACGCTTATATTCGTGAAATGCCAATTTTTGTTGCACAGCTGGCTATTCAATTTTATAAATATTAGCTATGCACTCTCATAGCCGCCACTTCAGGTTAACGTCATTAGATGTTACCCCCGGAAGTTCATTTATGTATCAGTGTGCAGAGCTGCCGTCTTCGAGAACACCAGTGCCTCATATAAGTTTTTTTCTTCTGGTATTGCTAATACTCATGTTCCTGTTGGCATCATTGCGAGAGTGTGGACAACTGGTTATATAAAGATCTGCGACAGTTAAACAAATGTCTGTGCGTGCAACATTTGTAGATGTGTTTAGCGTCACTTCATGAAATGGTCGAATACCTTCCACAGGCTTCGCATATCGTCGATTCCCAAGGTACCTGGGATCTGTTAAATTTATTTATAAACATTACATATATACTTTTACGATAGAGCCGTCACTTCGAGTTAACGTCAATTCTAGTTAAGTGCCATCCACTGAAGTTCATTTACGTTGCAGTCTCCAGGGTTACCGTCATCGCCAGCACTAGCGCTTCATATCAGCTCAGCTTTTTTTGTTTTTTTTTATATCAGTGTTGGTGTTGGCGTCGTTACACAATTGTAAAAAGCTGTTCATATAAAACATGTGTGTTTGTTTAACGTATATCTGTTGCTGCGTTTGTACTTATATTTAACGCCAGTTTTTATTGTTTTGCGCAAAAAAATGCCATCTCCCCGAAGGGAACCCTGATGTGATTCGAGGTCGCCGCATCGTTCACTACCGTGACCCGGTTAAAGCGAGAATTGACGCGGGTACTGGAAGAACGGTTTGAGGCGAAACTCGGTGTACCATTTACTTCATCTGAAACGCAAAGTCACGGGATCTAGGTTGCGTATACATACTCGATAAATTTTCTGGTGACACCGTGCAATATACTGCGAGCTACAACACCTTCGCCCCTAATTATGACCTGCTTCTCTATAACCTTATTCCCTCCTGGACGGCGCTTTCCATTCTTTGGTGCTGTACTTTCTATTTTGATATTCTCAGTAAAGTACACTAGCGACGTGTTGGAAATGTCTATAGCAAGACAAGCAGCTTGCTTTCATTCTCATGTTGTGCACTGAATCCTGGAATGGCCTATGTTACTGAGAAAAAATTGACTTCTTATGTCGATTGTTGTGCTCTGCAATAAAACCTCAAATGCATTGTTTATTTTCTTATATATTGTGTGGTTTTTCAGCGATTTCATCAATTTATACTTGCTTGATCATAAGACTGACATGTTACAGCATTGGTTTGGTTTTTGTATTTGGTCTAATGGCCTGTAAACAATGTATTACCCTTGAACTTTCTCGTAAAAAACACAAAAAGTTAAGGATTCATTCATACAATGTCTTCAGAATTCAGAACAAGGCTAAAGCACTCAATCTAATTGCGTCATTTGCCTTCATTACTAAATATAATTGTTTCTCAGCAGAAATGTGTAAAATCATCGCGTGCAGCACATAATAATCTTACGTCTCGAATGAAACCCCAATTTCGCAGATGGGGTAAGTTTTTCGAAGAGCAGAAAAAGAGCTCTTCACGTTTTTTCCTAGTGTGTGAACGTTGCAAATCACCACTCATATTTTCCTCAAGGGTTTTGTGTCACTTACACGAATATGTTTTAAGAACGTGAAGAAAAAGGTACCACGGGAAGGGGGGGGGGTAGAAGTGATTGTAATGAAATTGTGAAAATTGAAAGTGGAATAAAATATTGCTTACCGCTAGAAGAAACTGAACCTGCGCCCTTCGAATAACGCGTGCATTGCTCTACCTTTGAGCTACGGCGTCAATCATCTCTCCGCGCGCTTTGTATGGCTTATGTGTGCATTTAAATGTGGGGGCGTCTGTCAGCGCTGCATCTTCTCATCACAGCAAGTGTGGAAGACTCTTTTTTGCCTGTTGGTGTCAAGCAGCACGTGATCTTATTACAAGCTGGCAGCTGACGAATACTCTCTCGCCTACCACCTGGTGTTGTCAAGTCTGCCAGATTGAAACCCTCGCTATGAATTAAAGACAGAAGTGTAAGTCGAAAGGCTTGTTTTCTATGTTATACACGGCAAGAAAGAGAGCTTACAGACAACGATGTTCATATAATTATAGGAGGTAGTATTAGAAGTGTAATTAGAATATGAAAAACGAAAATTGGACGGAAAGATAACTTGCCACTTGCAGGATCGGAACCTGTGACCTTCGACGAATGTAGTGAAATTCTATAAGACATTCTTTTTCTTGCACCAGTCAGTAAATCAATAAATCACTCTGACAATTCTCTGAGCACTCACTCACTCAATACTAAATCACTCAGCAGATTTCTGTTGTCCTGTCGTTGATTTAGAAAATGACATGTTCTTATAGTGATAGATGTACTACACCTTGCAAAACTGAGGAATCCCCTGGTTCTGTGAATCTCAACTTCAAGCAGAGCCAACGTCAACACGGGTCAAACAGCTGTAGTAAAACGGTTGTGTGGCACGTTTGCAAAAACGAACCGCAGCTCAAGGTCAATCATTTGTGCTGCCACCACCTAAGTAAACGCTGCTCGTAGTGAATGGCATGAATACTTTACATACTTAAAAAATACTATTGTGGAATAAGAAATTGTGCGTATTTTTCGTCAGGACTAGGCATGTTCGGCAGGACTAACCGTCTCAGGCTAGGCATGTTTTACAATCAATGAGTTTTTATTGAAGTTTTGAATGCATTAAGTTTTGATCGGTCGAGTTTTGATTGGAGGATAAAGGGTTCATGCAATTCGTAGTCACTGAAGTACAAGCCACGCAAGTTGTCTCTTTAGCCTGATATTCTGTGTCTGATCTGCATAAGCCTGTGTTTGTGTTTTTACCAGTGTGCGAGTGGTTCCTTTTTTTTTCTCTTAAAACACACAGCGCATACTGCAATGTCTGTCTTAGACACACGATGCTTTCGTGCCATCTTTTCCATTGAATGCTCTTTAGGCTTCGAGAGTTTGTCGATACGATGAATGATTATTAAATTAGTGTGAAATAATTGTACGATCATATCTGAAGTTTTACGTCCCAAAACCAGAATATGATTATGACAGACGCCGTAGTCGAGGGCTGCAGACATTTCGACTATGCAGTGTTTTTTTAACATGCGCTTACATCACACAGTACACGGGCCTCCACCTTTTTACCTCCATCGAAATGCGATGACCGCGGCCGCAATCAAACCCGTGACTTTTACGCCACCAGCCGAGAACCATAAGCACCGCTGCTCTGCAACTAACCAATAATCTACGAAGAGCGTACGACAAAATAATTGCATTCCATGTTCAACTTTCATGCAATTGAAGAAAGCTTGATTGATTTGCAGATAGGGACAGTAACGACGCTAACTCCTGAATTCTTACTAGAATACTGACCCAAGGCGGCGGCTGTGAAAGTGCATTGTGGCGTGATGGAACGGCTGTCCAGAGCCGATTGATTGCTTCGCTCCCAAGAGATACCGCAGCCATCAGACTCATCGACTACAGTTCCTAAATTGCGCCCCACAGCTATCTCTGACAATCTAGTTCTCTGTGAACGCATCCTTTACATGTTTTGCCTCGTTTTATCTACTCCTGCCGTAACAGTAGAGATTATTTGGTTTAGAACAGTTTCCGTTCAACAGGCACTTCTTGGGCTGTGCTGTCTTTACTTGGCCTGCAGAGCAGCGGCGCTAACAATTAGCGCATAGTTTGATCGATTGACCCTATAGGTAGAGTTCTGCTCTCCAGCAGTGTAACTCAGTGTTCTTTCCGGTGGTTCCTACGTTGCAATAGTGCAATAGTCGGCATATCGGAGAATGACTTTGCAAGTGCAGGCGCATATCGAAACAACACATTAGTTCAATGACGCATTCATCCGAGCGTACTAAATACCTTCACGGTCAGACAAACTTCTTTTTGGGGTGAAGATCCTTGAATCACCTGTCACGCTGCACAAAACCAAATAGAAACTGTAAAAATGCCGAACAAATAAAAAAGGTTGCCATCCCCCAACCAGAGAGCTTCTGCCAGCCCCTCACAACGACATTGAATAGTTTATTACCGTCCACTGACGAAAAACTGCCAAAGTCAGTCATTATATGAATTGAAGGGGCAGGAGCTGTCAGACGACTATAGGTTCTCATTCCTCCGATATCCTATTAATAAAGTTGTATCCTTTTTTTAGATCTCTTGTTAGATCGTCTCGTTGAGTATATGGCTTCGGTTTATTAACTCTCGTCACTGCTAACTGTGCTCGAGGGCGTCTTCAAACTCGCATCGGACAGCAATCCTTGGTTGCGACATCACAAGAAGATCCCGTCGAGTAAGTATTCGTTGGAAGCCTGCCCTGTAGATCCGCTTGGGAATTACCAGAATTGCAAGCATAGCTGCCGGGCACTGTGTGTACTGAGACCAACTTGCTGAGGAAAAAAACAGGGTGGGCAGAGAGCCAGCAATTATGCCGTGAATAAATGACCACTTGACCAATCGGGGCACATACGCATCGGTTCATGCCTCCCTGTATAACACCGGACTTGCACGATCCTCTTTAGCGGTCAGCGTCCCCATCCAGTGAAGTTGATTACTCCACTTGGGAAAGAAGGATACATTGAGGCGTATGAGATATCTTGGCCTAAAAGCTACCTTTATTTGTATTTTCTGAGGTATAGTCAACAGGGAATACATTTATCGTCAATTCCACTGGCTAGGAGTTAGATAGCATAACCACATTGTTTCCTGCAAATTGTTTCTCCCTGCCGCAATAAAGAAGAGACTGTGTTGGTGTCTATTGAGCCCCAGTGGTCCCATGTTTATGGCACCACCACAAAGAGCAAGTACGGCTCTTTGTTAAGAAGCACTGAATAGCTGTAAGGATGCATTGAATACTTCAAAGCAATGCTAAAGATTGCTAGAAATTTGGTAGCAATGCTAAAGAAATGAGAACAGAAAA
The DNA here is from genome assembly GCF_043290135.1 of Rhipicephalus microplus. NCBI lineage: Eukaryota > Metazoa > Arthropoda > Arachnida > Ixodida > Ixodidae > Rhipicephalus > Rhipicephalus microplus. The sequence continues at coordinate 90,802,287 of NC_134706.1, forward strand.
CATTAGTACAATTAAATCAAACGCAACTTTTTCAGTACCATTCCCAAATACAATACGCAACTATATTTCGCTAAAACTGTGTCTTGGTCGAGTTGGCTCATGATTATTTAGACAGATTTATCAACCTTTAGAAAAGACACACACACAGCGCTGTAAATGTGTGCCGTTTCTAAAAGTTCTGTCTTTTTTGCGCTGATAAATCTGTCTAAACGCAACTATATTTGCTGAGATATATATCGAAGAATGTACGCGAGTGGAGAGAACGCGCCCTGGTTTCAGAAGACTGACCTTGCCTGGGCTCTCAGTGTTACGGGCCCGCTGCAGCTACTGACCTAAAGGCCACTGGCTGCACTCCTCATGCGGCTTGAGGGCCTATTGTTCGATTTCTTCTTCAGCTGCACTCACAAATAAATACGGATAAAAGAAAGTGACGCATTTGTAAGCGTTGATTTCCGTAAAACAAGCTTTTTTGTATTACATTTTAACAAAGTAAGACCCCTGATACCCTTTGTGAATCGATATCAATGTATAGAAAGAGAAAGGCAAATCTTATCTCGTAAATTCTGATGACTGTCTTTTTGACATGTCCTCACGAACAAAGAAACTATCTCGTCTCTACAAAATTAGTAATGTGTTCTTGCATGCAGCGATAAAGTACTGCCCATGTGTTGTCCCCATCTCCGACTTCCGCAACACACACTGGCAGTGCCACCAGCTTCGAATAGCTATCTCAACCACACTATGTCCATTTCTTCCGCCCGGCGAAGTGCCAATCTTGCAAATGTGATTGAATTCACACGAAAGTCACGGCGTTTGCCAGCTTCAATTTTTTTAGGTAAAAAGCTCAAGTGACCTGACTGTCACTTGGTTTAAAAGAACAAAGTAACGTTCGAAGATAATTTTGGTGTAATCTAAAATGAAGTCCATAAAGTCAAGCGATAAAGTCAAGACAAAGAAAATAACATGGTTGATACCTCAATGACAGGAATCATTACAATATGAAAGTAAAGCATTCCCTAACAGTATGTTTACTCTACAAAGATCCAAGAAAGCTTTCACATTGACAATTATGTTAAATTTCGCATGGACGCACCCACGCTGCCGCTACATGGCACATCACCAACCCATTAACGGATGTCCATGATTATTGAGAAAACTAACCCTTGTGGTAGCTTTAATAGTTACCTGTGAGAAAAAAAGAACTGTGAAAGTGGTTTCACAGCCAGAATGGCGTCCCTCATTTTAGGTAGAACTTCGGCTGAAATTTCCATTGCGTATGCATGTTAAGAAGTCATCAAACATCATAGCCGGACAAGAGAAAAAAACGGCACGCGCTTTGTCTTCACTGTAACTCGGCTGTTATTTTACTCAGAGCGAGCGCGACGAGGGGCGGTACACCCACGTGAGGCAGGCGTGTGTTGGAACTCGCTTTGTTTGGCGTCTCTCATAATCATATGCTCGTTTTGGGACGTTAAACCCCACATATCAATCAATCAACTCGCTTTGTTGGATTCTGTGCTGAAGGGTTACGGAATCCGCAATCTCCAGCGCCGGCGTAGCTATGGCTGATCTACTCGCCGTCCACAACCTCCTGATACTGTTTAGCTCTCGCCAAGCGGTGCACCGTCCTCGGACTCCTTCGACCGTATCCCACATTCTTCCTATCTGCTCTCTCTCCACACTTGTGTGTGGCTAGTGCTTCGTCTTCTGTATCTTTATACCATTCTTTTAAAGACGATAGTCTTTCTTGAGGACCTTCAACGCAAAAATTTTTGTTTGTCTGTCTGTCTGTCTGTCTGTTTGTCTGTCTGTCTGCCTGCCTGTCTGTCTGCCTGCCTGCCTGTCTGTCGTCTGTTTGTCTGTCTGTGCAGTTGTCTGTTCACCCTTTACGGCACTCTAAACGGCACCAAAGTGGCCAAACTATACTTGAAACGGCCGACCCCATTCGCAGTGCCCACCAATACTGCCCAAGCTTCAGCGTTCATACTTGTGTGATTGTCAATTCAAAATCAATTATTGCGCATATCTGATGCACCGTAAGAACACGTCAATATTCTGTATGTGTGTCTCTTACTAGAAAAGGCATACATACGTAAATATAATGACTGTAGCGTTTATCACGCTGCGCTGACCATGCAACGCTTGCACGAAAAGGCAAGTGTTTCCAGCGCTTTCATAAGAGGACATGGTGGTGACACCTACTCTACGCCATGCGTTCTACACCTTATCACTTTCTGGACGGGCGCGCAAGGCTCACGTGCTTCGTTTTCCAAAATAACTGCCAAATAGCGCTTATGTCTCAAGTGTGACGTGACTTGATGCGCCCTTTCGCCTCCGCTGCACGCTCCAGGCACTCTGACGCAGCACCTCCAGTATACCATTCGCCAATTTTCTTGCGCAGAACATCAAATTGACGTTTTGTTCACTCTCTCCAGACGCAAGACTATCCTCTTTCGTCGACATTTGGAGTGAAAGATGCAGATAAGGGGCCAATGTTTTATCCCTTTCCTCCTACCCAACAAGGGGCTTAGTAGTGTCATCTTATTCGACAGAAAATAATAGGCTTATTTTTCTTTTGTTCAAGATCCACTTACTAGTACTTCTACGTGCGTTTCAAAGCTATCTAAGGTTTAAGTGTATTCAACTCTATGAGCGAGGCCAATGCTTTGGCTAACGTAACTACCTCGTTTTTTTAAGGCATTCACGAAAATTCACTTCTTCGGAAGTGCTCTGAGGGGGACGAATACATAGCAACTACGCCTTGCAGGAGCTAATCACCAAGGCCCACGGTCGTAATTCATTCCTTCACTTAACCTCTCTCAGAGGGCGATATCACCCGGCTGACCAAGAGCACTGTGAGAAGAATGTGTAAGCATTAACCGGAAGTAGAAGTATGCCACCATGTCCCAATGAATAGCCTGTTCGACATCTGCTGTAGAAGATGGAGAAATAATAGGTATGACGCTCGTTTACATAATCAAATCATGTGCATTTTGAGTGCGTCATTTCAGTGACGGCAATGCGTAACTTAAGTCTTGGTGGATCCCAGCACACAGTTCATTCGTGTTAAAACCTAATAGCAGACGTTCTAATGCAAAAATGAAGCGAAACGTAGCTTGCCGGGTGGTGAGTTTACAAAGGCGAGCGGATTGACCCCCCGACGATGCACTGCGCCAGGTGCTCTTACAAGGCTCTCGGAAGCTGCGTGCTCATTGGTTCGTGCGTGATGTCTTCAGCAAACATGGCTGCGCCCATGACGATGCTGCAGGCAGCTGCCAGGCAAAGACTAAATAAGCGCGCTGTGTTTGCTGAGGTGATTTTCATCGTGAGAAACGCCTTCCGAACATTTGGAGGGACGCATAGAAACTTCAAGTGTGCCGAGAAACGCTGTGAGCGTGCCTCTACCGAAGCTTCACTTCGGTAGAGGCACGCTCACAGTAGAGGCACGCTCTCTTTTGTTAAAAAAATGCACCCTCCTCGGCATTCCCTTTTACAGAGAATGCATGTTCGCGTAAGGCAAATGAATTATGGTTGTGTGCAGAGTGCACGTGACAGGGGATGCTACACTAGCTGTAGGGCTGTGAATGATCAGTTTATGAACAGTTTATAATTTGTTTGCAGCAGCTTGCTGGGAAATTCCTTGGGCCCTTTGGAACACTGCTAGTTCTGGCTCCATGGAAAAAAAAACATCAATACACCTCAGGGTGACATGTAATGTTTGATTTGTACAGATTATGCTAACATTATTACCAAAATTATACTCAAAGGTGTAGCTAACAAAATGGCACAATGCCGTGTTATCGACACATAGTTGTTATGCATTGTTTAAAAAAACATGCTGAAATTTTTGTGATCTTGCAAAAGTTAGTTCGCATTTTTCTTTCAATGCAGACTAACCTCGGCCTTTCATACAAGTTGCTAACAGGTGGTATGTAAAACGAATGGACATAATACAGAGACACACTCTGTTCTTGTCATCATTTCTAACTTCTTTATTTAATACCTCAGTCCTCCTAGTTGCCTATGCAAGAAATCACTTGTCTTTTGCAACTGCTTAAGCTTGCTTCACTTACGCAGCACTTGTTTTCTAACATCTCCGGATGATAAAGAGGTACTAACTGCAAACTTTTTCTATTTTCTTGCATGAAATGGAAGGCCCAACCTTCAAAGTTCTAGAAAATGCACTGCGAAGTGCGAGTTAACTCCTCAAAAGTAATCAAAATATTATTTTAAAAGCTAGTTTCCATATCTACAGTGCCCTGACACAGTAACACAATATGAGCTCTTCGTCATGTGCTTGTGCGAGAAATCGTGAAACTCTCTCGGCTGCTACGTACTATGGCTCCATTGCCAACCCACAAGCAGTCATTTTGATAGATTTTGTGACGCTGAGTGGCCATTTTGGTACCTGATGTCATCAAAACTATTCAGATTGCAGCATAATGTCCCTAGAATTGCCTGGTGTGCCATGGGAAACCTGACTTTAGTATAAGAAATATTGTGTCTTATCACAATTTTATTTGCTTCTTACTTTCTCAGAGTCGTCTTTGTATCCATCTTTGTGTCCCTACTGGCTTGCCATTTTGACAAAAGAGAATGACGCCCTGTGACTCACTGCTGAGTTTCGCAATTCTTTCATCGCTAGCACCAAGTCCCTAACCTCAATTCTTGGCACAGCTGTATTCTGTTTTTGTCGAAGTTCCTTTTCACTCTCTTTCTGTACTTACCTTCACCCTCTTTAGTTCTCTCTTTTGTCAGGGTGACCATCATTTCAACTCACAGCCACGTTGGCTGGTAAATATGTTGCTTTGAAGGAGCAGTCAAAAGTTCGTTCATGAATGTTTATTTTTGTTCTTGTTCCCCCCCCCCCCCTGCAGTAGTTTCATTGAGGCTCCAGTATGAAAAAAATGCATTAGAAGTGTGCACCCAGAGACGCTTTTTAGGGCTGTGCATGATGAGCTATGTCATTTAAAGGCAGCTCTTCCATCCTTCTGGGAAGTCTCGACACATGCTTAAGTATTGAAATATGTCCTAATTAGCTGGCTTCACTCGTCTATTAACTGCTGAATGACATATAGAGTAAACCTGAGTGCAATTTGCTGTTGGTTTGCCCGTTTATTAAGTTGATGACTCTTCGAATCTGGTTCACTGTCTCACTAATACTGCCTTTTTGTTACACATCTTTTAGTTTAAAAGGCAATCCTTCTGTTGGTATGGCCTTTTCTGTATTTGCTGCCACCAACCTTTTACAAGCCATAACCTTTGGATTTTTTTACAAAAATCTCCAAAGTTCATGTGAGTAACCTCCAACTGTGCAGAAAAGTGTTGTGATTGTACCAGATGTGGAGTCAGCTGCATAAACTTTACTTTATTAATCTGGCACTCATGATATGATTGTTTTGTTGTTTCTTCTTTTATGCCAGATTATGTGAACTGCTTGGTTAGCTTCGCGTATGTCCACAGGATGCCATTATGACCGTTCAAATGACAGCAGTTATGACAAACATTAATATTTTTAATTAGTATGGTTGGCACTGTGATCAATCCTGCTTGTGTCAGTTTTAAAGCTTCAGTTTCTTCTAAAAGCTTGATAGCATTCACTGTTTTACACATCAGCTAGTGCGATCCCCAATACAGATACTGCACCACGGTCTTTTGAGGAACCGTCTTGGGGCCTTTAGGATGGCTGGTGCTTCTTTCTTTGTTGTCATGCAATTCACTCCCGTTTTGTTAAACGTGTAGCTGCGGCAACCAACCACACTAAGTTAGAAACTACTTGGCAGACTTTCATATCGCAATAAGAGTATCGCTCCTTTTCGCTGGTGTGATTCATGTGTATTCAGCTTGAATGGTAGAGCAATATAGTAGACTAAATACGAAATCCCGTCACATAATTTTTTTAACAATGCAAACCTCTCTCTGCTTCCATTCCTTGCGTTCAGTCTTTGATTTAGCCACTTCTGCTGCTGTCTGGTTGGTACTTGATGTTATGCCATATCTGTGACATGCTCTTTGATGATGACACACCTAAATGTGCGGACTTCTTCGCATGCAACTGTCCTAAAAAAGAACTATAAATGTCACTAGAAAGCAGGTTGCTGAACTCAAAATTGAAAACCATTTTGTTTTATCCTCTGCTACTTATAGGCTGGCCTCTGAAGCAATGTGGATCAGTGACCGGAGCTGGGATGCTGCCGCGTACTGCTGCTCAGCTCAGTGTGGACGAATACTGCAATAAGATCAGCATCCGCCTTTGTGGACTTTTTCTGAAGGCGTTCAGTACACATAATTTCTCACTCTGCTTGACAAGAAACTGTTGTACAAGATAACCTTTGCTAAGACTTGAAAATGTAAAATGAATCCATGAATTGCCAGAGCAAACCTGCTCCCATGGAGACTTCACATTTAATCTGAATAAAATAATCGCAAATACAGTTTGTAGTGCTGCATGTTTTCGCTTTCACTTAACCTAAAACAAGCAAAATCTGGTCTGTTAGGTCATCTGTAAGCAGAGTTACACCACAGTACTTTTTGTCATCAGAGGTGAAATCAAAGTCGAACCCACCTGAACTTTTGGAGGGCTGGGTGTACTTTCCACTGCGCAACGACTTCAAATTCTAGCAGGTTCATAATCCTGGAAATGTAATGCTTTTTGCTGGTGATATTTCAAACTACTAAAATTCCATAGGGTAAGCCATTCAGTCGGTCCTGTCAGTTTGTCTGCTTTGTTATGGTTATGTTGGTCAGTCGTCAAAAATGTATATGTGTTGCAAAATATGTAAGCGAATATGGTTTAGTATATACAGAAGAATGTCCCATAGCACAAGACTTAAAGGCTCCTGTGAAAAATATACATATTTATAACTGTAGAAAAATGGCAACTAAAAGTGGCAAGTTATTATGATAAAAATAAAGACAAGGCAAACTTGTAACGTAAATTCAAGCTGAAATGGTAATAAAACAATCTTTAGTAAGTATACATGGCTATGAAAAAGATGGCGGCAGAATATTGAACAAAAGGAACTTTAAATATTGATACACCAGACATCTCAAATCTACTTAAAAGTATGAAATGACAATTGTTTAGTGCACAGTGGTATTTAATTCCAAAAATGTATGGCAACAAATATGATAGCGTGTTTGCTGTAGTTAGTGCGCGTATGTGGTAGTAAAAATTGTTGTTGGAGGTGAACCTGGTAGCGTTTACGAATTAAAATTTTTGCAAGACATTGGCTGTTATGTAACCGTTCAAACACATAAATACCGAAATTCCTAGTGTATGTTTGAATAAATTACACACTGTTCGTACACTATGTTGTTGAAGAAGCAGCGGCACGCTGGTGAATAGAGTACTGAATGTTACGATGCGAATGGCTTGGTGTTGAAGTAGGAGGATATGAGATGGATAGGTGTTTGCCCATTACGTGATGCAGTAAGTAATATGACTGTGGAGAATCGCTTAAGCAAATAGCTTAAGCAATGTTGAAACATGCTCATTCTTTAATTAATGTTCTGATATCATAAACTATCCTCTGTCTTATAAGTTAAATGTGATGATAGTACTTTAGATGAGCATCTAGGTGTACTCCCAAGAATGTGAACTTAGTGTAACAAAGATTTCTGTGGCTCTTCATAGTAATGGCCGGGGTAGGCAAAAGACCATTATGACTCGAATGGAAGATAATGAACTGTGTTTTATTTGTGTGAATTGTTAAACCAATAGCTGTGCACAAGTTATTTACCTATATTAATGTCTAAGGACTTCTGCTGCGCAATTATAAGAGCTCTCTTCATACCAATGCCAATCTGAAAAAATGGGGGACCACAAGCAGGCCATTGTGACCAGCACGTCATTGCTGTCGCGTATTCAATACCAGAGCCCTACACCAAGAACGTTAATGTTTATTTCCACCCCTCGCGCCCTCCCATTCTTCTTTCTCTTTGGTTCCCCTGCTTGTTGTCGCCCGCTCGCAATTATCCGCAACAATTTTCTCATTTAGAAATTTGTTTAGAAACCTTCACTCGTACACCCTTCTAGACAGCTTGAAATGCAATCTGCTTTTAAGGATCAATGGGCTTTGTCACACAGTCTCCATCAACAGAGGCACTTGTGTACTGCTCTGCTTCACCAAATGGATTCACAATAAAACAACAAAAGGTAGCTGTAAGTATTTGACTTCATAATTTTGCAGTGGTACATCTGCACATTTCTAAAAAAATGAAATTTAAACTGTCTGGATTTACAGATGTAAACACCTCTTCGAGAGACACAAAAACTAATATTGTCACGTGGTCATGATGTTGAAGACTGCAGTATTCGGTGAGGTTGAGACCAAATTTTTTTTTTCAGCGAAACTTTGTCTGAAGTATGGAAAGCCAAACTACAAGCAATACATAGTCTGTCCTGATAGCGGTAGACAGTGCGTCAGCCATCAATAATCTGACAATCAGTACAGTACATCTGCCTTTATACAAGTGCTAATGAAAATTTCGGGTTTATTGCTGGTGGCTGCGTAAGCACTACACTATTCGCGTCCTGTCCACAAACTTAACAGTGTGATCTCAAGTTATCACGGAGCTCCTGAAAAACTGCTGCGCCGAGTCTTGCTTAGAGTCTTTGTGGGTGAAACCCGACTTTATCAAAATAAAACACACGTGGCCATATGCATGTACTTAGTTGTCAGGCTTGTCAATTATCCGCTAAATTTATCCCAAGTAAAAAGATATTTTAATCCCGAAAGGCCGCAAACACATCTGATTATGGCGTGTTGTGCTGCATGTGGTATTGTTGTGAGAAATATATAAAGCAATTCACATACCTGTATTAACAATATAAGTGAACTTCTCATTCCCCCAGCAGTTTGCAGTGGCAAGTAATTTTTTTATTTTTCAACACATATTATGACAGACTTAATTAAAAGTCTCATATTCAGATTCTCTGACAAAAACAATTCACATATGACGTTTCCTTCCTTTATTTCAGGACAACATTGAAATGTTGATGTGAGGTTTTACATTAGCTTTTATTAATGCTCTGCAACAAAGCACCCAGAGTATGTAAGCATTTGACTCGATCAACTTGAGCCAGAAAATGGAAACTGATCGTTCTTGCTAATGGACGGCTAGATTAAGAGCAACTTTCACCAAATACAGTTATGTTTTTACTTGCATTGCATGTCACGAATTGGCATCACTTGTAGCCAGGTGCGTTTTTTTTTTTTTGCATTTACGTACCTTGAGGCATGTGCAAGGGTGTGTTCAATGAGAGAAGGGATACACCACAAAAAAGAAAAAGCAGTCGTGATGTTTACAGATAGAGATGCCCAATCACATTCACACAAAAAGATGGTAGTTCATTGGTAGTGACAATACTACTGGGGATGTGCGAATATTTAAATAAAGGAGCAAATAGCATGCTCTAGTCAAATTTAATTGTACATACACGAAATACCCAATATTTAAAAAATGGTTGGCCCCAACGGGAGAAGCAGCAAAACATGGGATCAGCTCAAGGTTTATTTTCTTTTGTAATCCCTGAACAATCACAACAAATGCAGACCAAGTATTGGCAGCACTATTCATTCTATAACAATTACCAGATAAAGCATTTTTGCTGCAAACTGCACTTTCACTCTGTTTTACTGTGGTGGAACTGCATCGCATTGATTTTTTCCTGTTTCAATTATTGAAGTTAGGGACTATGACTGCATTTAGCTTCACGAATAAAAACACATGCCAGTAAGGCCCGTATTCACAAACGCTCCTTCACTCGACCCTTCACTCGAAACGCTCCTTAAGTGGCGTTTTCCCATTCACAAACCGCCCTTCACTTGAAATGCTTTCTTCACTCGAAAAAATCTTGAGCGTTTCCTCGAGATTGTCAAGGAAGCGATCGAGCTACCTTGAATCGTCCCTCGAGTGAAATATTTGCGCCAGCATCGCGTCCATGGCGGAGCCCGTCTCACTTTGACGGCGTTTCTCGATCAAGTAGGCTGCCACCGCCGCGTTCTTTCGACAATGACGGTGCGCGTTTACTACGGAGCTGTCTTCGAACGGTTCAGCAACGGCTACTGCGGCGCCGGGACAAGCGGGCGTGGTGTCAAAAGGAGCACACACCAGTGCCGTGCTGTGTAGCGTTCCGTGCATGAGCCAGTGGATTACCTGCCTTCGGATGTGCGTATACTCTTCGTGCGTGTGCTCTATGACTTACTGCGGATTCTAGTGCTTTGAAGTGTTTTGATGAAGCTCGCACACCGCATCAGTTCAAGCGTGGTGCGAAAGCTTGACAAGCAAGTGGCATAGCAAACTTTTGATGCGCTGGGTTCACCGTATTTTAGAGTGACTTCCTCTCCGGTGAACTTTTGCTGCCCTAGCCGAAATTTACGACGAAGCACACCTCCGTTAGACGGCCATCTGTACCAATGAGAAGGTAAGTTCTCCTGTGTTTTTTTATTTTTTTCCCTGCTTCGGTCAGAAAGCTATTAAAGACAGTTTAAGAAAAGCACAACACAATACATTGGGCGCAATGAGTGTGCTGCTGTAGCTACTACACGTGAAACATAGCTTCTTTATACAGTGTCTATGCAGTTCACAATACCAATGAACAACCAAGAACACATTTAGGGGATCAAGCAGATGATCATGCTCTGTGAAACCTGCATGTACGCAAAAGTGCGTCGAGTGTCGTATGAAAACGCAAACATATGAAATATAAATACAGCAGATACATAATGAGATTGTTTTTTTTTATTTAACCCTATTCCTACCCCCCGAAGAAGAATTGCTGGCTATGGCACTGATTCGTGCAATTAGATATTGAAATTATATACCCATATGCCTGGTCAGCTGCCCAAGTGCCTGAGCCGAAAATGTGTCAAAATAGTCAAAGCTCAATACTTCAACCATGTCTGTTCTTGAACGCGAGACATACTAATGAATGTGTGCACAGCTAGAATTAAAAAAAATGCGGCTTTTGTATCCAATTTATTACGTTTTCTAATATTATTTCTTGCCTCTTTTGTGCAGGGGACCAGCTGCCGACAGAAGAACACAGAGAAAAGGCCTCCTAGAATCTGCCGTATTATCAATGCATTGCAGAGTTTGCACGACTGTATACAAAAGCACAAAAACAGCAGTGAATGCGTGCAGCTACACTGCATTAGGCGCGCTGTAGTATCTACTTCCTTAATTTCAATTATGATGTCCTCCGAGCTCGTACTGTATCTTTACAGTGTGTAGGTTACATATGTTTGATTTATCAACACTTTTCATTTGCATTGTTATGTTTGCCACGTTGCTCCTCATCAGCCACATGTAATAAAGGACCATTTGCCATTCACAACTTCTGTTTTGTTCATTTATCAATACATATTTATCGTCTTGTTTGTCTTTTCATGATGAGACAGGACGGCAAAAACCACTTCTCCGATTCTACAGGAAAGCAGTTCTAGGAAAATTCACCTTGTTTTATATAAATCAGCACCACTCCTCTTCCACGGAACTGAGATGTCGTGGTTCTAACTGGTAGACTTGCTAATGATGCAGCAATAGCGGATATTTTATTTACAGGGTTCTGACCAGATGTATCCGCGATGACTGCAATACTCTTGAGCATTTTTCACCGCTTTGTTGCACTGGTCTTCAATAAATCAGCAGAATATTATACGCTGCTCTAGACGACACTTTCTCGAAGGTTGAGAGAACCCACAGGATAGTTTTTAAAACAGAACAGCGGCAAAAGTAAGACGCGGCTTCAATTTTATGATTTCCAAAGAAATTAAACATCCCCTATAATTTATGTTGTGCCGGGGCTTTGGAATGCAGCACAGACACCATGATCCTTTTCAACAGGTATTTTTAGTGGTTATATTGCAAATAAAATCCGAAACACTAGTGCGAAGGTCATTCATGCACTCACGATTGTGCATCTGAGCATGCAGATGAAGGAGACGGGAAAAAAATTTAAGACTTTGCTGCTCTGTGAACTTGGAGACGGAAGCTACACAAATATAAAGGTTACTTCCATGCGAATCTGTCAAATTAGACGCATCCACAAATGCAGGGCAAATAGAAAAACAATGCAAAAACAGTAACTTATTCCTTGGAAGTTTAAAATGTTAAAGTTGACACACACACACACACCAGTCCCTGTTAACCAACTATATATGTTACTAAATGAAGAAAACAACTTTAAATTGCATTTTTCGCCAATAGTGAAAGAAAGCACATGATCGCTTTTCTTAACTTGCGTAGCAGTCTAATTCGAACGCTCAGAGCCACGAGTATAACATGCCTAGTTTTTAACGCTACCCTGGTATAACCTTGAATATCACGTGCGAGCAATGTCTTTCAAATTTCATATTATACGCAGAGGAACAACTACGCTACAAAACTCACAGTAAATGAGAAAAATAAACATTGCACAGGCCCCTGAAATTAGGAACTGTGCACGTACTCCCGTAGCGAGAACGAATTTACGTACTAGTAATTCTTATACATAATGCAGTGGTGAATGCTAAAAGCACGCCAACATACTGTGATATATAGTAAAAAATACTCATTCCACCGCGTTATACATTCGGTGGTACATTAGTGATCAGAAGGCTCTCAGTAAAGCGAAAGTAAACAAAGCAACAAACCATCTAGTGTGCTTGCTATCATCACTCACGTAGTTCGTTAGTCACCCCGGCGAAAGTAGGCTCTCTAACGACACACACGCAAACACTACCGTAAATATAAACTGCATTCATTAGACGCATACAAGACAAATTGAACTAAGCAGGTAGACACGTTCAACAGCAGACAAAATGCCATCAGCTGTTCGTTCAGCTGCCTGGGTTTGACTGTTGCCAGACTTGAAGAAGGGTTTCGCTAACTCTATCAGCACAAGGCTTAGGGAAACAACACTACCACTCTAAATGCACGTATTTTGCTGTAATGTCAATTTAGAAAAAAGAATAACTAGAAAAGGCGTTCTCTTAATGTACATAGATAGGCAATTCTTAACCACAATTGCGAATACTTTCGCTATCAGGCGCTTTTCTCGGCGCATGCAGTTCACTCAAGTGAAGGGAGCATTTCCAAGGCCTCCCTTGGCAGAGGAAGTGTGGAGGAGCGTTCATGAAACGCAGCGGCCCCTTGAGTGGAGGAGCACGCTCCACCTTGACTTCGTCAAGTCGAGGGGAGCCCTTGAGTGAAGGAGCGTTTGTGAATACGGGCCTAAGTCTTTTGTTCAACGTAAGTTGTTCTTACAGATACAGCTTTCAATACTTCATTTATACATGCTCTTTGTGCCGGGCGTATGTTGTGATAATTTCGCCTGTTCTAATAAATCATTAGCTGAATGCATGGTGTTCGGATCAAAATTGTTTAGATTTTATGCTGAAATTTTACCCAAAAGCTGGCAACAGAGTTTACAACTTAAATAATGAAGTTGCTGAGGTATTTTCACATACAGTTTAAAAGTACTTCGAAGGCTCTGGTCACTGCTGTATAGAAGCTCATTACAGTTTTTATAATGGTAGTATTGTTTGGGGACAGTTCATTATTACTTATTTGAAAAAAAATAACTCTGCTGTAATCTGAGGGTTATTTTTAAAAAGGTTTCCCTATTATTTAAAAACTATGAAAGGAGTATTAGGTTGGTTAATGCGTTCCATTTGGTTATACCGCTGTTAGATTTGTATTCAATTCGCTTCAAATATTCACTGCTCGCAAACAACTTGCTTGCGCGCATCTGTAGTACGACAGTATTTATGCTGTCAACGCTTCACCGCTCGACAGGTATGCATTGCGGTGAACTAAGCGAAAAAAAAAAACGCTGGCTTGAGGCGGGATCTTTACATGCACAACATACAGTATATTTCGAAGTGTATTTGGCCTAAAGTGAATACGCTGTCACCCACGTCCTTCTCTTCTAATATTAGCGCAGCCTCTCGCTCCTAATGTGAACGGAATTGCTTGGCGTGTTGATAGAGTGACAATACGAAGACATCCGTTTGCAGGTCTACCGAGAAGCTGTTACAGATATTCATGCTTCTCATTTGGCATCGCTATCATTATCAGTAGCGGTGGCATTCACTACGAGTAGCCTAAGGCCCGTATTCACAAACGCTCCTCCACTCGACCCTTCACTCGAAACGCTCCTTAAGTGGCGTTTTCCCATTCACAAACCGCCCTTCACTTGAAACGCTCCCTTCACTTGAGAAAATCTTGAGCGTTTCCTCGAGATTGTCAAGGAAGCGATCGAGCTACCTTGAATCGTCCCTCGAGTGAAATATTTGCGCCAGCATCGCGTCCATGGCGGCGCCCGTCTCACTTTGACGGCGTTTCTCGATTAAGTAGGCTGCCACCGCTGCGTTCTTTCGACAATGACGGTGCGCGTTTACTACGGAGCTGTCTTCGAACGGTTCAGCAACGGCTACTGCGGCGCCGGGACAAGCGGGCGTGGTGTCAAAAGGAGCACACACCAGTGCCGTGCTGTATTGCGTTCCGTGCATGAGCCAGTGGATTACCTGCCTTCGGGTGTGCGTATACTCTTCGTGCGAGTGCTCCATGACTTACTGCGGATTCCAGTGCTTTGAAGTGTTTTGATGAAGCTCGCACACCGCATCAGTTCAAGCGTGGTGCGAAAGCTTGACAAGCAAGCGGCATAGCAAACTTTTGATGCGCTGGGTTCACCGTACTTTAGAGTGGCTTCCTCTCCGGTGAACCTTTGCTGCCCTAGCCGAAATTTACGACGAAGCACACCTCCGTTAGACGACCATCTGTACCAATGAGAAGGTACGTTCTGTGTTTTTTTCCTGCTTCTGTCAGATTACTAATAAAGACAGTTTAAGAAAAGCAACCCACAATACATTGGGCGCAATTAGTATGCTGCTTTAGCTACTACGCGTGAAACATAGCTTCTTTATACAGTGTCTATGCAGCTCACAATACCAATGAACAACCAAGTACACATTTAGGGGATCAAGCATATGATCATGCTCTGTGAAACCTACATGTACGCAAAAGTGCGTCGAGTGTGGTATGAAAACGCAAACATTTGAAATATAAATACAGCAGATACATAATGAGATTGTTTTTTCTAATTTAACCCCATTTCTAGCCCTCGAAGAAGAATTGTTGGCTATGGCACCGATTTGTGCAATTAGATAATGAAATTATATACCCATATGCCTGGTCAGCTGCCCAAGTGCCTGAGCCAAACATGTGTCAAAATAGTCAAAGCTCAATACTTCAACCATGTCTGTTCTTAAACGCGAGACATACTAATGAATGTGTGCACAGCTAGAATTGAAGAAAAATGCGGCTTTTGTATCCAATGCATTACGTTTTTCTAATATTATTTCTTGCCTCTTTTGTGCAGGGGACCAGCTCTCGACAGAAGAACACTGAGAAAAGGCCTCCTAGAATCTGACGTGTTATCAATGCATTGCAGAGTTTGCACGACTGTATACAAAAGCATAAAAACAGCAGTGAATGCGTGCAGCTACACCGCATTAGGCGCCCTATGGTGTCAACTTCCTTAATCTTATTTATGATGTCCTCCGAGCTCGTACTTTATCTTTACAGTGTGTAGGTTGCATATGTTTGATTGATGAACACTTTTCATTTGTATTGTTATGTTTGCCACGTTGCTCCTCATCAGCCACATGTAATAAAGGACCATTTGCCATTCACAACTTCTGTTTTGTTCATTTATTAATACATAATTATCGTCATGTTTGTCTTTTCATGATGAGACAGGGCTGCGAAAAGCACTTCTCCGATTCTACAGGAAAGCAGTTCTAGGAAAATTAAACTTGTTTTATATAAAGCAGCACCACTCCTCTTCCACGGAACTGAGATGGCGTGGTTCTAACTGGTAGACTTGCTAATGATGCAGCAATAGCGGATATTTTATTTACAGGGTTCTGACCAGATGTATCCGCGATGACTGCAATACCCTTGAGCATTTTTCACCGCTTTGTTGAACTGGTCTTCAATAAATCAGCAGAATAATATACGCTGATCTTGACAACACTTTCTCGAAGGTTGAGAGAACCCACAGGATAGTTTTTAAAACAGAACAGCGCCAAAAGTCAGACGCGGCTTCAATTTTATGATTTCCAAAAAAAATAAAACATCCCCTATAATTTATGTTGTGCCAGGGCTTTGGAATGCAGCACAGACACCACGATCCTTTTCAACAGGTATTTCCAGTAGTTATATTGCAAATAAAATCGAAAACATTAGTGCGAAGGTCATTCATGCACTAACGATTGTGCTTCTGAGCATGCAGATGAAGGAGACAGGAAAAAAATTTAAGACGTTGCCGCTGTGTGAACTTGGAGACGGAAGCTACACAAATTTAAAGGTTACTTCTATGCGAATCTGTCAAATTAGACGCATCCACAAATGCAGGGCAAATAAAAAAACAATGCAAAAACAATAACTTACTCCATGGAAGTTTAAAATGTTAAAGTTGACACACACACACACACACACACACACACACACACACACACACACACACACACACACACACACACACACACACACACACACACACACACACACACACACACCAGTCCCTGTTAACCGACTATATATGTTACTAAATGAAGAAAACAACTTTAAAATGCATTTTTCGCCAATAGTGAAAGGAAGGCACACGATCGTTTTTCTTAACTTGCGTAGCAGTCTAATTCGAACGCTCAGCTACGAGTATAACATGCCTAGTTTTTAACGCTACCCTGGTATAACCTTGAATATCAGTTGCGAGCAATGTCTTTCAAATTTCCTATTATACGCAGAGGAACAACTACGAAAGCGCCACGGTGAAATTCGCAGTAAATGAGAAAAATAAACATTGCATAGGCCCCTAAAATTAGGAACTGTGCACATACTCCCGTAGCGAGAACGAATTTACGTACGAGTAATCCTTATACATAATGCGGTGGTGAATGCTAAAAGCACGCCAACATGCTGTGATATATAGTAAAAAATACTCATTCCACCGCGTTATATATTCCGTGGCTACATTAGTGATCAGAAGGCTCTCAGTAAAGCGAAAGTAAACAAAGCAACAAACTATCTATCGCGCTTCCTGTCATCACTCACGTAGTTTGTTCCCGGCGAAAGTAGGCTCTCAAACGACACACACGCAAACACTACCGTAAATATAAACTGCGATTAATAAACGCATACAAGACAAAATAAACTAAGCAGGTAGACACGTTCAGCAGCAGACGAAATGCCAGCAGCTGTTCGTTCAGCTGCCTGGGTTCAACTGTTGCCAGACGTGAAGGAGGGTTCCGCTAACTCTATCAGCACAAGGCTTAGGAAACAACACTACCACTCTAAATGCACGTATTTTGCTGTAATTTCAATTTAGAAAAAAGAATAACTAGAAAAGGCGTTCTCTTAATGTACATAGATAGGCAATTCTCAACCACAATTGCGAATACTCTCGTTATCAGGCGCTTTTCTCGGCGCATGCAGATCACTCAAGTGAAGGGAGCATTTCCAAGGCCTCCCTTGGCGAAGGAAGTGTGGAGGAGCGTTCATGAAACGCAGCGGCCCCTTGAGTGGAGGAGCACGCTCCACCTTGACTTCGTCAAGTCGAGGGGAGCCCTTGAGTGAAGGAGCGTTTGTGAATACGGGCCTAAGATATGCCAGAGTGAGTGCAAGCTGAGCGATCGAGCGACGTAGGCATTCAAGTGCTTCGAAACCGGCTCTTTGAGCTACAACAAATGCTTATCGAGTTAAGATGATTGTTATATGGTGCGCACATGAACTCTTCAAACCGTCATCATTCATTTTTCACTGCATATCTGCGCTGACTTCGATGCTTTCGGCGATCGTTGCAAACGGAGCATCGAGTATTGCTGCAGCGTCGACACAGGCGTGCGCACAGCGTTTGTGTAGCACCTTGATAGCACCAACTACTTGATAGCGCCGTCTTCCCATTCATCGTAGGCAGTTTGCCAGTACGCGTGCGAGCGTCAACTTTGTTCTCGCTTTCGTCGCGGCGTCTTCATCAGCTGTGCCCCCACCCGCCACACAAACCCTGCAGCATCGGCTGGGCGCAGCCATCTTTGCTGACGACATCATGCACGAACCAATGAACGCGCAGCTTCCGAGAGCCTTGTAAGAGCACCTGGCGCAGCGTATTGGGGGGGGGGGGGGAGGGTCTATCCGTTCGCCTTTGTAAACTCGCTGCCGGGCGCATGCTGGAATTTCTTTATTCGTTGTCTCTATTTATTTCTTCCTTTTTTTCTTTTTCTTTTCGTTTTTCTTTTTCTCACACATTACTGAATGCTTCCTCATAATGTTCTCATTCCCCAATGCTTACAATAGGTTATGTGTACATGTGCTTAGAAGCGTAACATTTTTCAGTGCTCTGTCCTGTATCCTGCCTGGCGTTTTCTCTAGTTTTCGTGCCTTAAAATAAATGATGAGCGTGCACGGAATCGGTCAGCAAGAAGCTTTGTCGTAAAAAAAAAACTTGATCTTTGTAATAAGCTGCTTGCGAGTGCCACAAAATGTTGAAACTAGGTCGCCTGAAACAAAGATAGCTCATCTGTGAAATATATCAATTAAAAACATGATCATTTACTTCTCTCTAAAAGGCTTAGTTCCCACAGCGCTTTGATTGCTTTATGCTTGAATGGAACGTCAGTTTTATAATTGGCAGCTGCCACCCATTGGAGTTTACGATATATAAACCCAAAACGCCATGATCTCTGTGTAAAGACGCATTAGCAAAAAATAAATCCAAATGCCAGGTTTTCATAAAAGGGAACTGTACGATTGGCTAACGTTACCCACGTGGCGCACATTCTTTTATTGCATTGTGAAATGAGCAGTGCGATAAAACACGCACTGCTCCTTGCTGTTTGGCCAACTGCATTACACAGCTTTTCGAGATGGCCTTAAGCGGACGGCGATATTTTCGACTTTACGAGATCATAAGTACTAAAATCTCCTGAATCTGGAGGCTTGTTCAGGCGAAAGCAAATGCGTGTTTCTTTATTTGGAAGAAATGTAAACGCCTCAGTGGAACGGCAGCGCTGTTCTCAGCGTCGCCTTTCCAAGCCACTCGCTCCCCAGGGTATAATCCCCGTGCAAGGTCGCATTTCAGCATGAAAACACATCCCGTTCCGACTTCGCCGCACTTCTTTGCTTATACAACAAGACTGGGAACGGGGCCTGCTTATCTTCAAAGGATCTCACTGGAGAAAATTCGGAGAGTTACGTAACAGCCTAGTAAAGCTGGGGGCTGAAAGCAAATATTTTCGGAGACTTTTTTGTATATAGGCATTAAACGAATTCAAGCGAACCCAAAATTAGAACATAGAACGCTTGTAGAAGAATTAGTAAATATTTCGTGGACATTGAGGCTATAGGTTCCTTTACCTGTCACAGAAGAAGCCGACAACAGAAGGTGATGCGTACGGGCCTATACTACTCTAGCGCGCTTTATTAGGAAGGCGAAGCTCAAGAGTTAAGTTTCTCTTGTGCAGCAGCGCCCCTCTTCGCAGTGCGCACAATACAAGCCCCGCACATATATATATATATATATATATATATATATATATATATATATATATATATATATATATTCATATATAAATATATATTTATATATATATATATGTATATTTACCCTAAATATATATATATATATTTATTTATATTAAATATATATATTTTACCCTAATTTTTTCAAAGCTTCTCTTACATGCTTTTGTCTCATTTAGGCTAGTGAGATAAGCGCGTACAGGTTTTAGAATACCCACAAATGATTACACGTTTTTATGCGCATTTGCGTAGTGTGGTTGTAGTTTTTCGTTATGAAATTGCATTTATTCCTGTCCAACTGTCACTCACTGTATTAAAATGTTTCTGCCTGGGCATTGTCATAGTGTGAGTTCTGATTTTGTATATCACGCTAAAATGTGGCTATAATTGTCGTATGCACACAACATAATGTTTCAGTCATTAGTCTTACAGCGTAACACGGTACCGGTGGCCATAATTACGGATTGAAGATAATGATCATGGTCAGGAGCTTCTGCCACAATACGGTTCAATAAGGTTATGAGATACTCCACAGTCAAGGGCTCTGGAAATTCCGACCAGAGTTCATCCTTTCCCTTTTTTTCTGAATTGTGTGCCTAAATTTGTGTTAATATACTCAAGCAATTCACCTACATTGAAATGCGGGTGCCGGGGCTGGTATCGTCCCCACGACCTTTCGGTCGACAGGATGCTCGTTGCTCGAAGTATTTCTTTAGAATGCAGGTGTGATTGCAGTATTTTAGTTTGTGTACCATCGAACAATGTTATTTATCACACGTGGCCATCAATTTATTATGCGGTGTGTGTAGGTTACACAATGATGTGAACAATGAAAGCTTTGATAGCACGCGCTGCGCATTCACATTAACGTGATTGAAATGTTACATACCCATCGCTTGAGCTATATAAAATACACCTCTAACAAACACTGCTGCATGACTTCGTCGAACCGAGTGGTATGTAGAATAGGGAACGTCCCTGGCTACTTTTCTTTTATCATACTGTACTTCTCACCTGCTTTTAAAGCTCCATAAGCGTGAAAAATGCCAGAATACCAAAACTCATGAAGTGTAAAGAAAAGGTCCGGGAAGTCAGCCAGGTTGCCAAGTCTAATATTTCTGCTTCCACACAGGAACACTTGTTCATTATTGAATCAGATACATGTGGGCACACTGCTGGCAGAAACAAGATGTAAGGAACTGCTCCTGTGACTTTACTCATCGGAGGAGCACTATGATTTGCGCTTCAGTATAAGCATGCGTTAGGCTTATGCTCACGCACGCTGCTTCATGTTCAAAAGTGCTTCTGTAAGACCCCTGTTCTTCATGTCCAACATGGACGTGTAGATATACCACTAGCAGAAACTATTCGCATTATTTTTGATGTGATATTCACATCGTTGCTGCACCAGCTCACCCGTAAAACCATATATCTCATAATCGCCATCTGTTTCTTTCAATGGATCTAATACACATTAAATGAAAAGTTACCTTTCTAGAAGGTTGACTAGCACAACGTAACAATCACTGCACCAAGGAGACCTTTTTTTCCCGTCTCAACACCATGAAGTTTCTTTCCTGTGCTCCCGCAGTACCATATGCCACCTTGAATCTTCTAGAGGTTCAGGGTTGAGAATTATTTAGGACAAAGCAACCTAAGTGAATTCTTGGGCGTGTTTTTACGACATGGCGCATAAAAAAGTTGCTCAAAAGATGACACAGAAGAAAATGAGGACATAAACAAGAACGCTGTTGTTTTTCTCCTGATTTTGCATATCCTCTGTTTTTGGGGCTCGTTTCTGCGCGCCAGGACAATGCAAGATACATGAACACTGTGGCGCTCTCGGGCACAGTGCGTTATGTCGTGCTGTTTTCTTTCTTTCCAATAAACTTCAAACGCACTTCCAACTGGCTCACTAGTTTAGTTTGCTCAACCCACACCCTCGTTGGTAACACCTTCTTTGAGATGTATTGTCCCAATTATTGCTTTGTCAGCGCAAACTTGGTCTTCAGAAGGAAAGTCTAAAGTGCGCAAGCCATGCAGGTTGCACCACTGAAAAAAAAGCAAAACCATTCGCTCTCTCACGAAAAAAAATGAATAGCAAAAAGACAGCTAGGCCTGAGCGTAAAACGGAACACAATCACAGCAAAAACTGGAAGAGTGGCCTTTCGGGGCCTTTTTAAACACTTTTTTGGTTAACTCCTGCATGCGCGCTTACAGGGTATACCCATTGCGCCAAAATACCGAAATAATGATTAATTTTTGCGTAGTGGGCAGACATTCACTAGGACATCTCTGCATTTATCGAAATTTTTGTTTATATTACGGCTCAGCACTGCTCAAGACGTCGGACGACTCAAAAAGGTACCTGCCGTATCGGCGACCGACGGGTGCTGCGCAGCCCGCCGCGTCTAAAGGTGCTAGAAAAAACGAAACAAGCATCAGTGAGAGCACCGCCATGACCTTCCAAGGTGTGACACCAGGTCAGAAGCACCAGCTGCTTTGCGCAAGCATACCTGACTGCAAGCGACAACACAGCGTTGAATAAGAGGACGAATCAACTGTCGTCGGGGACCACAACGGGGCTAACCTCACAGATCTAAACATGGACGAGGGTTGTTTCCGCCTTGTGCGACTTCGCAAAGACAGGACGGTGGGTATTCTCGTGTTGATTGCTCCAACATCCGAAGGAGCTAACTTGAGGCAAGTAAATCCTATTGACCTATACTCTGAAATTGAAACGATTATCGGTGGAGCCCCAGTTAAAAGCCATTTTACAGCACAGGGAGCTCTGCTCTTAGATATAGAGACTGAACACCGAGCTAATATGCTTCTAGAGACCAACACTATTTGCGGCCTTGCCATATCTGCCCGTGTACCACACAGCTACATGAAAAATACATACATTATAAAAGGAGTCCCAAGATGGTACTCGGACGAAGAGCTGTTAACCTACCTGAGACCTCAGGGAGTGTAACACGCAAGAGGAATCATACGACGGGTCCAAGCCTCATCCTCCGAGTGGGAATCAAGGCGCACTGACTCTGTGGTTCTCACATTCGCTCCCAATTCGGAACGTCCACGGAAGATGAACCATGGCTTCACCAGACACGAGCTTGTAGACTACGTGGAGACGCCGCCACGCTGTTTTAAATGCCAGCGTTTTAGACATGTTGCGAAGCACTGTCGTGAGGAACAAAGGTGTAAGCGCTGTGGGGGGGGGCCTCATGACCTTAAGACGTGTACAAGTAAAGAAAAACTTGTGTGTGCAAACTGCAGCGGTGACCACCCAGCTAGCTATGGCCGATGTCCAGCACGAACAGCTCCGCAGCGAAGAAATAAGATATTTGTCCTCAGCCCGAAGACTGTGAATAAACCATCGCTCACAAAGAAGACGTTTAGTGCGCCACAACATGGCGGTTTGGACAACGAGTTCACAGGAAATTTTCCACGCCTAAATCCGACAAGAGCTGGTACCGAGTTAACGCAAGTGCTCAACGCTGGTGAGAATTGTACCACGAAAGAGTCCGCCAAGCGCACCTACGCTGATGCACTGAGCCCACCTCAAGTACCATCTGGAAGCAAACAGATAAAACCTCGAGCACGTTATTCGCGCACTGTTCACCGCACTACGTTCACACGTCGCTAAGATGCCTGCGAGTTCAACGAAGGACATGTTGGAAGCAGTCCTGCCTCTAGAGTCAGTGTTACTTTGCTCTGCTTCCACATACACACAGTAGAATAATGGCAATGTCTCGGCCACCTTGTCTATTTCTTCCTTCAAAAGTGCCCTTAATAATGAAATGAAACTGCGCCTGTGTTCTAAAACGTCTGTGCGAACTCAACCTTTTCCTGCGCGACATTCCAATACCAATTCTAGCCCTCCCCGAAGCCGGTCTACTGAATGCAAGGACGCTCCCAGGGTACGCCCGACACGGCAACCCGAGCATAACGTCGTTTGCAAATAGAAGCGCAATAATATACATAAGACGGGAAATACCTCACGTCGCCTTACCAATGCAAGACCTCTGTTCCGGCTCACTGGAAGTCGCTGCTGTGCAAGTGTGCCTGGGAAACCGAAAACTGAGTGTGGTATCGGGGTACTTAAGCCCACGAAAAAAGGTCTGCATGGAGACTTTCCTAAAGGACCTTCGCACTTGATGTCCCGTTCCTCGAATAATCTGTGACGATTTTAACGCGCACCATCCACTTTGGGGAGAAAAGAGTGTAAATTTTTGAGGCAAGGAACTTCTAGCAGCTGCGAATGCTGCCGACTTATGTGTGGCGACCGACGGCAAACCTATATTTTTCAGGCCATCAGATTCATGGAGTGCAATAGACCTTGTACTTCCCTCCGCGGGCCTTCTGGTATTATCGACCACGGCTCCAGACAGGATGCGCAGCGACCATTTCCCCATCTTGACCAATATCCTGGGATTTCGAACGGCTGGTTGACAATTATGCAATGTAACACGCTGGGACACCTACAGAGAGGCGTTGGACAAATTCACTGGTGAGCTGTTCGCAGATAAGTTGCAAAGCAAGCGAGCGGCAATTTCTTTGCTGAAACTGCCCTACCATTTTCTTACTCCTGACATGAAATTGAAGAACCTCTGCACAGCACGCAGAGGAGCGCAGCGGAAACTAATGAGAACAAAAGGAAGTTCGTCTGCGAAAACCGAATACAACAGGATAAACACTGTGATTCGTCGCCACACGAATAATTAAGACAAAATCAATGGGCTGCTTTCTGTGAGAGTTTCTCAACGTTTACGCCCTTGACAAGGATATGGGCAGTAATAAATAGTCTTTCTCGGAAGTTCCGCTCATACAGGCCATTCGAAGCACTCGCTTTGAAACAAGGGATAGATTTGCAAATCCTTGCAGAGGATTTCGCAGACGTGTACACATCTGGCAGATCATCTGCCAGATGATCTGTAGATGATCATCTGCCAGATGGTGTAACAGATGTACGTGCTTCGCACGTACATCTGTTACAAAAGTAAGAACTTCCAAGACTTACCAGAACAACAAAGATGTGATACGCAACCATTTAAAGGCGATCTACAAGTTTCCACAGCAAGCATGTGTAGTTCATGGACTTTCTCGTGAACAAGCGACGCTGTTGTACCGCATAAGAACCACCTCCGCATACACCCCGGCCTGGTCATTCAAGACTGGGAGATACGCTTCCCCGTTCTGTGCCTTCTGTGGTGACATCGGCGATATTGAACATTTCATTTGGCTTTGCCCACAGTATGATGTGCAAAGAGCAGCGATGATCCGCACCTTGCGAAAAGGCTGTCATAGGCACCGGACAGTTGATGACGTCATTTTTTCTGAAGGACCCGCGGCAACTGGAAGGAACGTGCAATGAGTTTAGTTGGTCTTCCTGTGACACACTGGGCTGTCTGACACGTGGTCACAATTTCCAAGTCAGGAGATGCTCAGGCGGAACAATTGCCGGCCATGCAGGCCAGGGTAACCCCGCCTGCTGCACCACCACCACCACCACCACCACCAACACCACCACCACTATGACGTGATGTTTCAAAAAATCGTGGTACCCACCGCACCATTGCAAGAAAATTTGCGCAATTTTTTCATGCTCTGGCTGCAAGGTGACGATGGAGGATTATCCCGGCAGACTTAGGCCCGTATTCACAAAACAACCGCGTCCTTGCTTCCCGTTTTACCTACCGCGTCCTCTCTTCACAATTTTTCTACAATTCCTTCACTCTCTACATGTGTTATAAAGCACGAAAATGGTGACCGGGTGAAAGATAAGGACAAGACTGGTTCATGAATGCCGGTCTTCTTTGTTCATCAAGCGCAATAAAGGTATAAAACCAATAAAAAAATCTCCAGGAAAGTTTGAGATTGGTTTGTGAACACCGGCCTTAGTAATAGGTTGGAGTATTCGACGGCACACTCCTTAAGCAATTGACCTTGTTGGACGCCTGGTTCTTCCCTGGCTGTTCTAAAACGCCTTATTACTCATACCAGCGTGACTTCTTTCCGGACATCAGGCCTGTCTAGGGTCACTGGCATGGCTTAATGGTAGAACAATGGGTGAGCACGCAAACCTGCCTAGGGACATTAACCCTGCCTAGGGTCACCAGCATGGTTCAGTGATAAAACACTCGGTGGGCACGTAAGCCTGACTAGGGACATCAAGCTTGCCTATGGTCACCGGCATGGCTCAGTGGTAGAGCACTGGGTGAGCATGCGGGAGACTTGGATTTGAATATTATTGTGTGTTTGTCTGTTTATTACTTTTGTTTTTTTATTTCACGCGATAGTGGCTAGAAACACGGCCGTTGGCGCCGCCTGCCGAAATCTACAGCGCAGGCACCCTTGTTGTGATCTCATAAGAACTTCCACTGTAAGAAAAGGCCCCCACTTCACCGATTGGCATCGTGAAAAAATGCGAATGTACTGCGTACCCTACTGAAACGTTCCGTAAGATGCGGAGACCTCAAGTACGGAATTATTGGAATATGGAAGACGTATGATGCGGACTCCGCATAAGACGTATGATGTGGACTCCGCATAAGACGTATGATGCGGACTCCGCATCTTATTGAAAGACGTATCATGCGGAAATTACAGAAATGTGTGCATGTTACGTCTGAATCTAGTGCAAAGCTATATAATGTGTAAATTGAATAGACGTCGACATCTTGAGTACATGTAATACTGTGTACAAATAAAATATTTCTTAAATGTGCATGATGAGGGATCAAATCATCGGCATCTTTCTAATTGTCGTGTTGCGGAAGCAAAATTACCTTTTAAATAAAATACATTACAAAACTACTAAATTAACATGCTAGCGATCATAAATGGTGGTTACATTGCAACACATTAATGCAGTGTTCTATGCAAGACTTAAAGAACTTATAAAGTTATTATTATAAATAGAGAAGCATTATTATACACATCAGCCTCGCTACAATCAATATATTTTTTTTATTTGTCTGTATGCTCCAGCTGTGACATTGCAGTGTTGATCGTACACAAATGAGGAGACTGCACCGTAATTTCACAAGCTCCACCTAAGCCACAGGATGGTGGCACAAAACACAATGTAACAGCAATTTTAGAACGAAACGTTTAAACATTAATAATAATCATAGCACTGTGAAAGTGTGGCGTTGTGTTTGTCTCATGAATGCCTTGTGGAGATCGGCGAAATGCTGCTTGAGGCTCCGGCCCCACTGTAAAGTTCGAAGGTCACTGCCATAGAACTTATGTGTCCTTCATAGGCACCTGGAAATGAAAATAATTGGCACAAATAATGTCAGACACACATGTTAGCACAATAGTTCACATGCACAAGAAATATAACACACAGAATGAAACTGAAAATGTAAGGCACACAATCCTACATGTTATGCATATGTGAATAATAGAAGGAATGAGTGTATAAATTAGTTCTGCCACATCAAAAAAACAGCATGCTTATCACAGTGAAAATAATTAGGTTGTCACGATTTTCACTGGTAGAGATAATCAATTATTATGTCCTTATAAAATTATGATTTAAATGCTTCCTGCACAGTAAAACTTTAGGAACTGCAAGTGAAAGCTCTCAATGTACATTTAATAGTGTGTGCATGTACATCTGCTGCCTTTATACTATACAGTTTGTGCACAAAATTGGCATCTTGAACAATTTTGAGAGTTAAACCTATGCAACTTATGAAGGTTAAAATCACCATGAAAGCAAGCAGGACCAGGCAGGTGACATAAAAATCTGTGCAAGCCAGATAACTATAACCGAACTGCACACATATAGGGGAGCAAGAGTAACAGAAATTCTGCTGCTGACCCGCATGTCGCGGTATCAAACCCCGGCTCCATTTCCGATGGAGGCAGAAATGCTGTAGGCACGTGTGCTCAGATTTGGGTGTACGTTAAAAAACCACAAGTGGTCGAAGTTTCCAGTGCCCTCCACTACGGCGTCTCTCATAATCATATAGTGGTTTTCGGACGTGAAACCCCACATATAAATCAAGAATAACAGAAATAAACTGCCAACAGAACAGTTGGGTGCATGTGCTATCTGTAAGTGCTTACACCTTACTACATACAGCATGCTCCTTCCATTTTAAATAGCGATATTGAAAATAACTGCTCTACTAGGAATGTAAAAGATGAGGTAGAACTGAACGACTCAACAAAAAGTGACCCTATTATGACATCACGTTTTCCTATAACAAAATTGACTAAGACTCTCAAATATCATTAGGCAAGGAAAAAATCTTCAAAAGAACAATCAAGTTTGAAGTCATAATTTTTAATATGGCTACTAAAACTATAACGAAGAAATCGACCTCAACATGGCTAATGTTAGTTTTAAGGCCTATGTTCACTAGACAATGAACTATACCACAAAAAGCACAGCGTTCAGGCAAAGCACCACACAAAAAAAGAAAGCAGTCCTTTTTGTTATTACCTACAATGCCTTTAAAATGGTATTTTTACCTCTACTTTCCGCTTTTTATCTAAGTAACTGGTGTGAAACAAGTTAGCTGAAAAGGCACTGTGCCTCCAAAACCTGATGGTTGAATCTGAATTTTAAAAAAATGGTGAAGCTTGCACTAAATTAGGCTCCACAAGCCTTGGAACAGCGAGACTACATGACTCTTAGGACTACTTTGGTTACTTGTGTTTTGTTTCTGGGCCTAAGCATAAAGACAAGGGCTTAACTGAATTGCTGCTAACAAACAAATGCTTTCGAAATTGCCCGAGCCTCAAAGGATGCTCAGCCATTTGTTGTTTTTCGCACTGGGCTATTCTACACCCAACATACAAACCATACTGCCTGGCGACCTTCACAGATATATAGTTTAAAAAATGATGGTAATTCACTCTTCTGAAAATAGTTATTTGCAGAAAAGTTTTGAAGAGAAAAAAGTAGTGGTCACGTGGGTACCTTCAGGATTTCGCAGAATGTCGTGCAGGTGTTATTTGTGAGAATAATTTCAAAGTACCGCTTCTTCTTGCCATATCAAATTTGATCTACATATTAAGTAAAGGTGCTTCTTAAAGTATTTGAAGCCGAGTAACATTAGTGCAATTTTTCCGCTACATAGGCTTTGAATAATTCAGCCAAACTGCTTATCGTTTGCATTTCTTGTGTGGCAATACTGCATTTTGTATGAATATTTGAGCCACAAATACTCACTGCACAGAAGTTATATTTCACGAAAAAAAATAATGTCAGGTCCAGATTACAAATATCACTATATAATCGTTTTTGTCCAATTGAGATGCAATTTGAGCTGTGTGTTTGTCTAATTGAAAATTACTTTTATGTGTAAGTTGAAAGCAAATAAACAGTTCTTGTTACATGGCAAGTGTTATCATTACAATTTTTGTTTAAATGAGGAAAATGATTTTTGAAGTCTCCTATTGAGGGCCATGGGGAACTTCAGAACGGAAGCTGTCGTATATCAAATGCAAAAAACAGCCATCATAAGAAAACTTCAAAAATTCATTTCTCATTTTAAGACAAAGTGTAATCATATAACTTGCCATATAAAGAGAACTGCTTTCTTGCTTTTGATGTGGCAAAAAAATTGCACTAATATTACTGAGCTTCATGCACTACACACAATCACCTTTACTTAATACCTAGACCGAATTTGGTGTAGAAGAGGCAGTATTTTTGAAACACTTTTTACTTTTTACAAACAACACCCAGACGACATCCTGGGAAATCCAGAAGGCACCAACGTGGCCTAATATTTTGTTCTCTGCGATATACTTTAGCATTTTGCTGTTTTCAGAAAAATACAGTAAATGAGCACAATATCTTTTTTTTTTTCAAAACACATTTAGGACGGTTGGCAATATGGCTGGGATGTTTGATGCGTAATTGCCTCACTGCCAGCATTTATTCTTCCGAAGCTCAAGCTATCACCTCTCTGTTACTGCCTCCCTCACATAAAATGCCTGCCTAGGAAAGAAAAAGAAAGGCAGGTCCGACAAAGTTCACAAGGCAAGATATTTTCATGTTGGATAAGTTCATTACCATAAACAGCAGCAAAATAACATTCATTTTGAGTAGTCCAAGACACAAGCTATATACCAGCATACTAAGAGCCAAGCACAAACTTTTCATTTGAACATGTGTGGTGATAGACAGGAAGCACTTATTGCAAGACTGATCAGTCTGTAATTAACTGAATGAAGTACAATGCACTGTTCAATCCAATGCCACATAGGCATCTTTGCTATAGCAATGCCATGTGTCATTGATTCATGCACTAGATGGGACAATGCAAATGTAACAAAAAAGGCGAAAAAAGAAAACAAGGGAAAAAAAAGAAGAAAAGGGGGGTGCAAAGTAGAAGCAGTGTAGCACTACTTTTACTTTGCATTCTTCCCCCTTTTCTTTCTTCTTTTTTCTTCTTTTTTATCATTTATCTTTTTTTGCTTCCCTTACCCCTAACCTCCGACAGGAGAACACTTTGTATCAGTGCAACCCAACTTGAAAAGAAGCAAGTGCTGCACTCTTCTGCGTTATAGGTTTTTTTTTTCAGACAAACATTTCCAACAGGCACACACGCCTACACCAAAAGATGATGTCATTACTGACCCCATTTCAACTAACACACTAAGGATGACAAGGTGACTTCTAAAAAATGGGTCCTCCTATCGCAACATCGGCCAGCCTGTCTGAAGCACTTCTACTGTTCACCCTGATTACCCCACTAGATGTTTCCATCTGTCGACTCACATCTTTATTTTGGATAACACTAAGTCGAGCTTACATTGATGAATACGCACGTAAGTTTAGTGATGTATCATGTATCAGATTAAGCAACACTGTTAAAAAATTATTGATAGCTTGCTTCTAGGTTTTTTACACTGTAGCCTGAAACTTCGTAATGTCTTCTATGCACATGAACCAGATTGACAATGTAATGCACAACATGCTTAAGAATACTGCGAGGAACAAGATAACGACAAAATGACCAGCCACACAAATTTTTCGCTGTACATGTTTATAAAATGTTCATGTACCCCAAACGAGGTGCTTATGATACAAGCCGAAAAAACCTACAAGTAGGGCCTTGGAGTCTTCTGGAAGTAGACGTGTTGCATTTTTTCTGTAGAGGGCTTTACACCCATAAGTGAGGAACAAAACTCCTGTATAATGAAGAATGTTGGCAGCTATCAGTTATAGTAAAACCTAATGCAGCTAATCTTCCCCGACACATCTGTACATTTAGAGAGGTGACGTAGCTTCTGTGATTGTGGCAGTAACTCCAACAGGACCAGTGCGAAAATTGGCACTACTTGGCTAGACAAATGTCCAAACATGCCTAACCGGATCCCTCTCGCCATCCTGGCTGAATCTGACACATGATTTTTTAACTGCTGGCTGGACAAAAACAAAACCACTGAAGCACTCACAATACACATCGTGAAGTTCCTCTGGAGTGGTCAACTTCGTCTTCTGCGATGAAAGAGCAGCACAGTGTACTGATAAGGCACTCCTTGCAATGGTTTTCAATGCCACACAGTGACCTTGCTGTTCCTGTCGAAGAGAGCTTCGGGAGCTGGGAGGGTGCTTGCTCTTTTCTGGGGGCTGCTGCCGCTCCTCGTTTTCTGCTCAAGGTCAACCTGCACAAAGTTGTAGACGAGGCTTTAAGAGTTGTATATAATGATATACAAATTTTTGCTGAACACACAATTCTTCGTGGCACACTGAGGAATTTCTTATAAAACTTAAGGCCTCGCATATGCAAACATTTACAATCGATCCGAAGATGCACTCGACTCTAAGGGAGCAAGTTTGTTATGTAGTGTATATAAAGAAAGGTCATTCAGCACAACCACAACTACAGTTGCACACGAAAACGACATTTTACACGATCCTGTTTATTTACATGGTTCATTTTATTTTATTTAGATCTGGTCTGCATGAACTCTTGAACCGGGCACCATATAGGTTGAAAGACACACACAGAGTTTGAGACAAACCTAGTTTCCCGTGGAGCATCCTCTTGCACTATAACAACACATCTCAATCTAGTTAGTTGGTCAGAACAAGGTGAAAACAGCTCGCACTTGAAGAGCACGGGCAGAAGGAAACGCCTGCACCCTGTGCTTTCTGTACATTCTCGTTGAGGGTGCAGTTTTCACCTTATCCTTATGCAATTTCGCATTTATAACATTGTTCGCTGCATAATCTTTGTGGCGTTAAAGTGTGTGATACCCTCATGTGTATCCCAGGTAATTTATAAAAATAGAATACAAGATAGCTTGATTCAAAAATAACAAAGTGCATCCAGCGCCATGTCCTGTAGCCATTCTTTAGGCAAGTGGCAGAATGATTAATTCTTCAAAACTTATCTTACTTGTAAACACTACAAGAGCTAACTCGTACACTGGCACATTCTGTTTGCCTCTTCAGATTATAAGGTACCTTTTTCACACCAGAAAATCTTCAAGAAGAATAGAAGTGTTGTAATTGTGAAGAAAGAAAAGTAGAACAAAAAAAGATAACCTGCCCTGTACAGGGACCGAGCCTGCGAACTTCGAATAACATGTCCGATGCTCTATCAACTGAGCTACCATGGCGGCTATCCCTCTTCCATTTTGTACGGTATATATGTGCATTTATGCATGGAAGAGTCAGTCAGCGCTGCCTTTTACCAATATGGCGAGTGTGGGACACCTTTTTTTGCCTACTGGCAATTACGTTACGATTACTTCCAATATCCCTATACTTCTTTTTCAGCATTATGCATCTGTCAGTTCTCAGAAAATCTGCTAGTGACAGGAGGAGGCAATAGTTCGCCCTCCCACTTAAATGCATGTACTTGAACACATGCACAACTGATCAAAAAAAAAACAAATCACACACCGCTGAGGTTACGGAGATTCACAGTTTCAGATTCATGAGTAAAGGAAAGAACTATAAATTTAAGGGTTTGTTGTCTTTGTTGAAAACATTATAATGACAACTAGCAGAAAATGATGCCAAACAAACTATAGGGGAAGTTCTCAAAAGTAACTTTAATAAAATTGTGAAAAGAAAAGTGAACAAAAACGTAACTTGGCAACGTTTTTTGACAATTGAATTGACATTACTTTTTATAACATCCCTTTATTTTACTGGGTAATGTTGTCGGGTAATTCTCATTATTAGAGTGGTGAGTAGGCTTACAAAGAAAGTATATGGCTTTGATACTTCCTTTGAACACCTAAAAGTTTGAGGACCTTAAAAGAGCGGAAGCTACTTTGAGTAGACCAGAATATTTAGTAGGAGCGAAAAAAAAAACGTACACACATTTTACCCGGCTTCTTAACCTATTTTGAGACATAAAAGTGTATGCCGCCAGTAATGTTAAGTACCATTACTTTTGTCGCACTATGCACTGTAGCAGGTGTAGTTAGAGTGGTGATAGTGAAGGATTAATCAAGCACGCCACCAACTGCATTCACATCAATGGTCGCGTATTTTAAAAATAAACCTGCTGCATAGTAAAGAAAAATTTTAGAGCATTTATGATTTTATCGAAATCAAGTTAAACCGACTGGGTAAGCAAACCATTTGCATAAAATCAAAAGGCATAAAGTGATTCATGTATTATAACTATGTGAACAATTTCAGCAATGAAGGGCAAAGTGACAACAGTTCTATTAAAAACCCCTCTCATTATAACGTGCATGAAAAGCACCACACCAGAATATTTTATAGTGCATGTAATATCGAGACTACTAGACTGTCTATTGACCTTTTAGAAGAAGGGTATCCTCTTCACGTTCAAGGGGCGACCACTTAGCCTTATCCTGAGCTTTTCTGTGAATATTTCCTGAATTTCAGATATCATTAGGACTGATTTAGAGTGAACAGATTTTGCTTACGCATTGAAATTTAGTTCTGTATGTAACTGCAATTATGGGTGCCAAACCATCTCCAATTAATTTTTAACATTTAACTTATTTTTTAACTGCAGCACAACTAGCTATAGGTGCCCAAAAAGTAGCTAGAAACAATACCTTTACCTCTTTGAGCCTTCTGGAAGTGTTCAACTTATCAGTGCTCACCTTACAACATTTTTTTTAAATACGTGTTTGTGTGCCCACTGCTCTTGCTCCTTGTACAGTGAGGAGGAACACATGGCAAGAAGAGACAAGAAAGAAGCATAGCGAAAAAAAGCGAAATAAGCTAGGACCTCTTTTGTATCGTACAATGTGTGTAACATTACTATTGCGACAACATATAGACAAATTATCACGGCAATGCATCGATTGTAGAGTCATACACAGCTGCAACACCACGACTAAATTTCAACCTTGTGTTGGTTTAGGATCCCTTTATAGTGGCAAGCTAATGATATCCGCATTTGTTTGGCACATACTAAGATGCAGTGAAATGTGATATGGTAATATCATTTACAATGCACATTATGTGGCTTCATTGTAAATGTGGCCACAAGTAACTCTGGTTGCAAAGCAATATGGCCGAGCCTAAACAGACGTCACCGACCACTCCAATCTGAACTTGCCTTTGCTACTTGCCCATTATCATCCCAGCAAAATATGAATAATTGAATCTGCTACAGATATGTGCTAGCTTATGCTAAGAACCAAGTATGAAGGGTGTTTTGTCATTATTGAGATCAGTTATTTGTTCAAGAACACTTGCTGTCAAACACAAATACATTGCTGTCGAAGCATCAAGACTCAAATATAAAGCAAAAAGAAGTGTCTCTTTAAAAATTACAGGCCACAAGGCAAGATAAATATTTGATATACTTGGGATGTAAGGCACGCACAAGAGGTGCTGCCATATTATACTTTTCCTTGTGTTGAAACCTGCTTGCTTTACTCACCCAACACATCTGTAAAGATGCCGTGAAAACACCAAGGAGCTGATGCAGCAAGGTTGAACACATGTCCAAGGATACCACCATTCCTAGGCAGCTCTACAACCTCCAGAGTCCTGCAACCATTTGTAAGATAAATATAGTTCTACCCAAAGTTCTTGGTTTACAGACACACATGCAAGACGCATAACCACTCTATAGGAAGTTTGCATGATAATGCGCTGGGTAGCAAAACGGATGGCAATATCAAGTATCCCGGCCTGCCGCTTCTTTCTTTCCGTTCTTAATTGATCAATCCATGGTTAATAAATGTTCCCCCAATGTGAATTGTACTGGCAGTCCGGTGAAGAATTGCAATGTATTTCGAACACAGTCCGATTCATGGCAAGTAAGCATGCAATAGGGTTTTGTCAGCTGTTCGAGTAAAGAGCATGAAGTTTAGCTAAAACCCATGTTTTTTATAAACACCATTCAATTTGATATAAAAGTTGTGAGCATTATGTAAAGGAACACGGATTCATGTTTAATCAATGATTTCTTATAATGTACTTATATGAATGCAACTAACTGAATATGAAACGATAATTTTTGCTCGAGAATTTAGAGTTATGAACACTATCGCACTTGTCAGCTGCATCTTGTCCAAAACAGCGGCAAGATAGGCTAGTTTCTGTAGGTGAGCAGTAATGAGCAGTGCAAAGTAACAACAAGAAACACCAGTAACAACAGTATGGGGCAAGCACAGACTGCCAACTGTATACATTATTGCACAAAAGTTCGCCTGAATATCAGTCAGACAACTTGTGCAAATGAAGGTCTAGTTGGGCATGAACAAGTTACGAAATCAACAATGCCTGCTTTCACTAACGGGACCCTCATTCACATAAAGTATGCAGCGATAGGCCCCTACCGAGGTACGTCACAGCATGATGTCACTGGCACATGTAAAAGGTGTGGCTGGAAAAACACTCCCGCTGGTGGCTCAGCCCGGTACAGTCGTGCGGTGTTTGGGGCAAGTTTTAATTTTTCAAAGCTTACACTTCACGTTACAATGTCGACATTAGCTGTAGTATGTGTCAGCAAACATACAGCTGTGTAGTAAACTGTATGGTAAAATATTTTTCACGCTGTCTGTTTATCTTGAAGTGAACACACGTGGTGGCCTGTGCGAGGAACAGTGGCATAGTCTTCAAAAATGTGCACTGTTGATTGCGGCATGTAGTGTGCATTGAAAGGTATTGAGAATATCGGTTCAACTGAGAATACTGTGTGTGGTGTGTGCAGTGTCAATAACAATGTGTCTTGTTTGCGAAGACGTTAGCACTCATGGCAGGGACTGGTCGATGAAAAAAGTTGATTCGACATTTTAGTCAAGGTAAATATGCACTTGACGCGATCATCTGTGAGTGGGTACATCTCGGTGTTTGCGCTGTGTGCAGAAAAAACTTGCAAGGTCACCGGGCTGGAAGATACCATTTGCTGAAGCTGCATGTATGAATCGCCCCGACGAGTACGCAAGCTCAATAAAGGTATAACTTGTTTTATCGAAGGCCTCATATGTCTTCATGTAATAAGCAGAGATTCTTGTTTCACATATACTCAGTACCTTTACCGCTCGATATTCATGAAGAGACAATGGAAACAACAAGTTTGTTTGTTAGGTCCTAAGGAAGCAATGTAAATATGCAAATAAGTTGTAGATGTCAGATGCAGCGATGTAACTGCACAAAAGATTACGTATATATTAGGCTACAGGTTTAGAATCGCATACATCTCAGTGGTCTATGAGGAACGTCACCAACAACTTCCTTGCCAACCAGCCCTTGCACAGAGGGAGGGAATGGCTGGCACGGTGCTCGAAGTGACGTCACACTATTTGCAAACATAGAGAAATTTCTTACTTAGGAAACATTTTGCACAATATATTTTTAGATGCAAGACTGTACTCATCCACATTGTTCATACTGATGTCTTTTGTTGTTACTTTGTGCTGTGAGTTACTAGGCATTTAGTCTCCATGATCTTTAAAAGCAAATTTCAGTGTTCTCTCTCATATTGCTGACAACTGTGTTGTTGCATAAATTGGGCAAAAAAGCAACACAGAAAGGCTGTCACAATAAATACACCAACATGGGTATTCTCCTGCAAACAAAAGTAGGCACTGGTCCTGTCATTTTGCGTCTTCTCTCTTTGCCTTGTTTGTGCTGAAACAGCCAAACACCTGATGAGTTAGATGAGAAATATTAACGCATCAAAAGTATAAGTGCTTGCATCAGCAACTACACAACAGCGTGATAACCGCACCTCTGCCACACAGCAGCGAAACATATTTTGAACATGCTGGCAGTGTATTATTTTATAAAAAGCAACTCTGGCAGATTACAAAATCTCACATTGTGCATGCAAGTTTTCTTCAAAGTCAGGCGTACATTGTAGGTGCTGGCCGGTACATTATTAGTTACAAGCAAAGGCGTCTTGCAGGTACACATGCAGATTGCACGAACACCTCTCTCTCTCTACACTAGGCACATACATTATATCTTTTAACAAGCACACGCCACTGTTTAGGGGCATAATAACGCTCTACCGTGAACGTATGCTAATCAACCCACTTAGGCGGTTGGCTAGGTGAATCGAGCCAAGTTACAAATTGTATCGCCCGCGAACGTAAACAAAATGCTGCTTTGCATCAAATGGCACTGCAGGCTTCGTTTAATCAACAACGTAGCAAGCGCCATGTGCGTCTTCCCCACTACATTGCACATATGAAAAAAATCGATCACCATACACATGCATGTTGCCGCAGTTGTCTCGAATTAGCTTCAGTAAGGCCGCGCCGATGCGCCATGGCTCTGCTGGCGTTAGCGTCGTCAAAGCGAATCGGCAACCGCACTCGCAAAGGCGCGTAACGTTGCCGTTTCACGACGCCTCGTTCGAGTGCAGCAACACACACTTGCACTGAGTGGCATACTTGGTCTACATAAAAAAGTGTCCCCCTTACCTTTAGTTTCTTCCACACTGTCCTGAGGGAAGCGACCACAGGCGTCAGCCGTCACCTCGAAGTTTTTCGAGCGCCCACCCAACCCGCCCATTCCTTGGACGACTCGCAATTGATCCGCACTCGAACAACCGCGGGAATAGGGCGCAATCTTAGCACATCACACGAACGAGGAACGGCGCTTCCTTACGTAAATTTAACATTTCGTGCTCTCGTGTGTAGCAGCGCGAACACATAGACGCACCGAAACGGCATGCACACGAAAACAAAGAAGACAAACAACATGTGGCTTTAGCTGTGAATGAATTTGACTTGGATATCTGTGTGAGGAAAATAAAAAAAAAACATCTGTCGCTGCTATAAACTGAAAAAAAATGTATGTTATATGGCAAAATAACTTTAAAAGTGATAAACGGTTAATCAAAAAACAAGTTACAACTTATGAATATTTTCCAGGTCTTTGTTTTGTTTTTGTTCTAGCAGACGACAGCTTCCTACTGCTTCTACGACAGACGTAGTGCGGTTTCACGTTCGGTGCGTGTCGCCGACGCAAAGCTCCACAGTAATGATATCAGAGTTATGAATTCTCAATGAATCATAGGATGGCTACAAAGCAGTAACATTTTGACATAGTGCAGTACGCAATCTTTCAAGGTATGACATTTCTTTGCTCTGAAGCAAATCGAAGCAAGCCGGCCGGCGCTATCAGCTGATGTCGCCACTACGCGAGGCATGGTCGTGCGCAATAGCGTCGTGCCCCGCGCTCGATTTGTCATCAAGCGATAGAGCTACTAAGTGGAATACAGCTAGATGCAGGGATCAAAGGCGTATCACTCTAATTATCTGTGGTGGCCGACTCAATCGCAAGAGAGCCCCGGGAAACTACCTTCAATTGCTCAAGCTTGTGTGTGGGTGTAAAAATACTTGTTTTCATCCGCGGCGGGGCAGCAATCTATATTTCAAAGACATGCGAAAAGCATGTGACGTATATACAATCCCAAAACACATGCACACAACAATAGATACGATCGCATATCGTACATAAATATGCCAACACATAGCGTGTAAAAAGCAAATTTATATACATAACTTAAACACTGTGTACTCCCCAGCGCGACTAGCTTAGCAAGCTAACGCACTCAGTTCACGTACGCGAGTACAACTTAGTGGCGCAGGTTCGAGTCCCGTTAAGTCTAACTTTTTTTGTTTTTTTTTCAACGTTTTTATTGTACTGCTATCTTTTCTAATGCCTTAGGTTCTAAAACAAAATAAAAGCAATATTGCGTTCAAGTACGTATGTGGGACTGTGTTTTTTGCGCAACAGTTATTAGTATTTTTATTTTCATTATAATTTTTTAATTTATTTTATATTCTAACAAAGTTAAGGACTAAGGGGAACATTGGGTCTGCTTGATTGTGAAGGGACTCGAGAAGTGAGAAAACTCAAACCAAAAAATTTATTTGAGAAAAAACTGAGCATTTCACAGCCGGACCAGTTTCTTCAAGGGTAGGCCCTAGGTATGCGCGAGACTTGCTATATGACTCATCTCAAGCTGTGGCAGTTAAGGAAAGGCAATATCACCGAGAAGCAGTTCGAAAATTTTGGTTGATGTTTTTTGATTCCTCCAAAATAAGGGCGGCACAATTGTGATCGAGCCAAACCAAGAATTGCGGGCACGAAGTCATGAGACGGAAAATGAATAATGTTGATTGTTTGAAAAATTGCCCTTCATAAAGGGAAGAGTTATGGAGTGCTACGAAGCTTAACTCGCAGTAGGAATTTTATATATACATATAGATAGTTTAAAATGAACAATGTTGCACACACAGACATCGGTTAAATTTCTTTGCAGCACAGTTGAAGCATTTATGTAGAACTGAAGCATCAAGAGAAGCTCATCAGTCCTTACTTTATTGCGCTTTACATAGCTTGTATGCGTACATGCAGCCATGATATGATATAGTTTAAAGCATTTGTTTAACCTATAATCTTCTTATTCATTAAAGCTGGCCCATAAGTTGTGTCTTATGTAGCACTACAATTGAAGCGTAATCTGCATGGTGGTCTGAAACAATGCTTTTGAAAATCTCAAAACGACCCAGCTCTACACACGACCATCCGTGCATCAATGATAAGCACCATTATGTGTTTGTACATATCAGTTGCGCTCTCATACTTAATTATTTTTCTGACCACTCCCTCTGCCCCTACCTCGTTTCTGTCGGGAAGCTGTGGCAAGTTGTGTATAGCTGTGTTTATATTGTAGGAGCACATACTATCAATAAAAATTATTTTTAGGCTACATGCAATTAGTTTTCATAGATTTTCATTTCTTTTGTCGGTGCTCAGGAGAGCTAAGCTCATGGTCGATATTTTAAAATGACATTTCTCTTTGCTAATGTTAATGACAACAATTTCACTAATATTGACAAGTTCATTCACATTGAATTTAGTTCTTCTATATTATTGTTTCTACCAAAAAACGAGTCCTTGAAGTTATGCTTTTTTGCTTGATTTGTTTTCGTGTGACAGCATGCAAGTAAAATGACAGTTATTGTCATTCCTTGTGATTGACACATTTTCCGTGTGATAGACTTTAGCACCTGGTCATCTGCAGAAGTTGTATTCATTCTAGAAAAGGGCGAACAGCGGTGACTGACAACACAGACTAGCCTGCGTTATTCTTTTGTACAATATATGTCACTGTGCATTCATTTATAACTTTATAGAGCTCGGATTTCCTGCTCAAAATGTGACAACAACTGTAGAGTTTCCACATTTTTGCAACAATCCACATGCCTTCCATACACTATTGCACATTTTCGTAAGCACCTTACAAAATCTGTATATTTCCGTAAGACCTTACATTCTGCATTTTCCTTATGCAAGCTTCTGTACTCTCCATACACTTTCCTTATCCTTCCATATCTTCAATCTTGAACTCTCTGTATGCTCCATAAGTTTCCTTATCTTTCCTTATCCTTTCATATACTACATAAAAAGCTTTCCATATATGCCATACACTTTCCTTATCTTTCCGTATACTCCATAAAAAAATTCCGCCATATCCACGAAGTGAATGATGATGAGTGGGCGAAGCTCCGGAGGTAAACCTGGTAAACCATGAATCCTCTGTACATTTTGCCCACTCGATTTTATTACATCGCTCCCCCTAGCGTACGTCGCCGCACTAAATCGAACAATTGCCTTCAACCAATGACACGCGCCATATGTGACATCATTCCTAGTTTATAACATCTTGCATCTTTTCATCATCAGCTACAAGTACCGCTTTCTAGTTTATAACATCTTGCATCTTTTCATCAACAGCTACAAGTACCACCATCTAGTAAACACTACAAGAACTAAACGAGAGGTGGCTACATACAGGAAACGGTACCGCCATCTAGTGAACACTGCAAGAACTAAACTAGAGGTGGCTACATACAGGGGACGGTACCACCATCTAGTGAACACTGCAAGAACTAAACTAGAGGTGGCTACATACAGGCTACAGGGGACGCACAGCCCACGCCCTAAGGAGCTTCGCCCCTAAAAGCTTTCCGTATGCGCCATACCATTTCCTTATCCTTCCTTATACTCCATAAGAAGCGTTCCGCAAATGCCATACAACTTCCGTATATTTCCATAAAACTCCATATTTTTTCCGTATGTAGCATAAGGAAATGTTACGGAGTCCATATATTTTCCGTGAGATTTCATACGGAACGTTTCAGTAGGGTAGCGTCTCTAACGGTGTTTCGCGCGTGAGAACACAGCGTTAGAATAATATTGTTCTCTTTTTTTCTTACACCGTATAACCTATAGAGCAGTTTACCGCGCGTGGCGTTTTTCTGTCGCGTAAAACGCTGTGGGCGTTTTCAGCTTTAGCAGCTAGCCTGCATGATTTAAAATACTATAAAGCAAACTGAACAAACAGTCTTCTCGGCTTGGCGTTTGCGTTTTACAGCCGCATCTAGAGCACACATTTCCGGACGTTCTTGAGAGGCGCCTTGCCAGCAAACGGTCGAGAGAGTGGCGTGAGCGGACGGGAAAGTGGGGTTTAGGGTGAAGAGAGAGCAAACGGCGAGGAACATGGTTGGGGCTCCCGTTGCTAGGGATGCACGCGCCCACAGCTGTTGCTAAGGGAGAGGACTGTGGGCGGATGCCGATGGACGCCTGACATAGCCCGACTAATAAATGCATACGCATTAAAAAACGCAGCCTATTTATGGTGTCATGAATGATGATTGGGGTGAGAGGTCCGTCCATTCGCCTATTTGTCCAATCATCCATGCATTCGTGTGTTCGCCCATCCTCTCCATCGGTCCGTGCTTCTATCTGTCCGTCAATTTCCTTTGTCTAGCCGTGCTTCTGTCCCTTTGATTGTTCGTCCGAGCTTCCATCCGTTCGTCCATCAGTCCGTCCCTCCTTCCGTTC
The DNA here is from genome assembly GCF_043290135.1 of Rhipicephalus microplus. Lineage (NCBI taxonomy): Eukaryota > Metazoa > Arthropoda > Arachnida > Ixodida > Ixodidae > Rhipicephalus > Rhipicephalus microplus. The sequence continues at coordinate 90,844,147 of NC_134706.1, forward strand.
GTGCGTGAGTCCGGCCGTTCTTCTGACTATACGCTCATGCCTCCATCCCTCCGTCCATGAGTCTGGTCATCCGTCCATGCTTGTGTCCATTCGTCCGTCTGCTCATGCGTCCGTGCTTACGTCGGCCCTTCCTGGCGCCCGTCCATTCTTCTATTTTTTCATGCGTGCGTTCGTTCATCTGTCCGTGCATGCTTCCATCCGTTAGTCCGCCCATTCATCCTTGCGTCCGTCCATGCGTTAGTCAATCCATGCCTCCGTGCATCTGTCTGTCTGTCTGTCTGTCTATCTGTGTGTCTGTCTGTCTGTCTGTCTGTCTGTGTGTCTGTCTGTCTGTCTATCTGTCTGTCCGTCCGTCGGTCCATCATTTCGTCCATCCGTCCATCTGTCTCTGTCACCCACCACTAGCGCCACCTGCTGAGTGAGTCATACAACTAGGTGGTTACGAACCGGTCACAAGAGACGTTCATGTACAGCCCCACGGCTTTAGGAGCTTCATTCGTAAAAAATGGCAGCATATCCATAGAGTGAATGATGGAGAGTTGGGCGAAGCATTCGTCCGTCCATTGATTCTTGCTTCCGTTCGTCTATGCGTCCGTCTGTGTGACTGTCCATGCGTCCATCCACCCGTCCGTGCGTGCGTCTGTTTGTGCGTCCGTCCTTGCCTTCGTCCATGCATCCGCCCCTGCATTCGTTCATGCGTCCAACCATGCATCTCTCTGTGTGTCCGTTCGTCCATCTATTCAACAATCCAAGTACAATCATCTCGCATCATCTTTCATCATATATTCCTCATATAGAAACACCGCCATCTAGCGGACATTCCAAGGACTAAACGGGAGGTGGCACATGCACACTTTCTTACGGCTTGCGCTTCAGGTTTACTTCCCACCTTTAACCACCTCGAGTTCATGGTATATACTAGTTCACTGTAATCATGGAACAGCGGCCCAATTCTCCCTAAACCTTTCTAAAACCTAGGAGGTTACGCCCAGCGAGTATAACGCAGCAACTCTTTCTTGTCTTCTGTGCGTTGTTGAACAATAAAAAATTTGCAGCGTGCGCGTTAACTAAAAGCCGAATTCTCCTGTCTCTCATTCCCCCTTAGCAGCCATTCGCATGTACATTGAGCACTGTCTTTTAGAACGCACAGAGAAAATATCTCACCGTTACCACCTCGGAGGTCAAATTGTAATACTGGTTACACACTACGACTACGACTACGGCTGCGAGGGACGAACAGGTGCCGCTATAAGGAGCTTCGCCATACTCTGGAGAGAAAATTGCTTACGTAATATGTGAATCCGTTCTAATTTACTGCTTTTCTTGCATTTCTTTTCTCTTTGTTTTCTTGAGTGATTCATGATCTGTGAGAATATTGGAAGTGCTGTGTGTTAGATTCTGTCTATGTTCTCTAGTTTGTACACGCCACTGACGTGATTTTGTTACGCCAGACAGTTTTACTCAGCTGAAATGTTGTGACCAGTTTGCAATAAACTTCCCTGTTTTGCCCCTAAAACGTTAGAAATGTCGGCCACATCTACTTGCATCAACATGAAAACATGAGCGCACCTGTCACTGCAGGTTAATTTTCATGAGTCAGCGATGGCAGGAACGCCGCCTGCATCGATGCCTGGAGGAGATTGGGCGCGGAAGCGAGCGTAGGCTAGTAGACACTGCCTGCGTTGGCTTTTTGAGGCGAGGAGGGGGAGGGCGTGAGAGAAGGGGAGGGGCGCGCATGTGCAGTATGGGTGGTGACGTCACACACCTGATTGAGCTCGACCATTACGTGCTTTGCATCTAAGGAGCTCTAGGAACGGAAGGCATTTAGACCCGAGACCACTTTGTGGCAGTCGAGTATTCCAGCTCAGAGCAATGCCGATGCTTGGAACTCTTTCGCAATAAACCCCTGTAGAAGTTTCATGTCGGGCTAACAACAGTGTTAACATATTTATTATTGTGTCCTAGTAGATATAAATAACCAACGAAGCATCACGCAATGTGAATTGCGATATCAGTCCGTCGTTAATTCATTTTACCACATTACAAAAGGCTCACCCATAATTATTTATTCTCATCAGCCACAGCACGAAGCGCACATAATACGTTAGAGATTTGTAGTGGATGTGGTGCCTCTCCGCAGAATGACCAATAATTGCAAAGTAGACGCCTTCGTAGCTTACGGAAATTACTATCAGTTACGCACTGGTGGGTGCCTTGATGCTGTACTTGTATTAGATAACCCTGGTAAGTATACGAGGGGCTCCAGAAAGGCCGCTTTTCTAGTGTTCACTGTGACTGAGCTGTGTATTCCACGCGGACCTGGATATTTTTTGTTCGGTACGAAATGGTGTTTTCTTAACCGTTTGTGTGTTACTTGTTTTAGTCTTGAACGAATGCGTACGACTTTCTTTCGAGCGCTGCATAAGAGTATCGACGTGCAAATAAATAAAAACGTGTACTGAATGTGAAAGTAAAATCTCGATTTCCTATGCAGCAGTGCGCACGGGTCCCCGAAGCGAGAAAGACTGAATATTGCAGCATTAATTTGCACACTTTACACCGGCACAGTCTTAGCAAAATATCGCAATAATTAAATTTTATCTACTTATGCAGTGAGTTCAATTTTATCAGGCATGTGCATGGCCAGATTGTTTTTTTATCACAAATATATCAAAGAATAATGTTTAAAGAAAAGTCGACCCGCCGTGATATTTAGACGTGTAACAGCCCTCGTGATTTTGCAAGCAAAGTACGGCCATATGTTTTGCTTAGAGGTTGGAGCTTGGAGATCACTTTCTTCTACGTAAAAAGAAAAGCCCTTGTCATCGTGTTCGTGTTTTGCAGGCTTTATTTACTTTGCATTTCTTTATGCACGTTGTTTCAGGTGTAGTTTTAAGGAGAGACAGATATAATCAAAACATCATTTTAGCACGTGTACAAGCCCTGCTGTTGAATAGCACAAGAAAACATTCAGACAAATTAATAACGAACATTATAGTACCAAATGACAGCGAATAAATGCTGAATTCAACTGCAACATGGAAAGGGGTATTGTGACATTTTTAGGAGCCTAACAATGGACGCAGCATTCAAAGGCTCTTTTGAATTTTCCCGTATAATCTTTGATCCTTGTGTTCAATGCAAAATCAAGATATCCTTTGTTCATTTAGAAAATTCACTAACGAGATAGCAGGCACAAGTCAACTTCCTCTTTTAATGCTACTCGCAGCGTTCTAGTTCTTGAAGCGAATTGCTAGGTACATCTGCCACTACATAACCAAATCATTCCATTTATGACTTCTGGCAAGAGCGAGCGTCTCTATAATAGTTGAGTTTTCACCCCGTTGTTTAATTCAGAGGACATGTCCTGGTGCGGCTGTTTAAAAACTCTTATTACAAGAAGGGCGGGTTAAGAATAAGCACCATCCGCTAACCAGACGGAGCTGCGTTGCGGGCACTAGCCCGACCTAAGTTCACCGACGTTGGCCGTTAGGGGCACGCAGAAAACAGAGGCGCTCATGCGTGAACGCGTGTATTCCTTCTGCAATTCGCCCGCTCACGCGGGCATGGAGACACGTCCATCCTGTTCCATTTTCACTGACCTCAACATTGTATTGCGTTTTTTCTCCGCCAGGCAATGCGTTCTGGTGCTGCAGTCACGCTGGAAAGCTCCACTGCACGGGGGCTATGGACTAGGTGGTAATGCACCTTCAGTGAATGGCGCAGGAAATGATGTTTGACAAAGAAGGAAACAGAGACAAGCCCTTGTCTTTGTGCCTTTTTCTGCCCGTTATCGGCCTCTGCACTGTTTGATGAAGCTGTTCATCACATATATTTTGGGAGTCCGAACTACTCAAGCCCTGGATACCGGTAAGAAATGTTCGTTGTATCTTTTACAGGGTGGAAGCTCGAGTAGAAGATCTGGAGTAGTTTTGTGCACATATAATAATATACCCTTTACATGGAAAGCAGAAACGCAGGTCTGAAAACTAATATGCACAACGCTAAAGTAGTGTGTAGGAATCTCGGCAGAAAACAGCCCTTTGAGATAGGTGGAGAGACGCTGGAAGTTGTGAAGGAATCTGTTTCCTAAGATGGCTATAACCATAGAGCTGAACCAGCTGAGTGAAATAACTAGAACAATAACGATGGGGTGGATGACATTTGGCAAGAATTCTGCAATCATGAATAGTAATCAGCCCCTAACCCTCAAGAAGAAGGCATAAAACAACTGCATCTGCCAGTAATTACCTACGAAACGGAAGTCTGGAGACATACACGGAGGGTTCAGCTTAAAGTGATGATGCAGCGACAGATGGTAAAGAAAATTACAAATGTATCCTTAAGAGACAAGAAGAGAGCAGAGTGGATCATGGAAAAAACCGGGGTGAAAGATATCTTAGTTGAAATAAAGAAGAAAGTTGGGAAATTCCACGTACAGCGGAATGCGACAATATGCGAAGCAGGAATGAGGAATGTTGATATGTCACTTTAAAATCAGCACAAAGTTACGAGGCGGGGGAAAATTATGCCGTACATTATCATAATTCTCAGTATCATAATTCTCACGTTTGCACGTGTCATTTACCTTCGCCATCTATTCACGTCACCTGATGCCAAATTTGGTATATGTGGAGCTAGTGAAACGGCCGTGAGCATGCAATGAGTGCAGCACGTAGGTTTGTTTTGTATAACACGAATGCCATGATTATCATGTTTGGACGTGTTATTTATATTCGTCGTCCATTCACGTCACGTAATACCAAACTTGGTATACGGGGAACAGCCGCGATCACGCTATGAGCGTAGCATGCATGTAGTCATGTTTTACATAACACGCATATTATTATTATCAAGTTCGGACGGGTCATTTACGTTTGTTGTCTATTCATGACATGCAATACCGAATTAGGTCTATGTGGAGCAAGCGAAACAGCCGCAAGCGTATCTTTAGCGTGGCATGTAGTCATGATGATGTTACAGGACAGGTATGTCATGATTATCATGTTTGGGCGTGTCACTTGCATATGTCATCTGTTCGAGTCAAGTAATACCGAATTTGGTACATGTGAAGCTAGTGAAACTGCCGCGAGCGCATCATGAGCGTAGAATGTATTCATGTTGTTTCATGACATGCATCTCTTGACAATCATGTTTGCACCAGTCACATACCTTCGTCATTCATTCAGGTCACATATCACTAAATTTTAAATACGTCAAGCTAGCGAAAGAACGGCGAGGGTACCATTAGTGTGGCAAGTAGTCATGTTGTTACATGACACGCATGTCATGATTTTCATGTTAGGGTCTCTCACTTGCGTTCGCCATGCAGCCATGTCATACCATACCAGTTTTGCAACATGCAATGTTAATGAAACCACAGCAAGGGCAGCAAGATCATAAAAGGTAAATCATGAAAAAATAACATACATTTCAGGATACTCATGTTATGACTAATCAGTTATGATCGTCCTACAGTCATGGTATGTCACACCAACTTTGGTATTGATAACAATAAAGAAATGACCAGAATAGCTTAAAGTCGTAGACGGATAGATAGATAGATAGATAGATAGATAGATAGATAGATAGATAGATAGATAGATAGATAGATAGATAGATAGATAGATAGATAGATAGATAGATAGATAGATAGATAGATAGATAGATAGATAGATAGATAGATAGATAGATAGATAGATAGATAGATAGATAGATAGATAGATAGATAGATACGCTCAAAGTCGCCACTGTTCGCTAAGAAAGGCTTCGCATTTAAATAGGGCATGGGCTGGGCACGTCGCCCGTAGGAAGGATAACCGCTGGTTATTAAGGATGACTTAATGGATTCCCAGAGAAGGCAAACACACGAAGGCGCGAAAGAATGTTAGGTGGGCGGACGAGACTTTAAAAATGGCAGCATATCCATGGGGTGAATGATAGAGAGTGGGGCGAAGCATCCGTTAGTTCATTAGTTATTGCTTCCATCCGTCCATGCGTCCGTCTGTGTGACCATTCATGCGTCCCTCTGCCCATCCGTGCGTGTGTCTGTTCGTACGTCCGCATGTTCATCCGTGCGTCCGTGTCTGCGTTCGTCCATGCTTCCGCCCCTGCGTCTCTCCATGCGTCCATTCGTCCGCGCAGCCATCCATGCGTCCGTCCATGCATCTGTCTGCGTGTCCGTTCGTCCATCTAGTCAACACTGCAAGTACCACCATCTCGCATCTTTTCATCATATCGTGACGGTGCTTCTATTCCCCATATAGAAGCACCGCCATCCAGCGGACATTCCAAGGACCAAACGAGAAGTTGCACACGCACACTTTCTTACGGCTTGCGCTTCGTGTCTACTTCCCACCTTTAACCACCTCGAGTTTATGGTATATACTAATTCACTCTAAGCATGGCACTACGGCCCAACGCTAAGTAAGCCTTTCCAACACCAAGAAGGTTACGCCCAGCGAGTATAACGTAGCAACCCTTTCTTCTCAGATAGTGCTCGATGTACATGTCAATGGCTGCTAATGGGGAATGAGAGACACGAGGATTTGGCTTTTAGTTCACACGCACACTGCGAATTTTTTATTGTTCAACAACGCCCAGGAGAAATCTCCCACCGGCACAACCTTGCAGGTCAAAGCGTAAGACATGTTACATACTACGACGAGGCACGAAAGGTGCCGCTAAGGTCAATGTCCTTTCGGCTGAGATCAAAGTCTGAGCAAGCCATTTCTTCGTGCGAGTCGCACAGCCGGATCCAGAGCCACGTCACGCTGACGTTGACCCACTGGTCTCATTCAAGGAAAGAGGAAGCAACCTGGGGCAGAGTCTTCACGCCCTACCGCTAGCGGCCGCCGCCCCCTGGCCTCGGGCCTGCCGCCCGGATCCCCCCTCCCACCCCCATGCCAGGCTTCGCAAGGTCCCCGGACGCCATCGGCTGCCGCGGAAGCCTTCCGCCCTATTTCCACCTGACGCTGAGCGGTCTCAGAGCCGCCCTGTGCATGAGAGTGCGGAGAAATCTGCATACTACCAGACCAACAAGTCGCCCATCCACCCCTAGTCCCCTAGTCCCGCCGGCCGGGCGCTCGCAAAACCAGCGGCCACGCCCCTTTTTGACATTACAAGCCCAAGCACCCTCCTGGTGAGGGCGAACTGTTTTCTGTTCACCACCCCCGATGAGGACGTGTCTATTGACAACCTTATAGATGCAGTTGAAGAGACAGCCGGACCTGACAGAGTGTTAGTCTTGCAACACGTGGGGGCGCGAAGTTCCTTGTGTGTACCCGAAACGGTAGTTTGGCCACAAAGCTAATGGTCCCAGAAAGCGTTTAGGTTAACCGAGAGCACGTTACAGTAGTAGCGGTAGGACCCCCAGTTACGTTTGTTAAAGTATACCACTTTCCGGCCTATATACCAGACGAGGTCTTGATTAACACTCTTTCACAGTACGGCAAGATAAGAAGTGTTTCCTTTGCATCAGTTCCTAACCAACAAAACAAGCTTAATGGGGTTAGAGTAGCGCACATAGAACTGAGTAGGCCATTCCTAAACTTCTCAACCATCGCGGGGCACCGTGTCATGTGTGATTACCGCGGTATGCGCACAGTGTGCGCAAGGTGTAACAAACTGGGGCACATGGCCACGGCGTGCGCAGACGCTTATTGCAAGATATGTGGTGTATTTGGGCATGACACTGAAGATTGTGTTGAGGTGTGTAAGAGATGCAGTGGGCGGCACGGCACACGCGAGTGTTTCCGCAAACGTTCGTACCTCGCGGCAGCGCGCGGCCTTCCACCCGAGACGCGACCACTTAATACTAACAACCACCTCAGCACCTCTCGCCCGCCTACCGGGACTGAACCGACATCAGGGCTTTAGGTTCAAGGGCCCTGGACTCGGCCCCACACGACAACGAATGTCCCGGACCACTGGCAGTTCGAAGAACCCCGAAGGACGGAAGACGCCCGCATCGTATCAGTGACCCCCGCTCCCTTGAACGCAGGTTCCGAAGCGGGGGACGACACGAGCAATAGTAGTTTAGATGGCGACCAGGACAAGTCAAGCGGCCATGATTCCGGCTCTCCGGAATCCAACCGCGACTGACTCCTGGGATTTGTCGCAACCTGCAAGCGAGGAACAAGAGGTGCCAACACAGGCGCAGAGTCCCGAGAACGACGAGCCTGCATTCTCTGGATTTGACGAGATTATTTTCCCGCCACTTCCAACCCCAACGGCGCTTTCCCCCAACCCGGAGGAGGTGCCCATCGTATGTTGTGGCCGCTACGTCCTGTCGGATACTAACCACTTAAGCACAGACCCCTGCACCACCATCGAGATGCCGACTGCCGGCACAGCTCCGACCGATAGGCGCGAGTGCTAGAGATCGAGGTCCCCTTTAAGTGGCGAGGACGAGTCACCCGGCGTGGCGTCGAGCCTCCCCGCCACCTTGAAACACCTCCCCGCGATCCTTGAAAACAAGCCTCGGCGCTCTAAAGCACCCGTCTGTTTCAGCGACAGCAATGCGCCTCCCGTTGCGAAGTCGCAGAAATCGAACGTGCCATGGACAGGGAAAGGGCACTCAAGCGCAAAAAAGGACACTCAAGCCCTTTTTTTGAGTGGGCACTCAAGCCCACTCAGAAAAAGGGCACTCAAGCGCAAGCGAAAAAAAATAGGCTCTTCGCCAAAGCATCCTCCTTTCCTTTTGTTCTCTGTGTTGGCTTAGAGGTGAACACAAGAGCGGGTGCCTCGACATAGTCCTCCCCCCTCCCCCCTCCATCTCCTCGCGCATGCTTCGCTCTTTCTAAGATTACGCCACACCCACCTGGGGACGCCGGAGCGAGCGGACGCGCGTCGCATGCGCTCCGCCGAACGTGTGCTCTCGTTGACCGGATTACTTCGATATCGTCGCCGGCACTGTGTCGGAAACATCAAGTTTTAACTGTCCTGGGAACCGCACACCCTTCCCGAGGCTGTAGAGCATCTCCATTTTGCTCTATCGCCTTCAGAAGAACCCATGTGAGCGCTGGGCCGCTAGGCCTAAGGGTTGACCCAGCTCGCCTGTGCGAGTACGGGTGACTAGGCCTAACGGCGGGACCCCTTCCACAACAATGTGGACGCTAGCACTATGCCAACTGCTGACGTGACTACTACCGGATGCGTTCAACCTGCATTCAGCCCCAACGACACCCATGTTAACACGGAATCTCTCGACCTCGACGAGCTCACCTCGGCAAGTGAAGATGAAGTTGCCGTGCACCATCCTACATCGTCTGCATCGCTGGGACCGGCGAGCAACCCTGACGCCAACTGGAAACTGGTGATTTCCCGTCGCCAGCGTCAACGCCAGAAAAAATTCGACAAAGCTCGAGCGGAATTGATGCAGCCGGCCGGTCCTGCAAGCACTCCGCCCAGCCACGTCAACGCCGGGGCAGCTGCGGGTGCGAGCGCTCCTGCTGCGCAGGCAGACGCGGCCGGCGTCGCACCGGCGCGAACACCACCACCCGTAACGAAGCCGCGCCAGCTACGACGGAAGCTGCCGCCGCTTCCATGCACGGACATAAAGATCATCATTCGCCCGAAAAAGGGCCTAGCCATTCGGAACTTCACTACGCATCAAATCTCCCGAGCCGTAGCACTGGCGGGCAATTCACGACAACATTGTACTGGTGATTATTTCATTATACGTACTCGCCCCGGGTCGAACATCATCATTGCCAGCACGCCACATGTTGAGACGGCCACAATTCTTCGTCGGATCACCACCCTCACGCTTGAGAGGAAGACCTACGAATTCAATACCTATGTGGCGGCCCCTGAGGGCACCTTGCGGGGAGTTATTCATGGGATAGACCCTGGCACAACTCCGGAAGAACTCACCGCCAACCTCCGCGTGCGCACGCAGGGAGTGACTGTGCACAGTGCACGAATGCTTGGTGCTACCAAATCTGCCGTGATCACTTTTGAAGGCCCCTTCTGCCCCGATATGTACTGTATTACGGTGGGGAGGTGGCCTGCCATCCGTACACGCCGACGTGACAAGCCTGCCAAGTCTTCTTACAACCGGGGCACCGCTCAGACGTATGCCCCACGCCAAACACTCCCGTGTGTCGGCAGTGTGGTATCCTCAACCCCGTTGACGGTCACCCCTGTGCTCCCAAATGTCACATGTGTGGAGATGCCCACTTAACGGGCGCGAAAGAGTGCTCTCAGAGACTGAAGGCCCCGCGCCCACGGCCACCTCCTCAACCAGCAGCACCAGCCAAGGGGCGCAACCCCCATCGTAACCCACCCCCCACCCACTCCCAAACTTAGGTGGTTCAGCAAGGAAAACGAGACCTCATGCAGCCACTCCCGCTCACGCTCGAGGTCACAGTCCTTCCCGCCCCTCCCTTCTGTGGAACCTGGCCAACAGCAGCAACCACAGCAGCGACAACATCCGAAAAACCAGATGACCAAGGGGCAGCAGCAGCAGCAGCAACCCACCTGTCAACAGTCCCAGCACGCCTCCAGCAAGCATAATGAGAAGCCCAATCCCACTCCATCAGCCGGTGCCGACAATAAGGTGAGCTGGTCAGCAAATGTAGATCCTCCCATCGCTCCACTCAACACCCTGTCCACCGCATACGAACACCTTCTCGCGGAAAACATAAAACTCAAACAGGAGCTGGCGGCCGTCAGGGCACGTCAAGCAAAGGACAGTTCTCAACTTCATGCCCTAATGGCACGTCTTGGATCGCCGCCCGACTCCCCCGAAAAAAACCCCCCAACCTCCCCCAAGAGACAGAAGACCCCTAAAACGGCGCTATCAATTCCTGCTGCGTCGGGCACCACAGTCACACGCGAAGAGTTACGCGAAATGCTCTCAACGCTCGCGCAGCAGCTATCGCAACAATTCAGTGCCGTATTCACGCAGTACGGAGAACGCCTCGACTCTCTCGAGACACGCTTCAAGGCGCAAATTGCTGAAACAGGCGAAAACATACGCAGGAAGAGGGCCACTCGTAGCTCGCACGCCACGACAGATCAAGGTTACCATAGACTAGGATTGGAATCACATGCATCCGAAATTCTCGCTACCCCCACATTGACACCCAGCGCCCTCACCCTCACTCCTACATCGGCGTCGCAAGCCGAGATTCCGATACCCACGCCTTTCCACTCAACAAATTAACCATGGGCAGCACAGCCCCACTCATTGGCGAACATTTAGAAGTCTGGCAATGGAACTGCCGCGGCTTCCGCAGAAAGCGGAGCCTCCGCCAACAGTACATTAACACACACCTTGCTCGGCCAGATGTCATAGCGCTTCAGGAGCCCGGAACGCCACCCATATTTTAAGGTTATGAGTCCTATAATAGTCAAACAAAGGGCAAAGCGGCCATCCTGATTGACAAAGCGCTAACCGCAGTTGGCTTAGACAATATCCCAGACACCAACATAGAACATGTGATTGTGGAGCTAGTTCTCAGGCAAACAAAGAAAGGAGAAAAGCGAAGTATCATCGTTGTCAACGTATATAGCGCCCCAAAGCAAAAAAACACTGATTTTCATGCCCTCGTCCAAGGTGCCTGCCGATTGGCCCAGGGAAAAGAACTCTTACTGCTCGGCGACTTCAACGCTCTCGACGAACGCTGCGGTTACAACCGTTCGGATGTCAAAGGCAAACAGCTTGAGGCTGCCACTGAAAAATTTCAGCTTGAACTGCTTACGGATCCCGCGTTCCTTACCCGGATCGGCAACAGTGTGTGCAGGGACACTTGCCCCGATCTCACCTTCGCCCGGGGCCGTGCAAACTATAACTGGGACAACCTGCAGGAATCCTTGGGCAGCGACCACTTCATTCTCCGCACAAAAGTTACAGAGAGCGCAGCGCGTCGGTCTATTGGTGAAGCACGCATGACAAACTGGGACGCCTTTCGTCGTGAGAGCGAATATTCACTCGACAGCCTCACAAGCCTCACCGACTGGTGCACCCAACTTAAAGAAATTCGAGAGCGTTGGACCACCACCATTAACAGAACACCTGCACTGCCGGAAGTGGACGGCCATCTGCTACATCTGTGGGAAGCCCGAAGGAGCCTCATCCGCAGATGTAGGACGCAAAAACATAACCGACGCCTCAAGCTAAGGATCGCCACACTCACCACTCAGGCAGAGCAGTACGCTACAGAACTGGCGCGACTCAATTGGGCCCAGTTTAGCGACTCTCTTCGAGGCTCATTGGGCACGGCCCACACGTGGCACATTTTGCGCGCTTTGATGGACCCCACTCGCACAAAAAATGAGACGAATAAGTCAGTTATGCGCCTCATACACGCCTTTGAGGGTACTGACGATGAGCTGCTGGATCAAGTCCGGCGAAAAGGCTTTGGCGATTTCTACCCACCCGCATCTCAAGCTGCGTATCGTGGACGTGCCAATGACACTCTTGACCGACCAATAACGGTGGACGAAGTTTACGCAGCCATTCGCAGCAGCAATCGCAACACAGCTGCTGGGGCAGACGGAATCACGTACTCCCTTATCAGGAACCTCAACGACAGCGCCGTACAAGAAATCACGGCATTTTACAATGATCATTGGCAACGTGGCACGCTTCCTCCTGAATAGATGCACGCGGAGGTCATAATGATACAGAAGCCGGGCAAAAAACTTCAGATCGGAAACCTCCGACCAATATCCCTCACTTCCTGCCTTGGTAAACTCTTCGAGCGCGTCATCACTAATCGCGTGCAAGATTACCTCGAAGACAATGACCTTTTCCCGCACTCAATGTACGGGTTCCGGGCACATCTTTCAACGCAAGATGTACTGCTACAATTAAAAGAAGTCATGGATAACGCCCCCCAGCAAGGACAAAACATTATCTTGACTTTAGACATTAAGGGCGCATTTGATAACGTTAGCCACCAGGCCATACTTGAGGGCCTCGAGGCCCTTCATTGTGGGCAGAGCGTCTACAGTTATGTTCACGCCTTCTTGTCGGACCGCACTGCCACAGTCGGTCTCGGCTCCATCCGATCAGATGTTATCAAGGTTCCGAACAAGGGCACCCCGCAGGGCTCAGTGATTTCCCCGCTACTCTTTAATGTAGCTATGGTTGGCCTGGCACATGAACTCCACCGCATCGATGGCATCCATCACGCAATGTATGCGGACGATATCACCGTCTGGGCCACGCGGTGGTCCCTTGGAGAAAAAAAATATAACCTGCAGCAGGCAGCCACATGCGTTGAACAATACGCGCAGACACGAGGCCTGGCCTGTGCAACAGAAAAATCTTAGCTTCTACGAATTTATCGACGCAAGCTCCCACCATCGACGCAGAACAACCAAGGCTCCCGCCTCCAGGTTGTCCTTGCTGGCAAACAAATCCCAGAGAAATCCACCATTCGAATATTAGGCATGTGGGTGCAGTCGAACCGCCATGTGAATCACACACTTTCCCTTCTCCGCACCACTACACTGCAAGTGGCCCGAATGATATCTCGGGTAGCCACTCGTCGCCATGGCATGCGCGAGGAGGACACCCTGAAACTCATACGTAGCCTCGTGGTCAGTAGGGTGACATACAGTTTGCCCTACCAACGCCTCACCAAGAGCGAACAGGGCCAAGTAGACGCAATGCTCCACAAGGCCTACAAAGCGGCACTCCTTCTAGCAAGCTCCTCGCATTGGGCCTACACAACACCTTTGAAGAACTTTGTTAAGCGCAACTCGCCACACAGCTGCAACGGCTCAAGCAAACACCTACAGGCCGTGACCTGCTCCTACGCCTCGGCTACATCAGCCAGTTTCACGACGCAGCTCGTCGCAAGCCCATTCCGGACCAACTTCGTGCCACTTATAAGGTCGCTCCCGTCCCCCGCAATATGGATCCCCGACTACATCAGGGCCGGAAGGAAGCCAGAGTGGAAGCCCTCGAGCGAACGTATGCACACAAAAACACTACGTACTATGTTGACGCCGCCAACTACGACCATGCAAACAATAAGGCTGTAGCCACAGTCGTGGACCACACACTCACAGAACGTACCAGCGCTTCCGTGCGGTGCCGCAACATCACCGATGCTGAAGAACCTGCCATCGCGCTCGCTCTCGCCCTCGGCTACAGACAACGAAGGTCGCTGACAGTTCTCACGGACTCTCAAGCAGCTTGCCGCAACTACCTACAGGGGCGCATCAGCCAACCCGCTCTCAGCGTCATCATGAGCGTTACAGACACTGGCGAGCATTCCATTACACATCCACTCAGAATTTGGCATCGGATTATATGGACTCCGGGCCACATGGGACTGGAGGGGAATCAGGCAGCGGATAGGGTAGCTCGAGGGTATGCGAGCCGAGCACCTTCCAACTCCGCCCCTGAGGAACTCGTTCCGGTCCCTTGCAACTATTCGGCCATCCTTAACCATTACAGAGGACTTAGGAAAGCTTATTCGCTACCACACCGAACACTAAATAAAGAGGAATCGGTCAGCTGGAGGCAAATTCAAACCGGCACGTTTCCAAATTTGCACATCCTGAGTAAAATGCACCCCTCGGCATACTCTCCTCTCTGCCCATGGTGTTGAGCTAAAGCCACTCTGTACCACGTCACGTGGGAGTGTCAGGCCATTACAGCCTTACAACCAGTACAAAATCCAACAGCGGAGCGATGGGAGGAGCTGCTGGCCAGCGAGAACCTGGAAGATCAATTGAGTCTGATCAACCGGGCCCGCAGAGCGGCTGCTGCAAGCGGAGCCCTGGACTAAGGGCCCCCCCACCGCAAGCCAAGCATGTCGACTACTCGGAGCTTCTCCGCAGAAAATTTCATGTAATTAAATAAATAAATATGTTTCCACCACCACCACACCCACCTCCCCCACATTTGTTTCTGCTATCAGTGGTGGCATCGCCGCCTACTCCTTTTCCACCTCTTGTCCTTTCGCCAGCCGAAGCCACGGCAATGGTTTTTGTTTATGTTTATCTGTTGCACAGCCGCTTGCAGCCCTTGCGCCTAATCGGCACCATGGCTCCTATGACACATCCCTTAAACCACGGAGGGCTTTTAGCCAAACTAGCAACCGCGCCACCCGCGCCTTTACACTCGGCTCCTTCGAGCATGCCGCCCCGGCCCAAGTGGTCGCCTCCCCCCTCCTTCACCCCAAGTCCTCTCCACACACCCACTAGAGCAGATCATGTCACCTCACAAGTTCGCCACCTGGAACGTCGGCAGGTTTCGTGACAAATCAAAACAGCGAGACAATCTGACCTTCGGCCAAGCATGGGGTATCGTTGGGCTCTTTTTACAAGAGACTAACTTCCGGTCGCCGTTAGAGGTCCCCACCTTCAGACGTGAGTTCCAGGTGGACGCCTTCTTCTCCCTAACTAAATCAAGGGCCTGTGGAGTGGGAGTGGTCTTTACTACGCGACGCTTCCGCCAAAAGGCGTTCTGCGTCTTCGGTGCTGATGGCAGGTCGCTCATGTTGGACCTCTACATCAGCAAAAGGCTGATTCGGTTCGTGAACGTGTATGCCCCTGCGACGCGGAAGAACACAAACACCTTCTTCCAGCAGCTGCACGACCTTCTTTCGGAACCCGTCCCGCACGTCCTGCTGCGGGACTTTAACTGTGTCGTGGACTTGCAGCGCGATGTCAGGGGACCGAGCCGAGGGGGTCCACGTACGATTCTATAGAGCTCGTGAAGACTCTTCGACACCTTCGGTTATCCGACTTGTTGCTGATCGCGCACGGCAACCTTTTTGTCCCGGCTCGAGCCTCTCACCTCACACATCGGACGTATCTCCCCGACTTACTCCTGTCCTCGCTCGTGGCGTGAGGTCCCCCCCCTCCCCCCTGCAGACCTAGCGAGTCGATCATATCACCTCCGCCTCGTCACTATGCTAAGCGGCTCCCCTAGACTCGGTACTGATGACCATGGGTGGCGAGTGAACCCAGCGCTCCTCAAGACGATGATAGCATCGAGTGCATTAGGGCGCGGCTGCGGGCCCCCGTGCCGAACGCCCCGGACCTAACCCCACGCTCGTGGGACACCCTGAAAGCGGAGTGGAAGTGAATCCTTCAAGACGAAGGCAAGGTCGGGAAGCGCCGCGTAACCGCTAAACTGAATGAGATCCTAGCGCAGAATGCGCATCGTCAATGGGGCGGAAACGCTGACGACATGCATGTGCGACTATCTGAACACCCTGGAGGTCGAGTATGCCCGGCTGCTTCAACTGCACGCGCGCAGATCACCTGGGGAGGGGGGCGCACTTAATAACCACCTCGTAGCGCACCCCAGTGACACAACTGGGAATGACAGCATACGAATTACACGAGTGAAACACCCGGACGATACATTCGCAAGTGAAACAGAGGGAATGCGCGATGTCTTCTGCGAGTACTTCTCGGCCCTTTTTCGGGACGCCGACAGTGACGGATAAACTGGTGGAGAAGACAAAATTAGAGAGGTCTGCCAGCACTTCCTAGGGCCAGGAGGAGAGGGCGTTGCATTACTGAGCATGGAAGTGTCTACAGAAGAGTCTAGGGGCGCGATAACAAGCATGTCACTGAACTCAGCCCCTGGCACTGACGGCCTTACAGCCAACTTTTACGCCACTTTTTTCGACGATCTAGAGGGAGTGCTTGTCGCAATGGCGAACATGGTGGTTATGAAGCAACTGAAACCCACATCCTTTGAAGAGGGGAGGATTGTCCTCCTATTGAAAGAGGGAGCTCCGCAGCAGGAGCTGTCGGCGTGGCGCCCCATAACCCTGCTGAACCTGGACTATAAAATGCTTGCTTCTATTTAATAGCCGCCTTAAGCTCCTCTTGCCATCCATCATCACTTCCTGGCAGTCCTGTGCGGTTCCAGGCCGCTCCATGTTTGCCAACCTTACCGTAACAATGGATGCCTTCGAATACATGTCTGCCAAGTCCCTGTCCGGAGGCTGTCTCCTTGGACGAGGCAAAGGCGTGTGACCAGGTGCACCATGGATACATGATCGAGGTGCTCCACCAGTTCGGCTTCCCGACATGCTTTGTAGACACCATCGCCCTCCTGTACTGCAACCTCACATGCCACGTTGTAGTAAACGGCACCCCGACGAGTAACTTTGTATAAGAGAGAGGGATCCGCCAAGGGAGCCCGCATGGGCCCTCCCTCTCCGTACGCTCGCTTGAGACGTTGCTGGTGAACATCGACCGGAACACACACGTCAGAGGCTTTCCGCTAACGGGGGAGCCCAACATTAAGATCGTCACTTACGCTGATGATGTATCCCTGTTTGTCAAAAACCCGGCAAGCCTGCAAGCTTTTTGGCGAACATTCGCACACTATGCTGACGTCTCAGGCGTGGCCTTGAACATGAGAAAGAGCGACGCCTTACCATTTGGAACATTCTCTCACGGCACTCTGGAAGAGTTGGAAAGTGTCGACGCTGTTAAGGTGCTCAGCATATAATTTTACTGCGGTGGCGTCACCGACCTAACCTGGCAACGAGCGCTCGAGCGGGCACAGGATGCAATAGCATGCCTCCAATCGAAGGATCTCACGCTTCGTGAGAGGGACGTAGCCGCAATGACAACCATCTGCGCCTTTCCCTTTTATGTAAGCCGAACAGGTGTGATGTCTACGAAGACTCCGACGCAATTGACAAGTATGATCAGTGCCTACCTGTGGGACGGCAAACCCGCGCCCTTACGTCAAACCCTCCTGCAACTCCCAGCTTCCGAGGGTGGCCTCGGGCTCACGGATGTCCTGGCGGCGAGCAGAGTGCTCGCCTTGAAGACCGCAAGGGCCTTGTTTCGCGCACCTGATTACGTGAGGAGGCCCTTAATGCGTTACTGGTGCAGTACAAACGCATCGTTCCTGAATGCCGACCAGCCACTCGTCCCACTCGCTGAGACTCCCTCCGCGTTCTCTAAGGCAGCTGCAAACACCACGCATATGCCAGAAAAGGAGGCCCCTATGTGCGACGTAGATGAGTCCCCACCTGCTCGCATTGTGGAAGAAATCGCCAGCAACCAGATAACCCCCGAGGAGAGGCGACGGTCGCGCAACTGGAAGCGGAAAGGCAAAACAAACGGGCGTGCCATACCTTCGTCCACCCAAGCTTTCACATGGAGGAAAAACTGGGACGTCCTCACAACCCGCCAGCGCCTCCACAAGTTTGGCATCACGCCTACACCCCGCTCTCCCAATTGTCGCGCGGATGAGACTCTGGCACATGCCTTATTTGAGTGCCCAGCGGTCAAACCGGTTTGGCGCCTGACTGCGAGGGATTTTAAAATCCGCCCCCCCCCCCAGCTTTGAACAGAAACAAAGGCGCCTTTGCAAAGTTAGTGGCCCTCTGCACCATATTCATGGTCTGGAAGTGACGCTGCTTCACTGAGGTTAGCCACTCTCCGGTCAGAGCGGCCTTCCCGATCCTAGCTCGTATCCGCCACATGGTGTGGCGGCACCTCGCACACCAACTTGAAGCCAGCGGCGAGGAAAAGTTTCTTTATCGCTGGCATACGAGGTTTTTTCTCCTGCAAAAAAGGTAAGGTATACGCCTGCCGATAACCCCTTTTTAAGCGCACGCCAGTGACTGCATCTCACTGTTTCCAGAGCGGCAAACGGAAAGTGCCAATTCCCCACCCCTCCTCTCAATTGTATAAGGATGTGTCTCAAAATCTGTTCTCTGTACAGATTATCCCCTTCGTTCTCTTGAGCCCGAACAGCGGCGACCAGCATCGCACCCTTTTTTTGCCCGTAAACGGAAATGGGCTCTTTTGCGCGCGGGCTGTCCAGCGCTCTTGTAATCTTTGTATAACGAGTGCTCGAATGATCGCGCTTCTGTTGTAGTGTGCAATCTAAACGTGTTTTTTGTTTATCGGCTTGTTTACCGCGTGTGTCCGTGATAAGTGTCGGAGAAGAATTATGTATTTGGTTACTTGTCAGAAGTGCAATAAACTTCCCTTTGTTTCGCAGCTACAACGTGGCAACTGAAAGCGCGTGCACCGTAGAGTTTCCTATTATACACTAGAAGGAACTCTTGTGCTAGTGTCTATGAGAGCTGCAACGCACGGTGCTTCAGCGAGCATGGGAATGATGGGTAGTACACACATTTGTCTAATCTTGGTACTTCTGGCATGGTTTGGGCTCCGTGTGTGTTCGTATGGCTTGGTGCTGTTTTCTCACGAAACAAAAATCAGCAAATGTTCAGCGGTTGCGATTCACTACCTTATTTTTACCTTTCCAAATAGGGTCATGAAGTTCAAAAGGGTTGAATCTTTCTTTCAAAACAAAACCACAAACAGCGATAAACGAAGTGCGATTCAAAGCAAGTACAATTCACCGTCCGGAAGTACGAAGACTAGGCAAATGTTTGTACTACTCATCATTTCCGTGGTCGCTGTACGATAGCAGCTACAGAGTCCCCTCTAGATAATTTTAGGAAACTCTATGACGTGCAGAACTGGATTGATTGGGAGATCATGGGAGAGGCCTTTGCCCTGCAGTGGCCGTAGTCAGGCTAATAATAATAATAATAATAATAATAATAATAATAATAACAAAAAGAAGAAGAACGAGTAAGTCAGGATATTAGGTTCCAGACCTAAGATTTCACCATTAGAGAAGCCTAGTGAAATGCTTCAGAAATTTCACACTTAAGGTGCTTTGTGTGCACTGAGATCGCCCTGTACACCGGCCGCAACCAATCGACCTCAATGAAAATGCGACTGCTCTGGCCGGGATCAAATCAGTGACCCCCTGGTCAGGAAAGTGGCACCGTAACCCGTGCTCCACCATGGTGGATTGTACACGAGTCATCTTTGCTGGGTAAACAGCAATGCAACTTTGAATGTATCAATTCGAACGAGATGTACAAGCGATCAAGCCATAATTTTCCGTAATAAGCCTTACTGAAAAAGCGATAAAAAAGGCAGTCTTGTTCGTCTGAAATATCGAAGGCGAGTATTTAACCGGAAGCTGATTAAGGCAGTCGTTACGTGTGCCGGCTATCGGAAAAATATCTTCATCATAAATTGGTACGTGCCACACAAATTGGGTAAACATTTCTACTCCACACTAGACCACTAAAAATGACAAAAGCAATAGCTAGCGCTGCCAAACGATGCCAACGAGCCGAAGACCTAGAATACGTACAACAAGAGAATCCAATGGAAAGAAAAACGCAACGGTGGCAGCGAGATGCCGAGGTTATGGAATGCCTCCACCAATGGCGTTCCCGTATAATTATGAGAAGTGCGACCACTTGCTTTTTGCGCGAGCTTCTGTCGCACGTTACTGGACACTTGTGTCGTTTCTGTGACTATCTGGTGGCATGCCTATATCCCTGATTGCGAAGCAGACGACAATTACCAAACGTACAGCAGCAGCTTGTCGGCGTGCGCCAACAAACTTCGCGTTTGCATTGCCGGACAAACCCACCACACGGTCACTGGAGGTTTTGCTGTTGTTTCTCCTGCAAACATCATCTTGAACAGATGAGTACCATTTCTTCTTCATATGTAATAGTTATTTTTAATTATTCCGAGAAAACAGCCAGAGTGGCATGCATTAACTCCTTTGAGTGACATTAATAAAGAAGTGATGAAGGCGATGACATTAAGGCAAAACAAATGGGACCATTTTGAACATGCATGTTAAAATATTTCCTACTGCTTTAGCATGCCCGATCTCTGGTGGCCTCTGTAAAGGGGATGATGCAGAAGAGAGTTTCGCGCCAGCTTAAGCTGTGACTGTGGTGAATGTGTAACGCATACCTGGTGTTTTTTATTTCAACGTCTCCATGGGAATATAAAAATAATAAAAACAAGCAGTCACCACGAAAGTTCGTACCAACCAAGCACCTTCTTCAGTTAAAACACGTGCATATTTGATGCGACGGCACAATATAACCCGGTAAAGTTGCACTGACAAGCTTAGTTTCTGAGGAGACAGGGTGATTTGAACACACAGCTACAAAGGAAATTGTTTGACTCATCGTCACGCAGCGAAAATTTTTAACAAAGGAATCCTGGTAATTTCATGGTTAGTGCGACGGCCTTTGACAACACTCTGCGCAAAAACAAAAGCGTCTTGGTTCTAGATTGTGGCCAAGAACAAGGCATTTTGTTTTCTTGCACCGCTCGGTGCTGATCACTTTCTCAATAATGAAGGTCCTTCCAAGCGAACGCATGTTATGTTTTCACTTATCGAGATGTGCCTGATGACAGAGCCTAGGCTTTCTTGTTCGCGACTCAATTACTGCCACGTGCCTTCTTCGTTTTGCTGTCGTGTCGGTTTCTAGTCTGACCGCATTAACCCTGTTCGCTCTGGTGGACAATTAGAAAATAGTGTGATGTTCTTAACTTTGATACATAACTTCGATGCTTTGAAACAGTTGCACTTTGCAAGGACTAACATTGCATACGGAACAAGTTACTTGGCCCTAAGGCAGTTGTTTTCATTAAATCGTTAGAAACAGGCGACTGCTCTCCAATAGTAGAGGACTCAGCATTTCATGTCATCTCGATTTTTTTTCTGAAAACAGAATCGCCAGCTTAGTATAAAAGATATCGAAAAATTGACGTCGCTGCTTTAGAAGCCGTACTGAGATATAATTGCATTTACAAAATGTTCTTGATTAGTAACCCCCGTAGACAAGGCTACAGAGTATGTGAGAAAATCACCAATATTTGCAAAGCTTCTGCATTTATGTCATTTGCACTGTTAATTCATTCTGGGAATTTCAAGAAATCAACAAAAATAAACATATACCTTGTGGTGTTGCCTTTAAAGGAGAATCAAGATTCCTAACGTAAAATTTCAGCCACAGCTACAGCGAGCCGATTACGCGAACGTGCTCAGCATGATCAATCGTATGATTGAGATGCTTAAATATCAATTCTAGAAGTAGCAAAATGATCGAGAAGTGAAGTTTGTTGGGAAAAAGGCGGGAACATTCATAGCTAGGGGAAGCACTTTCATTGCATGTACTTAGTTTTTCTGCCCCACTCCATTAATTGGTAAAACAAATAGTTTATTGGTTAAAATGACTCGCAGTGGCTGCTGTTACGCCAGCGAGTCCTCGTCAAACGTCCGTGTCTCTGAAAAAGGCAATCTGGGTCAAGGCCAGCCCGCAGTCCGCCTGACACGAACAACTCAACGGCGTAAGCACGCGCGGCGCCTCTCTGGCCCACGTGCAGTGAGTCAGCAGCGCACGTGACAGCGAGCCGGCGTCTTCGTGTCTGGGGGTCTGACGTGGCCCAGCGGCGACCCCATTGGAGGAATCTGCCCTGACGATCAGCGGCGCTTCTGATTGGACATTTTGGTTGGACCCGGTGCAAATAAAAGAAGCCCTGCGGCGCGTCGCGATCGGCGGTCCTACGAGAGAGGAGTCCCCATGTCGGAGAGCCGACATGTGTGTGAGTCGGTGGTCTTAGGCGAAAAGTTGACGTATGTGTTAGAGAGGAGAGCTCGGCTCTTCGAGTCTCTGTCGGCCCCAGTGCCGAAATTGTAACGCCTCTGTATATATGCTGTACATAAACCTTATTTAACTCACCGTCGTCTCGTCCGCTCGTCTTATCAGCTCTGCGCAGAAACAGTCGCGAGCTGAGAAACATACGCTACCAAACGGCTGGTGACCTTCCCGGTGGAGTTGAAAGCAGTGGCGCCTTCGGGACCGTGTTGGCGTCCCCGTCTTTCGCAACAGTGGTGGCAGCGGTGGGATTTCGGAGGTGGCTTCGCAACAGTGGTTGGCAGCTGCGGGATCGGCCGGCGTCAGTGACATCGATGCGGTGAGTGCCTGATGTTTTCCCCTCAGTTCACCAGACTACTCTAGCTCAGGTTGTAGTAGTTTAGAGAAGGGCTATGTGAAGCATTAGAGTGAGCATTGATCGTTTCAAGCAAACTCGAAGTGCTTTGAAACCAAAGTTAATGCGGAGGGGTTAAACACGGGAGAGTGAAAAATTGCTTGCGCGTCTTGCTAGTTGACTTATAGTGGGTACGGCAAGTAAATTGTTAACAGGGGCAAACAGCAAGAGGCTAGTGTGAACGATGGAGAACCTTAAAGTGAAGGAACTCATCGAAATTTGTGAGGAACTCGGCATTACTTTGGGCCGTGCGAAACGAAAGCAAGCGATCCTTGAGATCATGAAGGATGAGGGAGTGTCGGCTGAGAAAGTCGATGAGGCCTGGGTGGATATTAAAGCACGCCGTGAGGAGGCTGAAAGGCGAGAAGGCGAAGCTCGCGAACGTGAAGAAGCTGAAAGGCGCGAACGTCGCGAGGAGGCCGAGAGACAGGAGCGTCTCGAGTTGAAACGACTAGAATTGGCAATCCTACAGTGTTCGCAGGCGCCTAGCGTAGCTTCTCCAACAGTTCAGGTCAGCGGTTTTAGAATTCGGGACCAACTGCCACCGTTCGTAGTAGGCGAGGACATGGCGAAGTATCTCGTCAAGTTTGAACACGTCTGTGAGCGAAACGCTTTGGAGCGGCCTCTTTGGGCGCGGAACCTGCTAGCTCTTCTTCCCGGCGAAGTGTCCGACGCGATAACTTGCTTGTCGAGGGAAGCGTTTGAGAGCTATGACGAGGTTAAGGAAGTGCTCTTGAGACGTTATAAGTTGTCACCCGAGGCTTTCAGGCAAAGGTTCCGGTATGCTAAAAAGGGGAATGAGTCACACGTTGACTTCGCGTTTCGTCTTAAAGCCGATTTGATTGAATGGCTCAAGGGCGAAGGTGTTTATGACGACCGCGATAAAGTGGTGGAATGCGTTGCATTGGAGCAATTCTACCGCTGCATCGAGGAGGATGTCAAACTTTGGCTGCAGGACAGACTTGGGGACGTACAGTTAAACAAGGCAGCTGAGTTAGCTGAGGAGTATTATACTCGCCGAAAGTTGCATAGCAGGGCAGTGCGCGTTGAAAAGGATGAAAGGAAAGAGGGCTTTTCAAAGAAACCTGATCAACGGAGACCCGATCCGCACCGTAATTTCAAGAAGGACCCGTCTCTTACGAAGGACAGTGTAGGGGAAGGGCAAACAGAAGCGGAGAAATCGAGTGAGGTTTCTACCACACAGGCATTTGAATCGGAAAACAAACGGAAGCCGCTAATCTGCTACAACTGCAAAAAGGAAGGGCACATCGCGAGAAACTGTCAGGAAAAGTTTGCTTTCGCAACGATCCGAGAATCAGAAAAAAACATTCGGTTGTTGGAGCCGTATCTCCAAGAAATTAGGGTGAATGAGAAAACGTGCCGAGCACTTAGAGACTCAGCGGCAACCATGGACGTTGTCCATCCTTCATTGGTGTCTCCGGATGACTTCACAGGAGAATGCGCGTGGATCAGGCAGGTCGCCGAGGAGCAGAGTGTTCGCTTACCAATGGCCACGGTTGTCATTAAAGGCCCGTTCGGTGAGCTTCGCACCGAAGCGGCTGTGTCTGCCGCGCTAAATGAACGTTTTCCTTATCTTTTCTCCAACAACTCAGAGCAGCTTCTCAAAGAGGAGGGCAAATCGTTCTTCCCCAACTTAGCGTGCATGGCTCTCACGCGATCGCAAGCGCGGAAGCTATCCCTACTGAAAAGTTCCGTATGAAATCTTGCGGAAAATATATGGACTCCGTAACATTTCCTTATGCTACATACGGAAAACTAATGGAGTTTTATGGAAATATACGGAAGTTGTATGGCATTTACGGAAAGCTTCTTATGGAGTATATGGAAGGATAAGGAAATTGTATGGCGTATACGGAAAGCTTTTTATGGAGTATACAGAAAGATAAGGAAAATGTATGGCATATATGGAATGCTTTTTATGGAGTATATGGAAGGATAAGGAAGTTTTATGGCGTGGATGGAGTGAGTTTTATGGAAAATATGGAAAGATAAGGAGACTTATGGGGCATACGGAGAGTTCATTATGGAAGATATGGGAGGATAAGGAAAGTGTATTGAGTGTACAGAAGCTTTCATAAGGAAAATACAGAATGTAAGGTCTTACGGAAATATACAAATTTTGTAAGGTGCTTACGAAAATGTGCAATAGTGTATGAAAGGAATGTGGATTGTTGCAAAAATGTGGAAACTGTACTAGTTGTTGTCACATTTTCAGCAGGAAATCCAAGCTCTATAAAGTTATAAATGAATGCACAGTGACATATATAGTACAAAAGAATAACGCAGGCTAGTCTGTGTTGTCAGTCACCACTGTTCGCCCTTTTCCAGAATGAATACAACTTCTGCAGTAGACCAGGTGCTAAAGTCTGTCACACGGAAAATGTGTCATTCACAAGGAATGACAATAACTGTCATTTTACTTGCATGCTGTCACACGAAAACAAATTAAGCAAGCAAAGCATAACTTCAAGGGCTTGTTTTTGGTAGAAACAATAATAATGAGAACTAAATTCAATGTGAATGAACTTGTCAATATTAATGAAACTGTTCTCATTAACATTGGCAAAGAGAAATGTCATTTTACAATATCGACCATGAGCTTAGCTCTCCTGAGCACCGACAAAAGAAATGAAAATCTATGAAAACTAATTGCATGTAGCCTAAAAATTATTTTTTATTGATAGTATATGTGCTCCTACAATATAGATACAGCTATACACAACTTGCCACAGCTTCACGACAGAAACGAGGTAGGGGCAGAGGGAGTGGTCAGAAAAATAATTAAGTATGAGAGCACAACTGATATGTACAAACACATAATGGTGCTTATCATTGATGCACGGATGGTCGTGTATAGAGCTGGGTCGTTTTCAGATCTTCAAAAGCATCGTTTCAGACCACCATGCAGATTACGCTTCAATTGTAGTGCTACATAAGACACAACTTATGGGCCAGCTTTAATGAATAAGAAGATTATAGGTTAAACAAATGCTTCAAAATATATCATATCATGGCTGCATGGACGCATACAAGCTATGTAAAGCGCAATAAAGTGAGGACGCATGAGCTTCTCTTGATGCTTCAGTTATACATAGATGCTTCAACTGTGCTGCAAAGAAATTTAACCAATGTCTGTGTGTGCAACATTGTCCATTTTAAACTATCTATATGTATATATAAAATTCCTACTGCGAGTTAAGCTACGTAGCACTCCATAACTCTTCCTTTTATTAAGGGCAATTTTTCAAACAATCAACATTATTTATTTTCTGTCTGATGACTTCGTGCCCGCAATTCTTGGTTTGGCTCGATCACAATTGTGCAGCCCTTATTTTAGAGGAATCAAAAAACATCAACCAAAATATATTTTGGAACTGCTTCTCGGTGATATTGCCTTCCCTCAACTGCCACAGCTTGAGAGGAGTCATATAGCAAGTCTCGCGCATACCTAGGGCCTACCCTTGAAGAAACTGGTCCGGCTGTGAAATGCTCAGTTTTTTCTCAAATAAATTTTTTCGTTTGAGTTTTCTCACTTCTCGAGTCCCTTCACAATCAAGCAGACCCATTGTTTCCCTTAGTCCTTAATTTTGTTATATTATGAAATAAATAAAAAAATTAATAATGAAAATAAAAATACTAATAACTGTTGCGCAAAAAACACAGTCCCACATACGTACTTGAACGCAATATTGCTTTTATTTTGTTTTATAACCTAAGGCATTAGAAAAGATAGCAGTACAATAAAAACGTTGAAAAAAAAAACAAAAAAAAATTAAACTTGGCGGGACTCGAACCTGCGCCACTTAGTTGTGCTCGTGCACGTGAACCGAGTGCGCTAGCTTGCTAAGCTATTCGCGCTGAAGGAAGTGCGTGGGTTTAAGTTATATATATAAATTTGCTCTTTACACGCTTTGTCTTGGCATATTTATGTACGATATGCGATCTTATCTATTGTTGTGTGCATATGTTTTGGGATTGTATATACGTCACATGCTTTTCGCATGTCTTTCAACTATAGATTGCTGCCCGGCCGCGGATGAAAACAAGTATTTTTACACCCACACACAAGCTTGAGCAGTTGAAGGTTGTTTCCCGGGGCTCTCTTGTGATTGAGTCGGCCACCACAGGGAATTAGAGTGATACGCCATTAATCCCTGCATCTAGCTGTATTCCACTTAGTAGCTCTATCGCTTGATCACAAATCGAGCGCGGGGCACGACGCTATTGCGCACGACCATGCCTCGCGTAGCGGCGACATCAGCTGATTGCGCCGGCCGGCTTGCTTCGATTTGCTTCAGAGCAAAGAAATATCGTACCTTGAAAGATTGCGCACTGCACTATGTCGAAATGTTACTGCTTTGTAGCCATGCTATTATTCATTGAGAATTGATAACTCTGATATCACTACTGTAGAGCTTTGCGTCGGCGACACGCACCGAACGTGAAACCGCACTACGTCTGTCGTAGAAGCAGTAGGAGGCTGTCGTCTGCTAGAACAAAAACAAACCAAAAACCTGCGAAAATATTCATAAGTTGTAACTTGTTTTTTGAATAACCGTTTATCACTTTTAAAGTTATTTTGCCAGATAACATACATTTTTTTTTTTCAGGTTATAGCAGCGACAGATGTTTTTTTTTTTTCTCACACAGATATCCAAGCCAAATCCATTCACAGCTAAAGCCACATGTTGTTTGTCTTTGTCTCCGTGGGTAGCTCTCTCCTGTGTTCGCGCTGCTACACACGAGATCACGAAATGTTAAATTTACGCAAGGAAGCTCCGTTCCTCGTTCGTGTGATGTGCTAAGATTGCGCCCTATTCCCGCGGTTGTTCGAGTGTGGATCAAGTGCGAGTCGTCCAAGGAATCGGCGGGTTGGGCGGGCGCTCGAAGGACTCCGAGGTGACGGCTGACGCCAGTGGTTGCTTCCCTCAGGACAGTGTGAAAGAAACTAAAGGTAAGGGGGACACTTTTTTATGTAGACCAAATATGCCACTCAGTGCAAGTGTGTGTTGCTGCACTCGAACGAGGCGTCGTGAAACGGCAACCTTACGCGCCTTTGCGAGTGCGGTTGCCGATTCGCTTTGACAACGCTAACGCTAGCACAGCCATGGCGCATCGGCGCGGCCTTACTGGAGCTCATTCGAGACAACTGCGGCTACATGCATGTGTATGGTGATCGATTTTTTCATATGTGCAGTGTAGTGAGGAAGACGCACACGGCGCTTGCTACGTTGTTGATTAAACGAAGCCTGCAGTGCCATTTGATGGAAAGCAGCATTTTGTTTACGTTCGCGGGTGATACAATTCGTAACTTGGCTCGATTCACCTAGCCAACCGCCTAAGTGGGTTGATTAGCATACGTTCACGGTAGAGCGTTATTATGCCCCTAAACAGTGGCGTGTGCTTGTTAAAAGATATAATGTGTGTGCCTAGTGTAGAGAGAGAGGTGTTCGTGTAATCTGCATATGTACCTGCAAGACGCTTTAGCTTGTAACTAATAATGTACCGGCCAGCACCTACATTGTACGCCTGACTTTGAAGAAAACTTGCATGCACAATGTGAGATTTTGTAATCTGCCAGAGTTGCTTTTTATAAAATAATACACTGCCAGCATGTTCAAAATATGTTTCGCTGCTGTGTGGCAGGGGTGCGGTTATCACGTTGTTGTGTAGTTGCTGATGCAAGCACTTATATTTTTGATGCGTTAATATTTCTCATCTAACTCATCAGGTGTTTGGCTGTTTCAGCACAAACAAGGCAAAGAGAGAAGGAAGACGGGTAATGACAGGACGAGTGTCGATTTTTGTTTGCAGGAAAATACCCATGTTGGTGTATTTATTGTGACAGCCTTTCTGTGTTGCTTTTTTGCCCAATTTATGCAACAACACAGTTGTCAGCAATATGAGAGAGAACACTGAAATTAGCTTTTAAAGATCATGGTGACTAAATGCCTAGTAATTCACAGCACAAAGTAACAACAAAAGACATCAGTATGATTAATGTGGACGAGTACAGTCGTGCATCTAGAAAATATATTGTGCAAAATGTTGCCTAAGTAAGAAACCTCTCTATGTTTGCAAATAGTGTGACGTCACTTCGAGCGCCGTGCCAGCCATTCCCTCCCTCTGTGCAAGGGCTGGTTGGCAAGGAAGTTGTTTGTGACGTTCCTGATAGACCACTGAGATGTATGCGATTCTAAACCTGTAGCCTAATATATACGTAATCTTTTGCGCAGTTACATCGCTGCATCTGACACCTACAACTTATTTGCATATTTACATTGCTCCCTTAGGACCTAACACACAAACTTGTTGTTTGCATTGTCACTTCATGAATATCGAGCGGTAAAGGTACTGAGTATATGTGAAACAAGAATCTCTGCTTATTACATGAAGACATATGAGGCCTTCGATAAAACGAGTTATACCTTTATTGGGCTTGCGTACTCGTCGGGGCGATTCATACATGCAGCTTCAGCAAATGGTATCTTCTAGCCCGGTGACCATGCAATTTTTTTCTGCACATAGCCCAAACATCGAGATGTACCCACTCGCAGATGGTCGCGTCAAGTGCATATTTACCTTGACTAAAATGTCGAATCAAGTTTTTTCATCTACCGGTCCTTGCCATGAGTGCTAACGTCTTCGCAAACAAGACACATTGTTATTGACACTGCACACACCACACACAATATTCTCAGTTGAACCAATATTCTCAATACCTTTCAATGCACACTACATGCCGCAATCAACAGTGCACATTTTTGAAGACTATGCCACTGTTCCTCGCACAGGCCACCACGTGTGTTCACTTCTTCAAGATAAACAGACAGCGTGGCAAATATTTTACCACACAGCTAGATGTTTGCTGACACATACTACAGCTAATGTCGACATTGTAACGTGAAGTGTAAGCTTTGAAAAATTAAAACTTGCCCCAAACACCGCACGACTGTACCGGGCTGAGCCACCAGCGGGAGTGTTTTTCTAGCCACACCTTTTACATGTGCCAGTGACATCATGCTGTGACGTACCTCAGTAGGGGCCTATCGCTGCATACTTTATGTGAATGAGGGTCCTGTTAGTGAAAGCAGGCATTGTTGATTTCGTAACTTGTTCATTCCCAACTGGACCTTCATTTGCACGAGTTGTCTGACTGATATTCAGGCGAACTTTTGTGCAATAAATTATACAGTTGGCAGTCTGTGCTTGCTCCATACTGTTGTTACTGGTGTTTCTTGTTGTTACTTTGCACTGCTCATTACTGCTCACCTACAGAAGCTAGCCTATCTTGCTGCTGTTTTGGACAAGATGCAGCTGGCAAGTGCGATAGTGTTCATAACTCTAAATTCTCAAGCAAAAATTATCGTTTCATATTCAGTTAGTTGCATTCATATCAGTACATTATAAGAAATCATTGATTAAACATTAATCCGTGTTCCTTCACATAATGCTCACAACTTTTATATCAAATTGAATGGTGTTTATAAAAAACATGGGTTGTAGCTAAACTTCATGCTCTTTTCTTGAACAGCTGACAAAACGCTATTGGATGCTTACTTGCCATGAATTGGACTGTGTTTGAAATACATTGCAATTCTTCATCGGACTGCCAGTACACTTCACATTGGGGGAACATTTATTAACCATGGATTGATTAATTAAGAACGGAAAGAAAGATGCGGCAGGCCGGGATACTTGATATTGGCATCCGTATTGCTACCCAGCACATTATCATGCAAACTTCCTATAGAGTGGTTATGCGTCTTGCATGTGTGTCTGTAAACCAAGAACTTTGGGTAGAACTATATTTTTCTTACAAATGGTTGCAGGACTGTGGAGGCTGTAGGGCTGCTTAGGAATGGTGGAATTCCTGGACATGTGTTCAACCTTGCTGCATCAGCTCCTTGGTGTTTTCACGGCATCTTTACAGATGTTTTGGGTGAGTAAAGCAAGCAGGTTTCAACACAAGAAAAAGTATAATATGGCAGCACCTCTTGTGCGTGCCTTACATCCCAAGTATATCAAATATTTATCTTGCACCTTGTGGCCTGTAATTTTTAAAGAGACACTTCTTTTTGCTTTATATTTGAGTCTTGATGCTTCGACAGCAATGTATTTGTGTTTGACAGCAAGTGTTCTTGAACAAATAACTGATCTCAATAATGACAAAACACCCTTCATACTTGGTCCTTAGCATAAGCTAGCACATACCTGTAGCAGATTCAATTATTCATTTTTTTCTGGGATGATAATGGGCAAGTAGCAAAGGCAAGTTCAGATTGGAGTGGTCGGTGACGTCTGTTTAGGCTCTGCCATATTGCTTTGCAACCAGAGTTACTTGTGGCCACATATACAATGAAGCCACATGACGTGCATTCTAAATGAGATTACCATATCACATTTCGCTGCATCTCAATGTGTGCCAAACAAATGCAGATATCATTAGCTTGCCACTATAAAGGGATACTAAACCAACACAAGGTTTAAATTTAGTCCTGGTGTTGCAGCTGTGTATGATTCTACAATGGATGCATAGCCGTGATAATTTGTCTATATGTTGTCGCAATAGTAATGTTACACACATTGTACGATACAAAAGAGGTCCTCGCTTATTTCGCTTTTTTTCGCAATGCTTCTTTCTTGTCTCTTCTTGCCATGTGCTCCTCCTCACTGTACAAGGAGCAAGAGTAGTGGGCACACAAACACGTATTTAAAAAAAATGTTGTAAGGTGAGCACTGAGAAGCTGAACACTTCCGAAAGGCTCAAAGAGGTAAAGGTATTGTTTCTAGCTACTTTTTGGGCACCCACAGCTAGTTGTGCTGCTGCAGTTAAAAAATGAGTTCAATGTTAAAAATTAATTGGAGGTGGTTTGGCACCCATAATTGCAGTTACATACAGAACTAGGTTTCAATGCGTAAGCAAAACCTGTTCACTCTAAATCAATCCTAATGATATCTGAAATTCAGGAAATATTCACAGGAAAGCTCAGGAAAAGGCTAAGTGGTTGCCCCTTGAACGTGAAGGAGATACCCTTCTTCTGAAAGGTCAATAGACAGTCTAGTAGTCTCGATATTACATGCACTATAAAATATTCTGGTGTGGTGCTTTTCATGCATGTTATAATGAGAGGGGTTTTTAATAGAACTGTTGTAACTTTGCCCTGCATTGCTGAAATTGTTCACATAGTTATAATACATGAATCACTTTATGCCTTTAGATTTTATGCAAATGGTTTGCTTACCCAGTCGGTTTAACTTGATTTTGATAAAAACATAAATGCTCTAAACTTTTTTTTATACAGCAGGTTTATTTTTAAAATACGCGACCATTGATGTGAACACAGTTGGTGGCGTGCTTGATTAATCCTTCACTATCACCACTCTAACTACACCTGCTACAGTGCATAGTGTGACAAAAGTAATGGTACTTAACATTACTGGCAGCATACACTTTTATGTCTCAAAATGTGTTAAAAAGCCTGGTAAAAATGTGTGTACGTTTTTTTTTTCGCTCCAACTAAATATTCTGGTCTACTCAAAATAGCTTCCGCTCTTTTAAGGTCCTCAAACTATTAGGTGTTCAAAAGAAGTATCAATGCCATATGCTTTCTTTGTCAGCCTACTCACCACTCTAATAATGAGAATTACCCGACAACATTACCCAGTAAAATATAGGGATGTTATAAAAAGTAATGTCAATTCAATTGTCAAGAAACGTTGCCAAGTTACGTTTTTGTTCACTTTTCTTTTCATAATTTTGTTAAAGTTACTTTTGATAACATCTCCTAGAGTTTGTTTGGCATCATTTTCTACTAGTTCTCATTATAATGTGTTCAACAAAGACAACAAACCCTTAAATTTATAGTTCTTTCCTTTACTCATGAATCTGAAACAGTGAATCTCAGTAATCTTAGCGGTGTGTGACTTGTTTTTTTTTTTTTTGTTTGATCAGTTGTGCATGTGTTCAAGTACATGCATTTAGGTGGGAGGGTGAACCATTGCCACCTCCTGTGACTAGCAGATTTTCTGAGAACTGACAGATGTATAATGCTGCCAAAGAAGTATAGGGATATTGGAAGTAATCGTAACGTAATTGCAATCGTAATGTAATTGCCAGTAGGCAAAAAAAAGGCGTTCCACACTCGCCATAATGGTAACAAGCAGCGCTGACTTACTCTTCCATGTATAAATGCACATATATACCGTACAAAATGGAAGAGGGATAGCCGCCATGGTAGCTCAGTTGATAGAGCATCGGACATGTTATTCGAAGTTCGCAGGCTTGGTCCCTGTACAGGGCAGGTTATCTTTTTTTCCTTCTACTTTTCTTTCTTCACAATTACAACACTTCTATTCTTCTTGAAGACTTTCTGGTGTAACAAAGGTACCTTATAATCTGAAGAGGCAAACAGAATCTGCCAGTGCACGAGTTAGCTCTTGTAGTGGTTACAAGTAAGATATGTTTTGAAGAATAAATCATTCTGCCACTTGCCTAAAGAATGGCTACAGGACATGGCACTGGATGCACTTTGTTATTTTTGAATCAAGCTATCTTGTATTCTATTTTTATAAATTACATGGGATACACATGACGGTATCACACACTTTAATGCCACAAAGATTATGCAGCGAACAATGTTATAAATGCGAAATTGCATAAGGATAAGGTGAAAACTGCACCCTCAACGAGAATGTACAGGGAGCACAGGGTGCAGGCGTCATTCCTTCTGCCCATGCTTTTCAAGTGCGAGCTGTTTTCACCTCGTTCTGACCAACTAACTAAATTGAGATGTGTTGTTATAGTGCAAGAAGATGCTCCACGGGAAACTAGGTTTGTCTCAAACTCTGTGTGTCTTTCAATCTATATGGTGCCCGGTTCAAGAGTTCATGCAGACCAGATCGTGTAAAACAGGACCGTGTAAAATGGACCGTGTAA
Organism: Rhipicephalus microplus; assembly: GCF_043290135.1. Lineage (NCBI taxonomy): Eukaryota > Metazoa > Arthropoda > Arachnida > Ixodida > Ixodidae > Rhipicephalus > Rhipicephalus microplus. Next base: position 90,877,952 of record NC_134706.1, read on the forward strand.
ATAAAATAAAATGGACCATGTAAATAAACAGGATCATGTAAAATGTCGTTTTCGTGTGCAACTGTAGTTGTGGTTGTGCTGAATGACCTTTCTTTATATACACTACATAACAAACTTGCTCCTTTAGAGTCGAGTGCATCTTCGGATCTATTGTAAATGTTTGCATATGCGAGGCCTGAAGTTTTATAAGAAATTGCTCAGTGTGCCACGAGGAAATGTGTGTTCAGCGAAAATTTGCATATCATTATATACAACTCTTAAAGCCTCGTCTACAACTTTGTGCAGGTTGACCTTGAGCAGAAAACGAGGAGCAGCAGCAGCCCCCAGAAAAGAGCAAGCACCCTCCAAGCTCCCGAAGCTCTCTTCGACAGGAACATCATGGTCACTGTGTGGCATTGAAAGCCATTGCAAGGAGTGCCTTATCAGTACACTGTGCTGCTCTTTCATCGCAGAAGACGAAGTTGACCACTCCAGAGGAACTTCACGCTGTGTATTGTGAGTGCTTCAGTGGTTTTGTTTTTGTCCAGCCAGCAGTTAAGAAATCATGTGTCAGATTCAGCCGGGATGGCTAGAGGGAGTCGGGCAGGCATGTTTGGACATTTGTCTAGCCAAGTAGTGCCAATTTTCGCACTGGTCCTGTTGGAGTTACTGCCACAATCACAGAAGCTACGTCACCTCTCTAAATGTACAGATGTGTCGGGGAAGATTAGCTGCATTAGGTTGTTCTATAACTGATAGCTGCCAACATTCTTCATTATATAGGAGTTTTGTTCCTCACTTATGGGTGTAAAGTCCTCCACAGAAAAAATGCAACACGTCTACTTCCAGAAGGCTCCAAGGCCCTACTTGTTTGTTTGTTTTGTTTGTTTGTTTATTAATACTGTCAACCCCAGCTGGGGTTTTTACAGGAGTGGAAAACAAATGAAAGAAATGGTCATGAAATACGTTACAAAATAGAGACATACAGCGAACACAGGTATTTACACTAAAAGACAAAGTTAAACACAGGCATGTGCACTTGCATTCTGCGCATAGAAAACAACAATTAACAAAGCGAGAGGCAATATACATTGACATCGTGAATTATGACGCATCTATTTCGGAGAAAATAAGCGATTCTAAAGCTGCAGAAAACGCCGTGATAGAGGAAGACATCGCGACTTTGTTTGGTAGTTCATTCCATTCTTTAATTGCCCTCGGAAAGAAGCTGTATTTAAATGCGTCGTTTCGGGTGGCTGGTGGCTGTATATATAAAGTGTGTTTGTGTCTAGAGCGCGGATCTGGAGAAATTTCAAAGAAATCTAATGAGTTGATTTTAACCTGACTACGAATAATGAGGAATAGGAATTTCAAACGGTCATACTTAGTTCTAAGTTCTAAGGCTTGTAGGTTTGCACGGTTGCAAAGATCGGAAGCAGAGTGCATACGTTGATATTTATTGAATATAAACCTGGCAGCCATTCTTTGAACTTTCTCCAGTTTATGTAGGTTAGTGGTGGTATGAGGGTCCCATACTATTTTACAATATTCAATTATTGGGCGTACTAGCATTTTGTACGCAAGACTTTTTACTTCGGGTGTTGCGTCATGTAACCTGCGCCTCAGACCCCATAGAGTTTTGTTTGCCTTTCTACAGGTGACGTCTACGTGAGTATTCCACCTCAAATCTGGAGTGAATATTAGCCCTAAATATTTATATTCTGTTACCCTTTTTAGATCGTGGGAACCAATATTGTAATTATATTTGAGAGGTACCTTTTTTCTTGTTATGCTCATGCAAACTGATTTTACGGGGTTTAGAACCATCTGCCATTCATTACACCATAGTAAAATTTTGTTTAAGTTGTTGTTCAGGTCTACCTGGTCTCTCAGGGATGTGATCTTGTTATATATAACGCAGTCATCTGCAAACAATCTCACGGGAACAGACAAATCTGAGGGCAGGTCATTTATAAAAATAAGAAATAAAAGAGGCCCCAGAACACTGCCTTGAGGCACAACGGATATAACGGGTCTGGACTTCGATTTAATTTTATTTATTTCTACGTACTGTGTACGAGAATGGAGGTAAGAAATGAACCACTGAGTAATATTTGAGTTTCTGAATATTTCATTTACTTTTAGTAAGAGTTTGGGATGCGAGACCTTATCGAAGGCTTTGGCGAAATCTAAGAATATTAGATCAATCTGTTCCCGTCGATTAATTGCCTGCGCAAAATCGTGAACTGTAACAACAAGCTGCGTTACTGTAGATAATCCCCTTCGAAAGCCGTGTTGCACAGGTGATAATAAATTGTGAGTGTCTAAATAATTAGAGAGATGCTTACACAGTATATGCTCAAGCAGTTTGGAGCAGGTACTCGTAAGAGAGATAGGCCTGTAGTTACCCACTTCTGAAGTGTTCCCACTTTTGTGAACTGGTATTATTTTAGCTTCTTTCCAGGCTACAGGAAATGAGGCTTGATTAATTGAAGTTTGAAAGATTATAGTAAGATACTTTGCGACCCATTGAGCATATCTATATAGAAACTCGTTCGGAATGCCGTCTGGACCAGCGGATTTCTTAATGTCAATGTGTAGAAGAAGGTTTAATACTCCTTCTTCGTTGATTAACGGGTCGGATACCGGAGGGCGATTGGAAGCGTCAGAAAGAGACGGAAGGGTACCATCATCTTCGGTGAAAACAGAAGAAAAAAAAGAATTGAAATTTTCCGCGCGTTCAAGGGCAATTTTTTCATCGACCGGTGTATTCTGTTGCTCGGACGGGTTTACATACCTCCAGAATTTGCTAGGTGCTTCGTACAGAAATTTTTTCAATGTTACATTAAAAAATCTTTCCTTAGATTCCTTGACAAGACGATTTAGATCAAGCCTCATGTTATGAAGTGCAGTCTTGTTCTGGGCACTTGGATCACGAGAACAAGCTTTTCTCTTCCTTTTAATCCTCCGTTTGACATGAATTATATCTCTCGTGATCCAAGGGTTATTTCTTTTACACTTTTTAAAACTTTTAGGAATAAACCGCCTAATGCATTCCATTGTTATATTATGAAAATATTCCCACAAGCAGTTAGAGCTACCATTTGATTCATAAATAGCAGTGAAGTTACAAAACGACCTTTCAAGAAAATCCAAAACACTAACATCATCGGCAGCTTGAAAGTTCGGATAAGTGATGCCCGATTTCTGCTGTGAGGTGCACGACGACATGCTCATGGACAGTATAATCATCTTGTGGTCTGATAAACCCTCTTCAACAAGGCAATCATTCACATATGAAGTCAAAGCGTTGGATAATAAAATTAAATCAAGTACAGAGGACCGTGTTGCACATACTCTAGTGAACTCATTTACAACCTGATGTAAATTGAAAGAGAATATTAAGTCGAGAAATAAGTCACAAGAAGCATCATGTGAGTCGACGGCCACATGCGAATGCCAATCAATAGCCGGAAGATTGAAATCACCTAGTAAGATGATATTGTCTTTTTCTTTAAAGTGGCTGTCCATGAATCTTCTTAGTTGCAAAATGTACTCAACAGGGGAATTTGGAGGTCTGTAGACCCCACCTATAAACACGGTGCGATTATTTAGTTTTGTTTTAATCCATACGGCCTCAATACCATCTGCTGCGTCCAGGGAACTATAATTAACGCCTTTCTTGACTAAGAAAGCAACTTCACCCCCTCTTCCATCACGATCCCTCCGAACCATTGAGTAACCGGGTGGAGCGATTTCAGTATCAGGTATAATTTCGTGCAACCATGTTTCCGTAATTAAAATAATATCAGGTTCGTGATCGATAACCAAGGCTTCAAGCATATGTGATTTATTTGATACACTTCGGGCATTTAAATTGATTATTTTAAAATTATCTTTATGTCCCTGTGCCTGTCACTTATCTCGTGTTGCATCATCATTTCCAAGCTTGCTTCTTTCGGCACGCGCTTCATTCCAGCAGTAAAGAGTATTGTTTACCTTCAGCTTATCAAAAACAAGTTTTACCTTCTTTCCTGCCTTTCTTTCTTCGATAGCAGAGTCCCAAAGTTTTTTTCTTATTCCCTGTACTCTTTTCGAGAAGTCCTCGCTGATACTGTAACCCGTATCCTTCAGTCTTGAGCACCTCTGCAAGACTTTCATTTTATCCCTATAGTCTGCCAGCCTAAGGATGACGGGGCGAGTTTTGCCAGACTTTTTTTTTCCTATCCTATGAATTCTCTCAATAGACGTTATGTTTACCTTTAGGGTAGAGCTAAAGATTTCTTCGTTTACTTTTTTTAGTAGAGTTTCTTCTTTTTCATTCTCATCTTCTGCTACTCCCCTTATGATAAGGTTGTTTCTTCTCGAACGATTTTCCAAATCGTCCACCTGATCAAGCAGACTAGATGATTTGTCACGACATTCAGCCACAATTGTTTCAAGAGTTGCGAGCCTGCTGCGAGTCTCATCTAAGCTTTGCACCTTAGTCTCAATAACAAGAAGCCGATTTTGCATGTCTAGAATTCTAGTTTCAAACGAATTTTGCTTTTCTTGAACCGCTGTTAGTTTAGACAAAATTTCTTTTTGATTCTGGAGCATTTCTTTGCATACGGCGTCCGTTATAGGCCCCGGATTCAGCTCGACATCGCCAGAAAGACTCAACAACAGACCCACAATAGAAAAACAGTCACATACACAGTCAGCCAAAACTTGTGGACACGGCAGCACTATAAGAGCTATGGAATCGCTACGGAAGCTATCCTTCCGGTCACCAACCTGCATGAACAGCGGTACGTCAGGCGTCATTGTCACGGCGATGCCACCGTGTCCACTGAAGCAGGTAGGCGATGGTCCCAGATTTAAAGCAAACAGGCGGACCCTTGTGGGCATGCGTGTTGACGTCATCGTGCTCCCGGGTGGCTGTCCGAAATGATCGTCGATGTGACCAAGCTGCTGATTGCAGACACCCTCATGAAGCCGGAAGGGATCACCGCCCACACAGAAGGATGGCGGCAGGCCGGCATCGTAGCGAAGCTCGTCGCTTCCAGTTTGAAAAGATTCCGCGGCGCCTCCGGTTATGAAGCGTAGGCACGCGCAAAGGACCTGCATGAACAGCGGTACGTCAGGCGTCATTGTCACGGCGATGCCACCGTGTCCACTGAAGCAGGTAGGCGATGGTCCCAGATTTAAAGCAAACAGGCGGACCCTTGTGGGCATGCGTGTTGACGTCATCGTGCTCCCGGGTGGCTGTCCGAAATGATCGTCGATGTGACCAAGCTGCTGATTGCAGACACCCTCATGAAGCCGGAAGGGATCACCGCCCACACAGAAGGATGGCGGCAGGCCGGCATCGTAGCGAAGCTCGTCGCTTCCAGTTTGAAAAGATTCCGCGGCGCCTCCGGTTATGAAGCGTAGGCACGCGCAAAGGACCTGCATGAACAGCGGTACGTCAGGCGTCATTGTCACGGCGATGCCACCGTGTCCACTCCAAACCTACTTGTAGGTTTTTTCGGCTTGTATCACAAGCACCTCGTTTGGGTGTACATGAACATTTTATAAACATGTACAGCGAAAAATTAGGGTGGCCGGTCGTTTTGTCGTTATCATGTTCCTCGCAGTATTCTTAAGCATGTTGTGCATTACGTTGTCAATCTGGTTCATGTGCATAGAAGACATTACGAAGTTTTAGGCTACAGTATAAAAAGCCTGGAAGCAAGCTATCAATAATTTTTTAACAGAGTTGCTTAATCTCATACATGATACATCACTAAACTTTCGTGGGTATTCATCAATGTAAGCTCGTCTTAGTGTTATCCAAAATGAAGATGTGAGTCGACAGATGGAAACATCTAGTAATCAGGGTGAACAGTGGAAGTGCCTCAGACAGGCTGGCCGATGTTGCGAAAGGAGGACCTAATTTTTAGAAGTCACCTTGTCATCCTTGGCGTGTTAGTTTAAATAAGGTCAGTAATGACATCATCTTTTGGTGTAGGCGTGTGTGCCTGTTGGAAATGTTTGTCTGAAAGAAAAAAAAACCTATAACGCAGAAGAGTGCAGCCCTTGCTTCTTTTCAAGTTAGGTTGCGCTGATACAAAGTGTTCTCCTGTCGGAGGTTGGGGGTAAGGGAAGCAAAAGAAGATAAATGATAGAAAAGAAGAGAAAAGAAGAAAGAAAAGGGAGATGAAGTAAAAGTAGTGCTACACTGCTCCTACTTTGCATCCCCCCTTTTCTTCTTTTTTTTCCCTTGTTTTCTTTTTTCACCCTTTTTGTTACATTGGCATTGTCCCATCTAATGCATGAATCAATGACACATGGCTTTGCTATAGCAAAGATGCCTATGTGGTGTTGGATTGAACAGTGCATTGTACTTCATTCAGTTAATTACAGACTGATCAGTCTTGCAATAAGTGCTTCCTGTCTATCACCACACATGTTCAAATGAAAAGTTTGTGCTTGGCTCTTAGTATGCTGGTATATAGCTTGTGTCTTGGACTACTCAAAATGAATGTTGTTTTGCTGCTGTTTATGGTAATGAATTTATCCAACTTGAAAATATCTTGCCTTGCAAACTTTGTCGGACCTGCCTTTCTTTTTCTTTTCTATGCAGGCATTGTATGTGAGGGAGGCAGTAACAGAGAGGTGATAGCTTGAGCTTCGGAAGAATAAATGCTGGCAGTGAAGCAATTACACATCAAACATCCCAGCCATTTTGCCAACCGTACTAAATGTGTTTTAAAAAAAAATATTGTGCTCGGTTACTGTATTGAAAACAGCAAAATGCTAAAATATATCGCAGAGAACAAAATATTAGGCCACGTTGGTGCCTTCTGGACTTCCCAGGATGTCGTCTGGGTGTTGTTTGTGAAAAGTAAAAAGTGTTTCAAAAATACTGCCTCTTTTACACCAAATTCGGTGTAGGTATTAAGTAAAGGTGATTGTCTGTAGTGCATGAAGCTCAGTAATATTAGTGCAATTTTTTTGCCAGATCAAAAGCAAGGAAGCAGTTCTCTTTATATGGCAAGTTATATGATTACACTTTGTCTTAAAGTAGAAATGAATTTTTGAAGTTTTATTATGATGGCTGTTTTCTGCATTTGATATACGACAGCTTCCATTCCGAAGTTCTCCATGGCCCTCAATAGAAGACTTCAAAAATCATTTTCCTCATTTAAACAAAAATTGTAATGATAACACTTGCCATATAACAAGAACTGTTTATTTGCTTTCAACTTACACATAAAAGTAATATTCAATTAGACAAACACACAGCTCAAGTTGCATCTCAATGTGGACAAAAACGATTATATAGTGATATTTGTAATCTGGACCTAACATTATTTTTTTTTGTGAAATATAACTTCTGTGCAGTGAGTATTTGTGGCTCAAATATTCATACAAAGTGCAGTATTGCCATACAAGAAATGCAAACGATAAACAGTTTGGCTGAATTCTTCAAAGCCTATGCAGCCGAAAAATTGCACTAATGTTACTCGGCTTCAAATACTTTAAGAAGCACCTTTACTTAATATGTAGATCAAATTTGATATGTCAAGAAAAAGCGGTACTTCAAAATTTTTCTCACAAATAACACCCGCACGACATTCTGCGAAATTCTGATGGTACCCACGTGACCACTACTTTTTCCTCTTCAAAACATTTCTGCAAATAGCTCTTTTCAGAAGAGTAAATTACCATCATTTTTTTAATCTATACATCTGTGATGGTCGCCAGGCAGTATGGTTTGTATGTTTGGTGTAGAATAGCCCAGTGCGAAAAACAACAAATGTCTGAGCATCCTTTGACGCTCCGGCAATTTCGAAAGCATTTGTTTGTTAGCAGCAATTCAGTTAAGCCCTTGTCTTTATGCTTAGGCCTAGAAACAAAACACAAGTAACCAAAGTAGTCCTAAGAGTCAGGCAGTCTCGCTGTTCCAAGGCTTGTGGAGCCTAATTTAGTGCAAGCTTCACCATTTTTAAAAAATTCAGATTCAACCAACAGGTTTTGGAGGCACAGTGCATTTTGAGCTAACTTGTTTCACACCAGTTACTTCGATAAAAAGTGGAAAGTAGAGGTAAAAATACCATTTTAAAGGCATTGTAGATAATAACAAAAAGGACTGCTTTCTTTTTTTGTGTGGTGCTCTGCCTGAACGCTGTGCTTTTTGTGGTATATTTCGTTGTCTAGTGAACAGAGGCCTTAAAAACTAACATTAGCCATGTTGAGGTCGATTTCTTGGTTATAGTCATAGTAGCCATATTAAAAATATATGACTTCAAACATGATTGTTCTTTTGAAGATGTTTTCTTGCATAATGATATTTCAGAGTCTTAGTCAATTTTGTTATAAGAAAACGTGTTGTCATAATAGGGTCACTTTTTGTAGGGTCGTTCAGTTCTACCTTACCTTTTATATTCCTAATAGAGCAGTTATTTTCAATATTGGTATTTAAAATGGAATGAGCATGCTGTATGTAGTAAGGTGTAAGCACTTACAGATAGCACATGCACCCAACTTTTCTGTTGGCAGTTTATTTCTGTTATTCTTGATTTATATGTGGGGTTTCACGTCCGAAAACCACGATATGATAATGAGAGAGGCCGTAGTGGAGGGCACTGGAAACTTCGACCACTTGGGGTTCTTTAACGTACACCCAAATCAGCACACGTGCCTACAGCATTTCTGCCTCCATCGGAAATGGAGCCGGGATTTGATACCGCGACCTGTCGGTCAGCAGCCGAATTTCTGGTACTCTTGCTCCCCTATATGTGTGCAGTTCGGTTATAGTTATCTGGCTTGCACAGATATTTAATGGCACCTGCCTTGTCCTGCTTGCTTTCATGGTGATTTTAACCTTCATAAGTTACATAGGTTTAACCCTCAAAATTGTTCAAGATGCCAATTTTGTGCACAAACTGTATAGTATAAAGGCAGCAGATATACATGCACACACTATTAAATGTACATTGAGAGCTTTCACTTGCAGTTTCTAAAGTTTTACTGTGCAGGAAGCATTTAAATCATAATTTCATAAGGACATATTAATCGATTATCTCTACCATTGAAAAGCGTGACAACCTAGTTATTTTCACTGTGATAAGCATGTTGTTTTTTTTGATGTGGCAGAACTAATTTATACACTCATTCCTTCTATTATTCACTTATGCATAACATGAAGGATTGTGCGCCTTACATTTTCAGTTTCATTCTGTGTGTTATATTTCTTGTGCATGTGAACTAATGTGCTAACATGTGTCTCTGACATTATTTGTGCCAATTATTTTCATTTCCAGGTGCTTATGAAGGACACACAAGTTCTATGGCAGTGACCTTCCAAATTTACAGTGGTGCCGGAGCCTCAAGCAGCATTTCGCCGATCTCCACAAGGCGTTCATGATACAAACACAGCGCCACACTTTCACAGTGCTATGATTATTATTTATGTTTAAACATTTCGTTCTAAAATTGCTGTTACATTGTGTTTTGTGCCACCATCCTGTGGCTTAGGTGGAGCTCGTGAAATTGCGGTGTAGTCACCTCATTTGTGTACCATCAACGCTGCAATGTCACCATTCTCAGCTGGAGCATACAGACAAATAAAAAAATATATTGATTGTAGCAGGGCTGGTGTGTATAATAATGCTTCTCTATTGATAATAATAACTTTATAAGCTCTTTAGGTCTTGCATAGAACACTGCATTAATGTGTTGCAATGTAACCACCATTTATGATCGCTAGCATGTTAATTTAGTAGTTTTGTAATGTATTTTATTTGAAAGGTAATTTTGCTTCCGCATCACGACAATTAGAAAGATGCCGATGATTCAATCCCTCATTAAGTAGCTTCTTAACACATTTGTTTCTTTCAAGCCTTTGTTTACTCATCAAGGCTGTTTCAGATAGCAAACATATTTCACCTTCATGCAACATATTAAGAATGAAATATTCATATATATTTCTACACAGTACTTGCTTTTGCAAACAACGTGAATGGCTAATTGCTTTTACTCGAGATCTAGGATGTCCATTTGATCTTTGCAAGATGCAGCAGATAGCTGCATAGTTTCTGCATTATGCTAATTTCCGTAAGCTGCTTATCGGGTAATTTAGCATGATATGGCACTTTCCGTAAGCTGCGGATGTCCGCAACTTTCTGCGCGATATGGCGCTTTCCAAAAGCTGCGGATGTCCGCATCTTTTCGCATGATATGGCGCTTTCCGTAAGCTGCCGATGTTCGCATCTTTCCGCATGATGCGGCTTTCCGTAGTCCAATAATTGCGTATGTACGGGTCCGTATATGCGGAACGTTTCAGTAGGGATCGCGGCAGCTCGATCTGGTTCAATGCGGTGAACTCTCAAGTGACCTTGTCGGCGGGTCGACGGAACCCCAGAAAGGAAAGTTTCCGCATGAGTCATGTGAGCAGTCACGCGAGCGGCCCGTCGCCGAACCGACCGGCGCGGTTTCCGTAGAAAGGGGAGACGACATGGCGCCATCGAGTCAGAGCGAGAGGGTTGCAACGCTCTCGCCTGTAGCGGAAAGTTGGAGCGAGCTGCCGAGAGTTGATCGAGAGACGCTCATTCGAGAGCAGCGTGAGGATCTCTCGATTGAAGCGCTAGTGGAAAGCCAAATTGAAGCGCTAGTGGAAAGCCAGAAAAACGCGGCAAAAGTGCTGTCGAAAAAGCACTACGAGGAATCGGTGAAGAAGCGTGCTTTTGAAGTAGGGAGTCAGGTAATGCTGCTGCAGCCATTCAAAAAGAACAAGCTTGAGGTTGATTGGGAAGGGCCCGCCAAAGTATTATCGAAGCCTTGCGATACAAATTATGAAGTGAAATTAGGAAGGCGGCCGGACAAAATTTACAACTTGATGAAACCATACGTTCAACATCAAGCGGTCGTAAATCTGTTGTTGAATGCTTCAAAGGAAGAGGAAGCAGAAATTTTGAGTTCTAGTGAGGTAATTGAAGGGGGATCGAAAGTAATCCGGGAGCAGATAAACCTAGAGCCTAGCTTAAGTGAAGGAGGACCTGAGAAAGAGGACCTGAGAAAGATTGGTTCCGAGTTTGAAGACGTGTTTTCGGACCGCCCCGGAAACACGAGGGTGATCGAACACGATATCGAGCTAAGCGGTGAGGAGTCAATCCGTAGCAAGCCGTATCGTTGTTCCCCTGTGCAACGTCGAAAGTGTGAGCCGCTCTTGGTGCCGCATAGGTATCGTCGCCTAAAAGTGGCCGGTTACTGAGGTGGAGCATGTTGCTCCACAGCGCAACTTTGACGTTCGCTATCAAAAAAAGGGGGGGGGGGGAAAGCTAAACGCTAATGCAGGTGCATTGAGCAGTGCGTTCTAGCTAGTACCTTCTCAACCTTTCGGTTTGTGGCTGGCAATACGGGGCAAAATTTTGACCTCATCACGACCTGGGCTGGGCGCTCTCGTTTAGAGTGATCTCAAGGGGCCAACTTTGTGGTATTCTAATTCGTTACGTTGTTGTACGTGGGAAAAAAAATTGAGTTGTCATTTTAAGAGTCTTGTGTCCCACATGTGCCTCTTGATGTAGAGGGAACAAAATTCCGATAGACACGTAGATATGTTGTACTATACTTTGTCTGGTGTTCTGTCGGGTGACCGAAGGCACTTGCGTGTGTCGTGTGTTGTCTGTTGTCGATCCGTTCTTGGCAAGTTGCAGAACCATCGACAAGTGCTGAAACCGAAGATGGTCAGAAGAGACGAGTGAAGCTGGTCGACAAGTTGTGGCGACAAGCCAGTGGAGCTGGGATCCGTCGTCAAAAATGGGATGTGTTCCCGGAACAGTCTGCAGCTGTATTCTCCCCATGGCCCTGGAGGCGAACCTGGAGGGACCTGGCGAACGAGCGCACCTGACATCCGAGCCCCGTGGAAGCAGCTCGTCTTTCCGGTGCATTGTCTGGCGGCGGAGGTGCTGTTATGCCAGCGAGTCCTCGTCAAACGTCCGTGTCTCTGAAAAAGGCAATCTGGGTCAAGGCCAGCCCGCAGTCCGCCTGACACGAACAACTCAACGGCGTAAGCACGCGCGGCGCCTCTCTGGCCCACGTGCAGTGAGTCAGCAGCGCACGTGACAGCGAGCCGGCGTCTTCGTGTCTGGGGGTCTGACGTGGCCCAGCGGCGACCCCATTAGAGGAATCTGCCCTTGACGATCAGCGGCGCTTCTGATTGGACATTTTGGTTGGACCCGGTGCAAATAAAAGAAGCCCTGCGGCGGGTCGCGATCGGCGGTCCTATGAGAGAGGAGTCCCCATGTCGGAGAGCCGACATGTGTGTGAGTCGGCGGTCTTAGGCGAAAAGTTGACCTATGTGTTAGAGAGGAGAGCTCGGCTCTTCGAGTCTCTGTCGGCCCCAGTGCCGAAATTGTAACGCCTCTGTATATATGCTGTACATAAACCTTATTTAACTCACCGTCGTCTCGTCCGCTCGTCTTATCAGCTCTGCGCAGAAGCAGTCGCGAGCTGAGAAATATACGCTACCAAACGCCTGGTGACCTTCCCGGCGCAGTTGAAAGCAGTGGCGCCTTCAGGGCCGTGTTGGCGTCCCCGTCTTTTGCAACACTGCCAAACAAGAGACCACTATGTTTCTTTTTTTCTCGCGTAAAATAGGTTGATTATACAAGTACATTATGATCACTGAAGACGATGGCTCCGTCGTAGCACACAAAATGGCATTTCTGCATTTACGTTTACTTTCACTACATCCACAACATTGCGAACGCAGACCTTTACGCACACATATAGACAGATGGTGTTTTTGAGAGCTGACAAAGGAATAATACCTAGATTCTTTCCATGACATTGTTAGGTACGAACATAATGCTTAAAATACTTCCGTGAATCCACTTCATACCAGTTTCTGTATAGACACACCGCCCTCACTTGAAGAGCATAAGATCTAAGAGCACTCGTAATGGGAAGTAGCATCCCCATGGCTTAATAAAAAACTACTTGAAGTCTCATACTTTTCTAAGCTTGGATGAAGGAGTCGGGCTATTGGATTGCCAGTCCTTTTTTTCTTACTTTGTGGGCAAAGTTTGATGATTACTGTTTCCCTATCATGCGTCCTCAAATCAAAGCGAACTAGACGTGTAGTTATTTTTGATACCTCAACGGTCACGCCGAAAGAGCGCTTGCTTGAGTGTTGACCTCTTCTCACTATTGAGATTTCATTGGAACATTCGTAGTGAGGGTGGATTGGCCGATTCTCCGACGTCAGTGGCAAGGTTTTCCCACCACTTAAGTATTTGTAAGGAGGACAAGGATCGAAGAGCTTGAGCTGCACTTGCCAGATTTCGTAAGTCCTTGTCAATAATCGATCTTGGTCTACTCCTTGCATGCGATTTTAAGGCTTCAAAAACTAATTACAAAGTAAAACACTTATATTATTACTGAAGTTATGCCGTTATGCCAAATGTGAAAATGGAAACTCTTCATGCGGAAGATCAATCGCAGTTTTGAGAATTTCGAAACGTAGTCTCTCTTATTCATTTTGGCGTAATCAAATTTAGGCAAATAAAAGAGGAAGCCGAAACCGAATCACTACTGAGTGCACAAGCAGATGGCTGGAGTGACGTCACTGTTCAAGACGATTGCAGAGCTACAGTTTTTTGCCGTTCGTTGACGGACCTGAGTAACACGGGCTGTTATCCCGAGCGCCGCTCACACACCCACACAACGAAGTCGACTGATGGTTGATATAACGACACTTACTCGTTCAAGACGTCTCAGACGAAGAAGCGCTCTTCCGCGTTTCGGTTTCGGTTACACCACTGAATTTTGGAGAATTTCAATACTTCACAATACTTATAGGTGCTGCTTCATGCAATCGAGCTGCAATCGAGTTATTCAAATTACTGACTTAATGTGTCAGAGTTAACAGCCCAATGTCGCTATTTATTTAGCTTTATTAACCCATGAGGCACACTAAAGAAGCACTCGTTGGGTTTTATTGAGATGTCGCACATTTAAATTAGTTCAACGGAAAGCCATATGGGTATAATTTTATGCTGTTTCATGAGTTTTTGCAGAAGTTAGGCCTCTATACTTTCAAAAGCACGCTACGACCTCGAGGTAGCAATGTAAAAGGTGATGTGAAGCGTAAATGCAGAGTATGCCTTGCCGAAGGAATGCTATAGTTATCTTCCTTAATACAGCTTTTTCAAGAAGCAGTGCTTTATGCGAACCTAAACGACACGCTTCTTTCCACACCTTTAAAGTGTATTGTGGCCTACTTGCATTATGAAAAACCATGGTCTTTCATGAAATACTACGACGCCGCAATTTGGGTCTGTCTGGCTGTCGTTTCTGCTTTTTTTGAATGTCCCCCGATTCAGTAGCCTGGTGAACATTTAACCCCTTCCTATGAGACCAGCCATGTTGATCTTGTTTTTGCATTTACACGTGCTGACATTGTCCCATAAAATCTAATATTACGCATATTTTAGCGCAACATTAGAAATGTGTCATTAGGTAGTGTGTTAATTCATTTCTAAAAAAGCGTGTTACACAACGCAGTGCTTATTACGCGGCGCTTGCAATGCGACATCATGACCAAAAAAAAGGGGGCGGTTTCCTCCGCTTCACTGAAACTACATGGTGCTGTCACCTACTAGTGACTTTGGGTTCTATAAAGTACTTCACTTTTTGAAATTACTGCTAGATAACGTTCGTATATGATGCAGAGCCTACGCACAGATTTTATTGTGCAGAATGTCAAATAAACGTTCCCTTTTCTCTGTCAATACAGACGACTGTCGTCTTTTCGCGACTTCTCTCAGCAAAGCATGCAGACACGTCGCGAATTTTCATAACATTGTTCTGAAATTGTTGGTATGAATAGAGAGTATTAGCAAGGTCAGCGGACGCCAGATACCTCTTGATACTTCAATTGAGTGCAAGAAAGCCCTGTGAGTGTCTTCCCAGGATGCTACTGATGGGTAGTGGATGGGCTGAGGGTCTGCTGAAACATACAGCGCTGTTAAAGACCCCACATGTGTTCTTTGCGGCCATTTTCATCAACTGGGTCAAAAGAGGCTGGTGTCACTTTTTCTCAGGAATTAAATACGTGTAGGTATTCGCCACATCCTTGTAGAGCTCAGCCGCATTCATGTCATTGTCAGTACTGCTGAAAATGATTGGCAATGGCACTAGGTCTTTTTTGGTATTGTTTTCAGTGAATGGCCACATGGCTACAGAGCACAGGAATGGCTGTGTTCTCATTCGTCGAAATAACAACTCGGTTTCTGTCTTTGGCCTTAACGAAACAAAATTATTCCTAGATAAAAACATGAACTATATTTCGAATGTTCCTTTCGTTACACCTCCTTTATCGTTGGCAGAGAGCCTCTATTCATATTGTTTTCAATCTCCTTCTAATTATCTACGTCATGGCCAGAAGCGACAATCGACGAGCTCTCACATATTCACAGCGACATTTACAGCACCCTCGTGTTTCTCAGATAACCAAAAAACGGCAATCTTCTAAAAAAAATTCTGGTGCAATCTTTGAGGCAACGCGCCATGATAGATACAAGTGAGCTGCCACGAAGAAGCTTTACCGTACTATACGAAGTACACCCACATTTTATTAGGCCGACACATCTTAGAAAACCCATGCACTTCACACACTTCTCACGCTGCGCAGGGATGATTCTGTTCAATGCTGAAGCACGACAAATCCATTCTTTCAACATGTAAACTGTAAAACCTGCAACAAGTTTAGGAAAATTAATACAGACCACGTGCGACCGCTGGTGTCTCGTTTGACTAAATATTAACGATTCATACAGCGAAAAATTTATACCTAATTAATATGCCCAGTAAGGAGTGTCTTGCTGCAACCTTTGGCGTCCGAAATTCCAATCAGTAAAATAAGAATATTGTCTCATTTATTTTTTATTGGCCAATTAGAAAGTGCAATTTGTAAAACACACTGGGCCCTAATGGGTAAATAATGCCTCAAATCATGTACCCAATCGTCTTAAGATGCGTGCCACTACAGAAAAAAAGCAATTGTGCACAATGCTAGCAAATATCGCATTTTCCTGATTTTGAATATAATGAAACGCCCTGTTTATCCGGTAAACACAACGGCATCAAGTGCACTAACAAGACATAATGTTAATTCATACCACAGAATGCATGCATATCATGACTTCCATGTTTACATCTTTTACTTTACTTCTTCATACAGCCGTGTTACGCGCTACCAAATTTAAGTTTGTTAGACGTGAAGTGAGCGAAACGACAGCAAGCGCACCATGGTCATGGCATGTAAGTCGTGTCATACATTACGCGCACGTCTTCATTTTTTTTATGCTGCCACCTGCCATTTCTGTTCACAAATTCTTCGCGTCTTTCAATACCAATTTTGATGCACACCAATTCAGAAGAATAGGTGGTGAATGCACCTTGAGTGCAGCATATAAGTCAGGCTCTATATATCATGCATATCGTGATTTTGATGTAACCACCTCTAATTTGCATTCGTTATATACCCACATCGTGCAACAACAGTTTTGGTGCATACCAAACTAGCGGACTGGCTGCCGACGCTTCATAATTGTGTCATGTAAGTCATGCCACACATGACATACACTTTTAGCAGTGCCATTTTTTGGGCGTGTTGGTAAAGGGAGCTTGACGACATATTGAGCGCTAAGAGACAGGGACAGGAGAGTGGTGTCCACTCTCTCCTGTCCCTGTCTCTTAGCGCTCAATATGTCGTCAATGACATACACGCCTTCTTTTTTGTGCTCCCACCTGTGATTTATGCTCATCATTCAATCAAATCGCACAATACCAAGTTAGATACGTGTCAAGGTAACGAGACGGCCTCCAGGGCACAGTGATCTTGACATGCAAGTCCCATCGTACATGACATTCATATTTCTACATTCACATTGCCACCTCCTTACAGCTGCCGATCACAAATATTCTATGGCAGAGCGCGAGCGACTTGCTTTTGTGTTGGCAGCCTCGAAGTTTTGCCTCTGTTCATACAGGACGCATTGCCCTCTAATAACAGACCATCATGTGCTCTGGGAACTGTTCGTCACTACCATTTCTATTTAATGTGGACAAACTTCTGTGTGGTGTGGACATTCAGTATTGAAAAAATGTGGACTCATTGTGTAAGTGTTGTGCTATGTACATATCCACAGCCTTGTGCTTGCTACAAAATATGCGATGTCGACTTTTGTGCAAGAAAATAGGAGTAGCCGGTGCCACGCTTTGGCACCAGCCTCTCCTTATATACATTTATTTAAAAAAATGTATCCTTCTAGCCAGCTTGTTAACTGGGCTCTACGACCGCAGCAACATATATACTTAGTGACGTAAAACTCGGTACGGCCACATCAGGTCTCAAACTGCCTGGTACGCTTCCCGGGCGATGAAACTAGCACCATCCATGACACTGGCACGGGCAGATGCGTCTTTTCCGTTTCTTTCATTGCACACATTGGCGGCGAACTACGCCGTGATATAGCCTAGCTTGCTATCATTGATCAGATAGAATCCTCGTCTACAGATAGGTACCATCTCTCCTTTGTTTTGCAAGATAGTGCACTCTACCACCACATTTTCCATGTTCATGAACCAGTCCTATGGCTTGTTAGTCTGAAATACTTACACTCCAGCATTCTTCATGCATTTGACAAATTTTCAACGGCTGGTAACCTTTGTAAATCGCGAAATTATGCAAATATCTCTTCCCCCCATTTTTTTCGTTCTTCGGCCGATAACCAACGTTGCCACTATAGATACCGTCACACAGTTTCCCTTTGTATCGACCAGCAAATGCCGTTGACGCTATCACCCGGGCTGCCCATGCACGTTAATGGGACTTGCGAATGATATTTTTTTCGACCTATAGTTTTTTTTCTAGCTTGACAGAAATCTTGCCATTTGTAGAGTTTGTAGCTGCAGTACTTATTCCCAAACGCAAGTTTTTATTTTAAAAGCAGTATTTTTTGATTGGAAAGGCTGTGAACACCAACGTCTTTTTGTATCCAACAACGCAGAGAATCGATAGCGATGCCGGTAGCCTTTCTAGCGACTTGCAGACGCTGCCATTACTCTGTTTAGAAAAAAATTATTTACTGTATGTACAGAACACATAGAATTCATAATATTCCAGTAATAGGGCACATACACATCGCCACATCTATGTATCACGACCAACATCAGTGCAGTGCATACATCAACGTAGCAGTGAAGACATCAGTGCTCTAATATACACGAAAATGTTGGCATACATGTACACAAGAACTCAATGCGATACCATGATACGATGAATAGTATAACAATACAGGACTTCCGTAACTATGCCTAAACACTCTTATTCTTAGCTTTACAATGCCACCAGCTTTTCTAGAGACTTACGCATGCTGTCATTGTTCTGCTTTCACAGGACTTCCGTAACTATGCTTAAACACTGCGTTTTTAGCTTTACAACTATTTTTGAAATTAACAATTCGTTACAATGAAACGACGCAGCTTTATACTGCTTTCCTGTATTTGTATTCCGTTACGTGAACCCAAGCCCAAGGTTGATGCTCCTGTGTTGTGGATGGCTTGTCCTGTCATCGTTACTCTCTCGACACGACTCACGGTCACGTTCATGATATGCCATGAACTGTTTTTATATTTGTCAAAGAACGTGAAGACTAATTCTCACTAAAATTGTTATTATGTTTTTGTACTGCATGAATTTAGTTTCTCCCTAATCTTGTCTCCACATTTGGTGCTTCCAGGCTATGGTTTTTCAGAGGAAGAGGGGAGCAATGCCTCTAATTCACTCTCACCTCTCTCTCTCTCTCTCTCTCTCTCTCTCTCTCTCTCTATGTATATATATATATATATATATATATATATATATATATATATATATATATATATATATATATATATATATATATATTGTTATGGCGTTTAAGGAGTCTACACAATGGCGACAGTAACGGCCAAAACACGGGGTCTCCGCGCGAGCGGCGTTCTCTTTGGGCAGACCCACTAGAAAGCACATAAGAGTTCGACCCACTTCAGTGTTCGGCGGCTTCTGTACAATTACCCCGGGGTCGAAGAGGGAGCCGCCTGGCGACCTAACAGCTTGTCACTACGAGCGGGTCATAGTAAGCCTTCAGACGCTCCACGTTGACTATGTCGCGCCCGCGGCGGCGCATGTCCGAAGATTGTTCAATTGGCTCGATAAGATAGTTGACCGGAGATGTGCGCTCGATCACACGGTAGGGACCTTCATATTTCGGGAGTAGTTTGGAAGAAAGGCCAGCTACAGAGGTCGGGATTGAGAGCCATACAAGAGAACCAGGAAAGAAGGTGGGCTCAGAAGTGGCGGAGCCATCACGAATACTCTTCTGCCGCTCTTGCTCATGCGTCGTAAAAGTCTTGGCAAGCTCGCGACACTCTTCAGCAAGCCTGGCGGTCTCGGAAATAGGTGTACACTCAGATGGATCCGGCGTGTACGGGAGTATCGTGTCGATGGTGTGTGACGGGTGCCTTCTGTACAGCAAAAGGAAAGGTGAAAAACCAGTCGTGCTCTGAGGGGCGGTGTTGTAGGCGTAAGTGACGAAGGGCAGTATGGTATCCCAATTCATGTGGTTGGCGGCGACGTACATCGACAGCATGTCGCCGAGGGTGCGGTTAAAGCGTTCGGTCAGACCATTCGTCTGCGGGTGGTAAGCAGTAGTTTTGCGGTGGACAGAATGGCACTCAGTGAGAATGGCATCGACGACTTCTGACAAGAAGACACGGCCTCGATCGCTGAGAAGCTCCTGGGGTGGACCGTGGCGCAATATAAATCGATGTAGTAGGAAGGACGCAACATCACGCGCAGTAGCCGCAGGGAGAGCGGCGGTTTCGGCGTATCGCGTTAAATGATCTACGGCGACGATGGCCCAGCGGTTGCCAGTGGACGTCAGAGGAAGTGGTCCGTACAAATCGATACCTATGCGCCCAAACGGACGGTCAGGGCAAGGTAGTGGTTGCAGACCGGCTGGTGACATGTGTGCGGACGGTTTGCGGCGTTGGCAAGCGAGACAGGAGCGAACAAACTGCTGGGCGTAGCGGTACATCCCGCGCCAGAAGTACCGTTGTCTAATGCGATGGTAGGTTTAAAATACCCCAGAGTGCGCGCACTGTGGATCAGAATGGAAGGATTCACATATCTCCGACCGTAGACTGCGGGGTATCACGAGTAGCCACTGCCGGCCATCGGCGTCATAATTGCGTCGGTGTAGGAGGCCGTCACGAATGGCGAAATGGTGAGCTCGACGACGCAAGGCACGCGTGGATGGCGTTGCGGACGGATCAGAGAGCAAGTCGATCAGTTGGGTGATCCAATTATCCTTTCGCTGTTCGGTAGCGATGATGTCAACATCAATGGCAGAAACAACAACCGAGGATACTGAGCAGAGCACGTTAGCTTCAGGCAGAGGGGAGCGCGAGAGGGCGTCGGCGTCAGCATGCTGGCGTCCGTTGCGGTAGAGGACGCGGATGTCGTAGTCTTGTAAGCGAAGAGCCCAACGGGCGAGGCGGCCTGAGGGATCCTTCAATGATGACAGCCAGCATAGTGCATGATGGTCAGTGACGACATCGAATGGGCGACCATACAAATAAGGTCGAAACTTTGTAAGAGCCCTGACGATCGCCAGGCACTCTTTTTCCGTGACGGTGTAGTTTGTCACGGCTCTTGTGAGCGTACGGCTTGCATATGCCACAACATAATCAGGGAACCCGGGTTTGCGCTGCGCCAGGACAGCGCCGAGGCCTACACCACTGGCGTCCGTGTGCACTTCTGTTGGGGCCGTAGGGTCATAGTGGCGGAGAATGGGAGGAGACGTCAACAAGTGGCGGAGCTTCAAGAACGCGTTGTCGCACTCTGACGACCACGAATTGAGGGGCCCGTTACTTCCGAGGAGCTTCGTCAGCGGTGATATAATCGTAGCGAAGTTTCGTATAAAGCGTCGGAAGTATGAGCACAGGCCCACGAAACTACGCAGTTCTTTGACGGACGCAGGTTTTGGGAATTCGGCCACGGCCCGAAGCTTGGCTGGGTCAGGAAGAATGCCATCCTTGGACACGACGTACCCTAGGATGGTGAGTTGGCGTGCTGCAAAGCGGCACTTCTTCAGATTTAGTTGCAAGCCGGCATTGCTCACACGTGCGAAAACTTCTTTTAGACGTTGGATATGGGTGGAGAAATCTGGAGCGAAGACAACAACGTCATTGAGGTAACACAAGCACGTGTGCCATTTCAAGTTGCGCCGTACGGTGTCCATCATGCGCTCAAATGTCGCAGGTGCATTACACAGACCAAACGGCATGACGTTGAATTCGTACAAGCCGTCGGGCGTGATGAAGGCAGTCTTCGGTCGAGCGTCATCAGCCAGGGGTACTTGCCAGTACCCCGAGCGCAGATCGAGAGAAGAAAAAAATTGGGCTCCGTGAAGGCTGTCAATTGCGTCGTCGATGCGCGGCAGTGGGTAGACATCCTTGCGAGTGATCTCATTGAGCCGTCTGTAGTCCACACAGAACCGCACAGAACCATCTTTCTTCGCAACAAGAACAACAGGAGACGCCCATGGACTGTCCGAGGGCCGAATGACGTCGCGTCGGAGCATATCGTCAACCTGCTCGTTAATTTGCCGGCGTTCAGCAGGCGACACGCGGTATGGACGTTGCCGTAATGGTGGATGGGCACCAGTGTCAATACGATGCGTGACAGTGGACGCGCGACCGAGAGAACTTCGCCCGACATCGAAAGAAGAACGGTATTCTTGCAACAGGTCTAGAAGCTGGGAACGCTGCACTGACGTAAGGTTGTCACCAATGAATGGGCCAAATACATCAGGAGATGATGGGTCAGAAGTAGAAACAGCACTGATGGTACGTGAATCGGGACAACGCGAGTCTTCAGGTACGTCCAGGACTTGTGCATCGTGGACTGCTTCCACTCTGCCGAGACATTCCCCTTGAACCAAGGTAACAGTGTACGGGGATGGGTTGGTCACAAAAATAGCGGCGTTGCCTTGGGTGATTTGCACGGTCGCGAAAGGTACTAGCAACCCTTTCCTCCTGGAAGCACGGTAGGATGGCGAAACAAGTGCAATTGTGTCGGAGAGACTGGTGCAGTAGACCGATACGCCCATCGTCGAGCTTGGAGGCACTATAGTATCGTCTTTCACAAGAATCTTGTTCAGTGTCGAGGGACCGTCTTCTGGCGTCAAATGGGAGAAGGGCGAGAGTTCAATTTCGGCGGCGGCACAATGAATGACGGCGTCGTTGCGGGAGAGAAAATCCCATCCCAAGATGACGTCATGAGAGCATGCAGGAATGATGATGAATTGGGCGACATACAGAACGTCCTGAACGACAACGCGAGCTGTGCAGCCTGCTGTAGGATTAATACGATGTGAGCTAGCGGTACGAAGGGACAGTCCAGAAATCGGCGTCGTCACTTTTCGAAGCAAGCGGCAAAGGTTTTCGCTCATAACTGATACCGCAGCTCCAGTGTCAATAAGAGCAGATGCATGAACACCGTCCACAAGCACGTCAATGACATTAGATGGGCGGCTCTGAGGGCTTTCACAATGCGATAGCGTCGCAGTCCTTGCCTCTGGGACTGCGACGACTAGTTTTCCCGCTCATGAGCAGAAGAACTTGGCCGCATGGGGGACAGAGACCGACGTCGTGGAGACGGCGACCTTCGAGCAGACGGACCTGGGCGAGACGACAGTGGCACAGACGGCAGTTCCTCGTTATACGAACGGCTAAGGTGGCCAGCAACAGGAGAAGTGGGAGCCGGCTGTAGTCGAGAGCAATAACGGGCTACGTGACCGGCGTAACCACAAGCAAAGCAGATGGGCCGGTTGTCGGGTGTGCGCCATCGGTTTGCCGGGGTGGGTCTCGCCCGGAACGGTGTCTGGAAAGGCTGCATGGTGGGCTGAAATTGAGGCTGAGGGGTTGCGCCAACATATGCAGCCGGCATACCCGCTGCAAAGGACGGAGGTCGTGCGGCAGCTTCGGCGTAAGTCACTGGTGCAGGCGCTTGAACGACTGGAGGCGGCCTTGCGACCACTTGGGCGTAACTTGGGGGTGCAGGGGCCGGAAGTTGTGGGTGGTACACAGGCATGACCTCCGCTATTTCCTGCTCAATCGCTCGGCAGATGGGTGTAAGAATGGTAGTGGCCGATTGTTGAGCAGCCGATGGGTGGGCAAAGGGCAGGAGAGACAACTGCCGCGCGATTTCCTCACGTATGAAGGACTTGAGATCTGCCAGCAGTGCCACCTGATCACAGCTCGCTTCCAAGCCTGCAAGCCCTGCATCTCGTGGTCTGGAGCGACGGGTCATCGAACGCTGCCGGCGGAGCTCCTCGTAGCTCTGGCACAGCGTGATGACCTCAACTACTGTGCCTGGGTTTTTGGCAAGCAGCATCGTGAAGGCATCATCGTCAATGCCCTTCATGACGTTCCGGATCTTGTCTGATTCGGACATGCTGTCGTTCGACTTCTTGCACAAGTCCAGGACATCTTCAATGTAACTGGTGAATGACTCACCGGCCTGCTGAGCGCGTTCGCGTAAGCGCTGCTCGGCTTGCAGCTTGCGAACGGCAGGGCGGCCAAAAACGTTGGTGATAGCAGTCTTGAAACCGGACCAGGTTGCAAACTCGGACGCGTGGTTGGTGTACCACAAACTTGCAACGCCCGCAAGGTAGAACACCAAGTTTGTCAACTTGCCGTCCTCGTCCCATTTGTTGGGGACGCTCACGCGCTCGTAAATGGCGAGCCAGTCCTCCACGTCAGTGCCATCGGCGCCCGTGAAGATGGGTGGATCGCGGATCCTGGGGACACCGGGACATGGGGGTGGCATGGGAGGAGGCGTTTGCTGAGAGGCGTCGTGGGACATGGTAGATTGCAGCGTACGTGAGCGTAGTTCCAAGGGCATCGAAGGGGATCGTAGCATTCTCCACCAATTTGTTATGGCGTTTATTAGCCGGCACACAGCGAGTCTACACAATGGCGACAGTAACGGCCAAAACCCGGGGTCTCCGCGCGAGTGGCGTTCTCTTTGGGCAGACCCACTAGAAAGCACATAAGAGTTCGACCCACTTCAGTGTTCGGCGGCTTCTGTACAATATATATGATGAAGGCCAGACTCTAGGCCGAAACGTCGAAATAAACCACGTTGTGACCGCTCACGGAGGATCTACTGGACTATATATATATATATATATATATATATATATATATACTATTTTTAGGTGACGTGGGGCAATATTTAGTATTTTTCATAGGAATAAGAACTCATATAGCAAATTATAAGAATAAGAACCCTTAGAGAAATGCTTCATACCAATGATGCGGTATTGTACGCCCGACTGCTTCTGCCTGCTGTAGGTCACCTGCAGGCTCCTAAATCAAACAAAATCAAAATCAAAGAGCTCCTAAATCAAGCAAGAAATCTAACTGCGTGTTCTGCTATTTGTCCAAGTGATACTTTAGAAAATTTTACGTATTTTATGCTCGTCTTTTCATTTTTAAAGGTTGCTTGTGTTTCACAGTGTTTTTTTTTTCTGTGAGCAACTTGAGACTGGGGATTCTTATTGTTTTCGCAGAGGTGGTTTTCGTCTTTTTGACATATTACTTATCTGGTTTGTTGCGAGAAATCTCGCATTTCGCGTATAAGTATGCTCCCGATTACTGACCAGAGCGCACGACCGGGACTTTGGTGCCAGGCTCTCCTTCTATGCCAGAGTGAGCACAGACATGTGGGATAGGGTCTCACGAGTGGGATGGCAAGTGGACAGTGGTTAACGTTTGTCAATCTAAAGTGACGCACCTGATATGCATGAGGCACAAATAAGGCTTTCAGAACGGGTCGTCTTTCGAGAAATCATTCGCGAAAGCCTTCGTGCGCGCCCAGTCCTACGCAGTTCGCACGCTCAGAAACGCCCACGCGGTGCAACACAAAAAGCAGGTGAGTTTCGCGCTAGGCGATCTTCTATATCTTCACATTCAACTGCATGGGATTATCCCGTGATACAATCGCGTGCAACAAACGCAGAACACACTCTCTAATTAGCCGCGGCACAGCCTTCTGGCGGTAAATATGCCGTCTTTCAAGGAGTATATATACGGCATATGCCGACGCCAGTGTAGAGGCATTTTCAAACACTTTCGCAAGTTGATGCGGCAAATATTGGGTGTGATAGGATACAGGGTTGTTACGGTGTGAATCTGTTCAAACAAGTAAAAAAAATCTAACATGCACTAAAGCAGCAAAAAGGAAATACTAAAGCACAATATTCTACTACGTATCTAGCATCAAGCGAACTTTATGTCAAGTCATCTCAGATTTTCTGTTGTGTTTTCTTTGCCTTGATATGCTCTGGTGCTTGTGTTTATCGGTCTTGCATTGGCTTCTATAAACGGGAACTATAAGCCAAACTGTCTTGGTAAAAGTAAAGACAATAAAATGCCTTCATGGTTGTCATAATAGGCCGGTTTGTTTACCGTAACTGAGTTAGGTATATACACCCTTTGATGGCTGCTTTTTTTTTCAGCCGAATTACCCGAGCGATGTCAGTGAAGGCAGCCGTATAAAATCACAGTCTCGCACCATCTGCCGCAGATGGCAGACACGGCCCCGATTCCGGAAAAACATTCTCCACAGGATCGTCTGAAAGAGCCAGGGCCTTCGTGCTGGGAAGTTGCCGCCATGAGAAGGAAGTTGGTCTGATCAATACACCGTGGCTTCCAGCTCCTTGAAAACACCGGAAACCGTTCTCGTCCGCATCGACCGCATCGCTAGTATTTTCACGTCAGCTGGCAAAAGTTGCGCTTGTGCGATCTTTCTGAGATATACTGTGGTATAGGCGCTGATCGGGCCACATCTGTGATGCGACTCTAAAGAGCCCTCGTCTTTGACTTAGTGTCTGTACTGGTTGCACAAGTTAGCATTAGACAACTGCTTCTTGTTTAGCTTCGCTGCCTATATTTTTAAGAGCAACTTCATTAGTACACAAAAGTAAGAGGAGTTATGACCAAAGTGACGCAATCGTCTCATAAATATCTCCGACGTGACGGCCCAAACTGCACCTTTAACACCAAATGCCTATGTGAAACGTTTCCTCAACCAATTTACAGATTACGTCGTCAGGTAAGAGAGTTCAAGCTGGCGAGCACCATCTCTATGTCAGAAGTGCCATGGACCCCGGTGCGTTCTAACGCTTTCATGTTCCCTAATTATGGAACTTCTCAGGCACACAATCCATGCATCTTCACGCAAGTGGGTCAGAAACCGCTTGTTCTGAACTTGCGTTTCTGCCTTTGTAGACAAGTATGTAGCTTCATACCAACTTGGTCAACGCCGAAACGGCGCTAGTACTTTACTTTATTGTGTCGCCATTTTGCTTGGCTAGCATCAGCTGGCAGATCCGTCGGTGAATATTTGGGGCGACACTTATAGTGGATTTCTTGTGAGTCGACGAATTTTCTGTCACGATTCCAAACCCCTGAGGCAGCGTCATTCATTTATTTATTTAATTGAAATGCACGTCGAGAAAATGGACATTATCGAGTGGACATATTACATAAGGAGTGATGAATATGAGAACACAGAGAAGGCTTGTTGTATTTAAAAATAAGTTTACATTCTGAAATTCTACTTCAATTAAAACAGGTTTTCAACACGTGATTCAGTATTAGAAACCAAAAGCATAAATTATTGTTAAATTTACATTTATATTGACAAATGTTCTTAAGAAATGACGCACGAGGTAAAAACAAACATGAAGTTAGCTGAAACTGCTGAAAATTCAACAATTACGTCACTTATCCTAAGAAATGTTACGAATAACGTTTATATACACATATTGAGAGTGTTGGAGTATTGCCTGAATACTCAATTTTAAAATATCGCAACTCTGCTATAACGATATGTCACATAATATGAATCATTGGCGACAAATTTCTTAATTGCAAGCAGTGTGAAAAAGGTTGTTCGAACAGAGCAGAATTACTTGGGAGAACAATATGTATTTGCGGCCATTTCATTGTTTGAGGTTTTTAGGTAAAAAGTTTTATCAGTACGCTATTCTTCTGGTGCAAAAGTGATGGGAGGACCACGCACTACTTTCAAGTCAGAAAATAAATGGTGTGAGATTTATAAGCGTCGGCGGGATTATTTCCCATGGGTTAGGAGAAAATAGACGTTCGGTATGGGTTTCATTTTCTGTATGCTTGCCCTATAACAGAAACTATAACAAACCGACTAGAGCGCTTCTGGATGCTTTGAAGCCAGATATAATGGTAGGATCTCAGTGCAGTCTACAGATGAGCATATGTTGCGTGTAAAACTTGGAGGAAGCCTCAGCCTGGCCTTCAAAAGCAGAACGTGATAGCGTAGTCGGTCCTCATACCCATTGGGTTCTCAATTATTGCTTGGCTTTAGTGTTCGATGCATGCCTCATCCATCACGTAAGCGATCGGATGACGCTGCGCGTGACATTGGCGGTTACAAAGTATCATCGAAGGGCTATTGCAAGTACAGTTGTTGATTGCCCACTACACCATGTGACGTGTTGCCAAAGGATCCGCTACGCGTCCATAAGGACCTGCGAAGCCGGTCATTACTATGCTTCGTTCTCTGATGAATGCTGTCCGAGAGATCTTATTGGACATGGGGAGAACGTCTCCTCTAAGATCTCTCCAAGTAATGGACGCCTTCAGTCTAGTACTTAAATCGCTCGAGTAAAAATATGGCTAACGATCACCATCATTTCAGAGAAGTCAAGGCAGCATCCATCATTCAGTGGAATGCCAGAGGACTCAAACCATGTGTTTCCGGACTTTCGTCAGTTAGTGCATGTCAACATGTTCTAAGTCATCAGCATTTGTGAGCCCAAACGCGTGTGCGTTCTGTCCCCTGTCTCCCTTTCTCCATCTTACAAACTCTTTCATCTCTACCCCCAGTGTTGGGTAGCATACCGGTCGTTCTAGAATAGTTAAGATCCCTGCCTTTCCCTTCCCTCCTGTCATTCTCTTTTGCTGATAATGGCGAATAAATATATCTGAGCACTTTGCTATAGGTGGACTTTCAAAACACCCACTCGTTGTGCACTTCACATGCAGTGACGCTTGGCATGGTCCTAAAAGCAAGCAGTGCAATATTACTGCGTGCCTTAAAAGACACTTTCCACTATATTGCACTTATGTATATAGGATTGTTTTCCGAAGCACTCTCAAGAAACAGTGCAGCTTAGTCGTAGAACATATACTTGTCATTGTGAAAGCTCGAGTTCTCAGACACGAACTTTTTTTATTTTATTCTAATTACACAATTCTTTACTTTTTTCTTCATGAACACAATGATAACTGTTCGCCCACAACCATCGGCATCGTCGCCAACAACGACGACGTCACTGAAGTTTCTGCGAAAGGAGCATTTTAATTTTATCACGTTAACATATGTTGAAGTGAGAACGGTGCAAGCGGAAATTTTTCGTGATGCCATCGAAGTGTTCAGTAGTCATTGTTCGTTATGAAATCGGTGCGACCGCGGGGCGTAGCTAGAAATTAGTTTTTTCGAGAGGAGGTGGGCACATCCTTTATTTCGGGGAGGGCACCTCCTTCAAATGATCATGTTTCGCTCTTTGTTGGCGAAAAAGAATTTGCGGGTCCAGTGTGCCACCCCCCTCGCTACGCCATTGATGCGACCTCTTATGCTTCCTAAATGAAAGTTATAAAGCGACTACGCAGGAAACACTAAGTTATTAAAAAATATTGGCAACTTTTGACTTTTCACAACCCAAAATTTCATACGATACATTTCAGTGCTATTTAGCTGCGGGAAAGACCGAAGTTTATATACATTCTAGCTAGGCCTTATATATTTTTTCTTTATGGCAATTGCTAACAAATGAACTGTTGAAATTCTCAAAATTCCGCCTATTTAATTGAGATCCGGTAGATATAAGTGATAAGGCTACATGGCCGGCATTATACTTCAATGAGTCCTGCATTAACAGTAGGTATTAGTTAGGATTTTCAATTGATTTTTTTTTCACTGTTGGTAGAGGCAGTTCTTCACAATCTACTGTTGTTAATATTGCATTTTAGTTTAATGCGTTTCCCGTAAACCTGGGGAAACGCTCAAGTCTGACAGAGAGAATGTAAAGTCCAGCGTTTGTTTTCGTCAAAGCTGTTTGCCCTGTAGCTGTATAGTGGGGTATTCTTGTTTTTCGTGTGACTGTTGTTGAATAGAAGTAGAAACGGCCGTGACCTTACCACTGTGATTTAGACTATTTATGGTATTTCGCTGAAGAATGCAAGAACATTCGATTTCTCGTTGCTTACAAACCAACTTGAAGTAGAACTAAAGCCCATTCTATTTGCGTTCACGGTTATACAGGTACACAGTGGCTGCCG
The DNA here is from genome assembly GCF_043290135.1 of Rhipicephalus microplus. Taxonomy (NCBI): domain Eukaryota; kingdom Metazoa; phylum Arthropoda; class Arachnida; order Ixodida; family Ixodidae; genus Rhipicephalus; species Rhipicephalus microplus. The sequence continues at coordinate 90,907,397 of NC_134706.1, forward strand.
ACATTGTTAGTGTTTATTCTTGCGGCTCTGCAAGCACAGATGGACTCGATATATTTACGCAGGGTGGTTCGCGCAACTGCTTCGTTCCAGAGGGAAGTAAAGGAAACGAAGGCTTGTGCTGGAAAGAACAAGAACTAAAAATCACCCGCTGCATGCTTTTTTTTTCATGTAAGTTGCAGTTTAAGGCGAGATACTAAATGTTATTCCCCAAGAGTTTCGTTGCATGCCTGCACTCACAAAACATGACCCTTCTTTACCGTAGTGAAGAGGCGGTCTGTATTCTTCCCGTTCTGCACCGTACTTTGATAAAAGCATGCACGCACCAAACAGCCGCCATTCTTGGGCTTAGTAAGTGCACTCAGCGGTTCCCTGGTGTTTAGAGTCAGTTCCTAAAAAGCTGCGACTCCAGTTTTGCAGTGTTACGCGCAGAGTTTATATTTATTGCTGTTTATTGTTATCTTCACTTTCTCGACCGGTTTGTCACCGTTGCTTTACCTCCATTGAATCTCTAGATTAGAATGAATAAATTGTACGTGCTGAAAAAACGTCGCTTGCGCGTAGCATGCAAACGGCATTAGTGTCGAGGAGGCCCCGTGCGTGCTTCTCTTCATTGGTTCGTACCCTGGCTAGTTCTATCGAAAGTTACGTTCAGGTTAAGCCTCAAACTATGAGGGTGTGGGACCACTTACAGTGTCGTAATTACGAAAGTTTGCAAAAGCTCGACTGCTTGTTCGTTTCGCAGCAAAGTTTCTACTGCAAAGACAGCGAAAAAGATAACGCCACAGACACCATACTTAAATAATGTAGAAATAAAAAACGTGAAACGACAGCATAATTCATAATTTTCTCTAGCTATAACGTGAGAAAAAAATCTTGTGCTTAATGCTCAGCTCGGATGCCAAATTTCTAACGGTTCGAAAAGAAATTTGAGACTACACAATCCTCCGTGTTTTCCTCTTTTGTGTACATGAACGTAACAGTATAAAAAACCTTCTACCTAATGCTCAGCTCGGAGGCAATATTTATAACGGTTCGAAACTAAATGTGGAAAGACATAATCTTTCATATCTTTTCTCTTTCGCTCGCATAAATGTAACATCCCAAAATACAATGATTTTATTAGTGCTTAGCTCGGATCTCATATCTGTGACGGTTCGAAAGTTCTCAATGATTTTTTTTAGTTCCGTGGGATAGGGACTGTGATGTATGAACAACAGTCAATTAGCGGTAACGTTTGAGAACGACATCAGATGGGCTACCACACCAACTCTGCTTTAATAATTTTTTCTACACTAAAATGATCAAATAATGGCAGTTTGACGAAAGAAAAACCGTACAGACTGGAAAGGAGGGGAAGTTAAGGCCATTTTTAATAGCCAGTATTCTGCCCTGCAATGGTATATTGAATAGTCGAGTTACATAGTCAGAATGTTAAATACTGAGAGGGATAGAGGGAGGGGGAGTAGGAAACAACGTCACTGAATGTCAGTCCAGTGACATCGCTATTACTGTGCGGGTGCTTGTTCAAGTATATATGATATCCTTAGGGAAACTAACAATGCCCTCATCACCTCTTTTCTCGATGAATATTAAGGCTGACGTAACATAGCGCGATGGTTTCAGGTGACATTGGTCTGTGGCCAAGGAGCGCTAGATCAATTGCGCGTGATCGTCTGTGCACAATGCAGAGAGGACTGTGGCTGAAGATGCGCTGCGATGCCTCCTCTGTACTAAGATTGCCGCTAACCTCTGCCAGCCATTGCGGTTGCTACATGAGAGTGCCGCCAAAAGAAACGCCCACGACACTAGTGTTGGTCTTTTTTTGTGTCGTCGACTTCGTGATACTAATTTCAGTCACTTCGTCAAGAAATGTAGGTCTGTTATTCGAGTGCAGCTGGGCAAAAAGTACGGTAATGCTCGAAAGAGAAAGCACCGTTCCGCTTTTGTATTCTGTTATTTCCCGCTTCAAAGTTTCACCGGGGTATAGGAACTTTTCTAATCAATTACATGGACAGCTATATTTTCTTTCTAAACCTTCACACCTGCATGAAAATTGTATAGTAAAAGGTTTACCCTTCATGAGTATTCTTCACTTTAGCTAAAGCAGCCCTGTATATAGAAGCCACATAGAGTGACACCATTGCCTCATTTCCTGTGTGTTGAAGTACTTTAACTTCTAGTGTGTTTTCACAGAACTTAAATTCACCGGACATGTGTGCGTCATAGTTATCGTTGACAGCGAAGCTGAAAAGTTTGCTCTTAATATTTTACCGTAAATCTGACTACGTCAATTGCAGGACAAAGGCATCTCCCATGTTTCGCCAGTCAACTCGATCCTATGCTTGCTGCCGCCACTGTACACCCGCGGACTTCGTAATCTTATCTGCCTCCCTAAATTTCTGTCTCCCCTTTAACCGTTTGCTTTCTCTTTGAAAGCAGTTAGTGATCCATAATGACTGGCTTAACCCGGACGATTCATTAAGTGTTTCTCAATATTTTTTCGCGCCTGTCCAAACATGTCGATGGGTGGCTGCCAACCGAGTGTTCGCTTCTTCATTTTCAGTGTTGCAGTCATGAGAATTTTTGTATTCCTGTGGGACGTACGCTTTTTGTTTCTTTTTCACCCGTAAATAAGTAGTTATTTTTGTGTGTACTATTGCCAATTGGGGGACTTACCAAATGTGTGTGAAATGTATGCGCTGGGAGTGCTTGCGTACATTTGCGGGGGGATGGCGATGTCCGCTTGTAACATACAGCTTTGCTGAAAAAATATGAATAATTTGTGAATTTGTGTTCATTCAGCGTTGTCGCTAATTCTTTGCAATAACTATTGAATGCTATTCCACCATAATACTGATAAAAAGTTCACAAATTATATTCTCATCACGGTGGGCACCTGACGCGCTGGCGTCGACACTGCCTGCTCATGTTCCTAAAATCTAACAATGACATAAGGTCGCATTTCACTTGCAAATTCAACACGCTAGCGCTCTCAAAAACAGCATTCGCGAACAATATTTTGCTCCTTTTGTACCAGGCACATAGCGCAGCCCAACAACATTTTACGCTGCCGTCACAGAGAAGCGTGAACTACTTCTGACATAAGTGTGTACAGGAAATGTCTAGTCGAGTGTCTCGCATATTGCGCGGCACTTAAGACGCAGGAAGTGCAAGAAAACATTGAATTATTATTTGCAGTAGCGTTTCAATTGCGCAGAGGGCACTCTACAACGTACGAGTTATTGAGGCTTAAACGGCAATTTATTTGATCATCTCGTTGACTCACTACAGCCAGCTGTGTACAGAGCAAACGATATTCAGAACTGTCAAAGAAGGTGTTCAAAAATTTGTGAGCATTGGCGGACCGTTCAAGGGTGCGTCCTCAATGAATCAAGCATGTGACAAACACAATAAAAGGAGGAAAGTGCGTACACACTCAACGCCCTTCCCTAATCCTCTGATGAAGGTGACAAGTGGGTCCCATGCTGTTGCTCACTCGAACATGTCGCGTCATTGTTCAAAGGCCAGGGCTATGTTCTGTTCTTGCCGTTATTTTTTGGGGAAAGGGGCTATTGGTGGAAAAATGCCTCCAATATTGCATTACAAGAACTCTGTAGCTGATGTCTTTACAGTAGGAAAGACGGGAATTAAATAGAGACCTGTGTGAAGAGTACGTCAGCTCTTTGTTTTTAAATTAACTGTGAAATATATAGAAAACCATTCATTGTCCCACGAACTTATGAAATTGTCGTTATCATAAACGAGTAGTACATGTGCCGCAGCAGTGTTATGAAATTCCGCTACTTAGCACTGCTTCTCTACAAATGACAATTACAGTTGATTCAACAGAGGTAGGACAAAAATACATACATTCCACTAGCCATCACTGATCGACCAAAGATATAGACAGTTAGCCCACGTTATGGCTGTGGAGTGTCGTAGACGAAATGAAGTGCCCGAGTTCGTAGAAGAAGAGAGTGCTAGGTAACGGCAAAGAAAACAGCTTGTGCAAGAAGGCTCCGAACTGATGAAAAGTTTACGGCAAATATACTATGTTTCGGCACATTTGTTTGAGGAGCGATCACTTGGTTTCAGCAAGTGTTGCTCCCTCAGATGTTTGGACATGTAGGTCATGTTTCTCTCCGTCCATGATTTATTTCGAACTTTCATGGATTGCGAGTCATCATAGCAACGATCTAGCTAAAGCCTAGAAACGACTTAGAAGCGAGCATATTTGTCTTAATAATCGTCCAGTTTCGCAGTTTACTTGCGCAGCGTAAAGGAAGCCTCGTTAATGTTAATGATCTGTTATGAAGTTAAATTTATTCGTCGAGACTCTAGCGATTGCTGGGACAGGGAAGGGGGGGGGCGTTTAAATTGCGAGAATTGTTCGATGTGTTGTGGCGCGATTGGTGGTGAGACTCCCTTTATAGAACGATTCGTTCAGAACCTAACATGTGGCTCAGTGTCACTTCAGAATATTTGCAGATTCAGTATCATGGACGTATATGACCCACTGCTGTTAAAAAGCCCCTCAGATCTCGCAGACTTCTGAAGAGAATAGAGTCCGTGGGAGCGTGAAGCGTACGACATTATTGTAGAGGAGCTTCATTATTTCATGCCTCAAGATAACTTGTTAACACCTTGCAGAACGTATTGTGAACATCGCGGCAATTTGTCATTTAGACGTAGTAGTGAAGTAACTGTTCGTAGCCTCAATGCGTTTTTGTACCCGGTATATATTGTCTAGTTTCATCGCGTGTAACGACACTGTGCTCGTTCAACGTTCCCAACGTTCCGGCATTTTGATCCGGTCGAAACTGGCAGGCATCCTGATCAGAATCTTTTAAGCGAATGTTGGCAAAGCGGTTGCTGAGAATCTGAGCTGGGTTGTACGAGAAACGCAATGGTATGCCAATGATTGAGAAATAAAAAGATCGATAAATAACAATGGACACCATAAAAGCGTTTAACACTTTCGCGAATAAGAGAACAGCAAAAAAGCACGTGCCAAAATGAGAGAGAGAGATGTAAACTTTATCGATTTCCGGCAGATTGCTGGGATGGGCTTTCACCTAGGGGCCAACGGAGTGACCATGTCTCCCGGCAGCTTCCTTGGCCTGCTGGATCGCCCCAAGTTGCTTGTCTAGGCGCGAACTGAGCAGCGCAGTCCTTCAACGTGCCCGAAGGTCTTCATTGGAGGTCGCGACCCCAGAATTTTTGACTAATGCTGGACATTCCCATTGGATATGGTCAAGAGTGGCTCAGGTTTTACAGTGCTGGCACAAATTAGAACTATAGACGTCGGGATATATGTGGTGCTTGATGACAGGGTTCATGTATGTGCGTGTTTGTAGCTGCCACCACTGAACGGACTGGGCCCGATTTAGCTTGGAGTGAGGTGGAGGGTACTCCCACCTTTGCAGTCGATACTGTTGAATTATGTCATTAAATTTAGTGAGCCGATTATCCCATTCCCACACCAGCGCAGAAAGGTCCGTTTGGTTGGCCGATTCGTCTGACGTGACTCGGAACGTAAGACCTCGAGCCATGTTGTGCACCACTTAATTCGCACTGTCCTTCGCGTTACCTGGTGGTGTGTGGGCAGGGAACCACAAGATGTGCAAGTATTTGTCCGCCTCGGGAATTTTGCCTTTGCTAAAAATCCGCAATGCCTCGGGGGAGATTCTGCCACCGGCGTAGTTTTGAACTGCTATCTGCGAGTCGCTGATTACACATGAGGAGTTAGTATGGGCTCTTTCCATCGCGATAGCCCCTTCATTTGCCGTTTCTACGTTCCGTGTGATGATTGACGCGCTGCTTTTGCATTGTTGTGTGTGATCTACGACAGCCGCCATGAAGCGGTGACGTTCCTGGTAGCGTGCTGCGTCGACAAAGCCTGTCGCATGGTTGCGCCCAAACATATTTGACATGGCTCTGGCTCTTCTGACACGTCTGCCCTTGTTGTGTTTAGGGTGCATGTTTCTTGGTATTGGTGGTACTGTGAGCTTACCACGGACAGTGAGTGGTATGTCGTGTTTGTCTCCTTGTTGAGTGTGGTAAGAAATACCGAGATTACATAGGATCGAGCGGCCTGGCTCAGTCTTGGCTAATCGCTCGAATTGGAAGATTTGTTGCGCCTCCATAAGTTCCTCAAGAGTATTGTGTAAACCAAGTTGAACAAGGAGTTCGGTGCTGGTGTTTTGAGGCAAACCTAGTGCTTGCTTGTAAATTTTCCCACTTAGGTTGTTGAGTTTTGACTTTTCCGCAGTGAACCATCGGTGGTACGCCGCCGTATAGGTGATGTGACTTAGAACGAATGATTGGATCAAACGAATGATGCTAGCCCCTTTCAAGCCTTTGTGTTTATTGGTAAGGTGCCTAATGAGGCGCATCGTGTTAGACACTCTAGCTTCAATGTTGCGAACTCTCTCTCCGTTGGAACCCTTACTTTCTATGATAAAACCTAGCACTCGCATTTTGTCCACGGTGGGTATGGCGTGACCATTGCTTGTAGTGAGTTTTATATCAGCGTGTGCCTGCGCTTGGGGATGTTGTTTCGGGAGCCGACCTCTAAGTGTAGGGCGATATAGCAGTAGCTCAAATTTCTCCTCTGAGTAGGATAGTCCAGTTCCTTGTAAATACTGTTCCACTGTGTCAATCCCCTCCTGTAATCTCTGTTCAATGGAACCGGCACTGCCGTCGCACACCCAGAGGGTGATGTCGTAGCGTAAATGGTGTGATAAAGTCTTTGGATGGTTTGAAGTTTTGAAAGACGACCAATAAGGGCGAGGTTAAACAAGAAGAGAAATATCACGGAACCCTGTGGGGTGCCCGTGTTTCCCATGGTTATTTTGAACGACCTGAGTGCTCCCACAGCGATCGTGGCCATTCTGCCCGTAAGAAATGATCTTATATTGTTGTACGTGCGAAGTCCCAAGTTTAGGGTATTGACCTCATTTGGAATGGTGCTAGGCGTGACAGAGTCAAAAGCCTTCTTGAGATCAAGACCAAGTATGCCCTTAGTAGAGCGTCCTGTACTGTCTATGACGTGATGCTTGAGCTGCAACATGGCATCCTGCGTTGAAAGATGCCTGCGGAAGCCAATCATGGTGTGTGGGAAAAAATCAGTGCCTTCGAAGTAATTTGTCACTCTAGCCAGAAAATCGTGTTCCATCAATTTGCCTATGCAAGGTGTTAAGGAGATGGATCCAAGATTGTCAGTATTCAGTGGTTTGCCTGGTTTCGGAATCAGAATCCCCTTGGGCGTTTTACATTGCGGGGGCAAGATTGCGGTGTTCCAGTAGCTATTATTGAAAATCTACTGAAACAGCACTACTGGATATTAAAGAAAAAATACTTGACAATTTTGAACATAAATTGCTTACCATAGGAATTTTTCTCGACTTCAAAAAAGCGTTCGATTCGGTTAAGCACCATATTTTATTACGGAAACTCCCTTCATATGGAATTAGAGGAAAGGCTCTAGAACTTATAAAAAGTTATCTAAGCAATCGGCAACAGTACACCAGTCTCGGCGACACTAAATCAAACGTAGGTAGTATCATTTGTGGCGTTCCACAAGGATCAATCTTAGGGCCTTTGCTATTCTTGATTCATATCAATGATCTACCTAACATACCGCTAACACCCGATGTTGTTCTCTACGCGGATGACACCAATATATTCTTCGCCGGTAATTCCCTCAATCACCTTGAACAACACGCAAACCTGTGGCTGACACATCTATCCGACTGGCTTAAGTGTAATAGATTAGAATTAAACACCAAAAAAACAAAGTATGTTTTATTCCGCCCACGCAATAAGGCTATCACAAGCGAGCCTACAATAAAATTTGAAGGGCAAAAAATTGAACGTGTCACAGCGCATAAATTTCTTGGGATACTTTTTCAAGAACACTTAGACTGGTCCTTACACACCAACCACGTTCGTACCAAGATTTCCAGATCCACGGGTATAATCTGCAAATTGCGACAACTCCTCCCTCAGTGGTTGAAAAAACAACTATATTATTCCCTTGTTCACTCACATCTCCACTATTGTCTTCTTGTATGGGGGAATACGACTAAAGCAAACACTGACAAAATTCACACCTTGCAAAAAAAAGCTATACGACTAATATCAGGGGTGTCATTCAGGCATCATACCGCGCCTCTCTTTAAGGAACATAAAATACTTACGGTAACCAACGTCATGAAACAAAAATTGGCAATGCTTATTTATAAACAGGTACGAACTGATCGCACAGGGTTTTATCAGAGGCATCTCCCGAGAGATCACAGTCACAACCTACGGCACAGGGTGTATACATATGAGAAACCACGTACAAATTACGGCACACAAAAACTATTGTATCAAATTTCGCATTTCTTGAACGAACAACCGATTGTAGCTTCTCTTATTGACAATACAGTCTCATATGGCATTTTTAAAAAGAAGATACAGGAACACTTCCTATTTACACAAACGTAATCACCGTCACCATCTTTGTCTCATATTCCCTGAAGTATTTTCTTGTATATATCACATTAAGGTTTGCTTATGTTATCCAAACTGTGTTTCATTTATTGATCAAACATATTCCTTATTGATGTTGCTGTCTCTTGATTGTTGAAACCTTGTATTCAAGTTTAAAGTTTCTTCAGGTATTTTACATGTCTTACATTAGTGTTTGTTTATGTCCTCTACAGTTTGCTTCATTTGTCGGACACGCATATGCTTTATAGATTTCATCTCCTGCGCAAATTTTCGCTCATTTATGTTTTCCTGTACATGTTTTGCATGTAGAAACATATTTATGCTTAATTTCTTATTGACTCGTTGCTTTACACTGAGCACTGTGTTATTTTGGTGGGTTTTGGGTTTACAGGGGGCAGGCGCTTCGTCAGGCTTTTATGCCTTTTCGCCGGTCCCCTAGGCAAATTGTACCTTTCTTTTTTTTTGCTTTTGCCTGAAATAAACTTCAACTTCAACTTCAACATTATTGTTTGTGATATGCGTGATCGACTCCTCGTCCAAACTACGTATTATCTTATTCGTGATGTTGTCCGGACCTGGTGCAAATTTGATGTTAAGTTTTTGTAGGGTGGCACGAATATCCGCTTCGGTGAATTCGTCTAGATTCGTGTTGACCTGGTCCATGTAATCTGGATGCTGCAGAGTAGGAGCCTGAGAGATATATTTCAGATCTACCTCGCTAAGAAACTCCTCGACGGTGCCCTTGTAAGCATGTATTAGTTTGTTGATGGTTTGTCGTTGGGTGGTTTTGCTCTTTTCTGGATCGAGAAGGAACCGTAGAAAATGCCATGTATTACTAAGACTTAGCTGCCTGTCCATCGCATCACAGGTTTAATCCCAGTGTTGCTGGCTTAGCTGTGTTACATACATCTCTATCTCTGTGTTGAGGAGTGTAATGCGTTTCCTGAGGTCTCTGTTGTGTTTCTGTGTGTTCCACCTCTTTTGGAGCAATCGCTTCGCTTCCCACATGTGGAGGAGCCAGCTATCGATCTCTTCGAGTTGTGCCTCGAGAGGTACTATTCGGGTGGCATTATTAATATCCTGTTTAAGCGTGTGTATCCAGTCCACTATGTCGCTGATGGGTTGGACCTGGTTTTCACGTGATTCGCGGAACTGGGTCCAGTCTACCAACTTTAGCTGTTTTCCCATAGGTTTACGTGGGCCTCCTTGAACATATACATCGATGATGTAGTGGTCGCTGCCCAGGTCCTCTAGGGTATTTTCAAGGTGGCTGCTGATGTGTTTCCCGTGAACGTCAGATCAGGCGTTGGTCTTTACTGGAGCTAGTGCCCGCACGTGTGGGTGTGCAAGGGTTGGTGATGAGAGTTAATCTCCCCTGCTGCGAATCAAACCAGAGGGCCCTACCTTTAAGAAACACATAAAAGTAACCCCAGGCAGTGTGTGGTGCGTTGGAGTCACCCGCTATTAAGACGTGATTTCAGCCAGCGATGTTGAGGGCACGTTTAAAGAGTGGGAGAAATCTGTGCTTCTTTAGTTTAGGGTTGCTGTATATGTTTAGTATAAGAAGACTTTCGTGTGTCTTGCGTTGTGGAATGAGCTCAATAAATATATTGTCTATATTGATAATTTCCGTGTCGTGTTGCATGAACGTAAGGTTTCGTCTCACTAGAGTGGTAAGGACAGTCGTCTCCCCTGTTGGCATGGCCGATCGAGCGATAGCCTGCCAATTTAGCGTGACAATGTGTCTCCTGAAATAAATTGATATCGTGCTTAATTTTCCCCTTAAGGCATTGGTGAAGATTTGTTTGCTTATTCGCGTAGCTTCTACAATTCCATTGCCCAATTGTGTAGGCGTGATTTCTAGCCATGATGAGACGCAGGGCGTAGGAGTGTCGCCGGCTGTATCACACTGAATGCTGACGAGGAAGGTTGCTTTACAGTCGCCATGGGGTCCAGTCCGCTAGGTGGCAGAGGGGTGACTGTAGCCTCCACAGCGATGAGTCGCTGTTGTAGGTGTTCGTTTTGTTGCTGGGCAAATTTAGCTATAGTTTCTACGCGGTCAGTAAGGGCCGAGATCATTCGGGATGCGTTGCTCATTCGCTCATTTATTCATTTTACTGATTGCTGAACTTCCTTCAGGACTTCATTCTCGGGCGTCACGCGTGTGGGTTTGTCTTCATTGGCCTGGGTTTCGGCTCTGCGCTAGGGAGGTGGTGGTGTTGTACCTTCCTCCTATTTTTCACTGGGTGTAACAGCTGAGAGCGGTGGTACTACTGATGGAGCATGTTTTGTTCTTTTATAGTGGTGTAACTCCTTCTGAAGGGTCCTGTTTTCCTCTCCTAAAGCTGTCATTTTCTGGTTGCATTGTGCTAACATCTGCTTTAGCTGTGTTATTTCAGCCTCTTATTTATAAAGTTTGCCTTGAAAAGCGGCCTCCTCAGACCCTGAGCACGTCCCCTTGACTACATTTACCCAGCCCACTTTGAAGGTTGCGCCAAGTCCAGGCGTACGCCTCCGAGATGTTGACTGCGACCGGGAGTGGGGCCGGGAGCGAGACCACGACTGAGGCCGCGACCGAGACCGCGACCGAGATCTCCACCGAGATCTCGACCAGGATTTCTTTCCGGGCTTCCGGGTAGGAGTAGTGTTCTGCTGCTCGAGGCTGTTGTCGAAAGGCGTTGGCTTCGTCGGGTAGTCTTCATAATGTTGTTGTTGTCACTCCCATCGCCGGCGTTTCACCAGGTACGGCGTCTTGTAACGTGCTCTGCACGCTTTCTCGGCTGTCGGCCGCATAGTTGACAAGTGGGCTTGCATTGGTGATCTTGCGGGGGGTTGGTCATACCACAGCCACGGCACACGTAGTCTTTTGGGTTTGGTAATACATCTGCGCGGTGCCCCAGGCGACCGCACTGGTAACACGTCTCTAACTGTTTGCGGTAAAGGGAGCACCTCAACATTGCTCCACCATGTCGAACGTATGTTGGCACGCAAAGACCAGCGAACAGTACGATCACCGTCGTTCTGTTGCTGAGGCGTTTTGCAGTAATGGCTGTGGGGTTCTTTGTTGTAATCATATTAGCCGTAATATTTCGGGCGGTATCTTCTAACGGGATATCACGTATCACGCCTTTTGACGTACCGTCTGGTGCTGCTTCATATGCGCTGGTATCGTACGTCTTGTTGCCGACCACAATGCGAGAGATTTTCTGGCATCTATCAGCATGCGCCTGGATGGGTGTGCTCACAACGATAATATTTTGCTGGAAATTTGAGCTTATTGTGTCCTTATCTTGGGCTTCTCTCGGAATTTCAGCGGCGTGGTAAATGCTTGTCGCAAGTTGGGCGGCTCCATGATCGGGAAGTCGAAGGCCGCCTCTAGGTCGGATGATGATCTTGTAGTCGACTCGGGGCAGTGGAGGCATCCGGCTTAATCTTGCTACTTGACGCAGGCGTCGCTCACGCTTTTCCCTGTTGTTATTCCCTCGTTGAGAATACGCACCGGGTTCTAATGATTGCCCACGGGTCGACTTCTTTTATCCTACGGTGCTTCATCCCGTTTTTTCTTCGAATTAATCACGGAAAATGGAGTCTTCACTCGACCGTGGAACAGAACGGACGTATTTTTCCATCACTCTTCCGAGTCCTTTGACGCTTCTATCGGTTTTTGTCTACGGCACTCTCGTTGAACAGACCAACTTCAGACATTCCCGTGAGGACTTTTTAACCTACTTCGGACTTTCCGGTCAAGACTGTTTAAAGTGTTTCGAGACGAGAGAGTGCTCTTCTCACCAACTTTCTGGTCACCAGGCATGGCCGATGCATTGGCGTATCCGTGACACTGCACCGACGCCACTGAAACTTTCGGCGCTTGGCCGCATTCGAGCGAACGCCAAGCGCGTTGCAGTGACATTCGTTGTGTGCCTGATCTACACTGGTTAGGCATGGCTTCTCCGATTTCTACCATTAAATCAGCAGCAACGAATTCTGCAGACACCAACGAATATCCAGTGGATCCGGACCATGGTTCTTGGTTCACTGCTACCCGCCGACGCAAGCCAAAGACCACAATGAATTCCGCACCCGAGCTCTTGCCTGCCAAAAATAAGTGACCCCGCGGCCACCACTTCTACTTATGGATCACTTCAAGGTGATCTTCCGTCCACGAGGAGGCCTTCGCGTCAGTGAATAGGCGCATCACGTGTTGGCACGCGCCATCTGCATGACTGCTGGGCTGCCAGGAGAAACAGTCAACAAGCTCTTTTTTCACCTCCAAGCGTAACGCAATATAGCCATCGCAAGCACACCAGACGTCACTATTGCTACAAAGTGGCAAGCCGTCCCTGCACTAAATCTAGGATCGCAGAGATACGAATTGCATGCTTATATAGCCGCTCCTGACAATTCTTGTAGGGAGTCATCATCAGCCCCGAGAAGAATACTTCACCTACTGAACTCCTCGACAACATCTACGCACCCGAAGCTGAAGTCTTGCACGCCGGAATTATGGGATCGACGAAAACGGCGTTGATAACTTTTGCAGGCCTTCAAGATCCACATTATGTTTACTACTACCACGCGGAATACCAATGCTACATTCACTGATCTCGCAAACAAGTTTGCACAATCTGCCTTGCACTTGGACATCGGCCGGACGTATGGCCAACCCCAACAAAAGGCCTATGACAAGCATGTGTAGTTAAGACACCAGCGCCAGAGCACAGCTGTACAACTCAGTGCTTCCACTGCAAGGGTGACCACACCGCTACACACCCGAAATGTCCTGCGAGAGAACAGAAACCTCCAAACGAGCATTACGTCAAAAAAGCACTGGAGGTGAACGCGTTAGCACCACCACCTACATAACCACCCAAGGGACACCGGCCCAGGTCCAGAACGAGGCGCAGCCAATCCAAGAACAGAGGGAAGTCTCAGGACAGGGCCTTGGAATCCTTAAACAACATGCCAGGAACCCCATCCAAAATCAGCACCACCACGCTGGGACTGATCCCCCAAAGGAGCAGAGCCGCAAGTGCGGAGAGACCAAAACGCCACTAGCCAAGAAGCCAGCGCCCGCTGGATAGACGCCTCCGTCTAAGGTGAGTTGGGCAGTGGGGCCTCCCAGCCAGAAAACTTCTTTACCTAATTCCTCCCATCCGCCATCATCACACAACCACCCCAACGTACCTCTCACATATAATGCCCATAACTGCACTAAGCAAGAGCTGCAAGATGCCCTCACAAAACTGAGAGATTCGCTTAAGGCTAAAGTAATCAGCATGATCACTCAGGCAATTAATGATTTCCGTGCAGAACTTAGGGATACGTTAAAGGCCCATACACAAGCACTTGTAACAGAAATAAAGCAGCACATACAAGAAAGCTTCGCGTCATTTAGTACAGGGCGCCTTCGCGCGAGCAGCCCCTCTCCACAAAAGACGAACTACCAACGTTTCAGGAAATCACCGCACACTATAAATTCCACTGTAAGATTTATCCAGAGGCAGCTAAACAGCTGAGCAAAAAGGAGGAAATTTTGTGGCGAAAATTGCAAACCGAGGTGTTTCCAAACCCTCACCTATACAGTAAATGGCACCCGGAAGTGTTCAACTCCAGATGTGCGCACTGCAACAGCACTGCGGGTTTAGTGCACATGGTATGGATCTGCCCATTCTACAATACTCCAAGTAGAAACGTGGAATCCTGGGAGGCCTTATTACACAAACATGACACCGAAGAACAGCGTCAAGTCATCAATCTCGCCCTGACCGCCACCGAGTTCTAAGGAATTCCGGCTGATGGCTAGGGGGATAATTAGCGGCAGAGGCCGAAGCCTCCTCTCCCACCAATCTAGACAGGTGCAAATAAACGTTATTTCTCTCTCTTTCTTGCCAAAAGAAATACCTACATGAAAGAGAGCTAATGCTTTGTGGAAATATAGAAAAACAAGCAAAATTGAAGAGAAGATCAATCCAGCTATGCAATCTGATAGAACTATTTCAACGAAAACGCTGAAAATGCTGATATGTATATTCCACATTTTATATTGATGTTTTCGGACAGCATATTCACTGCTACTGCTGCATTTTTCGAATGAATAATATAGTAAAATAAAAGGAGGGCGCAGAAGGAAGCACTCACAATTACTGCTAGTGGTCACCGCGTGTGCATTTTTGTGTTCTTCTGTTTTTTTTCACCAGATTATTGATTAAAATCAATATTAGCTTGCCCAATATTGCGATTTAACTACGTACCTTCCTATTAGTTTTACCTCAGCCGATGGAACGCCTGAAAAAAATGTTAATATAAATGGCATGAAATGTCCCTTGCGGGAGCTGGACACCTCGTAATCTATCCAGTCTTTATATAATTTCTTTCTATACAGTTAAGACGAATAATTGGATCGTTGCACAATATATATGAATTATATCTTGTGACACTAGGTTGTCTCCGCTGGAGTGGAAAATCGCGGTTGTTGATGCCATCAATAAATCAGTATAAAAAGAACTATAGTGAACTACTACATGCGCATTTCCTTAAAATAAATAACTTGCAAGGTTTCTGTCGTATACTTTACAGTCAACTATTTGAATACACTCAATCAGTTTTTTTCACGTTGTCACAGCACATATTTCCCAACGCTCACTCATGCAATGCTCATACAGCCGAGTTTCAACACTTATATAAGTAACATCATTGACCAAATAAAGAAGTCGACGCGCTTTTCTTCGACTTCAGAAAGGTGTTTAATACAGTATATATTTGCATGAGAAATGTCAAGTTAGAGTTCCTAAACGTGCCTTATCAAACCCACAATTGGACTTGGAACTATATATTTTCAAGTTCAATTCCAAATACAAATAATGATAAGATTACAGCTAACTCGTGTTGTATTTTACATCGAAACTTGAACGAAACAGTCATAACCCCCAAAAATAACATTTAAAGCCAATAAAGTGTCGTTTTTGTTGGCAAATTCTTGAAATCAGCAATAAGGGATTAAGAAAACACACTAGTTTTTACATGTTAGGTCTATCTTGATTTACGTTTCCCTGATTTGAGATCCTTACCAAGAATATTAGAAGCAAGTAACAGAAAACTTCGAAATTAGGCTGCTTACTTCGTCTCCGTAAAAACAATTTTGTTCTAAATGACACTGCGAAAAGCATTGGTGGACTGCGGAAGAACTACAAGAAGAAAACGTGTGATCCAAATTCTTTCATCAAATTTTATAATCGAACAGGCCTTGACAGCCACATCTACTTGTCAGCACTCTCTTATGCTTTCACTAGGCACGCACACTCCAAGTCTCCCTAACTTTCCTTCTGTAGTTTTTTGCTTCCTAGGAAGACGAATATATAATTTGATTGATTGATTGATATATGATGTTTAACGTCCCAAAACTACGATATGATTATGAGACACGCCGTAGTGGAGGGCTCCGGAAATTTCGACCACCTGGGGTTCTTTAACGTGCACCCAAATCTGAGCACACGGGCCTACAACATTTTCACCACCATCGGAAATACATCCGCCGCAGCCGGGATTCAAACCCGTGACCTGCGGGTCAGCAGCCGAGTACCTTAGCGACTAGACCACCGCGGCGGGGCAAGACGAATCTATAGCACGCGAAGCAATGGCCTGAGAATTGTCGCCCACAAATCTCACACAAAATGCCTGTGGATGTAGCTCTATCGACAGCAATTGAATCCTTAGGGGAGGAATTCTTATTCGTAAACCTAGATTATATATTTTCATTTTATGGACAGTGCCTTTCAATCCTACCACACAGTTTAGTGTTCGAGAAGGCATTCTGTTGCTGAAAGGCAGGGTGCCACACTTTATTTACTCCTTTATAATACGTTTGACGCAGTCTGATATCGATCAGCATATGCCCTCGGGAACTCGCTTTCACCTCTAATGCAACTTTTTGGGCACTTTTCACTTCGCCAAAAGTTCCACGTGCCGAGACAGCGCAGACGTTTTGTGTATGTGTGCTTTTTTCATTTTTTTTGCTGAAAGGCTGATGCGTAAAGCTTGATCGATCCTAAAATTCGTATCTCGACAGCAATCGGTCACAGGAGCCAAGAGTGCTACTCTCGAGAGTTTCGTCGGGCTGGAACTTTTGAATTTGAAGTATTTCAAGGATTTCGTGTAACTAACAGTAGGCTTGTGAAGGGGTTATACCAGAGTTCTTGAATGCTTCCGACTGTTGTGTGCAACACAACAGTCGGAATCATGACGCGAGCTCCTTTTCAATTTTTGCTACCAATGTCGAAAAGCATTCCCTACGAGTATGCTCTTTAGAATAGTATCAGAGCTTTCTCTGATTTTATTCTCTCATAATGCGTTTGAATTTTACAATGAAAAAGGTGTGTTACGCAACAGTCAGTTATGAATGAATGAACGTTATTTCTGACAGATAACGCTCCGCTTCCATGAATTGATGGATAAAAGAATAGACGGATGGATGGATGAACTTTATCAAGTTCTTGGAAATGCTCTTTTGTACGTTTTGGGCAGCTCCCATGTCACAACAGGAAGACGAAATCTTTCTGTTGCGTCGTGAGCTCATTGAACCGCCCGTAACCTTTATTTGAGTGCGGAGCTGGTAAAGCCCACTTCCCATTGGAAGTCATGATGACTTGACCACAGTGACTCTAAACAAACACAAATCTACCAATACGTGCCATGTAATTCTTTTTTATATATTTTACTGTGGCCTTGATTTAGTCACAAATCTTCACTTCAATGATTTGTCTTCCGCACCCGAACACAATTGCGCCTTCTTGGTAGTAAGTGCTTCAAATTTAGTTTAAAATAGACTTTTTTATTCAATTTTCGCAACATGCTCTATTGAACACTAAAGCACCTCGTGCATTTTGCGCCACCGCATTTAAACTGCGGCCATTTGTAGATTGTTATGAATAAAAAGAGTCTAAATCAGCTATCTTGAGCGGAAACCGAGAGACTTTTAGCGAGTTTCGAGGAAGACGTAACACTCAAGCGTTATGAAACGAGCTCGAAGTGGTATGGAGGTGACAACACGAGCTTTCACTGGCATTGTTCTCCTTCACCGTCTTCGTCATCTAATATTAGCCATCGTTTAACTATTGTTTGACCACTAATTTGCCTTCATATATTCACTATACACCATAGATTTGTCAACCTACAAAGTGAACAGTTTGAGTTTCGTATTTTTGCATTCTTCTCAGGTGGAAGGCTTGATCCCCACATTCAGAAAGCTCACAGTAAGCGATTCATTCGATTTTGGACGTCGAGGATTGATAGCCCACATAATGTAAAAGTAAAGGGCTCAAATCGTGACACTCCTGGCAAATCAGGGGTTTGATACCTCTTATGTCTTTAAAGCCGCTAGTGACTGCCGATGATTTATTCAACTACAAGAAAAGTGAACAAGTTCAAAAAGGTAGGTCTGGCATTGAACTCGCTACTCACCCGCATTCGACACAAGGCTCACGCTCGTGCCACACCACCAGTACCATCTCGCAGGCACTCCATTGTGGTAGTTTCCTAAGGCGACGCGTCAATACCAATATTCAGTTAATCCCATTTCGCATTTACCACGCATTTCAAATGGAGCCTATAGTGTATTCTTGTGAACACTTATAAATATAAGTGCTAATGTTTCCAAATAACTCGTTTACAATGCTCTAGTCTTGCAATATTCTGAATTGCCGAATTATCTAATTGTGAGATAATAATTTTTCTACCAATTACATCGTGTTGCACAACGTGCATCATTAAACATGTTTTTTGATGGTATTCACTAAAGCATGCTCGTATTTGTGAACGAAAAGACACGTCTGCCGAATTGTTGCTGAAGCAGAAAGAAAGCCTCGTGCCATTGCATAAAAGTGGGAAGTATTCAATATTAGCTGCCAGCGAAAAAATGGCAAACTGTGACAACGTTTTCTTCTCCTTCAGGATGTTCTGCATCGGCTCAATATAACGGTATCGTATTGGGATGCCTCATGAATCATCGGGCTTCGCTTCGGATGCAACGATCTTATAATTCAGATCCGAGTTGCTGTAGTGTAATTGCGTTTTGTTGGTATGCGCTGCTGCGGTGTTCCATAGGTTTGGAGAGGGGCGCGTAAACTCATCGCGAAGGAAAGGAAAACAGGAGGAAAAGAATGGCAGGGAGGTTAACCAGATTATAGGCAGGCGGTTTGCTACACTGCGCATGGGAGCTGGATGGAGGAGATGAAAGATAGACACCCGAGAGGGAAGAGAGATAAACACAGCACATTAGGCAGCACACGCGCGCACACTCATAGTCCAGTCTTGTCTTTCGCGGTGTGTGACATTGCTGTTACAGCCGCTTGTTCAAGTCCGTGCTGCGTAGGAATTTCAACAGAGCTTTTGTCGCCTTCTGTTGCAATGTCTTCTCTCGGCCACTTGGCAGAGTAGTGTTCACAGACATTTAGCTGTTGTCGAAGCGCGCAAGAACGGACGCCAGTGACCTTCTCTTGATGTCATACAACGGACAGTCACACAAAATGTGGTGTAGCGTCTCTTCGCAATGACAGGCATTGCAGAGAGCGTTGTCGGCCATTCCTATGAGAAAGGAATAAAATTTTGTATATGCCACTCCAAGCCATAAGCGATGAAGAAGGGTGGCTTCCCTTCGGTCGAGGCCAGTGGGCATGCACACAGCCATCAAAGAGGACAGGTGGTGTTGAGGATTCGTCTCATTGCTTGGTGGGAACCATTGTGAAAACAAGATTTCACGCGCAAGTCGTCGAATATTACTAGAAGGATCGGTCCGCGAAAGTGGTATGGCTTCTTCTCGTGTTCTTTCAAGAGCTGCCCGCGCGGCCATATCGGCATGTTTGTTCCCTATGATGCCGTAGTGACTTGGCAGCCATTGAAGCGTCACATGATGCCCTTTCTCGTGTGAAGTGTGGAGAAGGCATCGAATTTCGAAAACAAACTGTGCGTACGGCGCGCGACGCAGTGCTGAGAGCACAGATTGTAGGGCAGCCCTTGAGTCGCTGAAAATCGACCATTGTTGTGGTGGTTCCCGATTGACCACATAAAATGCAGCGCGCAAAGCAGCTAGTTCCGCTGCTGTATGTGCCATGGAGTGGTCAGTCCTAAAGCTGATGGTAACACCTCTTGCTGGGACAACTGCTGCACCTGACGAACACTTGCGGTTCGTGGAGCCATCGGTATATAAATGTATACTGCCTGAACATTTCTTGTGCATAAGAAGAAGTGACAATGGTTTCAGCACGGGCGACGAAAGCTCAGATTTTCTCCGGATCCCTGTTACACTAAGATGCACTGTGGGTCAAATAAGACACCAAGGGGGTATCGATGGTTTAGATGCAGGAGTGAAGCCCGAGGGAAGTTTCTCGCAGTACTTCACAATCATTTTAGCGAACGATGATTGGCGCCTCTCTGAAGGCAACAGTACAAGGTGATGACAGGGAGCACGTGCGAAATGTCTGATGTGCGTTCTCAGGACTTCTACAACTCATCGCGACATTTCTAATCTAGAACAGGTAATTGATTCACCGCCGTGCTTATTGCGTTGAACTGACAAGAATACGTTTTAGGATCTCACTCAACAAGTTAGTATGCTGTGCTTAGCGCCACCTTGTAGGCTTAGTTCTAGAGACGAACCCTAGAAGTGCAGTGGTTATTCTGATTTCAAGAATGCTAGTAACGAGACGCACGCGATGAGTTTACTACACAAGTCACCCTGTTTATTAGTGTACCATGCTTTATGTACACAATCCCATAGGGGGCGCCACAGATCCAACACAGCTAGAGTGATTAACTGCCAGCGCCCTCTACAGCTATCATGGTACACTTGCCTGAAGTCAGGGAGAACCCGGTGATTCTGCGCTTCACCTTACGCCTTTCTATGAGTTGAAATTCATCATCAGACCATTCAATACTGCTGAGCCAGTGGACACTGGTGTCGCCGCTGTCCACGGCGCTACAAAGCTCATATCGATCTCTGGAAACTGCCGCCGCCGCCGCCGCCTCCATTCCCGGCGAGAGCGCGGAACCATTTATTCTTGCATCGGTTCCAGAACGAGCTGGAGATCCAGCGGTGCACGCAGAAGTAGTAAGAAACTAGCGGATCGGCAGTGACAAGTGTTCTGCCGAGCAGAGACTTCGTCTTATTTCGCCGACCATTTCAGCAAGTCGCTATGGGCCTACTGGGACCGTGTCCCACAAGGGCCTGCGGGAGCAAATGAATCGTTGTCGCCACTGATTATATCACGCACTACGCCGAAACGAGGGCCTTACATAGAGCCATGCCGCCGAGGTAGCGAAGTTCTTCGTTGAAGACATTGTCCAGCGCCATAAAATCCCAGAGGTCCTAGTCACTGACAAAGGTATGGTTTTCACTGTGGAGTTCACCTAGGTGATCTTGGCATACAGCCAGACAACTCACCCCCGGGCGACAGCATACCACACTCAATATGAATGAAACTCCGACATGTAAATAAAGATTTGATTCATTTTGTGTCTAATAAAAAAACAAGGCATTGTGTGTACGATTTCGTTCATATAATAGAAGTCTTTACGCAATATTAGGTAGTAGAAGCGTAGAATATCGCCAGACGTCAAGACATGTGCAATGCCACAGAATAGGTGTTTTGAAGGCCCACCCATTGCAGAGCGATCAAGCATATGTTCGCGTGTTGCCTTACGCACGCGTAGAAGGCCCTTCACGGATTCGCAAAAGGAACAATTATGCCTGGCTGGCACTTAACAATTGTACACGCAGTTGACATTCTACGATAGTTTGAAACGGCAGTGTACGTCCTGCAGTTCTTCATTCCCTCGCGGCGTGATTAAGGCAACAGGGGACTGGCAGCTGACACACACTCACGCACAAATTCAAGTTCCTTGCCGTCAGATTGAGACGGTGTGGTTTATTGGTGGTCGGCCAGTTGGGCAACCTCGATGATATTGAGGAAGGCGTGGCGCACAGTTAAGCAGCACTTCAAGAAAACCTATGAAAGAGTGAAAGCCTTGCAGTTTTTCGCCGCGTCTGCAGAGTGGCTAGACCTGCCTTTTTCGTTAGGTAAGATATACTAGTGTATGAAAAATCAAAATACATGTAGGGGCTTGCTTTTAAACTTATTCTAATAGATCGCTTAGAACGCGTTCAGGGGGATCCAAGACAGAACAAGCATAATCTGTTTTGTGGCTCAATTGTGTTTTATAAGCTAGTAAGTTCACCGGTGAAGATGCATGTGTTAGATTTCGCCTAAGATAGCCTAAAGTACAGTTAGTTGCATTAGTAGTATGAGTTATGTGAGCGGCCCAAGTGAGGTCACTATAGAGAGTAATACCTAAGTATTTAGCACTGAGTTCTGAGGAAATGACGCTGCCGTCAAGAGAATACCAGAACATTGATTATAATTATGCCGTCTAATAAATTAACCCTAGGACGCACTGTGGGAGTTTGATGGTGTTTAGTATATGAACCTTTCAAGATTCTTATAGCAACTTTTATTTTGACCCCCGTCCTTGTGTTCAAATGTTTAAAAATAAATAAATAAAGGAATGAATAATAAGCGAACAAGTTGCGTGAAGCGGAATCATTGCGGTCGTCCCTGTTGGAGACACGCACAAAGCAAGTCGGCGTACCTCACTGTAGATAAATCTGCTTCCTCGTGCTACGCTTGATACATGAGTAACGCATTCTCGAACAAGAAACTACGTGGTTCCAAGAAAATTCAAAAGTTACGTGTGAATAGAGCACACCATTCGCGGTAAGCGCTTGCCATCGCCGCCACCGATCACCGCATGCACGCCCCTGCCCACAGAAGCAAAATATGACTGCAGCGCCACTAGTTCTCGCGACCGCCACACGGCCTTTCTTACGGCGGAGCTTTGAAACTGTATCATGCTAGTAACGTTGACTGCGGGTATAACATTTATTAGGCAAAAATACCTGATCGACACGGTAAAGTTCCATAGCTTGGACATTATTTCACCCGTTATATGAAGTTCAAAGCGCTTCAAAGTTACCTAAGGTTTAACAGCACGAAAAAAACACACGGCGGACAGAAAAGGGACGGGACAAGCGCTGACTTCTAACAAAAATATTCCTTAGTGACAAGGAAAAACAGTTGAATAGTGACATGTAAAGACACGAAATATCATCAATAATCAGTGAGCCTGCTATGCACCCCGCCGCGGTGGTCTAGTGGCTAAGGTACTCGGCTGCTGACCCTCAGTACGCGGGATCGAATCCCGGCTGCGGTGGCTGCATTTCCGATGGAGGCGGAAATGCTGTAGGCCCGTGTGCACAGATTTGGGCGCACGTTAAAAAACCCCAGGTGGTCGAAATTTCAGGAGCTCTCCACAACAGCGTCTCCCATAATCATAGGGTAGTTTTGAGAAGTTAAACCCCACATATCAATCAAGCCTACTATGCCGACCCTCACACCTCGAAAAACATAGCCCTATTTCTGACAGATAACTGATGGCTTGCTTACGCAAGCGTTCTTTTCAAGCACTTTCTGAGCAGCCTCATAGATTACACGCTCGTGTTCTTGTTTACGCTTGTCCCGTCATTTTCCTGCCCACCGTGTGTTTTTTTCCTGCTGTTTAAGTATGCTAAACGAACTATAGCCCAATAAGCCACTTTGCTTCAGAGTAATTTTGCTTTGTGGGCATTGGCAGAAGCACGTGGTCTGAAAAAGCTGATAACGCGCTTATGAGGAGAACTGGGCTGCGCAAATTTTAACAATCATAGTTACTGGAATTTGAAATATCCCGTAAATATACACCAAACACGGAGACCGTAGGGGGAGAGGGAGTGAATGGGAACCTCCTCTAGCTGAAATTATTTAATGATTTAACTTTGGAGGGCGTAATAAAAATGTTTACACGCAGCAACCACCAATGGTGAAAGTTAAGCGTTCGGCACACAACACCTTCCCCCCTCCCACATATTAGTAAATGCCTCGGTAGTCCATCGCCACATCTGTACTGTTGGCGAAGCTGAGTGTAGTGTGCCTCCTTACAAATGAAGAACGTAAATTTGACTCTGTCGACTGTACGAGGTGTCAAAAATAGCGCGAGTCTAACGTGCCAGTCCAATAGAAGACTTAGAAACGAGCATAATATAAGCTTCCCATTGGAAATGAGAAATGTTTATAGTGACCTTATGCAGAATTACAGACAGGCTATACATACAAATGCGCTTTTTATAAGGTTTAAAATATTCCCCTTCGTGTACAGTTTGTGACGCGGAGGTAAATGCGTTCCTTCGGCCCGGCTCCCTGGCTCGGCCGCCTGGTAATATAAGCGCTCGAAGCTTGCATACGCAATGCACGGTAAGCGCGAAATTACTCGATTAAAACACAGTAAGCCTTTTACAAAGCGTTGGGATCCTCCACAAA
Source organism: Rhipicephalus microplus (assembly GCF_043290135.1). Lineage (NCBI taxonomy): Eukaryota > Metazoa > Arthropoda > Arachnida > Ixodida > Ixodidae > Rhipicephalus > Rhipicephalus microplus. The sequence goes on from NC_134706.1 coordinate 90,931,297, forward strand.
ACTTGCACAATAAAAAAGAGGTCACTGATATAAATGTTGGGACAAGGTTACTTGTACTCGGCTTTCTCATGAGACAATGCAGCGTGTGTGCACTTATACGAGGATCAGTGCTCTGGATATCGTAGCGGCTGGTGACAAAGCAAACTTTCATCGCGGCTTTGGTACTTTCCACTGCTTGCATTTCACCCGTAGCCACTTACAATGTAGCGATACTCAAAGCACCACTTTGAAAGCACACAACATTGCGTGGGCAGCTAGGCGGATCCATGCAAATTCTGTTTGTACGCCACATTCTTTTTTTCTTTCGTGGGTCAGCAGGTTCCTCAAACATGGAATGCCTCGACGGCGTTCTGGCCCCCCGCATATTCAGCCGTGGATCATGGCGCGTAGGAGGAGTGCATACACCGATAAAGGCTGAGCAATGCATTAAACGCGCTAAAACGAGCAGTTATGGGCTTTCGCAGGCTTCGACGCACGCAGAGCAAAAAGAAGCCCACTTCTTTATTCTGCTTCAGCCGCCGACACCACGTAGTGTATCTCGTTATATTTCGACTTTTTTGTGTGTTGTTTAGCTTTCCTCGCTTTAGACGGCCGAGTAAACCCAGTCTAAGGTAACATGATTATTATTCCCTATACAGTTAATTAAAAGGGAAAATACAAGAGCTTCGTACCCCTAACGCATGTACTTTTAATGGCCCGATGAAAACGAATCGTAACTAGTTTGCGCCACAAACGAATCATTTGCGAGTGCTCAGAAACACAGCAACTCCTCTTCATCTCTCTCTTTGTTGTTGTGCAAGCTGCCTTTGAAAAATATATTCATGCAGCAAACAGCAAACAGTGATTTTGTATGCTGCCACAAGATAAATAACTGTTGCTCGATACTCGAGCCCGGTGACAAATCCTGCACAGTTGGTGAACCAAATCCCGTATTATCAGAACTGAACTTTTATGCATTAATTCGGAGCTCTCATACGAAAATAACGTTACAGCGGGTGCCTTCTGCACCATTGTTACATTTGCTGCATTAGAAATGTCTCGGAATAATAAAATGACGCATTGCGAGCAGATGCCGACAGAGCGTAAACAGAGACACGAATAAATTCGTTTGTGCTGTCTGGTTCGTTTATCTTGTGTTCATAATTACACGGCTTGCCGTCTTTTATGATGAATCTGTGCAAGTTGCACACAACTCTCTGTCGTTCTCCAAACAAGTTTTCCACACTATCGGTGAACCAGCCGAGTTTCTTTTCGTGCCAGCCATCGGTATTGCTTGAAAAATGCGCATCATTATTAAATCAGATTATTTTTTGACAAAGTCGTCATGAGTATATTCTCCAAACGAGTTTCAACTCGGGCAGCATGTCCAAAGGAACAAAAGCAAGAATTGTTATTAACCTTACAGAGCTAACACATGTGAAAAAAAGAAAATCAAGAGCATCATAAAGAAAGAAAATCAAATCAAGAAAGAAAATCAAAGAAAGAAAATCAAGAGACAATCAAGAGTAAGCAAATCAAAATCAAGAGAAGATAAATTGCAATTAGAGAGATAGATAAAAAGAAGGGTAAGAAAATACAGAGAGGTTAACTATCGTTGAGCTTGGGCAGGTACCCTAGGCAAGAGGAGCTCGGAGGCATGGCTGGGATATTGGAATACGTTGCCGAAGCACCACCTCTGGTAGGTCACAGCGGTGACCTGCGGTAACTGATGGGAAAAGGAAAAAAACCCCTCATGTTTGACACAAAAAAGCTAGTTATAAAAAAGACTTCTGGTTCTATACAGCCAAAGCCTATTTGTCATTCTGTCAAAATCACTCTGTCGCTCTACAAACCACGCGCCTTACCAGTGTTCACTATTTCACAATGAGGACTCACGTGCTTCCGAAAGGCGCTGTTCTTTCGGGAATCCGCTCGCTTTGTATTGTGATATTGAGCATAGGCCAAAATGTTCTAGTAGATTCCCGTTACGTAAATCCGAGTGGCCTTTTTAAAACTAGTCTTTTTTCAAGAGATGGTTTTTTTAACCTATTTCCCGTTGAGTGATGACAGGACGTCATTGCTGCCTACGAGAGATGTCTCCAGCTACAGATGTCTCCACATCCCGCCATCGAGTCCAGAAAAGTACGCGTACAGAAGAGGAAAACCGCTGTTGTTGCTATGGACGGGCAAGAGTGTTGTGCACTACATTGCCGACATTTATTTATAGTCGTCTTCTGAACAATTTGGACCAACGCTTTCATTGCTTTTCCCAACTGCTATGCGCAATCGTGTGGTGCAGAACTGCTTTAGATGGTGAAGGTGTTTTCAACTGATTCGGAGACGTACAGTTTAAGACTTTCACTAACAACAAAATATAGTAAAAAGTTTGTAACTGGTGTACTTCAAAGCCTGATTGCGCTCAGCGGTGTCGTCTATTTAAACTGTAAGTGAATGGTCAGGTTGATAGCTGCTTGGTTGCATACAATTACACTTTGCAGCACGCTGATAAGACATACCCAAAAATATGCAGCGCCTATAGCGCAACACAAGTAGACAAGCCAGAGTTCTGCTTCTGTTTTGTAATGGGTCGCGTTTGTCTGTGTCTTAGTAGCACGCTGCACATATAAACCTAAGTCAAAAAGCGTTGGTGAGTGTTAAATAAGCGATCATGCGGCACAACGCCAATCCTCCATTCCGGAAAAGATTAGCTGCAGCCGCAGCGAATGAACAACCGAATGCAACCAAAGGCGAATCATTTGTGTCCCACTTTTGTATTATCATACCATGCTGTAAATCGCTGTATTGATGATCTGCGTCTCTTTTAAATATATGCACACGCAAGGTTGGATCCTTTTAAAATTTTCTTGGTAGAATCACCGCTGAGGTCATTGCCGTAGTTGTCGATACGACTTGTCAGCCAATAAAACATCTGGTGCTTTTCTCCCAGCGGAACCGTCGTACTACGCGAAGGATAAAATGGAGTGATGAAGAGACACAGCTGTACACATGGTTCAATGCAATACACTTTAGAACCAAACCATAAATAGGTAATGAACGTGACCAGTGCTGGCAATATTGAAGTAAATTTACTTCCGCAGAACAGACTGGCTGGCTATCCATGAACACTAAATAGCGCCTGTCCTGTGTTTGATATTCCTTTTCACCTCGTAAGTGCTAGCGCTTTTTCTTTCAGTGAAGTAAATTTGCTCGACCAAACATTCATCACCATCATATCCATCATCATCATCATCATCATAATCATCATCATCATATTCATGAGCCTAACTACGCCCACTGCAGGACAAAGGCCTCTCCCATGGTCCGCCAGTTAACCCGGTCCTGTGCTTGCTGCGGCCAATTTATACCCGCAAACTTCTTAATCTCATCTGCCCACCTGACCTTCTGTCTCCCCCTAACCCGCTTTCCTTCTCTGGGAATCCGGTTAGTTACCCTTAATGACCAGCAGTTATCCTGTATGGGTGCTACATGCCCAGCCCATGTACATTTAGTCTTCTTGATTTTAACTATGATATTCTTAACCCACGTTTGTTCCCTAATCCATTCTGCTCTCTCGTTATCTCTTAAGGTTACACCTGCCATTTTTCTTTCCATTGCTCGCTGCGTCGTCCTCAATTCAAGCTGAATCCTCCTTGTAAGTCATCAGGTTTCTGCTCCGTAGCTAAGTACCGGTAAGATACAGCTGTTAAATACCTTCCTCTTGAGGGATAGTGGCAATCTACTTGTCATAATGTGAGAGTTCTTGCCGACTGTGCTCTACCCCATTCTTATTCTTCTAGTTACTTGAATCTCGTGGTTCGGCTCCGCGGTTATTACCTGCCTTAAGTAAACAGTCTTTTACAACTTGAAGTGCACTATTACCTCTCTCGAAGCGCTGCTCTCTTCCAAGGTTGTTGTACATTACTTTCGTTTTCTGCAGATTATTTTAAGACCCACCTTTCTGCGTTCATTGTCTAACTCCGTAATCATGAGTTGCAATTCGTCCTCAGAGTTACTCAGCAATGCAATGTCATCGGCGAAGCGCCGGTTACTAAGGCACTCTTCAATAACTCTTATCCCTAACTGTTCCCATTCTTGGCTTCTGAAAACCTCCCGTAAGCATGCGGTAAATAGCATTGGGGGAGATTGTGTCCCTCTGCCTTACACCATTCTTGATTGGTATTCTGTTGCTTTTTTTATGAACCACTATGGTAGCAATTGATACCCTGTAGATTTCTTCCAGGATGTTTATATATACTTAATCTACGCCCTGATTCCGCAGTGTGTGCATGACGGCTGATATTTCTACTGAATCAAACGCCTTCTTGTAATCTATGAAGGCTATGTATAAGGGTTGGTTATATTCTGCGCATTTCTATATAATCTGAGCGATAGTATGAAGGTGGTCGATTGTTAAGTAGCCTGTTCGAAATCCTGCTTGTTTTTTGGTTGATTGAATTCTGATGTTTTCTTCACTCTGTTAGCAATTACCTCTGTAAATAGTTTGTATACTACAGAGAGCAAGCTGATCGGCCTGTATTTCTTCAAGTCCTGTCCGACTAAACATTCGCTGCACATTTTTTTTACTAAATATTGAGTCTGCTGTATGAATTACCTTGGCTTAGTATTCCTACGTTCCTTTCTGTGACCGAAGTAGCACTGCCAGAAGTATTTACCCTAATTTTAATTCTCAATACTGTTTGTTGCTGCAGACATAAACTTTGTTTCACAAGCTCCAATTTGCTTTGAAAAGTAAGATTTTGAAATATTGTTACTGCTGGGTAGGAGCAAAGCTGGTGTTGACACCGTTAAAAAGTAGTTGTTTTACGCTGTAAGATAATTAGGAACGTAGTAACATGCAGGCTAAGGTCGAATCATTGAAGAACATTTAGTTGAGTGATAACAGAGCAGATACTTAAGCTGAGTCAAAAATTTACGAAGGAAGTGTTATGAAAAAACTAAGTGCCATGCAAATGTTATGCGACTCTGAATCTGTTGCGAAACTAAGGCGAAAATGCCGTTGATTAAGTTAGATCAGTGAACTGGAAAAATAAAATCTACATGCGATGCAACTTTTTCGAGAACAGCTATGAGTATGGCGCTGTATAGTTTCGAAGAAATCGTGCACGTGACACAAACCTAAATTCCATTTGTTTCCTCCTGTTTTGCTGTTTTTTATATCATTGCATCATTTGATGCAACTCGTCTGAAAGAGCCAATTCTTGCGCTGTAAGACGACACCATTTTTCGTTTTCAGTGGTTTGTGAAAACTCTACGTTCCCCTAGTCAGCCTACGTCTAAACAGCACGATGGGTAAGTAAATGTTGACACACTCTTGAACGCGTTCTTTCCCCATTTTGAACCCTAGTCTATATTTTCATTGTTTTTCACGGACTTCAGGCACGTAAGATGGCAGATTCATGAAGGCTATAGCTTTGGTGCACTCAAGAGAGTATTTTATTAAAAGAAACCTGCAACACTTTTGCAAGCTATCATCAAGTGGCTTCAGTAAAATGGCTTACCGGCTCACGAATCGACTGCGGCAAAAATTTTCACAATGCGTCATGTACAACCACCGTTACAATGATTTGCCACTCAACTCATGCGCTTTCGCCCCCATTTTGTGCTATTAGGTGCGCTGAAAGCAACGCAAGAAAGCGTTTGACGAGGGAGCCTCTTTGTCAGTGCGCATCCCGATGTTGAGGTTTTTGCTTCCTTCTTTTTTCTTCGAACACGCGGCTTACCTCCAGTCTAGCATTGGCCCTTCAAAAACTGACATTATTAAATTCCTTCGTAATAATAACGGACTCTTTGTCGGTTTGCAGTGCGCGCACGGCACCCGGTGATTCGAAAGCATCAGGCGAATTCATCTCCCTAGTACCGCATCACTTAACTCAGGCATGATTAGTATGGATATCTAGACATAGAGGCAAAGCTCTAAATGAAACAGCTGATGCACTAGCGAAAGCGGCGTTAGAGAGATCAGCTATTAAAATTACTCCTACAATAGCTTTTGTTGTAGCAGCTAGATTCCGGAGGCAAATGATGATGCGAGAGTTCTCTGCACCATCTTTAAGAAACTCGCCGTACCTCAACCATCTAACGACACCCTAGAAAACTGCCTCCTATCATAACAGATGTCTGGAAGTTTTAATCATCTATTTACGCAGTCTTTTTCCTCCATTAAATTTGTATTTATTCAGAGAAGGTTTGACTCGCTCACCGCTATGTTCTTTTTGTGGGGAAGAGGAAACTGTGGAAAACTTCTTGATATCTTAACGAAGGTTTTGCAACATTTAAAAAAACTCTAAAAATGACGTTACGAATCCTTGGATTATCTTTGACAACGTCAAATTTACTATACCTAGGTGCGCATACCCTAAGCCACAGCAACGGGACGGTGTGCGAGGCCGTGCAAGATTTATTTTAACAGTCGAAGAAATTCACTCAATAGCTTCAGTACCAAAAAGTTCTCAGCTAACTAATATAGGCTACAAGAAAACTTTCTTTTATATCAATATTTATAGCTATTTCTGTAGGAACTGAATTATTAAAATTTTTCTCCAGAATATTTTGCAAAAGAATCAATATTTGGGTTATTATTATCGCTAGTAGTTAAATATATATAATCTCTTTTTTGTTAAGCTGCCCGATTCCCAGCCGATCCCCCTGAGTGGGTGCGGGCTTTAGGATATGAATATCTACGTCTAGGTCCAGTCTTGTGGCATCTTTTGGCAGCCATGCTAACTATTAAGTTCCCGGTTGTCTACATAACCTTACGGGTTAACGCTTAATCATATCTGAGTGTTGGTTCAATAAGAAATTGATATTTGCCATGAGTGGCCTTGGCAAGCCGAGTGTCTTTGGTTTTGTGAAATTTCAACACTTCACCCGTTCCTTCAAAGCAATATATGTGAAAAGGTGCTGTATCTTCATCACCGAAACAGTGATCCAGCCGTGTACTAGTCCGAGTTAAAAATACAAGATTCGACAAGCGGCATCTGCGGTGTTGATAGAGGACCGTGTTATGCGTGAAATCTACTCGAAAACGACAGTTATATATGCGTGGTACACAACCACACTCATTTTTCCTGTACTGCTCTTTGTCGGAATGTGTAACATTAGTATAAATATTTGCGTGAAGGGAAGTGTTTGCTTTAGTTCCTTTTCTAGATTTATCTATTTCTTTAAGCCTTCTAATATTTTATTTTATTTTATTTTATTTAGTACTATATTGCATACAACATTGTTGTCCTTGAAGGACGGGTATACATGATTGTAAACACTTCTAAACACACATAGATACAAAAAAGTATACACATACATTTATATACATACATATTCAAAGGAATGCATCAAAATTATACCAGCCCCGCCGTGGTGGTCTAGTAGTTAAGGTACTCGGCTGCTGACTCGCAGGTCTCGGGATCAAATCCTGGCTGCGGCATCTGAATTTCCGACGGACGCGAAAATGTTGTCGGCCCGTGTGCCGAGATTTGGGCGCACGTTAAAGAAACCCAGGTGGTCGAAATTTCCGGAGCCCTCTGCTACGGCGTCTCTCATAATGTTATGGTAGTTTTGGGACGTTAAATTCCACATATCAATCAACAAAATTATACCAGAATGTTCATAACATTATGCAGAAAGGTACATGTCAAGCATATTATCACGTTGCTCGCACGTATCACATAAAACACGTGGTTACAATCAGTATATAAGCATGGTCGACCGACATTTATTGACTGACATGTGCGGTTTAACGTCCCAAAACCACCATATGATTAAGAGAGACGCCGTAGTGGAGGGTTCCGGAAATTTTGACCCCCTGTGGTTCCTTAACGTGCACCCGGGTTGAAGGGCCTTGGTACGCTGATCACTACATTTGAGAAGCACAAAATTGTACTTGCTGATGGCTTGGCACACTAACTCTGGAAAATACAACTGTATCGGACGCTTGGATGTTTAATGATGGTGTGCGATACCGTGCATGAGGAAATAAAAGGAGTTGTTTTGAATACATCAACATCTCTCGGTTAATTACTGAACAACATATTTATTGCTCGTTCATTTCAGTTTGTCATCATCGTCGAATGAGTAAGCCTTAATTACTGGGCCCTAAATGTCCATATTTTACCTCTGTTCTACGACAGCAACTAATCACCCGAAACCCCCCGAACTCATTTAGGACTGTACAGCGAGTACAAGCTTTTTCGCCCAGGCCATTGTTCGCAGTAAAGAAGCACCATGCTTCTTTTAACGGGACGGATTAGTGCTCTCCCATAGTTGAGTACTAAGTACTCGAAATCAATAAATATTTTTTCTAAACACAGTTATAATATATGTGGGGTTTTACGTCTAAAACCAACCTGTAATTATGAGAAACGTAGTTGTGGAGGGCTTAGGAAATTTTCCCCATCCGGTGTTCTTGAACGTGCACTAACAGTGCACAGAACACGGGCCTCTGCCGTTTAACCTCCATCGAAACGTGACTGCCGAGGCCGGAGTCAGACCCATGACCTTCAAGCCAGCAGCCGAGCAGCCTATTGACTGATACACCGAGGTGGACCCAGATTGTCTACTTAAAAATTCATAACATGCGCGTAATATTTTCGCATAAGAGATAACAGCGCATAAAGGATGACAAGAAATAAAAGACACCAGAGAAACACTGGCTGAAGCTTTGAAACACAGGCTGAAAAGAGGGATAACGAAGAAGTTCTGACACAATTTTGAGACATCGCAAAAGGGATTTTCTTGGCAGGCAGTGTTAACGCTCTCCACACTTCGTTCCTTTGTTGAAAAGGCACCTTCGTTTTCGGCACTGAGTAAAATATTCTAAAAGAAAGGGACAGCCGCAAAAAATAAATTATCGATTTGCGCTCACAGTGAATGGTTGTAGTTATAAAGAATAATCTATTTTTGGGGGCTCAGTTCAGTCGTCATGCTTTGGGGCATTCATGAGGACGAAGTGATGAATTCGAAAATGTCCAAAGGCGTATACAAAACCGTTGTGGCTAAGGCTGATAAAACGAAACGTGAGCAGTACACTCTAAATAAAGAGCGAGTGAAAAGGATGTCTTTTTGTCCCACAACAATATTCGTCATCTATATTGCGTTCGATCCTTGCGCTGTGGGCCGGTGCTTGGTATGTTTCGGTCACGATCGACATAACCATTATCAGGGTTACATTGCATTCGCGATAAGAAAGTGGCCAGAGCCGTGTTTTCAAGAAAGGAAGCGCACGCAAGCCTGATGACGGTTATTGTTGTGGCACAAAAATACCCCCTTTTAACACGATATTTTTTTATAGTGTAGCAGCAAAGAGTTGTGGAGAGACCTGAACGAACAATCTATCTCTGCTCTGAATGCTATGCCAAGAGCCCACTTAAAAGTCACGCTCGTTTGCTTTGCAGTTTAATGGGGACTTGGACAAGACCGTTGCCATTAGGTTGATGAGCCTGTCTCCTACTTGCTGTCGACATGTAGCGAAAAATTAGCGAGAGTTCCACTTTTACTTATTGGGCGTTTTCAAAAAATTTTTCCGTTTCACGCATGCATGAAAAATGTCCAAACACAACTCATATCACCAATTTGCGAAGCAGCTGTCTAAGTACTTCAAAGAGCTACATTAAATCGATAGTATGCGCTCACGACAACAAAGCACACGCTTCTGAAAACGCAAGCGCAGTCATGTTCTCGTATAGTTATGGATGCAAACAGAAGTAATTGGTATTATGTTCTTTTTCGAGTAGGATGAAAAAAAAATTGTCGAGGAAATCGTAATGCATGCCAACATAAGAATACCACACAACTTTGGGTATGAAAAAAGCTAATGTTTGCATAACTTCACAAACATTCAACCTTCATTCGGAAGAGTGCACCCCGAGCACTCGGACAAGTTGCGCTCATTAGCAGTGCAGCCAAACGAGGAGAGGGACAGGACGTATTCATTAGGTGAGGTGAATGCTTCCTCTAATTGCTGTGGAGGTCTGCATAAAACATGAGTTGATGCCCATTGATAGTTATTGTAGTGATTATGTTGACACATGTACAAGGAAGTGCAGAACACCTGCTCTGTCATGAATGTTTCAGGTAACTTTACTTTGGATGTTTCACTCCAATATTTAGGTGATTTCATATACCAAATATCAGAGCATTTGTATGCTTGAAACACCAATGCTCTATCTGATCATGTTAAAGGTAAGTTGGTGACAACTCTAATGAATTCTAATGCCCACCATGCAATGTCTTGTTGTGTTTGTATTTGATTCGATAATTTATAGCTGAAAATTTGGCAGTGCTCGCGGTTTTCGTAACAAAGCGCGTGAGATATCCGTATTGCTTTGAATTAATTAGTGACGAAATAATAGCGGTTGCCTCGCAACCAGGACTTTTTTTTGGATGCATGTAGCTTAGGTTCAATGAAGTACCATTCAACAGTACGAAAGCCTTGTAGAAGTGTAGGCGCTTCGATAGGCACTCAACGGGAAATTATTCAATAAATATTTACCTCTATTGCGTAACACAAGCCACCGTGGAACAATACATAAAAAAAAATTGGTGGATCCCATGTACTTGAGAATCGACGTTATGCGAAGCATGCGGGGGAAAGGTGACGGTGTTGCAATTTTTCATTGAGCGAGACGTCATGAAATGACACTAAATATATGCACAACAATTGTACGCACAGCCATATGTGGAGAGTTGCAGATGTTTATATAATCAGTTGTTTACACTTGCGCAACAATGTCAACTAGAACATGCGTATTAGCAACATCAGAAGCTGATATCAAGTGCTGATGCCCTCGACGATGCTGGCCCTGAACACTGCCACATAAATAAACATCAGCGCATGAAAACTAACCACAAATGACGCTAACCCGAGTCGACGGGTGTATAAAAGGTGTACATATGTAATGTTTTTAAAGTTGGGTAGGCAGTACTACAACCACTATTGACGTGTCACGAAGATTAACGTCTATTTGAGAAATTTTTTCTGAGACCGTGGGCGTAGCTCTGTAGTAAAATGCTTCATTGCAACCCAGAATGATTGGGTTTGATTTCAGGTGGGGCTCCGACGAATAATTTTTGCATTCGTCGGGTGGACACTACTGATGGCGGGTATTTCTTAACCGTGCGTTAAAATTGCCCATTTGTATTTTCGTCGTACCTGGGTAGATACTAAGTGTAGATCACCTGTGGCACATACCTGTATGCCAGCGGCACATACCTGCCGGTTGGTATGTACCACTATCTGGCGAAAAGTGTCTGACAACGTACGTGACGGAATTGTGACATTATTCATGTCTTGACCAGCGCGTCATATTTTTGAAACCTTCTTACCCTTCCAAGCTAATTTTGGTTCACGCCAAGTTGAGGGAGTGACCACGACAGCACCCAAACGTAAGCGGCTAGATAAATAGACAGATACGCTTAAAATCACCGAAGTTCGCTAAAAAATGCTTCACATTTCAAAATTACAGCATAGGCACGGAGTGCATGATGACGAGGGTGGCGAAGAATCTATCAGTCTGTGGCACGTAGCGGACCCAGGTTCGAGCTCCACACAGTGAAGCTCGAACCTGGGTCTGCTGTGTGCCAGCCCCATATTCTACCACTGAGCTACGCCGGTGTTTGTGGCTTGTTGGGAAACTTGCTTGAGGCAGGCTTTATGTCGGCAAAGCAATCGCGTTAACACGGCTTATGAAGCGTTTTAAAATCGCGAAATAACACGTCGTCGCACAATACAGATAACGTAACGAGTGGGCGGTCCAATGCTACAATCCATTACAAAAACTTGTTATTGTTTCTTTATTAACTTTGGCGCATACCCACGTAAGGCATAATTTCTCATCATCGTCAGCCACTGTATGAACAATTGGCACTAAAATGCTTGCAAGTGTTTAGCCGATACCACGCTTCTCAGAAGACTGACGAAAAACAGCGTAGCGCATGCCGGCGTACTATCAAAAAATGATTAATAATGTTGTAGCGGGTATCAAGCAAGTGTGCTTGTAGTAGTTACCCAATGAGTGTTTTGAAAGGGCTCTGAAAGGCCGCTCTTCTAGCTCTCGCTCTTACTGTGGTGCGCCTTCCGCCCAGGCCTGGAGTTTTTTACAACCTGCGCTTCGTGTCTAGTTCCCACCTTCCACCGCCGCTAGTTCATGGCACTGCGGCCCAACCTTTGCTAAGCCTTGCTGAAACCGATAAAGTTACGCCCAGCGAGTTGAACGTGGAAACCCTTGTCCCGCCGCGGTGGTCTAGTGGCTAAGGTACTCGGCTGCTGACCCGCAGGTCACTACTTCGCATCCCGGCTGCGGCGGCTGCATTTCCGATGGAGGCGGAAATGTTGTAGGCCCGTGTGCTCAGATTTGGGTGCCCGTTAAAGAACCTGAAAGAACCTGGTCGAAATTTCCGGAGCCCTCCACTACGGCGTCTCTCATAATCGTATGGTGGTTTTGGGACGTTAAACCCCACATATCAATCAATCATCGTGAAAACCCTTTGTCAGATTGTGCTCAAAGTGCGTCTTTCTGATTCCAGTTTTTTTTAGCAAGCGTCAATTTCAAGGCAAATTTTATTGAAGGTTTAGTCACCGATGGTTATCTCTGTAGGTTATTTATTCAGAAACAACTATCATATATTTATGATTAACGTGTGCAGGTTTCCTCCTCCATTCTAATGAGTGCGTGCGTGCCGCTTCTTCATAGTGCGGCCGTGGAAGTGGTTACCTACTACAACAACACACTACTACTACTACATACATCGCGGACGCACGACCCTCGGCTTAAGGAGCTTCGCGATTAAAACGACATCAATGTTGACGGTGGTAGCAGGTTTAGAAAGAAAGTTGCAGTCTTAACGCGAGTGCCTTTACTACTGGGCTACACATCTACGCAGATTTTTTTTATACTACGCACCAAGGCTTGGAAAAATGTGAATCTATCTGAATCCTATCAAAGTGATATAACATATGAAAACAGAAAGTAATGGTACCCAATTGTGTGTAAAGGCTTCGTTAAAGGGTCCATTGAAAGTAAGTGAGACTGCAACAGCAGACCACCATGCTTAAAGGCTCTGTTGAAATATAGTTTGTTGCACCATTTCGCACGGCGGTCTCAGTGTTTGAAGGTCTCCATGGATATTGTAATGTTTGGGTAAGTACACTCAACGTAATAGGAATACAGATACGCATCATTTGGCATTGATCTTCTGGCACCGGGCGTATATACCACGAAAATTTACTTTAGTTGAACGGCATAGCCTTGAACATTTTAGTTTTTGCTAAATACTGGGATGTTTAGAAACGCAATTATTCGCACATACTGCTAATATGTACTGGACGATTGATTGATTGATTTGTGGGGTTTAACGTCCCAAAACCACCATATGATTATGAGAGACGCCGTAGTGGAGGGTTCCGGAAATTTCGACCACCTGGGGTTCTTTAACGTGCGCCCAAATCTGAGCACATGGGCCTACAACATTTCCGCCTTTATCGGAAATGCAGCCGCCGCAGCCGGGAATCGAACCCGCGACCTGTGGGTCAGCAGCCGAGTACCTTAGCCACTAGACCACCGCGGCGGGGCAATATGTACTGGACGAGCGCTCATACTGACTACGAATAATTTTTTGCCCCAGATTTTCATTAATACATGGCGAAGTGTGCTTGCGTCGAGGAGTATGGTGCAGTCCTACAAATAATAAATAGGTGCACAATCAATACAGAAATCAAATCATTCAGGTATAAAGCACTTGAGATATAAATCAACCGCATCCATTGAGCACCATACTAAGACCGAGAAGAAATTTACTCGCTATAGTGATCACTTCAATGGCCAAGTGTTCTATTGACCCTTTCAAATAGCCACCAAAAATTGCATTCTTCAACCGCGTTGAGCTATCGCAACTTTTGAAATGGCAAATGGTAGTCGTGGATTGGTCCACTTCATTTACTCAAACAGGATGCCAAACCTCATTTCGTATGTCTTAATTGAGTACTTCGCTTTTTGCTATAGCTTTGTCATACTCTTGCTATTATAATAAAAATACCTACAAATGTCCAAACATCGCATGAAAAATTGTGAGCACTGCTCTTCGTTTATGAATTGCGGACGAGGACATCTCGTGACTAAGCACCTCATTTTTAATGGAAACTTATTTGGCCCTTGGAAAGTTATTGAAAGTTGTGGTGAAGTGGGATTGTTTAGCCAATGCCGTGCACAGAAACACTTACCTTTGCTAAAAGACTGCAAAAAAATTACTCAAAATGAACAGTTCTGGGCAAGCGTATGTAGGCAATCGAATAGTTTTGCATTCAGTACGTCCCAATAATCATCTTACTTCAAACATGCTCATGAAAAGTTTGCTTGGTGTCCTAGTGTGAATTCATTCCAAAAAGAGCCGACGAATCGCTCAGGCTTCACTTTTCCTAATTTGCGTGTCTCAGGAAAACGGGAGCCGTTTCGGACAAGGTGACGCACTTAACCTCTATCGAAACGATGCTGAAAATCTGTTTATTCAATTAGGCCTATATACGCGTAGGAATATTGTCCCTCAGACAAAAGAGTTTCTACATATTCATTCATAAGTACCTGAAATCAAACATCATTAGAGAAAATCGAGCGGTAGTTCAACAGTTTTGTCTCCAAGATTCAGTTTTCATTTCTCACGTGCCACGAAAGTATTTCGATTAACCAACTTTTTTGCTCACAGCGCTGCTGCGATTCAGCCTTATTTTCTTTAAAAATAAAAACACGCTAACAACTTTGCCGAGAAAAAAATGCTTCAGCAGCAGCGGTCCTTTTCTCACTGATGTAAAAATTTTGAATGGTACGGAAAGAAAAAAATAATTACTGGAAAGTGCCAGCTGACTGAAAAATCAGAAATGGCGTATCAGCTCAATGAAGAGGAATAAAGTCGCAGGCACATAGGCAGTACAACGCCTTTCAACTAGCTTCAGTGTTGTATGTAGGTAGCACTGGCTGTACAGAGATAGCAAAGCATCTTATCAGATTAATATACTGCGCCAATAAATATTCTTTCACTTTTCCTCACGAGTGCTCGCTTAATTATTGTCAACATCACATCAAACCTTTACAAACAATTGTGAATTTCAACTGTGCATTTCAACCTAACCACGGTACAAGCCACTGCCCTCCAAAAAATTGGAAATACTACCCTAACCACTCAAAATTGTTTAGCGGTTTTCAGAGGCCGATAGGTTGACTACGAATCAGGAAATTGTGATAATAATGCCACAGCAGTCTAGTCTCGTCGTCCGGTAAGTTTAGTGCCTTCGCCAGCCAGGATAGCTTCTAACAGCTAAAGTGGTTGCTTGGGTTTGTTGTACGACATATTGAATACAAACCGCAAGATATACGAAACATCAAGCAAATAAGGACACACACACATCAGAACTGTTCCGTGTTTGTGCCCTTCTTTTCCTGTTCTTTCATCTTTGGCGCTGTTTCCCTCCAACACTTCTGCCAGCCCCCTCGAGAAAGACATGATATATACCTTAACACGGTGCTCCAACTAAATAAATGCAAAAAAGGTATCATGATGTTAGACGCAAAAGGTCACCGCCGACAAGCGGTGTGATTGAAACGCCTGACCGTTCTTTTCATTAAAAGTGCGGCTACCACTTGTGTTTCTTTACTGTCGACATTGCTTAATGTGATTGGGTGCGTCTGCATCCTCAAAGAGGACAGAAATCCAGAATTGTTACGTCAAAACCAGTCGCCAGTGTGGGTGCATTACTTAAGAGCGTGCCGTCTAGATCTTCTTGGCAATTAGTCGCATATCCGCTGGGGCGTAAGGGCAAATAGCCCGCCTAGCTGCGCAAAAAAAAAGGTCACAGGGCATGAAATTAGGCGGGAATTATTTACCATACAGCTAATCACGACGCATTCATATCGGTTAATCACTCACTGCTTAACGGTGGAGTAGCGCAGTCGTCGTTTGAGTTCGGTGTTCTCAGTGGGCCAATTCATGTGCGAATCTTCAAAAAGAATCATTGCGCATGCTAACAATTTTGACATTGGAGTTGAGCTTTTCATTCCCTTTTTCGTCAGGGTGGGTAGTAGTAGAGAGAACCATCGGTCATCAGTTCTATTCCCTAGGGTTTCGACGGCGTAACCATTGATACGTATTCCTTTTTGTCGGCACAATAGATAACAGTCGGCGTATGTCTCTAGGCAGCACTGCCGATGCTTTGTTAGTGCCATCGCAGCCATAATAAGGTTTATGAAACATGGCTTGTAAGAATGGTATGAGTACGTCACGATAGTAATTTATTGAATACTGCACTAAAAATGGAGAATAGCCTAATGGTTCGTTTTTTGTTTTTGTTTTGCTACACTCAACCGAGTAAATAGGCTTACAATAACGTTCGGTAAAGCATAAGGGACATCATTTGCTGCTTTTATTGCATTGTACTAGTTGCGACATGTATGGAAATGCATTCTTTTTGACAAAAAAAAACACCATTTACGTTGGTGGGGCCTGAACATAGAAATTTTGTATCATGTGTCCAATTTTCAACCTAAAGAACGCTACCAGCAGGAACAAGAAAAAAAAAGGGTTTTAGCTCAAGTAGCTTAAACATTAAAATGGCTTGCATCTGGGTTAAGGGAAATGTTGCGTGTTTCTTCAATTTAGCGAATCTGACATGTACGGGAGAAAGGAACGCTGGCGCACATGTACGAATTAATCAATCAAAGATTGCAATGTTACTACTTCATAAGTAAATTGTGTCAAGTCAATAGTTTAGGCGTTATAGGCAGCAGGGCTAGCCAACGGGCGAATATGAGAATATTTCCGTAGTTTTCGAGAATCTCTTACCGTCATATAACAGACAGTCACCTCATATATGCACTACGCAGTGCACATATATGTCCACGAGGATGGTAAGTACACCGGTCCACGAAAGGCTTTGCAGTGGGAGGAACAACATCCCACCTCAACGAAGCTCCCTCCAACGCCTCTGCTTGCGGAGGAAGCACCAAATAAAACAAACGATGCAAAAATTACAATGACACGATGGCCTGTTGCCCGAAATGGTCCATGTTCGGTCCACAGACTTCGCAAAGAAAGGCACTAAGTGAAGCGTTTGTGGAGTCGAAGATTAAGTGTTCTCGGTGGCAATTATCGACAAAGCTGCATGACCTTAAACCAGCACATAACACAATGACATGATTGGTCAAACTAGCCAAGACTTGGTGGATGACACAAGGCCTCGTCCGGACGACTACGAAAGTTGCCGCATATTCCCCTCCCCCACACCGTCGCAAGTAGTATATTGCCAATTACTTCACTATAATTACCAGACATGTATAATACAGACAAAATACCACGCTAGTATTTTGTGAAACATTTTGTTCAAAGCTTCACCTCTTGAGAAAAGCTGTTTCACAAAAAAGCAACGCAAATTTTATCAGCTTTCCCTTGATAAATGCGCTTGCCTGAGCTCATTAATTACAATTAACGAGGAGGATTCCAGCCAAATAATTGGACTTTACCAGAAAGGCGAGAGACCACTTAGTTGCTAGTCCGGCGTTGTGTCGTTTGTGTTTTTGTTTTCGTACAAGTGATTTAGTTGGAACGCTCAAGGCCTTTCAAAGTTCGCATTGAAGTAATCAGATTGAACAAAACTGCTTTTGTTTGAGTGCAGTGTGTTAACACAGGGACTTAAATATGACACAAGTATTTGTTGCATTAGTCTTTATTGTAGAAAGTAAGTTTTACTCCGGTGCAACGCCACAGGCTCCAAAACAGCTGCAGCTGTTGTAAAACGACAGATTAGAAGCGCATTGGTGAAATATCACGGTTGTTAGAAAATTTAAGCTAGTGAAGGAGCTCAACCATCACGCAAACCTCTAACATGCAGGTGGTACACAGAAGCACCTCTGGTTGGCGTCTCATGAATAAACCATAAATTACAAGCACATTTTCATGCATTGATAGAACAATCATCATACCAGATAAAAGCATTGCTGCTGGAAGCATACGGTAACGTCATTGTGAGAGACGTTATAGCGCAGAGCTTAAAAGAATTAGTTTCGCATTTTCTATTGTTTGATGCTGGCCCTGCACAGCGCTGGGCGAACAGATCGAGGTGCATAACAATGCACAATACCAGCAAATTTCCAAGTCAGAGACGGGAACCTGCATTTTCGAGTCTCTAGACCTGACATATCACACTTAATGCGGTGAGGAGACGATGGTTCTAATCGCGGTCAGTGAATGTCTCATCATCCCATGGGACGATTCTTCTGTGCGTTCTCGAACAATAACATTTCGCTTCCTGGGTGTTAAGTAAAATGGACTTCAGAGTTTCTGTGTAAAATCAGAGTCTTCTGTCTTTCATTGCACATTAGCAGCGATTAGCATGTTCCTTTAGAAAACATCGGTCGATAACTGCGTGCTTTGCACCTCCCGGGTTTCTCTCCTGCGCAACGCTGCAATGAGCGGCAGCGTAAACGCCACTGCTAGTATAAGCGTTAGCGCCCGCTGCTTTGCATGTACATATGAGTCAATTAAGCGAGAGATGGTGAAATGTTTTTTGCCATCAAGGCGAAAACTATTTAACGTATAACTACTTTTCCACCAAACACATCACAGATAAACATGAACATGGCATACGAAGTCGGAAGGCACTTTTGAAGCGTCTCTTTTGTTCACGGAATGCAGTGGACAACAAACGTCTTCAGTTACTACACTGAAAAACATTTAGAGAGCAGATCTTGCGTCTTGCTCTCTCGTTGTATGACGTAGCTTTCACCGTTACCTTCGATGGCGTAACGATTGGGCACGAAAAACCACCAGCAGACATGAGAATATAAAACGAGGATAAAATGCCCAATATCAAATGCGGATCGAACACGCGCACTCCGCTTGTCAGTCGAGTATTGCAACGTAGTGCCACGCTGGTGCTCGAAACTCATTCGAAAAACGACGTAATACAGGTGTCACGTCGGTCGAGGAATAGCGTTAATTCATGTAATATAGCGCAGCGAAAGATAAAAATAGCAACTATACATCACACAATGCTAACTGTGCAACTAGTGTTGCGTTTATTGCTTCCCACTCATTACAAAGTGTTCAGCCTTATTTCTTTATTGACACCAGTCACATGCAGCCCCACCAGAGTGCGTGTAATAGCGTACAGATGCGCAGCGGGTACCTCGCGTATTTTGCAGAGAGACAACTATAATAGCATATTGGTTGCTGCCCAAGTTCCCAATATTTATGACTGATCGTGTTGTCAACACCTGGTATATAACGAAAACGTCACACTCAGTTGGCGTTGCGCATATTGAAAGCTGAGCTGAGAATTCGCACTGTGTAGTATTGTAATTATTGGCGAATTTATTACGCTTCATTGTGTTATGATGGAGATAACAATCTACGGCGAGACCTTCTTGACGACTTGTATCGAAAGAAGCTCGGTGCCTTTGAGAGTCTGTTGCTCGTTCTACTAAAGTACACAATTGACTGTTATCTGAACTAAAGTTTTTGGTCGGATACGCATACCGCAGTAAGCCAACAAAACTTTGTGTTGTTTTACTTTCAGATGGACGCAATAGATTAGCATAGTTATGAACATTTTGTCTGTCTGATAATAGACAGAATCAAGTGAGGCCAGTGTAGCCAACCCCTTATCGTTTTACTTAGTGATATAATCCTCAAGATTCGCGAAACGTTTTGAAAAGTTCCAGTAAAAATTTAACGGAAGTGAGAGACCAAAACTCATGTGGTAAATGAGAAGAGCATGCGCTTGGTTCTTTTTTTTTCGCCAGTGCAGTATGCATTTAAGCAAGCCAAATTTAACGTTTCCCTCAAAGCAAGCATAGTAGACCAAATTGGCAGATCTCACGTACAGTAGGAATAGATATGCGAAGCACGAATGAGAAAGGTTGATATGTCACTTTAAAATCGCTACAACTTTACGAGGCGGCCGTAAATTACGCCGTATATAGCCTACATGTCATTATTATTATTAATATTATACGTGTCATTTACATTTGTCGTCCACTCACGTCACGCAATACCCAAATTTGGTACATGTGGAGCTAGAGAAACGGCCGCGACAGTGCTTAGAGCGTAGCATGTAATCATGTGTTACATGACACGTATACCATGATTGTCAAGTTTGGGAGTGTCATTTACCTTCGTCATCTATTCACGTCACATAATACCAAATTTGGCACATGTGAAGCTAGCGAAACAACTGCGAGTACACCATGAGCGTGGCGTGTATTCATGACTTATATAACATGCATGCCATGATTATCACGTTAAGGTTTGTCACTTGTGTTCGCTAAGCAGTCATGTCATTGCATACCAGTTTGTTAATATGTCACCTGAATGAAACCACTGCATGAGCAGCAAGACCATGAAATGGTAACCATCACACTCATCACATACATGTCATGATTTTTATGTCCTGACTTGTCATTCGTGCTCGCAATACAGTCATGTTATGCCATGCGGATTTTGGTACTGACACCATTATTGATTCAGCCAGACACAGAGAGAGAGAGAGAGATCAAGATGCAAGGAAAGGCAGGGAGGTTAACCAGACGCACATCCGGTTTGCTACCCTCTAGTGGGGAAGGGATGAAGGAGAGAAAAGTTATTGGAGAGAGAAAAGAAAGGTACACACAATCACGAAAAAACTCGGAGGAGCACACGCAGTCTACAGGTGGTTTCTCAGGTTTGTTGTGTTCAAGTAAAGTAGGAGCACTGTAGTCTATTTCTGCGCAATTGAGGCATACACCCAAGGTCCCGGAATCTTCTGCACATAGAATAGTCGAGTCCAGTTTGTTGAAAACTATCGGGAGCTGGAATGGCTGCGTGTTGTAGCAAGCGCAGCTGCACAGGACGTGTTCGATGGTGTCTTCAGCTCCGCAGGAGTCGCATGTAGAGGTGTCTGCCATACTGATGCGAAATGAGCACACCTTTGTGAATGCAACACCCAACCAAAGGCGGCATAACAGTGTCGCATCGGAACGGGAAAGTTGCGATGGTAGCTGTATCTTGAGCGAAGAATCCAGTTCATATAAGCAACGCCTTTGGAAGCTGGTAGACGACCAGAACGTGCAGGTAAGATCTCGAGCCAGCAAGTAAAGTTATCTTGCTGCATCTGTCCTTGATAGAGGAATCGGGACCACACGTGTTGCTTCATGAGCTAAGTGGCCTGCATCATTGGCGAATGGATTTCCAGTAATACCAATATGTCAAGACAGCCATTGATATATAATATCATGCCCTGGTGCTATAGTTTGATGGTGGCAATGTCACCGAAGTTCGCTAAAAACGCCTCGCATTTGAAAAATCAGTTAGTACTTTTTACCTTTATAGTGATACGTTTATTCCGCTCCTTTCGTCGTCAAAGTGGGTGAGAAATGGGGTGGCGAGCCCGGTGCGCCTCGAATTGGTTGTTTTCACAATGGCGATGGCGAAGCCTCTTTTGCTTCACTGAAAGCTTATCATTGGGCCCGCTAGCGTGTGAGCAGCTGCAGTAGTGAATTCGAAAGGATTGCAGGACTGTGTGTGGTAACAAACAAAGGCAAAGTAGCATTCTACACACGCTACATGACAATAATCAAACCTTGTTCTCCTCGATGGAACCATGGCTAGGGCGCTAGGCTGCTCACCTGAAGGTCATGGTTTTGACTCCGGCTGCAGCAGTGACGTTTTGATCGAGTAGAAGCAGAAGCGGCCCGTGTACTGGGCAATGTCAGTTCACGTTAAAAAAAAAAAAACATCCGATGGTCAAAACTTCTCGAGCCCTGACCCACAGCGTTTCTCATTATGATAGAGTAGTTTCGGAACGTTGAGCTCCACATATTATTATTATTAATAATAATGCTCACGCCTGCTTGAAGTACGCTAATCTCCGGCCGTGATTTAGATCCAGACTGCCGAAGAGACTGCAGTTGACAGACAACGCAATAGCAGTGTCTAGGCTTGCCTCAAAGTACTTCTAAAAAAAATATCGGCAACGAGCAAGCAATACTTCATCTGCATGTTTTGCATGGTAAGCTACTTCTTGAGCAAAAACACCTTTTAGAAACGTTCAAGCGAATTTTTTATCTGAACGAAGTGTGCACACACACACACACACACACACACACACACACACACACACACACACACACACACACACACACACACACACACACACACATATATATATATATATATATATATATATATATATATATACGAGGGATTTTTTGTCAGCTGCCCACTCGTAATAAGTTATAAGTTCACGTGCTACGTGATGCCACACAGGCTCATAAAAGGGTGTTCCACACTCGCCGCCATGGCTACAGATGGCGTTGACTGACACTCCCACGTTTAAGGAGAGATGCGGGTCGAAAAACACGAGTTTTTTTTTTCAATATTACCAATTTTTTATTTTTGCCTGTTTTGATAAGATTAGTTCCTCTACTGTTACGAAAAAAATAATACAGGTCGAGACTGGAAATGCTCTAAATTTTCATCTAAAGAGCACAAGGTGCCTGTTAAGAGGTCGAAAGTGTGCAGTCTTCGAGCACCTTGCCACCGATAATGCGCCGCCGCTAGCCATTTTTGATCGCATGAGTCAAAGAGTCGAGCCTTATTCAAATAACAACGGTTCCTCTCGCTGATGCACAAGAAATAATAAAAAGAATAACTCTCCTGCACGTTTTTCGAGCTCCACGACTGGCTTATCACATGGTACGAATCGGGGACCGCCATTGGCCGCTGCGCGCCTGCATGTGCTGGGAAACCTATTTGCGGGGTCCATGTCTTGTCTAGCAGCGCAGCCGAACAATGCTTTTCTCGTGTAATTATCTCCGTTATGAATGAAAAAAGGTATTGCTCGCAAGTGAAAGCCGTTGTGCGGCGCGCTCTGTAGGAATAGGCTACGAGCAGCTGGTCCGATTTGCTGCAGGTGTTGACTTGCATCCATGTTGTTGGCTTGCAGCCAATGCATCAAAGTCATTCACAACCGTCAGCCGGAAAGTTCGTGATGCGGCAATGGATGATGTCAGCACAAATCTTGCGAGGTCGAAAGAGCTCGCAGTGGGAGAACTTAGCAGGGACGACATTGCCATTATATACGAAAGTATGTGGCACAAACATGGCCGCAAAATGGCATGACACTGGACTTGGTTTGGATTTCGCAGTCCTGTCGAACTTCTTCCTAGCTTGCAGTTGGCCGAAGGCTCTGCTAAATGGAGTGGAAGTTTCGCAAGCGTTTCATGGCCCTGTCTGTGAGCGAAATGTCTGTGAGGGGTTGGCTCGAAGAAGCCGAGAGGGACAAACTCATGGCGCTGGAGTATTTTAGTCGCAGTGACCACTACAAGAAGAATTGTTCTTTTTGGCGTACAAATTTCGCCAGATTTAAAGATATCTTTAATAAATAAAAACTCAATTTTATCTCAAGAACTCGTTTTTATCACAACACAAATTTTGCCATTTCTTTCAATCTGCCCCTCTTTTTTCGGGCACTTCTAGGGCGAAGATCTGCATGAAATTTTGCCAAAATTTTTTCGAAGGTATGACAAATGCAATTATATAGTTTAAATTTCAATATATTATTGTATAATAAAAATTCTATGCAAACCTTTACTAGGATAGGTGAAATATGGACTTTTCACGTCTATTATTTTTCACACCTAATAGATATTTTGTACTTGTTTTTTAATTAGTTATTTGCATTCTACGCTTTATTTCAAACAATATTAAATATGAATGGTAAAACGTTATGAAAGTGCAGGGATGAAAAAAGGGGGGAAAAGGGTTAAGGTTTTCACTTTGTCATTTTGGAGAGCTATAAGTAGGCAACTTGCAAGAAAACTAAATATATATTTGAAATGAGCGTAAAAAGTTCCATAAATAGCTCAAGTTTCATTGCTCTAGGGTGAATATTAAAGAAAAGTGTCTTCCAGTATATAGCATCTCCCCTTAAGTTCACATATAAACGCAATAAAGTTGCGAAGGGGATGGACGCCATGATATCTAAGTGGTTAGAGCATCGAACGCGTTATTCGAAGGTCGTTGGTTCGATTTCTGATCACGGCAGGTTATTTTTTCAGCCAATTTTCTTTATGGGATTTACAATACATTGGTGCTAATAACTTCCCCTATACATTCCTTGGCATTATTGCCTGTTATATATCATTATTATTGTGTCCAAACACGATAATACGAGCCCTTAGGTATACGCCTTTTTCTCATATATATTACCACAAGGCAGTAGTGGGATTGGGGCATAAAGCGGTAGAGGGTCCCTGCGTGAAAGAAAGACTACGAAGTGAATAGAGACTGGTCCCTGCCCGCCAGTGTGCGAGGCATTGCCGTCGCGTGTAATCATCGTAAACATCTGCAAATATATGTTTCCTTGTAAGAATATATATATATATATATATATATATATATATATATATATATATATATATATAGCCCAGTAGATCCTTTGTGAGTGATCACAACGTGGTTTATTTCGACATTTCAGCCTAGAGTCTGGCCTTCATCAGGATTAGCAATCCTGATTAAAATCCTTCATCAGGATTTTAATCCTGATGAAGGCCAGACTCCAGGCCGAAACGTCGAAATAAACCACGTTGTGACCACTCACGGAGGATCTACTGGACTATATGCAACGCTACGGCCACTCAACCATGCCTGCCTATATATATATATTGTCACAGGTAATGGGTATGAGCCATCAACTGTAGGGGGAATCCCTTGGAAGAGAAGAAAGAAGAGGGCTTTTGCGTCCTGGTCTGAGGGCAAGCAAGACGTCGTTTCGTCGCTCTCTGTTATTACGTTCGTGGCACTGGTGGAGGTGCTGGGTAAATGCGCCTCGGCTGCAGATTTTCAGCCGACACACCGAGCTACTTGGAGACAGCTACAGCTCCCACGGCACGAAGCAGTCGCCGCCTGCGAGGACTATCTCCCGAGTACGGTCCCCTCTCTCAAGACGAGATGGCAACCTCAACTAACAACCAGGCGAGTCAAACAAACGACGCTTATTCTTTTCTCCCGCATGTTTTTCATGCGCCGCAAACACCACGCTCATTTCATGGAGACATTTATGAAGATGTTGACGACTGGCTTGACCACTTCAATCGAGTTGCCAACATCAACGAATGGGATGAAGCTCGCAAGCTGCGGAGAGTTTACTTTGCGTTAGAAGACTCTGCCAAAACGTGGTACGAGAATCACGAGGGTTCCTTTGCGACGTGGCATGAGTTCAGCCGACAGTTTCGTGATGCGTACCGCAGCACTGAAAGGAAAGAGAGAGCGGAGCAGGCTATCTCGTCTCGGAACCAACGACCCAACGAGAGAGTTTCGATGTTTGTCGAGGACATGCTTCGACTCTTCAAGCGTGCTGACCCTGCAATGTCTGAGGAAAAGAAGGTGCGGCATTTAATGCGTGGGGTGAAAGAGCAGCTCTTCGCCGGACTCGTGCGTAATCCACCGACGACTGTGGCAGAATTCATAAATGAGGCAACCACAATGGAGCGTACTCTCCAGTATAGGTCGTCACAGTATGAACGCCACGACCTGACCCCTGCTGCATGCTTTATCGGGGCTGACAGCGAGAGGCATGCCCTCGCTGAGTTCATAAGAAGCGTCGTGCGGGACGAGCTGCGCCAACTCCAAGCAGCGGGACCCCAACCACCCGTAAGTGATCTCGCAGACTTAATCCGAAATGAGATCCGACACGTGGTCACCCCACTCGCGCCAACAAGACCTGAGGCCCCTGTGCTGACTTATGCGGCGGCTCTGCGATCTCCTGCACCACATGGCCCTGATCCCACCATGGGGAGAATGGATCAGGCTAGCCATCGATTCCAGGGCACCTCTTCGACTCCACCACCCGTTTCAAGGTTTCAGAGTGCACCAACTTATCGTCCGTCTGGATCGCGGCAGAACGCCACAAAGGCCAGCGTGTGGCGTACGTCCGATAACCGTCCACTCTGCTACCACTGTGGCGAAGCGGGTCACGTCTACCGTAACTGCCAGTACCGCCGACTTGGTCTCCGTGGCTTTCACCCAGATGCTCGGTGCCCGCGTTACGGTGAGCATCCCCGCGACATCGAAGCGTACCTTACGGGCCAGCAAGCTCCTCGCCTTGGTCCACGCCCCCAATCACGATCTCCATCACCTCGCCGCCCCACGTCACCTAGCATTCCCTCGTCATCCTATGCTCCTTTCAGAGGCCGGTCACCGAGTCCCCACAGGGGAAACTAGAAACCGCGGCTCCTGGGGGTGAAGCCGCGTTCGAACGAACTGTCAAAGAGCCTCCTTCGACGCAAAGACCCGACGAAGACCATTCTGACTTTCCAGTCGTTTCCGAAAGTCACAAGACTGTTTCCGCCGACATTACCGTACACGTCGATAATCACGTCGTCACTGCCCTCGTCGACACCGGCGCCGATTATTCGGTTATGAGCAGCGCCCTAGCATCCCAACTGAGAAAGGTAACTACGCCTTGGCAAGGACCGCCGTTGCGCACGGCAGGGGGCCACCTCGTGATGCCAACTGGAGTGTGCACAGCCCGTGTTCGAGTCCGTGCTTCGATGTTCACAGGGTCTTTCCTCGTATAACCTGTGTGCTCCCGTCCACTCATTCTGGGGCTGGACTTTCTTCGCGAACACGGCGCAATTATTGACTTACGAGACTTGCAGGTGTCGTTCGAGGACCCGTTTCATCCTGAACCGGAAAACGCCCGCTCATCGAAGGCTGCCCTACGTGTATCCTCCGAATCTGTTACTCTGCCTCCCCGCAGCAGCCTTTTTATCAACGTTGAATGTGACCAAGACGTCCCCGATGCTGTAATTGCAGAAGGAAATTTGTCTCTACTTTTCGCACAACAAATCTGCGTTGCGAGAGGTATTGTTCAGCCCAGTAGAAAGCAGGCTTGCCTATTAGTCACGAATTTCAGCGACGAGTATCGCCATCTTACCAAACACACTGCGATCGCATACCTTGAGGATATTGCCGACGTCCCTGGTCCCTCAACATTATCTGCTCTTTCGTCGTGCGACGATTCCGCCATGACATTTGCAAGCAATCTCGACGTAAACCAGGGTCTACCGTCTGCACAACGGGAACGTCTTTTGAAGCTACTTGGCTCATTTCGGGACTGCTTCGCTACGACTTCGAAAGTTAACCAAACACCGCTTGCCAAGCATCGTATTATTACCGAGCCTACCGAGAGACCCATTCGACAGCATGCCTACAGAGTCTCGCAAAAAGAACAAGACGTTATACGCCAACAGGTCCAGCAGATGCTCAAGGACGATGTCATCCAGCCATCGACCAGTCCCTGGGCGTCCCCTGTTGTGCTAGTAAGAAAAAAAGATGGTACTCTCCGATTTTGCGTCGACTACCGAAAGTTGAACAAGATCACGAAGAAAGACGTGTATCCTTTACCGCGAATTGACGACTCGCTGGACCGCATTCGCAACGCTCGTTACTTTTCATCCATGGATCTACGCAGCGGCTATTGGCAAATATCTGTTGATGAGCGCGACCGCGAAAAGACCGCCTTCATTACTCCTGACGGACTCTACGAGTTCAAGGTCCTTCCATTCGGCTTGTGCTCGGCACCAGCTACTTTTCAAAGAATGATGGACACAGTTATTTCTGGGCTAAAATGGCAATCGTGTCTTGTCTACCTTGACGATGTGGTCGTCTTCTCGGACACGTTTGAGCAGCACGTCCAGCGCTTACAGGCAGTTCTTCAGGCGATTCGAACAGCTGGACTTTCTCTCAAACCTGAGAAATGCCACTTTGCATTCGAGGAACTGAAATTTCTTGGTCACGTCGTCAGCCACGCCGGTATACACCCAGACCCTGAGAAAACGAAAGCTGTTGCCGCATTTCCTGTCCCAACGAACAAGCGCGACCTCCGCCGATTTCTGGGACTCTGCGCATATTACAGACGCTTCGTCAAAAGTTTTTCTAAAATCGCTGAACCGCTAAATGAACTTACGAAAGACGGCGTGCCATTTGTTTGGGGCCATGATCAGCATCACGCCTTTGACACGCGACGAAACCATCTCCGAGCCCCACCTGTACTCGGCCACTTTGACGACAACGCTGCCACAGAGCTACACACAGATGCCAGCAACGTCGGACTTGGAGCTGTACTTGTTCAATGGCAAAATGGCATAGAGCGCGTGATTGCCTATGCAAGTCGAACACTATCATCTGCAGAGAAAAACTACTCTGCAACAGAAAAAGAATGCTTAGCCGTTGTTTGGGCTATAACAAAGTTTCGCCCTTATTTGTACGGTCGACCATTCAGGGTAGTTAGCGACCACCATTCTTTATGCTGGCTCGCCCACCTCAAAGACCCTTCCGGTCGTCTAGCACGCTGGAGCCTTCGGCTGCAAGAATTTGACGTTACAGTCATTCACAAGTCAGGACGCAAACACAGTGATGCGGACTGTCTCTCACGTGCACCAATTGGAAATACGAACGCGGACGTTGAAGAGGACGATACATTCCTTTCCTCTGTGTCAGCAACCGACTTGGCTCAAAAACAACGCGACGACATGGAGCCAAGCCCGCTGATTGACTACCTCGAAGGCCGAAAACGCAGCCTTCCTCGAAACTTCGCACGTTCGCTGGCCTCGTTCTGCATCAGGGATGGAGTCCTCTATAAGAAACATTTCGACCATACCCAGGCTACTTACCTACTGGTTGCGCCGACCTCGCTTCGGTACGATATTTTACATGCTTGTCACGACGAACCATCATCCGGACACCTTGGCTACACGCGCACATTGGAAAGAATTCGCCGCTCATACTACTGGCCCCGCCTCGCGAAGACAGTCAAGCAGTACGTCCGCACATGCCGCGACTGCCAACGCCGTAAGACTCCACCTGTCCGACCAGCAGGACTACTACAGCCCGTCGCCACGCCGAAGACACCGTTCCATCAAATTGGCATTGACTTGCTCGGCTCATTTCCCACCTCTTCGTCTGGAAACCGGTGGATTGTGGTTGCCACCGATTATTTAACGCGTTACAGCAAAACAAAGGCCCTGCCCAAAGCTACCGCAGCCAAAATCGCACAGTTTTTTATCACCAGCATCGTACTTCGTCACGGAGCGCCAGCTGTGATAATTACTGATCGTGGTACAGCTTTCACCGCAGAGATGCTTCAAGAAGTGCTGAGACTAAGTGGTACAGAACATCGGAAAACCACGGGTTATCACCCCCAAACAAATGGACTCACTGAACGGTTGAACAAGACCATTGCAGATATGCTGTCAATGTATGTGGCCGTTGATCACAAGAACTGGGATGATATACTCCCTTACGTAACTTTTGCTTACAATACAGCAGTTCAAGAGAGGACAGGTTTCACCCCATTTCGCTTAGTTCATGGTCGAGAGGTCACCACAATGCTCGACGCAATGCTCCGTCCCAACAACTTGAGCATGTTCCACACGGACGCTGCATTGTTCGCTCAACGCGCCGAGGAGGCCCGTCAACTCGCCCGATGCCGTATTCAGGCTCGCCAAACTGCCGACGCACACCGCTACAACCTTAAACACCGAGAGGTTACCTTCCAACCAGGCGATGAAGTTTGGGTGTGGACTCCCATCCGACAGCGTGGTCACTCTGAGAAGTTGCTTCGGCGCTACTTCGGCCCTTACAAAGTTCTGCGCCGACTCAGTGACGTTACGTATGAAGTTCTCCCTGAGGGCACCTCAAGACGTTCCCGTCGGTTTCCACAAAGTGATGTGGTGCACGTGTCAAGACTCAAGCCATATTTCTCGCGTCATCCATCGAACGTGCACTAACTTACCATGCAATGACTATTTTTTTTGCCACTTTGGTTTTTTTTATTGTGTTGTGTACTTACTCCTTTCTTTATTGAGTTCTTCTACGACGCCAGCCCATTTTTTTCCCTCACGACGGAGTTGTTGGGTTCCATGGTAGCATCTTTTCTTTCGCATTTCTTTCTCAACGCTCATTACCAGCATCGAGTCGATGCTTTTCGAGGAGAGGGAGTAATGTCACAGGTAATGGGTATGAGCCATCAACTGTAGGGGGAATCCCTTGGAAGAGAAGAAAGAAGAGGGCTTTTGCGTCCTGGTCTGAGGGCAAGCAAGACGTCGTTTCGTCGCTCTCTGTTATTACGTTCGTGGCAATATATATATATATATATATATATATATATATATATATATATATATATATATATATATATATATATATATATATATATATATATATATATATATATATATATATATATATATATATGTATATATATATATATACACATATATATATATATATATATATATATATATATATATATATATATATATATATATATATATATATATATATATATATATATATATATATATATATATATATGTGTGTGTGTGTGTGTGTGTGTGTGTGTGTGTGTGTGTGTGTGTGTGTGTGTGTGTGTGTGTGTATGTATGTACATATAAGGGAAAGAAGTTTATACCTAAGGGTTCGTTTTTCCGTGGTTTACCACAATATTAATAAGATCTAAGAGACAGTAACGCCAAGGAATGTACAGGGGAAGTTATTAGAACCAATGGAATGTAAATAAGAAGACAGAAAAGTGGATGAAATTAACCAGCCGTGAGCAGGAGTATATATATATATATATATATATATATATTTATATGACCCAACCTATAGCATTAATGTCATTGGGGCGCCGTAAGACAGCGCGCCTCAGCTACTCCTTAACCTCTGATGAAGTTAGCTATTCTAGAATGCGATTCCGTTTTCTGTCAATGAAATATATGTTCTGCAGGAATAACTGAAATTAGGCACTAAGTAGTATTATGAGTAGTTTTATGAGTAATCCCAGAACCACGATACGGTTATGAGACAAAGCATTGTTGAGGGCTGCAAAAACTGCGATCATTGTGTTCTTTCAAATGCACTACCGTCGCATAGTACACGGGCATCTATCGTATCGCATCCATTGAAGTGCGACCGTCACGGCCATCATCGAACCCGCGACCTTTGTGCCTGTAGCCGAGTGCCCCTAGCTAGTTATTCACCACAGATGACTAGGCGCGGTATAAAAAAATCAGAAAAAATCCAAAGTTGTATGCACACATAGTTTTCTCTTGATTAGTAGGTCGACATGACGGGGACTATGGTTGCTGAAGCAGAAGAAATGTGAACATGAACATTTCAGCCTGCTTAGCGCTTTCCCTTTTCGGCCACCTTCCTAAAGTGAACGAATCTGGAAAGCATTGGAAACGTGCACTGAGGTGACAGCGCGGTTCAAGCAAACCTTGTGTTTTCTACTTCACCGTTTTCGTGGCAAACAAAAAGATGAAGAAAAGACCCGTTTATCCCGAGAATTCAGAGAAGCCTTGCACCTTCTTTAGTTAATGACAGAAAAGCTGTGCATGATGAAACTACACGGATAAGCTTAGTTATTGAGCAGACATGGTTGTCTGGACACGCGAGATAATGGGGAAACCCTTTCATTCAGCGTAACACCGTGAATGCTTCTAATGAAGGCATTTTGGTAATTATGTTGCTCAGCCGAATGACCATTCACAGCACTCTGCGCTTGAACAAAAGGCTGTTTCTACTAGATCTTGTCACGAGAGAATAAAGCATCGCCTCTGTCTTCATTAGTCGACGCTGATGGCTTTGTCGGTATTGAAAGTTCTTGATAGCTAACGTCCACAATGCTTTCGTTTGTCGTGATATGTGCGGTGCTGTGACCTAAGTTATTCAGTTAACAAAGAAACTGGCCACGTGCCTCTTTGTTTTGCCATTTTTGGTTGCCTTTCAGTTTTATTGAATTACTCTCGTTCGTTCTCACCGATACCAGGAAAACTTCTCAGCATGTTTCTAACTTACACACAAAAGTTTCACGCTTAGAGCAGCTGCATATGGCAAACCATAGATGTGCAACAGGCTAGTATACAACTGAAAGTAATTGTTTACTATTCTATCATTAGGAATAATAATGTCATTCCAGAGTACAGTACTGAGCGCTTTAATGCATCCACATTTTTTCTAAACGCGCAATATTTTTCGCAATAAAAGAAGTAAAAAAGCTGAAACCACCTATGTCCAAGCCATACCGAATTTTCGAGTTATATTCACAAAGTATTCCTCTTTCGTAGCACTTGAAGGTAATTGTATAAACAGTGCTAGAAAATTCACCAATTTGAACGCTCGGTAGATTCATGGAATTCAGATTCTTCATTCACTTTATACGTTTCAAAAGTGAAGTGAATGGTGATCATAAAATTTCTCGGTAATAAATGAATATTCACTTAGTGAACGAAATATACAGTGGCCTGCACTTGAATCAGCACGCTAAATTGTCTGGCAGAAGTGCCTGGAAAAAAATCCCGGGAAGTTGAAAACTTAGAGCATTGATACTTCTTTTTGGCAAGAAGCAGCGAATGTTAGTAATAATGAAGGAAAACTTTGTGTGTTTTTCCTAATGAAAGCGGTATAGTACATCGCATAGTTAGGAGAACTACCATAGCGAAAAAAATTCATCGTGGTTGCTGCACAAATCTGAGGGCATTATTTTTTTCCTTACGCAAAAAAGAAATTGAATGAAAGAAAAAGCTCCATAATATTTACAGCAGATGGGGGCGTTGCCGTGATGTTCAAAGTTGCTTTATTACTTTCGAGTTTACTCTGCTGAGTACTTTGATTACTGCCTTCCTTACACGAATGCATTCTTTGGTAGGTAATATGAAAAACAATACATGAATTTCTGGCTTGACAAATTTACCTTTAAACGCGATGACTAAGAGGCTTCGGTGGGTGAGTGAGACTCTAGTCTCTTTTATAGTGGCGTCACCCTCAAACGAAGAATATGAGACTGCACCTCTTATAAGAGGTAGCGCCTATACGGCTTTTCCAGGAACAACTCGAACTCTCTAACTTGCCCACTAGTGGAAGAAAGATCAGGACTATTGAACTGCCACATGGAGTTCTTTTTTTTTATTTGGCAAGCCGTGTTTCTAGATTACTGTTTTGCGTTCACGTGCCCTCGCATCTGGTGACAACATCATGTCTAATTATTTCTAATACTTCAAAGGCCGCTTCGGATGAGTGCTGGCGTACGGGTTGGCATCTTTTCGCTAATGAGATTTCTGTATTATGGTCATGGTGAGTTGCGATTGACGTGGACATGAAAGTTCGGGAAAAGTTGCCCTAATATAATTTTTATCTGGATGGAGAACCTGGATCGAAGCACTTGAGCTGCACCTACCAGGTTTCGTTGGCCCTAGTAATCATTGAATATTGGCCTGTCCGGCACACTCGTTGTTTCGGCCCTTGTAGCCGACGTTATAGAATCGGGGTGTTTTTCCTTCCTTTTTTTTTGTTCGGGTAAAGGCATGGAGTGGGTAAAGGTAAACATTTCTGCCTTGATGCCGCTGCGAACAGATAACATCGTTGGCTTAGAAACTAATTATTGTAGCGGCGTTGAGTGAAATGCACAGACGAATAACAGGAGGACAGTCCCGGTGGTGGGTAAACTTTCATCTCAGTTGAAAGTTCGTGCCGCTCCTGTGCTATCCTCTTGTTAGTGGCTTCTGCATTTAGCTCAGCTCAACTACGTTACAATGTCCTACCAACTAGAGCAAATTGAAACTTTCCTAATCTACATAGCTTTAGTTTGCCTTTCTGGCAACTACAGCAAACACTTTCTTGAACCTTCCCTTTCACTGTACCCTTGTAGCTTGAATGCTGGTCACTGCTAAACTAACCTGTATTAAGCATGGAACGAAAATACATCTGGAGCTGCAAAATGAGTCACTGTTCCTTCATAAGATATGAGTGTCGCCGGCTAATTGTACAAACTTACAATTATGTGCTAAACTGCAGCTGCGGATCAGCTTAGGGTGGAGCTGAACGTAGCTCCCGCGTTGTAAGGTTTATATGTCTGCGTCAGCCCCTCTCTGCCTAGATAACACGGTGAGTCCTGTTATTGCAACAACATGTGTTGCCAATTCTGCTCGAATAGTTGACAAGTCTGTCGTAGGACGATGTGTTTTCGAAATTCTGAAGAATATTTTCGCTTTAGGTGTTATTTCTATGTGTAAATCAAGAAAGCTTTCGAAACAATCAGTAAGTTCAGTACTGGGAGATACTAATGAATGATAAGATATTCTTACCACGCACTTAATGCGCTTTAGTGAAGAGCACCCCTTCACACAATCGAGCTTGTGTTTAGTGTCGACAGTATTTTTGTGACCACAGATGGTCTCAGCCGTGATGTATTTGTACCGAAGGCAACTCTTAAATATATATATTTCAAAAGAAAGGAACGTTTACTGTAGGATGGCTTTCACCCAATACTAGCTGCTCAAAGTAACTTGTGGGAAATCGAAGGCTTTGTTGTCTGAAATGGTTACATATTGTGGAAGCGATGCTCGAATCACAGGGTCCAATAAATTGTACCAGACACATTTTATAATTTTGATACAATACCTGGTTAAACACGGTAAGAAACCACGATGCGATTATGAAATATGCCGTTCTGTAGCACTTCGGGAGTTTAGGACAATCTGATGTTCCTTAACATATACTAACATCGCCAAGTGCATGGGCGTACAACACTTCACCTTCATCAAATGTTTCCAGTATCGAACCTGTGGCCTTCAAGTAAGTAGCCGACAACAAGAAACACAATATCTTTGCGGCTGCCATCTGCGTCTGTAATAAATCTACAGTCAGCACCTATGCAGAAAGTCGATCCGAGTAGTCGATTCTTTTTGGATGAAAAGCTTTTCACAATAAATGGGGATATTAGGATAATTGAGATGGTATATGAACTGATAGTTTCCACTAAACGGCAACTAGGTAGAAGTTGTCCAAAATATTTTCTGAGCTAAGCTAACTGGATTTCTTATGCACACACCTAAAATGACTCCATAACGAAAGCTTTCTTGTTTTTTTTGCTGTCCATGTATTGATCTTGCTCCACACTCATACAAAAACTTGATTCACCTAACCTGCTTTTCCACTGCCTCTAACGTTGGAGACACCTCATCTGGTTCTCCATTGCCTCCGTGACCAGTCCAGCTTTAACCAAACTATTATGTTAAGTCGCGACATCACCATATGTAGATTATGCCATGTGGTGTCATTGCCATGTGGCGTCTTAATAACGCCACAAACTTCGGCTAATGGTGATGTCATGAGGAAGTCATAATAGATTTCTCACAACGTTGTGATATTTCGCATCACTTGTGTTGACGCGGGGACAGGGTACGCCGAAATGGGACACAGGTAAGTTTTTGCGTCTTACTAAGATTCCACTTTAAAGATAAAGTTTGAATGAAAGGCCTGACAACTTTCGATTTACTGATACAGAGTAATATACAGCGCTATAGTTTTAAATAGGTCTCATGCGACAACACGAAAGGGCTGCTTTTTGCATAGGCATTATTCAAGTACGACGTTTTAAAAGCGCCATCTAAGGAGTGAGGGGGGTTCACGCGCCAAAAGATGGTGCTCATAAACATTGCCTCTTAGAACACGTCCACCTGAATTTCTACCAACCCGCCCCGGTGGTCACGTGAATAAGGCACTTGGCTGCTGACCCGCTGGCCGTGGGATCAAATCCCGGCCGCGGCGGCGCTACATTGAATGAAAGCTAAAATGCTTGATGCCCTGTGTTCGGGTGTTGAGGCATGTTAAAGAACTCAGGTGGCCGAAATTTCCGGAACCCTCCACTGCTTCACCTCTCAAATGATATGGTGGTTTTGGGTCAGTAACCCCCCAGTATATTTATTTAATAAAAACTAAGCTCCTTAAGGTTGCGTGTTTTCATTGTCACGTCGTAGCAAGCGTCTAGTACTCGAGCGCCCCATAGGTGGCTCTGCTAATGGTGGTGGAAAAATATTTATTCAGAAAAGCACTGAGAGTTGCAATACAAATGCACTTTGGTTTTCTCCTTATTCCAGAATTCCACTGGAGGTCATCGCTGCTCGGGCGCAGGCCACCAAGGAGCGCTGAGCGTCCCGGGTGAAGCAGCCGAGCAGGAACTCCTCCCAAGCTTCTCTTGTGGGTAGGGGAAGGGGCATACTGATATCATGTGTAGTTGTATGGCAGCACCCCACATTAGGCACAATAGCCGTATATACACGGCATGAAAAGCTGGGTGGCTGCAATACTCAAGAAGGTGATCGTCTGCAAGCATCTCAGAAGTCGCTCGTCCACTTTAGAGAGAACCCATGCTGGTTCTGCGTAAAGACGGCGAGAGGTTGAACAGTAATCGAGGATTTCGCGGTACTGCATAAGAGCGGAGGTGCCAGGGGGAGGGCCGAAAAAAGTAGCGGCCCGGGCGAGAGAAACGCAGGCCATGGCATGAGCTGCTTCGTTACCGGGAATATACTACGCGGATGGAGTGAGGTTCAAAGCGCGATGAGGTCACCTGGAGAAGTGAGGCTGCCAAAGGAGCTATGGTACCGTGCAGATATCGGGCACGGGCGATGCGCGAGTCCCTGGTGATCACTTTTGCTGAGCGGTGAGAGGCGGCCAAAGCGATAGCTACCTCTTTGGCCCGAGCTGCATCAGATGAGCTGAAAAAGATGCCAAAAATATCGTGACACTCTGATATCACTGCGGTTGTAAAGTGTCCCGAAAAGGCGGGGTCTTGGACATCCACGTACGAGACACCAAGAGTGTTCGAGTATCTAGTGTGGAGAAATTGTATTCGGGCTAGGCGTCTGCCAATGTGCTGACTGGGATCTATGTTGCGCGGAAGAGGCTCGACACTTTTTTGCCGCCTCAGCTCCGGAATGGCTGCGGCTCTTGCTTTACTCCCCCGAACCGCGACAGCAAAGCTCGCTCGCCTGCACTCGAAACAAAACTGTCCGTACCCTGAGAAAGACGCTCGACGAGAAGCCCAAGCAGAACCCCGGGTTATAAATATTACGTCGCGTTTGCTCTATGAGTTCAAGAGTTCTGTCTCGGGCCTTCACTGGTCCTCTCGTGTCTCACGTAAAGGCACGCCTCTGCGCCTAGTTTGTTAACTCTTGTAAACATGTAAATAAATAATGCCTGTGGTTTGCGACGAAGCAGCGTCGCAAGTGCTCTTTGCATGATTCTTTCCCACACACACACACACACACACACACACACACACACACACACACACACACATATATATATATATATATATATATATATATATATATATATATATATATATATATATATATATATATATATATATATATATATAGTGGGAGTAATAATTCAATAAGCCAGTTAGTCTTCGTGAAGGTATGGGATATGACACAACGGGAGCGTTGTCAACAAGGATAAATATATATATTTCCCAACAGTTTCTGGAGGGGTCCTCCCTTCATCAGGGGATGAGTTATACTGACATGAACTGTCAGTTCCTTCTCACTCTCGCAAACATCTTTCAAGGCGAGAGGGACGCGGCAGCACCGAAGTTTGGAAGTTCATGTCAGTATAACTCATCCCCTGATGAAGGGAGGACCCCTCCCGTAACTGTTGGGAAATAAATATATTTATCCTTGTTGACAACGCTCGCGTTGTGCCATATCCCATACCTATATACATATATATTGCAAGGGAGTTTAATAGTGACGCCAGGTAGTAGGCAGACAGCCGGTACGGACAGAAATGCTTGAGCAGTCCAGCGTCTACAGCTCGTGCACCCACTCGCGCTTCGCACTCAGAGAGAGATGGTCCCACTAGGCAGTGCCTTGCGAATTTCCCACTACAATACCCCGGCGACGAAGATGAGCCATCCTGGCGACTCAAGGTGACGAGAGAACAGGAAGGTCGTAGCAGGGCTTGAGGCGACTGACGTGGACCATCTCACGACCAAGGCGGCGCTTGTCCGTGGACGGCTTGAGCGGTTCAATCACATAGGTGACAGAAGAAGGGTGCTGTATGACGTGGTAAGGGCCAGTATACTTCGGTGCAAACTTGGGAGTCAGGCCAGGAGAGTGGAAAGGCAGTCGGAGCCACACGAGAGAACCGACGGGGAAAGTGTCCTGAACAAGATCACGGTCGTGGCGATCTTTTTGGAGGGCCTGATTATCTGCTGTGAAGAACCGTGCAAGCTGATGACACTCTTCGGCATGTTCGGCCATTTCAGAAACTGGGCTGAAATCGGGGGCATCAGGATTTTATGGCAGAATTGTGTCCAGTGTGCTGCATGGGTCACGACCATATAAAAGAAAAAATGGAGCAAAGCCCGTTGTTGATTGAATCGCCGTATTGTAGGCGTACGTCATGAAAGGAAGGACAACGTTCCAATTGTAGTGGTCGGAATCAGTATACATAGCGAGCATGTCTCCGAGGGTTCTATTGAAACGTTCCGTTAGGCCGTTTGTCTGAGGGTGGTAGGCTGTTGATGTGCGGTGTACCGTACGGCATGAATGTAGGAGCTGCTGCAGAACTTCGGATAAAAATACGCGACCTCTGTCACTCAGGAGCTCGCGTGGTGCACCATGATGAAGAACAAACCGGTGCAAGATGAAGGTTGCAACGTCACGAGCGCCGGCCGAAGGTAGCGCTGCCGTTTCGGCGTACCTTGTCAGATGGTCGGCAGCCACAATCACCCATCGATTACCACCAACAGTGCACGGTAGTGGGCCGTATAGGTCAATCCCAACACGGTCAAATGGGCGTGCAGGACATGGCAAAGGCTGCAGTTGACCGGGTGAATGATGGAATGTCTTGCGCTGCTGACACTGGGAACATGAGCGAATGTGTTTGCGTACAAACGTGTACATACCCCGCCAGTAGTAACGTTGGCGGATCCGCTCATACGTCTTAAGCGCACCGGCGTGTGCGTGTTGCGGCTCAGCATGAAAATATTCGCAGATATCAGACCGCATGTGGCTGGGTATGACCAGCAGCCATTTACGACCCACCACTTGGTAGTTGCGACGGTATAACAGGCCATCCCGTATGGCGAAATACGTTACTTGGCGGCGAAGAGCACGCGGGTGACCGGAAGTTGATGCGTCAGAAAGCATATTCAAGAGCGAGACAATCCAGGGGGTCTTTCCGCTGTTCGGATGACATGTCTGTGACGCTGACGCCAGAGAGGGGAAGGTCAAGGGCTGATGTTTCCGTATTATCAGATTTCACGGGTGATCGTGAAAGCGCATCTGCGTAAGAGTGCTTTCGCCCCGATCGGTAGACGACGCGTATGTCGAATTCCTGGAGGCGTAGTGCCCAACGTCCGAGGCGGCCAGAAGGATCTTTTATTGAAGCCAACCAACAGAGTGCGTGATGGTCAGTTACCACATCAAACGTTTGGCCGTACAAATAGGGGCGAAACTTGTTTAACGCCCACGCAATCGCCAGGCACCATTTTTCCGTAACAGAATAGTTGGCTTCTGCCTTAGTGAGGGCGCGGCTGGCATAGGCGACCACGTACTCCGTAAAACCTGGTTTGCGTTGCGCGAGCACTGCACCAAGGCCGACGCCACTTGCATCCGTGTGTACTTTGGTCGGCGCAGTAGGGTCGTAATGACGCAGTACGGGTGGTGAGGTAAGGAGTTGGCGCAGTGTTGCGAAGGATTCGTCACAGGCTGCAGTCCAATTCGAAAGATCTGCAGGACCAGCAAGGAGTTTGGTGAGCGGAGCGATGATGGAAGCAAAGTTCCGGACAAACCGACGAAAATAGGAGCACATGCCCACAAAGCTCCGTAATTCTTTAACTGCAGTCGGCATCCTTCCCGACCCTGACAAGCTTCGGCATCAGCACGAAGCTTGTCAGGGTCGGGAAGGATGCCGGCTTTCGAGACGACATGACCAAGTATGGTGAGTTGTTTAGCCTCGAAGTGACATTTCTTCAGGTTAAGCTGAAGCCTGGCGTTTGTAAGGCTCTGTAGAACTTTACGCAGACGAGTGAGATGCGAAGTGAAATGGGGTGAAAAGACCGCAACGTCATGAAGATAGCACAAGCAAATGTTTCATTTGAGGCCACGTAAAATGCTGTCCATCATTCGCTCGAATGTGGCGGGCGCATTGCAGAGTCCGAATGGCATTACGGTAAATTCATAGAGACCATCCGGTGTGACGAACGCCGTTTTTGGACGATCAGACTCAGCCATTGGGACCTGCCAATAACCTGAGCAAAGGTCAAGCGGGGAGAAGAATTCTGCACCGTGGAGACAATCAAGAGCGTCGTCTATGCGGGGAAGAGGGTAGACATCTTTCCTCGTAATGTTGTTTAGGCGCCTGTAGTCTACGCGTAACGGGATCGAACCATCCTTTTTTTTTTGACGAGTACAACTGGTGAAGACCAAGGACAACAAGAAGGCTTGATGACTCCACGCTGTAGCATGTCAGCTACTTGTTCTGCGATTACGCGACGCTCCGCCGGGGACACGCGATAGGGGCGCTGGCGCAAAGGAGTACTCTTCCCTGTGTCAATCGAGTGCATAACGGTGTTCGTTCTTCCTAGCACGGCTTGGGGAAAGTCAAACGAACGCCTGAATTGGTGCAACAGGGTGACAAGCTGTTCTCGTTGAGCCGGGGCGAGATGGCTGTCAATAGAACTGTGAAATGCATCGGACGACACGCTGTTCGAGGCAAAGTGAGGAACCAACGCGTACAGCTCCATATTCGGCTTGGTGTCGAAGAAATCGGCAGGCACGATAGTACCTTCATCGATAAGCTGAATGTGGCCGAGCGTCTCGTTGCGGCGCAAACTGAGGGGGCATGAGTTGGGATTGGAAACAAATATTCCGGTAGTGTCTTGACAAAGCGCAAGAATGGCGAATGGCAGTGATGTGTGGTGGCGGCTACCGAAGATGTCAGATGGTGCAAATAGAACGGTAGCGTCAGAAAGTGAAGTGCAGCAGACAGGGACAAACTGGGCGCTGAAAGGAGGAATGTCTATGTCCATCGCGACGACAAGGTTAGCCACACTAGATACGGCCACATCAACAGAAGGCACATCACGAAACGGTAACAGCTTCACTTCGGCCCGAGCGCAGTCCACGACGGCGTGATGACGTGATAATAAATCCCATCTTAGGATGACATCGTGGGAACATGAAGCCAACACGTGAAATTCAATGATGTACAACACGTCTCGAATAACCACTTCTGCCGTACATGCCACGAGGGGCTCAATTTGTTGGGCGCTCGCAGTGCTAAGAGAAACTACGGGAGAAAGCATCGTCACTTTACGAAGAGAGCGGCAGAGTCTTTGACTAATCACAGTTATCGCGGCACCGGTATCGATGAGTGCAAGTGTTCGAACACCTTCGACAATTACATCGATAAGATTGGCGGGAGACAGGCGAGGACTTGAACGATTAGACGATGACGCAGCTCGTGCCTCCGGAGCTGCGGCAGTTAGTTTTCCGTCTCAATGGAGGTGGGTCGTCGACGCATAGGCGATACAAAACGACGACTTGTTGAAGGGGAAGGCGAGCGGGAAGTTGAACGTCGAGAAGCGGAGCTTCGGGTGCTTGACGCAGCTTGCGCATCGCGTTCGTGAACTTCAGGCGGCATGGGAGGCGCGTGTTATGGAGGCCGAAACGAGTAGTCAGCGTATCTTGGCGCATTAACAGCGAAGCGCCGACGACATAGACGTGCAACGTGACCTGGAATTCCGCAAAAGTAACATATGGGCCGGTTGTCAGCAGTGCGCCAAGGATTTCCGCCGTGCTGCTGTGTAGGTGGAAACGGCGCGGTGGAAGGTAAGGTCGCACAGGTTGTGGCGTATACAGTTGCATACGAGGTGGAGGCATTGCCGCGACAGCCGCATAAGTCAGTGGCGTGGCAACAGGTGTTGGTGGAGAGGCAGATGTAGATAATGGCAACGCCTCGGAGACCTGCTCCTGAATAGCCTGTCTGATTGTCGGCGTTAGGCGGTTCGTTGGTGCTTCGGTGGTCGGCAGATACGAAAGACACGAAAGCTGTCGGGCGACCTCTTCGTGTACATAGTCTTTTATCTGCTCTAGCAGGGTGCTGTCACCACCGACGGCCAGGGCAGCGAGAGAGTCGTCTGCTGTCGTCGACCTTCGAACTGACGCACGTTGTTTCCGAATCTCTTCCAAGCTCTGGCACAAGGTCACAAGTTTGGATACGGTACTTGGGCCCTTTGCCAGCAACATTTGATAGGCATCATCACCTATGCCTATCAAGATATGCCTGATCTGGGCATGTTCGGTCATCTCAGGGTTAAAGCGCTGGCATAAATCGATGACATCTTCAATATAGCTTGTGAAGCTTTCGTCCTGCCTTTGTGCTCGTCCGCGTAGGCGCTGTTCAGCACGCAGCTTGCGCACTGTGGGGCGATCGAACACAGTTGTAAGGGTAGTCTTAAAAGCGGCCCAAGTGGTAAATTCAGTACGGTCGTTTGTGAACCACAGGCTGGCGACGTCTTTGAGATAAAATGGGACATACTCCAATTTCGAGGGGTCGTCCCACTTGTTGGTGGCACTCACTTTTTCGAACAGCTGCAACCAATCTTCCACATCTTGGTCCTCGGTGCCGCTGAAGAAGGGGGGATCCCGTTGGTGCAGGGTTGTAGGTACGATGACCAGTTGAGATGGGGCCGTGCTTTGTAGGGTGGTACCTTGCTCGGTCGTCTGATCAGGCATTGCTGATGCAGTCGGCAGCTTCCGGCTTCGAAGTTCCAGGTTCGCGTACCCAGCACACTTCCACCCCTTTGCAAGGGAGTTTAATAGCGACGCCAGGTAGGTGGCAGGCAGCCGGTACGGACAGAAATGCTCGAGCAGTCCAGCGTCTACAGCTCGTGCACCCACTCGCGCTTCGCACTCAGAGAGAGATGGTCCCACTAGGCAGTGCCTTGCGAATTCCCCACTGCAATATATATATATATATATATATATATATATATATAAATATATATATATATATATATATATATATATATATATATATATATATATATATATATATATATATATATATATATATATATATATATATATATATATATATATATATATATATATATATATATATAACAAAATTACACTGAAGAATAACGTCGTGTGCATAACGGCAAGGCACGACAAATTCATCGACGTACATAACACCTTGAATGACGACTCACGCAGTGCACAAATCTCAAGGCTCAACGTGGTGGGCCGTAGTCATTTGCAAAGATAGGTCCGCCAGTTCAGTGGTTCCTTTCTTCGAATTCCCACAGAGTTTCTCGCTTATTACACATAAGGCAGACTCAGTGTCAACAAGTCCGTACACATTAACGCCATATATACGAAGTTCGATTCCGTTTGGGTGACAGCAGCAGCAGTCAGGTCTTGAAACATCTGCCGACAAAGCCGTTTTTGCCTTTCGAGCTGTGCCCGTCAGTTTTCCCCTCGTGGTGGGCTTTTGTGGCGTAACATTGGAGAAAACAATCGGAGACGAGGAGAAGGCGAATGGCTTCAGCCAGATCGTCGGCGACCGGGACGTACGCCAGGAGCTTAAGGAATGAGATAATGAGGTTGAGTAGGAATGTAGTGTGAGGTCCCTGCAATTTCTTCAGAAGGGAAGCTGCGACGGTGGCAGTGACGAGCTATGTAGCCTAGAATGCTACATGAAAAGCTTATTGGCCGGTTATCAGGAGTGCGCCATTCGCTGATGGTACGAGCACTGTTCGCTGAATAAGGGGCCGTATATGGGCGTGGAGGTGGCGGTGACGTATAAATCGCTCGAAAAGCGATGGAGCTCACCTTTGTTCGTAGAAGCTCGGAAGGCAGAAACGGCTTTCGTTTTTTCGGGAGCCGGTGAAAATCCATCGCAGCCCACAAAATGCCCGAGAAATTTGTGTTCTTCGTCACCG
Source organism: Rhipicephalus microplus (assembly GCF_043290135.1). Lineage (NCBI taxonomy): Eukaryota > Metazoa > Arthropoda > Arachnida > Ixodida > Ixodidae > Rhipicephalus > Rhipicephalus microplus. The sequence goes on from NC_134706.1 coordinate 90,975,116, forward strand.
AAGTGGCATTTTTCGGGCTTCAGTGATAGACCAGCTGTTCGAAGCGCATTATGTACTGTACAAAAACGCTGAGTGTACTGCTTGAAGGTGTCCGAAAAAAGACGACGTCATCTTAATAAACAGGGCATGATGGCCACCTTATGCCGAAAAACATGTCACACGAGTAGAGGATAGTTTGAAAGGAAGCACCTCAAAATATAAAAGCCAATCAAGAGTGATAAACGCGTTTTCTCCGGTCACCATAATCGACCTCGATTTGCCAAGAACCGCTGCGCAAGCCCATATATGAAACTATCTGGCTTGCGAAGATGGTCGAGCGAGTCTTCCATGCGAAGAAGCAGGTCTACATCTTTATGACGTTTTTAAATTTGCGGTAATTTATGCAGAAACGCAGTGTGTCGTCTTTCTTTTTCACTACCGCAGCTGGTGACACCCTGGGTTTGTGGACGAGCCGATGATGTCGCCTGCAAGCATTTGTTGAAATTGTTTGGGAATTGTGTCTTTTTCTTGTCATATGGGTCATATGGGTGGGTTAGGTTAAGATTCCGTGCTTGGTAACTGATGTCTGCTTGATTGTGACGTAGTCAGCGAATACTATTATGCTGGGGAGCCGACAACTTGAACTTCTCAACAAACTGAATGGTGGACTACTTGTCATCATGAGGGCCGCAGAGTAGTTCCGGAAATAATGGGCTGGTTTCAAAGTCACTGATTTCCTCCAAGTAGGAATTCCTCTAAGTATGATGTGCTGGTATCCCTGACTAAAATTAGTCAGTAAACCTTAGCGGGCTCTTTTCTCAGTTCCACGAGGGCATGAGTGATGCATACTAGACGAAAAATGAGGCCAAATCCAATGCCCTCTACAATGCTGACGCGTTCGCCCGCCACAGTAACCAGAACACTGGATCGGGGTGGCACTGGCCAAGATTCGTCAGATACACAAAGCGTGACAGTGCGGGATTTGCTTTCGTGTGAGCTCGTCTCACGTGAAAATGTCACAAGCAGCTCTCTAATGTTGATGACGGCCCCATATTCTCTCAGAGAGTCCATCCCTAATATGACATGCCTCGAGCATTCCTGTAGAACGACAAAAGTGCCGTTGAAGGTAGGGCCACAAGCACCTGCACTCTGGCAGTGCATCTACCAACCACTCTCAGTGGATGAGTACCCACTGTACGCAGCTGCAGACCATTTGATGGTGTCGTCAACTTTCGAATAGCAGCCACAAGTTCCCCGCTCATAACGAAGTAGCTGGCACTGGTATTCACGAGAATGATTACTCGTCGATTGTTAATAACTACAGTAATGTCAGCGAAAAGTCTGGCGTCGTTACAAGATAATGGCGTAGCGAATTGTTCGTCATCGTCGTTGTTACCGGGTCGCATTGGAGCATGTTTGTTAGGTTGTCAAAAGCGGCCCTACACTGAAAAGTCGCCTTCCTCAGTTTTCCTGCCATTGGTTAGGAATACGCGTCCTCTGTTGAACGTCAGAGAACGTGGAGAGTAAGGACTTGACGAGGTTAAGCGCCAAGAAGGCGGTGAATGTGACTTGCTTGGTTGACGTGCGTTGGGGTGAAACTCTTGAAGGCCCTTTCTGCTATAATGAAATTGTTGGTTGAAGTAGTCCGCTTCACCACGGTGGTAGCACAGGGGCTTGTTATCAGAGGTGCGCCACACGTTTGACGTCCGGGTGACTTCGCGTTGAACTTTGAAGTGATAGGTATTAGCTCTTGCAGCAGGGAAGTGTCCTGGCAGTCAAGGAGAGAGGAGGGCGAGCGACGTCCCATAAGTGAATGAGGAGTCTGCAGAGCTTCGGCATACGTCAGAGCTGGAGCTTCTTCACGCATTGTCGCTAATGGCTGAGTCACGTTCTTGATCTCATGTCCTCAAGAACAGTCGCAGTCGGCTGTGGAGTAGGGTGGTGAACTTCGTCAAGCTTCTTGCGGACGTGTTCCCCACAAGCTCCAGTAGTGCTGCTACGTCGTATCCACCGGTGAACACTGACACAGCTGCCAAAGCACTTTGGCACTTGTACTGAAGGAAGCGTTGCTGAAGTGCCCGTTGCATTGTCGTCGCTTCGCCGTTCATGAATCAGCAACGATAGGTGGGAGCCTGCACTGGAGTCAGGAAAGATGTTTCTCCTTCACCCCACACATTAGATGACAGACGTTATTCCTCTTAGCCTTTTCTGGGTCAGTGCATCTGAACAATCGCGACATGTCTTCAACAGACATAGCCATGCTTTCGTTGCGCATCTGAATTCGGCTCTGCAGGGCCCACTTCACTTTCTGTTTTTCTTTTTCCAGGATTCCTGAATGCCTCACGCAGCTGCTCGAATCCTTAACATGTGTTCAGAAGGCTCGCATGATTCCCATCCCTTGTACGATCGTCGTCATTTAGGGTGAAGTATACAGCACAGTTTCTTTTCGTCTAACTGGTTGGCTGCTTCAACTCGGTCGAAGTGGTCTAGCCAATCATCCACGCCCTTGCACATGTCACCATGAAAAGTCTTCGGGACACATGCTGCATAGACCAGACTTGTGATGGCTGTCACGTAGTCTCTGTCTATCTCTTGCGCCTGACTTGCCGTTGGGGTGAACATTCTTGCTCAGCTCGAAAGGCCGAACTCGGCTGCAGTCGGACCAAACAACGTGTTCCTAAGCGAGAACCGCCATGGTGGTCTAGTGACTAAGGTACTCGGCGACTGACCCGCACGTCGTGAGGTTGAATCCTGGCTGAGCGGCTACATTTCCGATGGAGTTGGGAATGTTGTAGGCCCGTGTGCTCAGATTTGGGTGCATGGTAAATAACCCGAGGTGGTCAAAATTTTCGGAGCCCTCCCCTACGGCGTCTCTCATAATCATATTTTGATTTTGGGACGTTAATCCTTACGTATCAATCAATGTGTGCCTAAGCGACCGCTTACAAAGATAGCTAACGAGCTATCTTTGTGACTGTTAGAACATTTTGTTTTCCTTATTTCTTGTGCTTTTATATGTAGCTGCTCTATTAAGGTATTTCATTGTAACTTGAAACTCTAAAATATGACTACTTCCACCCCCAAAGCTTTGTAACTTCTTACTTCATACTTACGGGATTTGTTGCAGGAAATTCGCTGTTTCACGTTTATGTATTCTCCAGAATATTAATTATAACACACGACCAGGATGAATACACCTAAAAGTAAGTGAGGTGAAGCAGCTTCCCAGAGAAAACGTTTATGCCAGGTTCTCGCCCTACGACAGAGTTAGAACGAGGAAGTGGGATTTCATTTCACGACCCGTACAACAGGTGAATTATGCTCGAAGTGAATATTTTTCTATCTAACGTGACGCACGCGTTCCGCACGAACTACGCATGAAACTTTTAAAAGGAGTGCGCGTTCGAGAAGTCATTCACGAGAGCCTACGGCCACCTGGTGACACAGACTTTGAGCGCCTAAAAACATTCACGCTCTCCAACGCAAAAACTTGGTCTTTTCTGCACTGCATGTTCGTCTAATTGCACAGTGATATGCCTGCCGCTGAACTGCGATAGCATCGCATGCAGAAAACAACACATACTTCCGAAACCACCACGGTGCAACCTTCCGGCGTCAAACATCAAAATGTTTGCGAGTATACGGCAGCTGCTAACGGCAACGTGCGTGCGTTTTCATATTCTGTCGTGCAGTATTGCGCGAAATAGTGGCCGCAATAAGAATGTTGGCCTAATTGTTATGGGAAGAAAGTACCCAAAGAAGTAACAAAATAGGTATGTGCTAAAGCAGCCAATTCAAAAGACTAAAACACAAAATTTCCTGCCTATGTGATGTCAAACAAAAACTTGAATCATCGTGAATTTTTCTCACTTTCTTTCCCTTCTAATGCGTCGGAATTTTTGCGTGTCTGACATGTATCAGCTTGTACAAAACGGAAGCGATTAGACCGAACTGTCTTTATAAAGCACAAACTGGTAAACTCCTTTCCTGGAGATCAAAAGAAGCAGCTTTATTTGCCGGAAACGGACAATGTACACCCTGCGGAGGCTGCTTTTTGTTTTAAGGGAAGTGCCACTTGCAATACCGACGAAGCCTGGCGTACAAAAACAGAATTTCGCGCCATCTGCCACCAATGGGGACAGGGCCCCAATGCAGGGGCAAACATTTTTCACATCATCGTCTGGAAGATTCAGAGTATTCGCTCTGGAAAGTTGCAGCTGTGCAAGGAAGTTGATCAGATCGATATACTATGGCTAATTCAAAGCATCGGAACCCGTTTTTGCAGGCATCGACCATACCACTAGTATTTTCACGTCAGCTGTCAAAAGTTGCTGGCCATACGATTTCTTTTCATATAATAGTTTAGGCGACGGTTGGGCAACAGCTTTGATGCAATTAAGAGAAGGCCTGGTCTTCGACTTCAGTGATGCGTCTGTTCAGGTTGTACCAGTGAGAGCTAGCCAACTGTTTTCTCGTTATTTTGTAGCCGTTGTTTTCTTTAAAAGCAACGTCATTAGCACACAAATGGTGTGTGTGCGTTGGAAAAGAAAGATGACGACTACATCATAACTGTCTCATAAGTATCTTAAACGAGATGGCCCAATCTGCAACTTATCACTCCAACATAACGCCTATGCGAAACGCTTGCTCTTCCTAACGCCAGATTACGTCATCAGGTGATGACAGTCAAAGCCGGCAAACCTGGAATTTCCAAGACTGTCACGTTCGCTGCGCGCGGAATGTTTCTATGCACTTCGACCCACCTGCCGTGTTTTTTCAAACGTCGAAGCCCGGTAGAAGCATCTTTTATGCACTTGGCTTTTCTGTCTTTATTAACAACTTACGCCACTTCATGCTAACGGTGTCAACGCCGGAAACCGGTAATTGTGCTTGATGTTATAATGTCATCTTTAAGCTTCAATAAGATCAGCTGTCATATTCTAAATAATCATTACTGTTGACCTAATCATGATTTTTTGTTACCCGCGCATTTGTGACGTAATTCCCAGAAACTTTAGATAAGACCACTTCTTGCTTATTTATATATTTGTTCATCTATATGCAGTAACCTATTATATATATATATATATATATATATATATATATATATATATATATATATATATATATATATATATATATATATATATATATATATATATATATTGTATATATATATATATATATATATATATATATATATATATATATATATATATATATATATATATATATATATATATATATATATATATATATTTATTTATTTATTTATATATATTTATATATATATATATATATTATAGAGGGGAGCTCAACACTGCTCTCCTATATATATTGCACCAAGAAGGGGTAATTTAAGTATATATTTTTTAGTTTACAACTTGTCCTTCGGACAAGTAAATCTCCAATACACATATAAGTAAGTGTAGATGAATAGATGCATCGTTTTCAAACGTTGCGCCTATTTTGTAAAACACACGAGAATGAAGATACAAGATTATTTTTGAATGTTTCGCCTATGTTGGTAGAGGAGTAGACAATAAAATACAAAAAAATAGCTGAAACAAATTATAAGCATAACAAAGTAATGTTGCTTCTCGGAAGAATTGCCCTGATAAACGTTTATACATATAAAATGGTAGTTGAAGACCAATACGTACACATTGATTATTATGTAAGCGTTAACGACAGAAACACAACACACTGATGAAAAAACACATGAAGACAAACACGCAGTACGCAGATGACGCATTCACACAATAGCGAAATGTCACGAAATGGTTATTCACAACAAGTTTCATGGTTGAATGTTGTTATGTAAAATGTCCTTAATTAGAGCAGGAACACTTATGCAAGCAAATACTATTGATGACCATATCACTCTTCGTGGCTCAGGGTAAAACGAGTGTCATTGTGTGACTGCGCTGGTTGCAATAAAGATGCCGGAACAAAGTTTGATGCACAAGTCAAAAAATAAGAGGTACTGAATTAATCCAAGCTGATCGACACACTGCGTTCTTGGAATAATTTTATTAGGCATGATGTATTTCGCACTTTTTAAAAACGAATAAAATTCTAGCATTGCTTCGATTTCGTTTATACTGGCTGTGTGATGAAAATTTACACAAAGTGAGCATAGCTATTTTGGACGTTTCCAAACCTGACGAGAGGCGTGGTGTGTACCCAATACACATTGACGGTGCATAATGCGAAACGCATATTGGCATATTGGTAGCTGTAAGGAAAGGACTTGAAGACGCCGAGGAGCATCAAACCAGAACTGAAGAAGACGAGCGGAGAGCAGGTGGCACGAAGGCGACAACAAGAAATGAAGAAGAGAAGAAGGCACGTGCGATTACGAGTCAACTGTGCGCCAATCAGCTCATGACCAGTGGTGGCCCATAGAAGTGGCGTGCCACGATTGGGCCACGTGCGACCATTACGTGGCAGTAGGCTTTGTGGCTGGGGACGAGCCGGAGCAGCGGCAGACGGGAGACAGTGGGCCGAAGCGTCGGACGCAGGCGATCGAGGTCCCGGCCAGGGAACGCGGCCGTCCACGCTGCTGCCGTCCAACCACCAGCTTGGGCGGCATTGCCGGCACGAGTGCTGCATCTCGGGGCGCGGCCTGGCCTGCTGTTCTCTTCCTTGCCGAGGGCATCGCGGATCTCGGCGAGGCGTCTCCGCGGTCAGCCGTTGAACACAGCGATGAACGTGGCCTGGCTAATGGTCACGGTTGCGTCGAGCATCGCGTCTCGGCGCACGCTCTTCGCTGGACGGGCTGGCTATTCCCCGCATGGAGCATCGCGTCTCCTATGCGGGTTGACTGCTCCGTAGTCGCACCTACGCCATCAAGCGCCAGTGTCACCAGAGCGTCGCACTTCGGCAAGGGACGAGCGAGATGTTCTGCCGGGCGAGACGCGGGCGTGTGTACGGAGGACCATGGAGCCGGGCGAGGTTCAGGGTGGCCGAGGATTCAGATGCCAGGGGAGTTGCTGGCTGAATCAAGGATCGCCGAGTGGTGCCGAGCCGTACCGAGCGACGCACCAGCCTCGGAAGTGGGCCGCGAGCTCACGAGGGGCGCACCCGAGGGTACCTGGCTGTGCCCTGGCCAAGGCGACGAACGCCGGTGAGTGAGCTGCCGCACCGCAGCTGTAGCGAGCAGCATTTCAGCACGGCACAGACGGTGCTGTGCTGGCCAGAACCCGCACGTGGAACCGCTACGCCCGGAAGGTGATCAAAAGCTTGGAAACGAGGTCCGAGGTCGCGCTGGTCAAGGCATCTCCGCCACTGCAGCTCGAGAGTTGAGGCCACGAAGGCAGACGAAACGGTGTGCCGCTCGAGAGGACGAGTTCCTGGCAGCGTTCCTGAGCCGGACGTGAGACCCGTACGTGTCGGCCAGGTCGAGCTCCGGTGTGTCTGTTCAAGGTTCAAGGCCGAGACCTACCGAACCGCTCCTGCCTGGGTGCAGTGGCCGGGAGCAGGTTCGTGGGCGAGGCCTACCGGGTGTGGTCCTCGTGAGCCGTGGCCTGATCCTGGACCTCCGGAGTTGCGACCCTGACTGCTGGGTTGGCCGCGACGTCCGACTCAACGGCGCTGCACATGGTAGCGTATCCGTGCGCCGTCAGCCGTTCCACCCATGCCATGAAATAAAAAGTTCATGTTAATGCTTCCTCGTCCGCTATCAACAAACATAGTGACGAACGTCCGCTTAACCCATCACAATAAATGGCGAGCCTGCCAGGATCAAGCTCTCGCGTTACCTCTGAGAGCCTCACGTTGTTTGTGTGTGGCGGACGAGAATGGACGACAAGAGAAAGCTAGTTGAGCTAGGGAAGGAGATGGAACTGAGTGGAGAGGCTTTGCTGGCATGGGTGAGCACTGAGAAAAAAAGAAATGAGGAACCAGATAGCGAAAGATCGAGAGGAGGCACGTCTAGCAGCACAGGCAGAGCATGAGCGTGAAATAGCTCGCATGGAGGCTGAAAGGCTCCTCCTCGAAGAGCGGCGTCTGTTCATTGTTGTGTGAGAAAAGTTGTTTTCCCTCTAAACAACTTTCTTGAGCAGGGGGATATTGTAAGGAAAGGACTTGAAGACGCCGAGGAGCATCAAACCAGAACTGAAGAAGACGAGCGGAGAGCAGGTGGCACGAAGGCGACAACAAGAAATGAAGAAGAGAAGAAGGCACGTGCGATTACGAGTCAACTGTGCGCCAATCAGCTCATGACCAGTGGTGGCCCATAGAAGTGGCGTGCCACGATTGGGCCACGTGCGACCATTACGTGGCAGTAGGCTTTGTGGCTGGGGACGAGCCGGAGCAGCGGCAGACGGGAGACAGTGGGCCGAAGCGTCGGACGCAGGCGATCGAGGTCCCGGCCAGGGAACGCGGCCGTCCACGCTGCTGCCGTCCAACCACCAGCTTGGGCGGCATTGCCGGCACGAGTGCTGCATCTCGGGGCGCGGCCTGGCCTGCTGTTCTCTTCCTTGCCGAGGGCATCGCGGATCTCGGCGAGGCGTCTCCGCGGTCAGCCGTTGAACACAGCGATGAACGTGGCCTGGCTAATGGTCACGGTTGCGTCGAGCATCGCGTCTCGGCGCACGCTCTTCGCTGGACGGGCTGGCTATTCCCCGCATGGAGCATCGCGTCTCCTATGCGGGTTGACTGCTCCGTAGTCGCACCTACGCCATCAAGCGCCAGTGTCACCAGAGCGTCGCACTTCGGCAAGGGACGAGCGAGATGTTCTGCCGGGCGAGACGCGGGCGTGTGTACGGAGGACCATGGAGCCGGGCGAGGTTCAGGGTGGCCGAGGATTCAGATGCCAGGGGAGTTGCTGGCTGAATCAAGGATCGCCGAGTGGTGCCGAGCCGTACCCAGCGACGCACCAGCCTCGGAAGTGGGCCGCGAGCTCACGAGGGGCGCACCCGAGGGTACCTGGCTGTGCCCTGGCCAAGGCGACGAACGCCGGTGAGTGAGCTGCCGCACCGCAGCTGTAGCGAGCAGCATTTCAGCACGGCACAGACGGTGCTGTGCTGGCCAGAACCCGCACGTGGAACCGCTACGCCCGGAAGGTGATCAAAAGCTTGGAAACGAGGTCCGAGGTCGCGCTGGTCAAGGCATCTCCGCCACTGCAGCTCGAGAGTTGAGGCCACGAAGGCAGACGAAACGGTGTGCCGCTCGAGAGGACGAGTTCCTGGCAGCGTTCCTGAGCCGGACGTGAGACCCGTACGTGTCGGCCAGGTCGAGCTCCGGTGTGTCTGTTCAAGGTTCAAGGCCGAGACCTGCCGAACGGCTCCTGCCTGAGTGCAGAGGCCGGGAGCAGGTTCGTGGACGAGGCCTACCGGGTGTGGTCGTCGTGAGCCGTGGCCTGATCCAGGACCTCCGGAGTTGCGACCCTGACTGCTGGGTTGGCCGCGACGTCCGACTCAACGGCGCTGCACACGGTAGCGTATCCGTGCGTCGTCAGCCGTTCCACCCATGCCATCAAATAAAAAGTTCATGTTAATGCTTTCTCGTCCGCTATCAACAAACATAGTGACGAACGTCCGTTTAACCACTACAGTAGCAAAGCTTTCTAAGCCACCGGGCGCACGTCCGTGATGTATGTAGTAGTAGCAACAGTCGTAATCTTAGTAGTAGATAGCCACCTCCACGGCCGGACTTGAGGAGCAGCACGCGCGCACCCTTTTCAATTGAGGAGGAAACCCACACACATTAATCGTAAATAAAAAGATAGTTGTTCATGATGAAATGACTTTCAAAGATGAGTATCGGTGGCTTTATCTCCAATAAAATTTGCCATGAATTTGATGCTTACTAAAAAAAAACTTGTAACAGAAGGACGCACTTTGAGCATTATCTGACCAGGAAAGGTTGCCACGGTAAATTCGCTGGGCGTGACCCCTTTGGTTTTAGCAATGGTACGCAGGTCCACAGGACAGGTCCACAGGACGGCTTTATGCTCTCCCATAGTAGAGTACTTAGTATTCTAAATCGTCAACCACTTTTTGTAAATACCTTCATCCCAGGGACTGCTTTCAGCTCTCCCACAGTAGAGCACCTAGTACTCAAATCGTTAACCACTTCTTCAAAACACACAGGTTTAGCGATAATTGGGCCGCAGTGCCATCTACTAGCGGCGGAAACTAGACACGAAGCGCAGGACATAAGAAAGTGCGCGTGCGCCGCTCCTCTGGTCCGACCGTGAAACGTCTCGTTCAGTCCTTGGAATGTCCCCTGGATGGCGATACTTCTATATGATCAATATATGAACAATGGAAGAACGAATAAAACAGACGCACGGACGGACGGACAAACAGACAGACAAATGCACGAACGGATGCACGGATGAACGTAGAGGTGGGTGGGCGGACGGAAGGATCGACAGACGAATAGACGCTGGCTGTCCGAGTTACGCTGCAGCAGTGCGTTGGGTCACGTTCTCGAGCACCTTGACAGTGAGACAACCCGTCCCTCCTGAAATAGTCGAAAACTTTCGAGTAGCGATGGTCGGGGCTGCACATGAATACGTTGTCTTCTTGACGCCAACGGGGAAGACAGGCATGGCGGCACGGGCCATGGTGCGAATGTTCAAGAGCAACACTGATTGAGTGACCAACGACATCCGCGGTGTGTCCCTGCGTTACAACATGTATGGCGTTTTGACGATCTTCTCCAGCATACTTAACATCAGGAAAACCAAAACAACCACCTTAATAATCTTAGCCCCCTGTTGCATAATCTGCACGTGCGAGTTTCTGGTATGGGTTCTGAGATACGCTTCAAGAAGTTTTTTGGAAGTTGAATGATTGCAACCCTAGTTTGCAGTTTGATTTCATGGCGTGTATGGTGAGGGTACCATTTTGGGAGCACTCTGGCACAAAAACGTGCATGGTCCAGGCGGATCCGGCTGTGGTCTGGCACATAACTGTGTGTTCAGGCTGTACAGAGAGTGAACACCGCTCAGATCTTCACAGGACTTGCATGTGTCTATGTGTACAATCGGTGTGTTTTATGGACACGGCAAGAACCCATGCCCATCTCTCTGGGGAAGTAGTAATTGCTGGATGCATGAGGTGTGTTACGGGGAATGATGCTGGTGAAGGCTGTACAGTGTGGGGGGGGAGATAAGAATATACTTTTATTCATGAATTTACTGACAGCATTCGCTGGGTGGGCCCTCAGTTCAGGTATCTATTGCTCTGTGCAACCCAGCGAGCCCATTGCAGCAGATGCTGCTGTTCCTACAGATGTAAGCTGAGCAGTGCAGACTCTCAAGAGGCAGCGGTGAGGTTGGGGTTGAGAAGAACACCCTGTGGTCCAGATCATTCTCACTTGGAGGGCTACAGTGTCGGAACAGGTCTACAGAACGGGCTGTAGGAGTAACAGGGAGTGGGATGTCAGCAGTTCAGCGTGTAGAGGCAACGAAATGAATTAGTCTGCAGTTGCCGCCAAGCGGATGTTTTCGCTCAGTTAAAACGGTGGATTCTCTTGTGCCGCATGTCATCACGTGTGGTTGGAGCCGGTCGGTTATTTGAATCACAGCCAGATGCTTGACCAGTTGGTGAGGTTTAGGCACAAACTAAATATTGTGGTTCGTAGCGGAGAACACAGCACCAAGGGGCGAAAATCTTGATTTATCTGTGCTTGCAAGAAAGCCAATACCACGCAAGATTGGCAATGAACTGCATGTGTGAGCACATATTTGAGACGGGAACACTTAGAACAGAGCCGTATGAACCATATAGGCATGGGGAATAAGAGAAAAGGTGCATGTAGGCGTCTCGCTTACCACCTTTTACTTGGACGTGGGGGCAATTGGGACCATTCAAACGACCTCCGTTCAATAAACGCCCGGTAACTGTGATATTGTATATGTCCCGGTCATTGGTATCTATTTACAATCCAGGGATGTACATTTTATCCTAGTGGCGTTATACGACCCGCCACGCAGGCCGATTGACTCGACGCTGTTAGTAGCCGAGAATATTATCCAAGGTTACGCTCTGCAAACGTATTTGTCGTCGAGGAGGACACCGTAAGACATCGAGCGTGAAACTTACCTGTAGTAGACCGGAGATGGGCGAAAGTCATGAATCTAGCCCCCATAAACGCGTCGGCCATTGCAAGTGAGCATGAGTCGAGGCTGACCGAGAATACTAAAGATACCAGCTGGATTGACATGACTTCGACGCCTCCTGTCCTGGTAGCCGGATGCAACCAGGAGGTCGTAGAGAGGATATCACGTTCTCCGAGCTGAAAAACATCGCTGTGAATGGGGAGGGGGTAGCCTGCTAGAACTTGTGAACCAGCTAATGAGTTACGCCCAGGCAGAACTTCTCCAGACTTTGGGTCAGGAACTCTGGTTTGAGAGTGTCGCGCCATCGGAGCATTCGTTATATAAAACGCTAGAGAATGTATTAGGCGGCTTAATGAGGTCTTAACAAACTCTTTAAGAGGCAGCTTGGCCGAGTAAATTTGAAGGCTACTGAATGGTCTTGTTGCACTCTGGCACTAGCTTAAAAGACGAAGCGGTCAACGGTATGCGGTGGTAGTTCATATGTACTAGATATTATAAATTGTAGATTTTTCCACGACGAGAATACACCTACGCACTAGCAGGTTTTCTTAGATCAGTCAGGGAGGCAAGGAATACTTACGAGAGACAATATGACACAGCGCTGCTCACGAAACCCTGTATTGTTGGGATCAAATCAGTAGGCTTGATGAAGTTTCCTTCCACCAAGAAACTTGCACCCGTTAGAACGAACGGATTGATAATTTTCTCAACACCTTTGGTTCGATTTGATCTCGTTTTGTCTGCGAACATTTGTGCGAATAATATCTCATGAACTGGGCTTCGAAGTGAAACCCAGCAGTTGTGCAGCAGCTGCGCTCCTTATCAAATGATCTTCATAACAATTTTCCTCAATATGCGGTCAGCGGGTCTTGTGTACGGATGTACGCACCAAATTAAACACAAAATGTTTTCTGAGTGTCAAGATATTTAATGACTTCAATAGTACCCAGCCTGTACGTTGAAGAAAAGTTCATTGCGTGTAATAATTCAACGTTTTCCAACAGCTCTTTTTGCCTTTCATCAAGACCTGAAATTTAGCTCGTGTCAGAAAACAGCGTCACGTGTTGCAATGCGCATGTGGACGAACCCCTTTTCTAGAACAAAAGATTATTGGTGAATTCGAGAATAGAGAGAGTTCAGTATGACTTGAGAGACGGGGGCTGCATTTTGGTAACATGGAATTCTTTCAGGCAAATATTTCTCAGGCTATACCAGAGACAGACTAGACAGTACAAATATTTCTCACTAAATTCGCCACTTTTCTCTAGGCATTACATCCGTGTTGAAAAACCAATAGCCTTACAGGTAGGCGAACCAATGAGGAATGCGAAGCGATTATGTATCACTGATTGTAGAGGAGCCTTCGCACAATCCATTTGGATAGCAAATTTTGACTGTTATTTTTTTTTCATTTTTGGCAGTACTGTAGTGTCACATATTTTTTTCTAGTCAACTGCGCTGAAGAACGATTTCATCGATCTGAGTACAGCACCACACCAAGCTTCATTGCACTCTCACTTTGAAACCGCCTTTTCGCTCCAATTTTTTCAATATCTTTGAGACAGTGCGCTTTTTCACCGACATAAGATAGCCATAAAGCAATCTCAGCGTAACGAAACTACTGTAGATGAGTGATGAAACCAGTACGAACTATTTCTGTCTGCCGAAAAGCTAAGACCCTTTCAGTGGATACATAACCCAATATTGGTGCCCTTGTTCAGACTTCCGCTGTACCTATTGAACAAAAAAAAAGGAGCCTGATCTGATCTGCTCTTTTCCATTGGCGTTGCTGGCAAAAGAATCAGGAAGAATTCTGGGTCTACGTTGCCCCGAACTTTTTTCTATCAACTTCGATGTCAAGACGAGTTAAATTGCATTCCAGAAAGTGGAGTCACCACTGATTTCACACAGAGTGGCACTCCCTATATTTGAGAAAAATCTATGAGTATCAGTTTTCGTTAAGAAAGAAAAAGGACGTAAATTTTTACTTTATGGTAAATTGTGTGTTGCTTAAAGTTGGAAATGCGTCTTTCTATTCCTCTGCTCTATTTTGCCCACTGATTTTTCTTTATTGTAATGTTTAAAGTTTCCTCTAAAACGTTGTATCTTTATTCATCGATATACGTAGTAGTGGAACAAAACAGTTACCTGCTGCAAGAATGATTGTTATTTACCCGAAGCAACGTTACTGTAACCCAATGATCACGTCACTTATCCTGTCTTAGTGTGTCATGTGAGTGCAGAACGAAGTTAACGAGCCTCGATACATTTGGAAATTAACTTATTATCTCATTAAAGTACAAATTTTCTTGAGTTATACTGCATCAAAGAATCTTTTTTAGCCTACAGTGCAATTGTGCTAACGCAGAAAGCAACAAATAGATTTAATGCGAGGCTACTTAGGGAACCTCAATGATAAAGTAGATGGACAAGACGCTGTGTAATAGCAGACACATGTTTCATTGATTGGTAGATTATGGCGTAGTGTACGACACACCCGGGGCCACAGGAAGCCGTCTGAAAGTATAGCATCTCGTCGAAGTGTGCTTGTTTTGCAAGTAAAAAGTGACAAACTAAGCGCAATTCTGATTCTAGACTGCATTTTACAGTCTTATTAAACTTATTGATTCCTTCTAGTCCCCACGTAAAAAGGCATACCAGACACGTTCATGGTATCATTATGTTTGTTTAATTTATAATCTATTTGATAGTAATACGCATCAAGTTTTCGCTCCGCAGCCCAACGCCGCTCCACATCTTCTGGTTTCGCGTAATCAACTGCTGAGAATGAAATCCATCAAAACCAGTTCGCACCAGTGTTATGTAGCAAAGGCAGTGAAAATCTAGTTATAATGAATCAAAATCGGGAGTAACAGCAATTGTGGTTGAACTCGACGATACTACTTACAATGGTGTAGAGCTGCGACAGTGAAAAGAAATTGAAATACTAACACTGACAACGAAAACAAACCAAGCTGTGCAAAGAACAAGGAAACAGTGCTTTTAAAAGCCACTCAAGTATCGTTAGACAAGAGATTAATGAGAACGAACAGACCAGAAAGCCAATAATTGTATAGAGGTTGTGATTGGTAGTAGTTATGATGGTAATACGGAAAACAAAAAAAGTGGATAGAAAGCCCACTTGCCACTAGCAGGGAGTGAACCTGCACCCTTGGAATAACGCGTACTATGCTTACCGATGAGCTACATTGACGGACATCCCGTCACCTTTATGAAGTACAAATATGAAAGTTTGAACATAGGAGTGTTGGGACGGGGTCCCTATTGGTATTACAGGGAATGTTATTGATAGTGATTATGAAGTATATGCAAACAAAAAATGCTTTAATAAAGATAACACCAATAGGCCAAAACAAAGTGATCCACCCTCACCGTCTATCATGGATACAAGCGGCGCTGACTAACACTCCAACGTTTCAAGGCTCACATATATATATGCTCCTCTAGGTGGACAGGGAATGACCACACTTTAGCTATGGTAGAGCACTGGAAGTGTTATTGCAAAGTCCCTGGTTCTGTATGTGCTAGCAGCAAGTGATGTTTTGTCTCAGTTTTCTTTCTTCATAGTTTCATCATAGTTACTAACAATACAATTCGCTTACTTTCCTTGACTTTCTTGTCCATCAGTTCTCATATATTTCTTTTAAAGGAAAAAGTGAGCCCTTAAGTTGCACTTCTTTTCTTCATTCAGGTATTGTTGATGCGTGACATATCTACCATTTAAATCTGAGCTCAAAAAATTTAACGCGTCCAGAAAACATGGACAACAGAGTGAGATGCACGAAAGCAGGACACTGTGAGGAAGAAGGAATGTCTTTCACAATTTTTAATCAAATATTAACCTAAAACACATTTTAACGTGCTCCGACATGGGTACCACTTCATTTCACACCATTGATATATGACTACAATATCCGACAACTGCATCCGTGTCGTGACACCTAGAAACGTCATATCTTTTAGCCAAGAAGATAGCAGCCGAGGGAAACAAATAGTTTTAAGGGCGAATCTCTTTATTTTCTAACCTTGTTATAGTCACGCGTAAACTGAGAGAAGAAGAGACGAGAAAGAAAAGAAGGCAGAAGAAATGGATGACCAATTCTCATCTAATTTTTTAGATGGCGTTATTCTGACGCTACTCTCAGAAATGCCGCTACTCTCCAATTGGCTGCAGCGCGCTCTTTGCCGGAGTGCGCAAATGACTGCCTCTCTCAGTTTCCTGGATAGTCACCGTATGTGGCGGATCGTTGGCGGGGCATGAACGGAGCAGAGCGGCGTGTGCGTTGAAGACACTTGCGCTGGGCTTTTTTGGCTTGCGTCTCGTCGATGTTACCCACGCACCGTCTGCATTCTCAAACGCGATCGGACGCATGGACGCACGCACGAACTGATGGACACACAGACGGATGGACAGACGAACACTTCGCCCCACTCATCATCATCACTCCGTGGATATGCTGTAGATTTTTTATAGCAGTGAGGCTCTTGAATCTATCAGTAATTCGTGTTCCATCATGCAAAACACAGCAGGTGAGCGTACACCACAAGTATTGGGCTACTCCCACCCCCAAGTACAGATGCTCGGAGTGTTATACGAGAACTCTTCTCGGCGAAGTAGAGCATAATAGAAACAGGAGAAGAAAATGAAGTGAGAAAAGGCCGCAGAGAAAGATATAGAAAGCGATAGAAACAGCTCAAAAGGAACAGAGAGAGATATAAAAAGAGTACAAGCATAAAAAATAGCTACAGAGAAAGACCTCGAAAGAGAGCAGAAAAGATAGAAATAGACTCAAAAATGAGAAAAAGAGAGAATGAGAAAGACAGTGAGAGACAATGCTATTGAAAGAAAGCAAGCGAAGTATGAATAGAAAGAGCAAGGAAGAGAAAAAAAGTAGCTAAAGAGAAAGCACAAAGAAAGAGGTATAAATAAATATACGAAAAAAGTAGGAAAAGGCAGATACGAAAGAAATAACGGGGAATTCAGGCCACCCGGATCTGCTCTTTCTTCAGGCTTGCCATCACAAGAGCAGAGCTGTCATAACTTAATTTTTTTACTGCACACATACATCAGGGTAATTCAGTACTGCGTTCTAACACTCCAATAAATGCAGTTTGATTTGAAACGAGCATGTCTACGCTACAGTCTAATAAGTCATGTTCTTCTAGAGAACAAATTTTAGCCTTTTCTTAACTAAATAAGCTCGAATCAAAACCTACGGACTCAACTTCTCCGAATACTGTTGAGTAAGAACGATAGACAAGCGTCTCCACCTGTTGCCCGCATAACTGCACAACACGCGTATACTGAATGTTTTGTGAACTAACAATTATTGTCCGCACGTGGAATATGTATTACGTGTATCAACGGTGTTTCTCCCGGTGAGGATTGACGATAGCCAACACTATTTTTAGCAAAACGGCATCGCAGTCCTACACACATGAGATAATCCTTTGGTGGAACGGGGATCATTTAGTCAAAATCGTGTGGAACAAAAAAAAGTCTAAAGAGATCGATTTGTTACAAGTCACCAGCAACAAGCGGATGAATAGTGCAAAGAATTATAGAACGAAAAAAGTTAATGATTTGATTTGTGGGGTTTAACGTCCCAAAACCACCATTTGATTATGAGAGACGCCGTAGTGGAGGGCTCCGGAAATTTTGACCACCTGGGGTTCTTTAACGTGCACCCAAATCTGAGTACACGGGCCTACAACATTTCCGCCTCCATCAGAAAAAAGTTATATAGAGAGTGAACACCCCATACAAAACATTTATGATCTGCGCAGCACCATACGGAGCTGTGCCTGGTTTCACCGATGTTCAACGCATGATTTGTTACCAACTTTAGGTGCATTACCAAAATTGCCGTGCGCTTGAGCAGTATGCGAAAATCTTCAGAGCAGCTGACTTGAAGCACGTACAGACACAGTAACAGCTCGAGTTTCTCTTGTTGAGAGTCGCTAACGAGCACAGCGTCACAAAATATTTTACAAAATGGTTAACAGAAGCAGAGCCGTTGCAGCAGTCGCATGCATCGAGGAAATCGAGGCGCCGCTCGTCTACAACTGTCGACACGCACTCCGAAGACGACCATGAGCCCGCACAATGCTGCACAGTACTAGACTTCCCACAGCTGTTTTGCATACCGTGGAATGCGGAACATTGCCAACTATGTTCCGGGAGTTGCCGAGAGATGGATTACTGGCCGCATATATTAGTTTTGCAGCTCGGCTGCCGGTAGCTGGTCAGTGCCTTACACGAGTTCGTTGGAGTTATTACATTAGAAGGCCACGTCACACACAGAGTAATGAATGAATGGTTACACACAAGTAATGAAAACAACTGAGGCGAACAAAAGCGCAGGAAACATTGTTTGTACTTTTTTAGGTGTCGTTCAATGAGTGTGCTTGTAATTGAAAGACATTAAAGTGCATGACAATCACCCTTTCCGCTGTACAGATCTCACCGACAGAAAACGTGAATTTTCAACCAGTTAATTTAATATAATTTTACGCGATAATTATTTACCTAAAGCTGAAAGCAACGGGGAAATCACCACTGATTTCTCCGCATCGCTGAAAAGAATACAAACAAAAATGTTGTTGCTTCTATATGTCACCTTGGAAGTAAATAAGTAGTCTAGAAAAACATCGAGAACCGCCCGTCTATGCCCCAATGAATAACAACACGACAGAGTCGGCAAAAGAAAACCTATCTGGTATGTCATGTTATAACGTATGAATGCATCTGATTCCTTTGAAGGAAAACAACGCCGAAGAACTAGCCCAGCTAGGTGAACTCGAAATTCATAATGCCACGTAATCGTGACGTGAATGAAGGCACCAGACTCGATGTGCAGATTAAGCTGTTTCTTCAGCCGAACTTGCGGACAGGAAACTGAAGCACAGATTACAGTAACACATGGTCACTGATAGCGGCGCACAGAGCGCCGGCCGGCGATCAACTGACAAGCAATGATGCGCGTCGGCATTCATACACGTGCTGTCGAATACTCTCGCGCTATGGCTAGTGGCGTAGGTTACGAATAATCTGCATTGTCCTTGAAGTGAGCTTAATCTTAACGAATTGGTCTACTACAATCTCGAAGCTTCTCGAAGAGTGCATGCGTAGTTTGCGCTCAGAATTACGCACATTTTAACGGAGTGATAACAAAACATTCGAAAAGAACGTTCAATATACATAAACAACAGTGGTACCACGAAGCGCAATGCTTTCACGAGTATTATTTAACCTCGCTTTCACTGACCAACTGGCTAAACTACAAACTCCTACCAGATACTACGTTCACTTCAGAATGCCAGAGGGTAAGATGATTGATTGATTGATACGTGGGGTTTAACGTCCCAAAACCCCCACGTGATCATAAGAGACGCTGGGGTAAAGTACTCTGGAACTTTTGACCACCTGGGGCTCTTTAACGCGCACCCATATATGAGCGCAAAAGCCTACAGCATCTTCGCCTCCATCGGAAAAGCAGCCGCTGCAGCCAGGATTCGATCTTGCGACCTGCGACCCAGCAGCCGAGTACCGTAGCCACTATACAACCACGCCGGGGCCATAGGTTGAGATGGTGACACACACAAAAAAGACACTAAATAAAGTAGATATCATAAGACAACATGTTCATGAGGTACGGCGACTGTCGTCAAGGTTTTGCCTTGACGACAGTCGTGGGAGGCTCCAAGAATTCTGATCCACTCGTGTTCTTTACAATGCACTGACATCGCAAAGTATTGGGGCTTCTATTATTTTGCCTTCTTGAAAAGGCCACTACCACAGCCGGGATCAAACCCGACAAGGAAGCTACCAAGTTTTCTCCGGAAAAACCACAGCAAATATGTGGCCTTCTTCTGAAGCCATCTATTCATTTGCGTAGAAAGCGTTATTTTCTGTACACTGCACAGCCTTGCCATTTCTCAAATCAATGAGGTTATACGGCTGATGAGCCACGTATCTTAGATATGCAGGCCAGGTCCTCAATCATCCCCTTCAAAGTCATTTTTAGAAAAGTTGGAGTGCTTGGTGTCCGTCCGTAGAATAGATGATACCACCTCAGCATAATGCTAATATTGATAAAAACACCATAAACAAACAAAGAAATACAAACAAAGGCATAACAGAGTGACATTCAGGGGACACGAATGAAGCTTCTGGGATTGCCTCAGAGTAATGCACTTTGCTTGCTTTCACACTGGTGAGCCGGATTTCGTCTGTCGCGACGCTCGCAAGACAGACAGTCTCCGACTCCTGATTGACGACACTCTCCGACGTCATAGGCACGACTTCAGCGCAGCCACTTATGCCGATGTCACGGGATATAAGCCTATTGAGTTGGGGCGCTCTTTAACCTGCACTTCATTATATGATGCGAAAGCAGTCTTTCTATTTGATGAGCTTCTGAGGCCTCACTTTAGGTGGACGGCCGTAGTTACCATGGTATACGAAAGAGAGTGATTATACTTCACTGCTCTGAATAACGTGACTATGTGCTGAGAAAAATTCTCTTTACATTAGGTTTGTGGTTGAAAATGAGGTTACAAGTATGAAGAAGGTTGAGTGACCTGGTATGTTCTTTATCCATAGCCAAGTGGGGAACTTCTTCCGAACCTTTCAGGAGCATTGATAATTTGCAGGCTTTGTGCGTAAAAAATGTTCCCCCAATGAAGCGCTCGAAGGCGTAACAAAATGGTTATCAATAATGAATTCCACAATCAGAGTGTTCATAATAAAAAAAAGTGAGCCTTATTTTTTGACTGTGCGAATTAGAGTGTGAGTTTTGAATTTTCAGCTTAACTACGGCACTACAAAACAATTACTGCATACTGGAACTTCTTCGCCGTTGCCCAGTGTAAACACAATGCACGGTGAACAAACGAACAAGTTCCCGCCCGTCTGATTAAACTCTAGGCCCCGATGTGGATAATGCGAACGGCTATCTTACTGTTCGTAGAGTAGACGCTGGCTTTGCAATGGAATCGTAAGCAGCACAACAGTGGTTGAATAACACTCAAAAATGTAGCTATAGCTGAAATAGAGGAACAAAAACGTAGTTTTTACGAATACAAAAAAAGGTACATATTGTGCCAGCAAAGCCACAACAATATAAAAAGAAATGAGCCTTCGTGATAAAAGTGCCAACATGGCTGATTCTTCAGCCCAGAAATTGGTATAGCACCAAAGTGAAACGTGTGTTGACAGAGTCAGTTGAACAGTTATTCGCAAATGAATGCTAAAGCAACAAATAGTAATGTGGCGAAAAAACGCCAAGCAGTCGGAAATTCTCTGGGTGCGCCTCAAGCATAAAGCATGCTTGATGTGGGCATATGTATATATATATATATATATATATATATATATATATATATATATATATATATATATATATATATATATATATATATATATATATATATATATATATATATATATATATATATATATATATATATATATATTTATATATATATATATATATATATATATATATATATATATATATATATATATATATATATATATATATATATATATATATATATATATATATATGGCGAGTCCGGACCAAGTACTTGTACTTTCACAGCTCAGCCCTTTAAATGTGCTGCTCAAACAGAAAGACGCATGAAACTAAACTACAAGTATATACAAGACGAGCTCGAACGGTAACCACTTTTACTTTTTCGAGTGTGAACGGCGCGCTCCTTTTGTAAACGCGGCCAGGGCAGTGAACGAAGTGGCTTTGGTGCTTTAATTAACAGCCACTTCAAAGCCCCGCTGCGGTGGTCTAGTTGCTAAGGCACTCGGCTGCTGACCCGCAGTTCGCGAGATAAAATCCCGGCAGCGGCAGCTGCATTTTCAATGGAGGTGAAAATGCTGTAGGCCCATGTGTGCGAAGATTTGGGTGCACGTTAAAGAACACCAAGTGGTCGAAATTTTTGTAGCCTTTAACCACGGCGCTTCTCATAATCGAATGATGGCTTTGAGACGTTACACCCCACATATCAATCCAAAAAAAAAGCAGCTTTCCCAATACCCGATTGCCTTTTACTATAAAGTTATGCCATTCGGCTTGTGTGACGCATTCGCCAACTTCGAACGCTTTATGAAAACCCAGCCACCTATGCATCGATGTCACTGCCCAACTAGGCGCTGCGAAACCAAGACTGAAAATGGTCCACATAGGTAGAGCAGTATTAAAATATTTAGCGGAAAATAACAAATATTGAGTGATTGATTGATTTGTGGGGTTCAACGTCCCAAAACCACCTTATGATTATGAGAGACACCGTAGTGGAGGGCTCCGGAAATTTTGACCACCTGGGGTTCTTTAACGTGCACCCAAATCTGAGCACACGGACCTACATCATTTCCGCCTCCATCGGAAATGCAGCCGCCGCCGCCGGGATGTGATCCCGCGATCTGCGAAAAATTAACAAATCTTCATGCGTGCATCATGCTTCCAGGAGGTGAAGGAAACGCTCATAGGAAAGAACACTCTGGCCACAAGTTTGGTGGCACCGCCCTTTTAAGTACACCCTCTGTACCCTGTGCAGCAAGAGGCGCAGTGGCTGATTAATACATGATTTCTCCTCTTCACGTTTGCACAAAAGCATCCACGCCGGATTATACTAATCTCGGAGGAAGAAAAGCTTTTTTTTAAGGTTCTTCCATAACTGCTCAACGCTCAAAGTGTCCACTAATGTATCAAAAGCTGGGAAATATCTATTAACGACAGATTTACAGAGGGGTAATCTCTCTACTACTTACGAATACTTTTCTTGGTGGTTTCATCCTCACAGATGAATTTTTAACACTTACATAAAGTACAACAATGTTGTGGTCACTCAAGCGAGTTAAATCATTCACATCCCATAGAATACCACAACCATCACACAGTAACAAGTCCAAGAGATGGCCAGAACCATCATCGCGTGATGGGTGAAGGGCGTATTGTTCAAATGCAGGAGTGTCCATTAAGAAGTAGTAATCGTACTTCTGGAAATTTCTCATGAGTAGTCAGTTTCCGGTAGGTTAAGGTAAACTACGACCAAGACACGGTAGTTTTTCAAACAGTTCAGAAACTCGGAATGCCTGGTAAACTGCTCGCACAACGCGCTTGGTGGCCGCTTGTATGAGCCGATTACCATGATTTTTTTTGTTGGACAGGTGCGCGCTACAAAAAACTGCCGTGACATTAGGAAGTGTGCACTGCAAGAGAATGCAAGGTTTGTTATCATCACCAGAATAATGACACCTCCGTCATGAGAGTTTCTATGGCGTCGAAAAGAGATCGCTTGCCGGGAAGACTTTGAAATCGTAAACAAAATTGTCTAACCACGACTCAGTGCTTAACGAAGTTGTAGGCGGAAGAGTACGTATTAGGCATTGAAATTTGGCAAGCTTTTTTCTGTATGCTTCGACAGAATATATCAATAACACTCTTAAAGCCAGCCCAGTAGTACGCCTATAAGACGGTAACAGCTGAACTGCTTCCCCTATTGACTTATCGAGCTGGTAGCGAATTTTCCGTAGATGATGCGCATCATATTTTAAAACAGCCTTATCACTAAGCTGTTTGTTCTTCATTGCGTAGTCCCATAGCTTCATTCTTCTTTCCAGGACCGAGTGCGAAACTTCCCACTGATATTGTAGCTGGTGCCTTTGAGTTTGTAAGTATTAGAAAGCACCGAGTGACGGTATTTATAAGAAGTGAAATTCGCCATGACCACACGCTGTTTCGTCGCCTTTTATGCCCCTATGCGATGCGCACGCTCAATGTTGAGGCCTATGACAACAAGCCTACGCCAAGAAAATTATATGATATGTTCTTCAGATTTGGCAGCTGTCTCGTTTGGGGATGAATCGTGCAAGCCACGGATGACCACTTTTTAGAGGTGAAGCAGCTTATGGTGGAGTTCAATTCGGTTGTGGGCTGCGTGACCACCCTTTACTGCGCATTCCCAACAGATGGCCTAAGCATTGCCGGAACGCGGTCGTGCGCTAGCTCGTTCAGGCCTACGGCTGCGTAAGAGGCTGTGTCCTCTTCCCCGATCACTATCTCAGCAATCACGTGATGGCGTCGGAGAACGATATTCCGAAGACGCGCGATGAACCCACGTGCTCCCGCATCGCGCGGCGATGAACCTGCGTGGCGAGCTGCAACAAAATTTCGACACGGGTAACAGCAATAGAAGCTACAGTGAATTCATGCTATGCGGCGCTTGCAAGGAAGTGTTAAACGGACCGAGAGCCGCCAAGACCATAAAATGAGATGGCGGCAGGGATGGAAAGATTGTCCTTTATAGTGACTCAAGTCCAACCCCGCTTTTCTCGGGAGAAGGGGAATTTTATTTTTATTTCTCCATAGAAAATCGCGATAGATGATTTGTGGCGTCTCTGGTAACAAAACTATAAACTATCATGAATTCTCTGTAACGTGACCATGCGGTAATCTACGCGGTCAACAACTTATCGATTAGTACTGCAATATTGCTTCATTCTTTATAGCAAAAGATGATATTTTATAAAAGTATACGTACAAGCTTGCGTTAGCAGCATGCATTAAAGTGGCGCTGCCTTTGCGAGACATATGCACAGTCCCGTTTTTGTTTACTTAGCTTGCCGATGAGGTGCAAATGCAGGGAAGCTTTATGGAGCCACCTAGTTTCATTGTAACAACTTGTCATTTTCAAAATTGGTTGTGAAGCGCAGAATAAACGTGGTTAAGCATATTTCCAGGGTATCTTGCGAATTAAGAACAACGACAGCACGCATAAGCCACCCAAAAGGCTACGGGCATCGCTATCAATACTCAGCGTTGCCGGATGAAAAGGCAATAGCGTGTTCAGAACCTTTCAGATCGATAAATACTGCTTATGAAATGACTGCGACATCTTGGGATTAACTACTGCAGCTACGGTCACTACGAAAGGTAAGCTTTTTGTTTTGCGAAAAAAAAACTGGATCGAAAAAAGTCAGTTGTCAGTCCCTTTAACATGGGGAAGATACCCGCGGTGAACGAAAGTTTGAGCCGGCCCATGCGTTCCTTCGTAAGTTACTCATCGTTCGGTTTAGTGAGAAATGTGTACTTTTTCCCTCTTTGACTGTTCTCAATATCATCAACGTTTTAGATAAGAGCCATCAATACCATACGATCATCCATTGGCAAAGTCGATTTCCAAGTTTAAGTCTGTGACATCTGAGGTGGCTTGCTTTTGGTGTCCTTTAATGAAATTTACCTTCGGCAACTTTTTATTTCACCCATCAAGGAGTTCATAACATGGTGTATCGGTTGTCCCTGGGCTGCTCTAAACAACCCTTCCACACAATCAAGGTAACATATAGGGCGCTTAACTGCGGGAAAAGGTGAGCTGCTATTTCGTTTACGTATTTGCCGAATGTGACTGAGAAGAAAGCATAGATAGCAGCACTATGGCCTTAACCGGCACAGTGAAAAGTGTTTCCTTAAAGAACATTTCAAGAACACTAACCTGCCTAAGCAGCAGAAAACCAGCGAGGACCTCCAGCATGCTGCCAGTTGCACGCCGCAGTGTCCAAATGTCATTGGGGACAGTTTGTACGAACAGGTGACAGTCAAAGTGACCGGATGCAAAATGAGTCAACTTGAGTATCCAAAACATCCAAACAGCCTCAAGTAAGCATATCTCAAGTGTAGCCGGACAGAATCCAGGCAGGGTATCATTCAAAGACGGCACCGGGCACACTTCGTCGGGCATGGATGACAGAGGCACCATGCACTGAAAGAACCGCTGTCAAGTTCCTCGGTTGTGAAGAGCCACTGCGATTGGATGCTGCAAGCGCCGCTGCAGAATCACCAAGCACCCAGATCACCTGTGTAAGCAGTAGAAAACACGGGATCGCCTCCTCCATGTTGGCGCTTCTACGCCCGACGGGGCATTACGACGACGGGCACTTCGTCGTGGTTGCAAAGTGTCATAATGAACAGAAAGAACGTTCGACTGGAGAGCGAGCGTCTTTGAGTAATTACAGATAAGTCATGGCGACTATAGGCGGGCTAAGGACAGTTCGTTAGTCCTAAGCCATACCGACTATAAGCTGGCTTAGAACTGTCACTGGTAATTTTATTTTCTGTGTTTAGTAAATTACTGCCAGCTTGCTTGTTTTAGGCAATTTTTTTGTTTTTTCATTGTTTTAAGTGTCTTGAGATAAAATACGTTTGCCGTGCTACCACAGTCATCCGTCTTCCCCAATCTGAATCCTTCGCGAGCGCTTCGAGATAATTAAAATACAGACACCTGCGTGCTTTGGAAATCTCGAAGAACATAAACCAAGAGTTGGATTTTATTATATTATTAGTAGCTAAAAACACTTCACCGTTGAGTAGTTTTTAGTAGTTCAATGTGAGTTTGTACTATACATGTACTGCTGTATGGACCGTGACGCTGGTGCAGCGGCGCGCTACTCAAATCCACGGCGATTGACGTGCTCAACGTTCGGTCAGAGCCTGTGATGAACGGTTTCATAATGGCTGGACGCTGTGGGTGCACTGTAGCAGCGAGCCAATATGTGGAGCCAGAAATTGGATTCGCGTGCATACGATCCCTCTCAATAGGACTCTGTTAGCGTGCTGTATAATAAACATGTCAAAATATACCCCGTACGTAACTCATCCACTTGTCATTTCGTTAGGCATCGTCGTGGTCAGAGCTGGAAATATTACCTTAGACATATGAAAAAAGAAACTGATCAATTACTTTTTTCCCGCATAGATAAAGAATGGGGTGCATTATCCACGTATATTTTCAATGCGAAATTCGAGTTGTTTTAGTGTGTCGTGCGTGATAAGACTTTTTTAATCTGAACACTCGAACGCCATTATGTAGTCTTTCTGTTAGTGTTGCGCATGCTACTAATATCTACACTTATTCGGTAAGCTACTTTCTACGAAATTTCTTTGTACAACCGCGTCAACCTGCTGCAGTTTCGCATTGTTAAATTTTTTCCGAACTGTGTCATTGTCTTCCCGACAACATTATACTCATAAATTAATAAAAGACAAAATGTTCCACTAGCTGCGCACCACTTTCTGCCAACTAAAATTCCATCAAGACATGCCCACAAGTCTCAGCGTCAATTACACATGGTGTCACGTTCAAGGAACACTCGCAAAGTTTTGCGGCTCAGTTCCCGACAACACTGCTCTGTGACAGTGCTATCTCCGCAAAATCTGGTTGATCAGCTGCCCATCACAGTATTATCATCACGTCACACATTTTATTGGTGGGAGTTCTACGGGAATGTAAGGAGCACTCAGTCTCTAGTTTTGATGGTATCCCCAACGATATGTTACGTAACTCAAATGTTTCTAAGAGCGAGGATTCGCGAACCATTCCTTACATATGAGTGAGTTGAAAGCTGCAGGAGTTCTCAGCGAGAGTCACATCTTCCCAACCGATACTGAATGCGGGCCACCAACCGAACGAACGCGGACGCTCTGCTATGATGTTCAATATACCAGTGTCCAATGAGTACTGCAAGAGCGGCAAGCCTACGGTGGGGTTCCGTAAACTTTCGCGAAAAACTAGTGTTCTTCTCAAGTATAAGCGTGATGTGGCGGATTTGATCTCAGATGTATTGTTGCTCCCGAATGATGGGGGGGGGGCGCAAAACATATCAAGTTGTTTCGTTTCCCGTGTGCCATGGTTGCATTCAAAGATATCGACCACACAGCTACCCTCGAAGCGCTTGCCGAAGTGGGCGTGGACGGGTAGCAGGGCTGTTTGTATCGTACTTCACGACCGCATTGTATGTCTAACACTAAGCAATGTTCTTTCCGAGCCGCGGGGCTGTGATTACCTGGACCTGTTCACCAATTCTCTTGCAGAGCTTGCTTCATGTCCAACTATATGACATATATTTTTCTGTGCGCTTCTAACTTGCGATTTGATTTGCAAGTTTATACATGTACTTTGTATAAAGTTTATACATGTACTTTGTACATGTACTTGCTACTTTGTCTGCACAGCCTTCTGTCATATTATGTCAGATTTTTGACCTGGACACAGTGGGGCCATCTTTGCTCATTTCCTTCTTCGTGCCATAGTTCCGTACATCTTTCTTCAAGTAAACAACCACATATTATGTATTACGTGCCCCTCAGAAGTTTGTATATTAAAATATGACCTTTTTTTATTCAGTGTCGCAGACTACATGGCAAACGCGGTTCAGAATAGCGTAGCCTAAATATAGTTGCTATGGACTTATCATGAAGGAAATGAGAGGCGCTCATACATCAAGACAAGAGAAAAAACGCAGAACAGAAAAACGCTGCTAATAAACGTAAACGTCTACTCGTAGCAGAATGAAGTAGACAGAAAAATCAGATATGCATGCCCTAAATATTTCTCGCATAGACGAACACACGTGCCTGGTTTAGAGGTGACTCTACTATGTGAAAGTCTAACTGAGAATAAGCAGTCTTATCAGCAGGTAAAATGTTTTCACGTGCACTGATTGTGTGCGCACTTCAAAAGTACACTGACCTCGAAAATACAATTATCGAATCGGTTTTTACTCTTACGCAACTGCGCAGAAAGTTTTGCTGGTCAAAACGTTCCTATTCGTTGAGACCCGTGTTCTATTAGAAAAAAGAACACGTTTTCATTTGCAATATTTGGTTTAAAATCAACCTGCTTAACTATGATGCCACTCTACTGCCACCTACCTTAATCCAGCGTTGTAGTCCGACTATTGCAGTCACTTACCAATACTTGAAATCTGCATATAAGCTTGGAGAGGGCACTTTGCCAAATGGTTGAAAATACCAGCTGAATATAACTACCTTCAAAATGCTTTCACACTGGCTCACTCTGTGGCACGTATGGTGTTAATTTGCACTGCATTATGCATACTTCATAAAGAGCGCCGATGATAATGCCGCCTAAAGTAAATTTTTTCGCAGATCTCATTTAAATATTTTTTTGGATACAAAGTATCTAAGCCCCCCAGTGCACCGCCGGGACAGCACAACTGTTCAACCTATAGCAGCCTAGCCTCCGTAGTATAGGAAGGTCCCGCAAGCCTAAGGGTTATATATATATATTCGTTCTCGCGGCGATGGTATTTCACTGTCCGTTCACAACATTTTACATCGTATTATTCATAAGTTGACCTAATGATGGCACTTTACTCCTAATAAATCGACACGTTAAAATGCCCACCCTGACGAAATTCATTCTAAATTAAAATTATAGGAGACTCAAAGGTTACTTGAATGTGTGCTGTTTCCTCTACCGAGAAGCAGTTATCAGAGAAGGATAGAGAAGGATACGGCATCGCGCTTTTTTTAAAGTGAAGCTCTAAACATCAGGGCCCGGATTCACAAAACTCACTTACGAAAACATTTTTGCGCAAGGGAAATTTTGTTGCGTAAGTCGATTCACGAAACAAAAAAACGTCTTAAGAGGCCATAGTTGTCACATCGGCCGCTGCAAATAAAGCGCGCTGTGACGGCCCGGGAACATGTCAGCGATGGTGATGCAGTTGCTATATTCGCTTACGTCACCGAAAAGTGCTCGTAAGTGGATTCACGAAGCAAAATTGTGCGTAAAAACAGCATGGCTGAGAGAAAATCCCAAGAGTGGTCCGGACCACTCTTAGGAAGAATGTGGCTACTTAGAACCTGCTGCCGCAGTGGTATACTTTGGTGCCCTGGCTGGTTTTAAGTTAATTCACGCCCATTAAGGGCTGCCTGATGACTGCTGGTGCGTTTTTATTTCTTTCGGTGCTTTGAGCTTCGCGTGTTGTTTCCCTTGTACGCAGTGGATGGTGTTGACAACCACCATCGTCCAATAGTTTCGAACTCGCAGTAATTGAAGAATTCTATTGGGCGTCAATGGCATAAAACTACGCATGTAAAGATTTGTGGTTGGATGAAAACCAATGTGATACGTGAATGGTCGGTGCATTCGAACGCGACATGACATAGGATCAACCTTATTTGTTATGTTGTTGTGTGGCGCCCCATCTCATCCAATTAAACGTGCGACTCGAGATCCTTGCCTCATTGGTGGAAATTACCACCAAAGAGGTTAATGGGAGCACATTCTTTGCACGCTATTGGAAATAAAAATGAGAGGAAGTTTTCAGTGAGTGGTTCCTAAAGTTTGTGCTCTAGTGTACTTTCATTGGCTCTCTCTGTCCAATGGTTGCGATCTCTCAAATACAGCTGTCGATACACTTTGGGACGATCTGGAACAAAGCGTACTTTGTAAACCAAAGCGTATTAGGGGTGCGCGTGATTACGCATGGAACTACAAACAAATCATGCATCTTCACCTTCACTGTTCAGACACCGATATGGACCGTGATATTATGGCAAGCAATCGGAATGAAATGACCCTAGTAACTTTGTATGACACCGAAAATATGCAAACCCTCACGATTCTGGAGCAAACCTTGGCTGAATTCATCCCTGCGTCAATTACCAGCCATTTAACTTGGCGCACGAACATCATTCAAAGGTAGAGCGAGCCACTGACATGTAATTTGTGCGACGTAGCGACCACTTGACCTGAGAATAATAGCGTTGCGAAGGCGAATCCCCTGTCGCATGCTCTGATCGAAGCAGACGACAAACGCGAGCAGACGACGGCTTGGCCGACAGGCACAGCTTGTGATTGGTTGTGAAGCAATACCCTCTACATCAGCTCACTCCGTGACGTTGCCAAAACACTTCTTTCATCTGGCACGCCTGTCCTGTTCGTCATATCACCCCCCTCGCACAGAAGAGAAAATTTTGTCACGCCGTGAAAATAGTGCAAGTACTTTCTAAGAACTCTCTTATCATCTTATGTGCTGCGCAGTTGTCGAAAACAACATGGCGTCGTAAACAGTGTATTTGTCGGTGCGACTTTCAGCAAACGCTTCTCGCACGAGTTACTTCAGCGTTTGACCGGATGTGTTGTGATTACAGCAGCTCTTTTGGTGCGTGTAAGCAGTGCGGAAAGCTGTGGCAGTGCAATGGTGTACGGTGAAGCGCAGCGAAGCCTGTGCGTCGGTGTGGTTATCAAGCGGGGATCGGTGTCGATGTATCGACGGCAACTAGCACTCGAGAAGCCTGCAATGTGTGTTTGTGTGCCGGTAACAGTTCGTTCGCTTGACTTTCCAGTCTCTCAGTTTGGTGCCGTGCGACATTTTGGATTGACAGCGTTTTGACACGTTACTTGAGTGACCCCAAGTACGTACGGAAACGTATGAACTACGCGCTCGGTTCTTGCTTCGCCACTAGTTAGCCCGTACGCTTCTATTTACTTGAGAGCAATGTACTGTTCGGGAGTGAAACGATGTTCGTTGTGAACAGTGGTGCTGTGTTGACGTTCCAAGACTTGTGAACAAGCTGTGCTCGTGTGACCGAAAATTGAAAGACAGCGTTGATAACTGTTTTGCCCTGCGAAGTCGTGGTGGGGCAGCTTGGCGGTTTTGTTTGTTAAGTCGTCACTTCTTCTTTTTGTGATAACCATAGTCCTAGCGCTGTGATGTGATCAACCAAAACTGCGAGGTGCTACATTCTGTTGTGAATCGTGTTACTTTGGAAGCGCGCCTAGACTGTTCTTCGGTAACAATTTGAGAGTTCTATGTGGCAGCGAGAGCCCATGAACGTCAAGCTTCCCTCCGGCCCCCAGAAAAAGCAAAGATTCCACCGGTGCCTTGCTTTGGATGAAGTTGTAGGCCAATATCGCCTAACTACAGGTTTTTGAGTTCGTCTGGCCACCGTTTTGCACGGCACTAGAGCCTTGACAACAGCCGGTCATGGCCAGTTCTTACACTTTATCAATGGACGTGCACGCCTGGCCAGCCCTTCATTGCTGTCATCGGCAGCTTCCAGTCTGCAGATGCCCTTTGCCTGTTGGCCGTACTTGGTTCCTTATGACACCGACGGCTACTAAATGCTGCCATCGGTGAGTTCACCTTGCAGAACTAAATTTCACCGGTACTATAATTCACGCAGTTCTATAACGTGTGCAAGTTTTTAAGCCCATCAGATGTAATGTTTCTCTATGGTAAGTTGAAGCATGAAAAATTTACTACTACTGTTATATACATGCATATATTATGGAGCAAATACATAAAAAGTTTTTGTGATTTGATACAAGTGAGCTCTTGTTTGATTATGAGGTTGGGCCCGTCAATTGACCACGTTTGATAGTTGGAAAGTTAATGTGAATTTATTTTTCAGGAGCCAGGTTGCACTTAAAAAATTTATATTATTTTGGAAGATTAGTTCTATAGACGATTACCACTGTGGTAGTACTATACTTCAGTAGGACATATATATTGTGGTACGTAAATTTTACATGAGGCTTCAGTTTATTTCAAAGTGAATATAGCAGATTTTGGTCACTTTAACGAAGTGATAGCTTCCTCAAATAAGTATTAGAAGTGAGTGCTTTTAATGATTGTTTTTAATTAAATATCTCGTTTTTGGCTCTTCACAGATCGCAGAGATTGGTTTGTTAAGGTCCTGTGATGCATTGGTTGCACATTCTGGCACATCAATCCTCATCATTACTTGGAGCACCTGTACAAAAATAGGAAGGACACGTTCTCCCTAACTGTGCAAGCCTATGTCACTGCTGGGACTGTTATCATTCAGCGGATGTGGCGTGGAAGCATGCATGGCAGCCTCATCTGGAAGGACTGCAATCTGCTTGGGAGCTTCGAGGGCACAAAACTGCCTAACGGCTGGCTGCAAGGTTAGTTTTTTTCAATACATACGATTACGTGAAGACCACTTACTGTGCACAAATTGAAAACCCAAGCATGGTTGCTTTCAGTGGATACCTGTAATATTCTTACACATAATTCTTATTCGACATTTATAGAACTAAATTGCAAGATAATTGAGAATGTTGAAAGCTGAAAGCCTGCAGCTTATGAATGAAACTCCAATAATCTGAGACTCAAAAGCTTGTGCTTTGAAACGAGCACAAATACTTTGATTCCTTATTGAGCTCTCGAGCTTGTGACTCCCTCTGTGGATCAAGTGCTCTGGAAGGAAATAGCAAGTGGGTGAAAATTGCCTGGCTGTTCACAACTTGCAAGGAGAAAGACCTATTGAAGAAGCCTCAGATGACATAGGGCCAGTAACTGCATCTTTTACCTAATGTAGCTTTTTCTCTCTCAGTGCTGTTGCTTGTGTTTCAGCCGAACATGTTCACCACGATTGCATAGGGATATATATTTTTCTACAAATTGTACCTGACCTAAGTATGCATTCTTGATCTCTAAAGGTGACGTTCAGTGTGTTTCAAAGCCATGGCTTCTCATTTCTTTGTCTGTGGCTAGCCTATTTCAGCAGCAGAGCGATGCAGCTAGCACACATGCAATCCAAGTCATGGAGCGCTCCTTTGGTGTTCTGTGCAGGACGCAGCATATCCATCCGGCAAGACACTCGTATCAACAATAATGGTGAGTGTTGGTGGCACCTTTAGGAGCCCGTTGTGTTTGTTGCGTATGATTAGTTCCCCTAATGAAGTGCAATTTTGAAAGGTTTTCTTCATTTAGAATAATAGATGTCAGCAACAAGCACACTCATAATCCACAACTGCTTTGTGCCTTCTAGACTGCCCATTTGCTCCCATATGCGGTATTGTGAGCTGGTTATGTTAGACAGCCTTAATATTATGAACATTGGCTGTTGTGTTGTAATGCAGTTTAACTTGTGTTTCTTAGTGAACTTATTTGTGGTCTACTTCTCGCACCTAGTGTAAAGTCGAAATAGAAGAAACTCTATTGGCTTTTTATGCCTGTCAGAAGTTTCATGTCTTCATCTATGACATTGTAGTTTTGCTCTTGTGTCATAATAAATATATTTTCAGTCTTCACTGTTTGTGTGTGTGTGTGTTGAGGCTTGTCATTGGCTTCTGAAAATACAATATCTGTAAATATGAGCACATATTTGACAACTATACACTCTTGCAAGTAGCATGGTTGTAACAATGATCTGTATTTTTCTAAGTTCCAGCAGACACAAGAGGTTCGGTGCTCCACGGTCATGAACAGTGTATAAGAACAGAGCGCAGAAGACCAACATGTATAAAGGGACTGCCAGTGACTGTTCTCCTGCTCAAAGTTTACAACAGCAGAAAGAGCACATTGTGATGTCAGGAGCAGCTGCTGCTTAACTTCTTAGCAGTGCATTATTCAGCAGTTCATTTGCTTGCATTCGAAATTATTTAAATTTTGCATGGAAGATACCAAACTATGACACTAATTTAAAGGCTGCTGTAGTGTTAGTGGGCAAATATTTTTGAGCTGAAATTTTTAACATGTGTGTTAAGTGACTGCGTGCCTCTACATTTACATGCCAGAAATCACAGCATCTATGGTCGCCAATGGTAACTGTGTTTGCATTCTTTGTAGTACAAGAAGTAAAGCCATGGATGCAGTAATCATGTACTTAGTCGATGTAAACCTTCAGTGTACACTCATTTGTATAGCACCAATGATGCCATGAGTGTATAAGCTCTGGGAAGTGAATCTATGTGAATTATTTTATTTGGAAGGAAGAGGATCATCACTACTCCTAGTATATCTTAACAGTAGATTTTAGTGCTTGGGTATTATCCCACTGCCTATCCGTCCTTCAACAGTCTACTTATCTACTGTGTAAGTGTAACTTTTTAAATGTATACTTTGCTCGGATAGGTTTGTTCATAATGTAATGCAAGTGACTTATCATCTATGTAGCTCTACTCAAACTAGAAATAAAAGTATTTGTTTTTATATGTAGCTATAGCATGCATTCACTTGTGTTTTTCTAGGTGCCTGTACAATTTTTTAGCCCTACAAAAGTGCTGGTATACTCTAATATTGAATCTGGCATCTTAAAATGGTTTGTTAGTGAAAGTAAGAATGTGTTTACAACCAATATTACTATCCACAAATGAACCTTGAAAACTCTGTGGAAATTTATTTACATTTATTGAACTTTGTGAAGGCAAATGTTGTTATGTTCTTTTATTGTGGTCCCTGTTTCATGCAAATGACACATAATTACTTTGCAGTGGCATAGTATTAGTTGTTATTTTACACATATGTGCTGAGCAACATCGCAGTTGAGGCCAGCAGCAAGACATACATGCAGTGCACTGGAGCATCACCTCACATATTCAAGCAGACTAATAGACAGCTGTATGGGAACTGTGTTGATGCCCGAACTTGGAAGTCTTCTTGAGGAGTGTTTTTCATCATTTTTGTCCAAGTGAAGTAGCTACCCAAGGCCACAACTGGTGGTAATGTGGTGGTTTCCTCTCTCCAAAAGCACTCCTACCAGCTGCCTCAATGTTATTATGGGGTGAATTCACGAACTGGAAAAGTAATTGGTCTTTGTTTTCTTGGCCGAGAGAGTCACTTCCACCGTTGAGCCACCACGACGCACCAGAATAGAAACTTTTAGCTAAATAAAGTTGATTCTACTTTTGAGAAGTGTTTTGGGGAAACGAAATGGCACTTATAGCTGTCAATATAAACACTGTTTGCACCAAGGAGCTTAGTAGCTTATAATTGTATTATTCATGTATTGTCTAGAATTTACTCGCGCTGTGCCATCTTTCAGCCCAAGTGTCCTAACATGCTTTGTTAGTGGGTTATGAATGAGCCAAGCTATGTAAATAAACAGAGTGATATTGCAGACATGTACAAAATATTGATGCACAGCCCTTTTCTTTAGCAAGATATTGTGAAGGGCTTTATTCTTGTGTTTTTTAAAAAAACTGCTTGTCACTGGGCAGCAGCGGAAAACTATGCATCAAGCTTTTGCGAGATGGTTCGAGAAACACCGTGTTCAGACATAACAGTGCCCATGGATTTCTCTCGTAAGTTACTTTCTGTAGTATATTCAAAATGAGTCTATTAGAATTGTTGTTTTATAGCCATTCACTTTAATATTTACACCTGAGTGTGTGTATGTATGTATGTATGTATGTATGTATGTATGGGTGTACATATGAATATGTGTGTGTGCATATATGTATGTATGTATGTATGTATCTTTTAAATGAGAATCCGTTTATCATTGGTGAGTAAGTTTCGTAATGAATTGGCTGAATTTGTTTCTAGTTATTTCTTTTTTGAGCTAATATACATTTCAATTTGTTTTGTACTGCATAAAAATAAATGTAACCTTACACAGAATATGTGTGTTCGAAGAAGTTTCATTTATCAACCTACAGTCATGGGCAAGAAATTGGGTAAAATGGAACGAACCTGCGAAGATTAGTTTCGAGCATAGCTACTCTACATGGCATATCTCGTACACATTGCGTTGGTTTATTATGTCGATTTCAACCTTTCAATTTTAATCAGAATAAGCAAGCTATCACCCGTGGTTGTATATGTGTGTGATATTTATGCATACTGTGATACCGGTTCGCAATTACAATTAAGGTCACAAACCTAGTCAAGCTGAATACACGAATTTTGTCCATGCACCTTTCATCTGCACTGGAACTGTTGTTAATAAAAAATAAACTTCAGTTTAGAAATTTATTCTAGCAACCAAAAGCAGGGTATCTCTTTATCACACAAATCAAATTGTCATTGTTCTGTTCCATTCTGGACAATAGGGGACCCACTCAGCAGAACTCGATTAACTGCTATAATTCATTTTAACCATTGACAGCGACATTACACTGAAGCGTGCAGCATGACAAATAGCGGGAGAGAAGACACAAACTAATCACTCTGTTTGCGTCAGCTCTAACTGTCTATGCTCTTTGGTCTTGCTGCATGTGATGATGCCCACCAAATTAGCACGAAAGCGTGTCCCTACAAAGGCAGCCAACTTGGCTGCAAGCAGTTAGCTCACTGCATGTGTAGATTTTCTTCAAAGCACCGTGAAGACTGATTGCTGGTCGAATATCCAAACACGTGAAAAGTAATATACCAAGTATGATATTGGTATTTCAGCACTGGACACTTTTGCGATAAGAGAGGATCAAGGAGAAAATTATGAACCCTGAATTGTTTAATTTTTGAAGTAGCACAGTACAGCGCTTTTGAGTCAAAAGGGGAGTGAAAGAAGCAAGTTCGAAAGCCTACTTCTCAAAAAACTAGTACCCGCCACCACGCATAATGTCAGGCCGGGCAACCTCTTGAAAAAAAATAAGTGCTCAGTGATTCTGCGAATCGAACCAAGTACCTCCTAG
The DNA here is from genome assembly GCF_043290135.1 of Rhipicephalus microplus. Taxonomy (NCBI): domain Eukaryota; kingdom Metazoa; phylum Arthropoda; class Arachnida; order Ixodida; family Ixodidae; genus Rhipicephalus; species Rhipicephalus microplus. The sequence goes on from NC_134706.1 coordinate 91,012,404, forward strand.
ATTGTAGTTGAGCGCTGTAACCGCTCGTCCACTGCAGCAGTGCCTGTGTTCGCCCTATTGCTGATATATCGTCATTCCTTCGAATGAAGCCAAATGCAAAAACGTCCCGTGAAACTTTGTCAAAAATAGAAAAAATAGTTACAATGCGTTTTCCCAAGGTTACTAGAAAATAGAAACCGCCACGTGTGACTGTATAACCGTGCGCTATTTATTCTTGTACATTACTGTCATGACGTTGGGATAGCCGGTTTTAACGTACGCTACTTTCTCATAGTTTGCCAAATATAGATAAGAAAATAAAAATATATATCGGCCTGTGACAACGCTAATCAACTATTATGAGTTCACTGTCACTAGTGTCACACTCACTAGATGAATGCTCAGTTTGCTTCCATTATCATTATTTAGGAAAGTTTTGGCTCATTAACTCAACTCTCTTAATTAGCATTGATTCTCACACCTAAGGACAGTCACACTTCATATTGCTTTCTGAGTGGCTGTCACTCCCATATAACGCGTACTCCACTTTTTTATGCTCTCCGAGCATCTGACCCTGCTTTGCGGATACTTTCCCTGACGTCTGCTGGGCCAGAAAATTGTCTTTATTATCTATCAATTTCAAGCTTTCGCGAAGCCGAAACGAGAGTCTCTCTCACTTTTCATCCTTTTCGCACGTGTGATAACGTCTCTCGATCTCAAGACTCGTATACACGTCCCTTGCTTCGTTTGCGCACTCAAACAACGCTGGGCGAAATATTTGCACCGTGTTTTGTGAAAAGTATTAGCACTGAGACACCTCCCGACGAGTCTCCCTCATTTTACGTAGACATATACCTAAGCGTAAGCGTATGCACGTTCTCGCATTCCGGCTTTATAAAAATGCAGCAGGTGCATGGAACCAGCGAAATTGCGCTCACAATTTCATTTGATTACTACTGTTATCTATTTCCGCACAATTCGTCTGCAGGCACCAAAGTCGCTCATGTGTCTTGTAATAAGAATATTGTAACAAAGGCTACCTTTGAATATAGGTACAAAACACCCTTACGTTCACCACTATACCGTGCTAGATTGCACCGAATTAGTTAAGTAGCAGTGCAGCTTCAATGAAATGTAAAGTAACTGGTCGCGTTAAATAGGAGAAGACATTCGAGGCACATTTTCAAACATTGCATGCATCGATTTATGTGTGGTTTCATGTATGTGGTACACCTGGAGTGTTGTTTACTTGTACTTGGCGAGATAGTGCAAGGATTGCTCGGTGGCTTAAGGCCATCGAGCAATTATTTTTTTTTAGCTACAGTCGTTAATTAAAGGCGAGTGCTTGGCTTTGCACAGCCCACCAAAAACGTCTATTACAACGTACGCGGCATCCCGTAAGCGCTGTAGCAGACGCTCGCGGAACCGAAACTTAGATGCAGCAAATCATTGGCTATCATCGTATACTCTCGATGCTAGACGCTTTGCGTGCTACCTTGATATTATCGGCACACACTTCTTTCTTTCCTTGTCGTTTCATCGGCTATCGTGTGTCCTCCTTGCCCTCTTAAGTGCCGAATAAGTTAAATTCATACCCGCGCTATAGTAATCCCTCGAGATAAGAGAACTTTTGGCTAAGAAAATGCGTAGCCAAAGAGAAAGCTTTGTGAATTCGGCCCCAGAAGCGTTAAACCAAGCTTTGGTTGAAACTGTGGCACCTGCGCGAAGACAAAAATACCTATGCGCATTGGGACAAGCGGAAAATGCTAAGTGAGAGATGATCAATGTAGAAAAGGTAAGAAAATTACGTCGACTAAGTTCAGTTTGCTACCCAAAATATGAGGGGGCGGGGGAATAAGAAGGTTAAAGAGATGTAGAGATGCGCGCTTTGAAGCCGGAATACATGCACAGCATATCACAGAGCGTCACTACATTCTTTCGCCATTCAGTATTGCAAGGGGGCAGGGCTCGTGTGGCTTTCTAGACTGATGTGCGGCGGAATAAGGCTCCCAAGATTTTTCCTAGAACTTCCAAGGAAGGCGCTAACTTGAAGAGACGATCAATTTCAAATGGTCGTCTTGAGACCAGCTACGCTCAGCCTTCCCTAAAACGGAATGCGGCTACCGGTTGCCCGACAAGTCGCGTGTGCGTCACTATAGTCGCACCACTGTGACGTGATTAAAAGCTGCCGTCAGTACATGCCTGAAAGGCTGGGTAGCCCAGCAGGTATTCCAATTCTTAGAGGTGCCAAAAGGCATGATGGCCCGGTCCACCTTCCGATTCACTGCCCACATCTGGGCGATAGAGGGAGCTCCTGTGAACGTTAACGTGTCCGCCCGCGAAGCTACGCGTGGCTTTCGAAAGCCATTGGGTAATGCAGCATGTGGTTTTTTCTGATGAATTCTAGAGTGCTTCAAGTATGAAGAATAACAAGAAGTTCAGGAAGTATTGGGATGAGGCGCGTTCTTCCAAGTGTTTTTTTTTCTTTTTACAGGGCCCTCCAGACACTTTACCTGGCCCCACGACGTTCGTATAAAATGACATACAATCGAGTATTTCGGAAGCTATCTAACAACTAGGGCTATTCGCACAGCAAAATAGGTTCTCGCTTCATTTCTTCGCCTTTATGTTGCTACCATCGCTTTCATTAATAACTCGGTGACAAGTAGATACACGTAGCAACAAGTGCATCATGTTTATGGGGCATTGATGATGGCGTATCGCCGAGTGTGTGTCCTAAGAGGTATAAGCCCAGCGAACTAGCTACTGCTCCAGACGCATCACGGCAGGGATAAACGGATACGAATGTCATCCCGCTACAGGGTTCCGCTCTCAACGATGAAAAAAAGCCGCTTCCGATGCGCGATGACGAAAAGGCCATAATGGCCCTACGGCGTTCGGGGCTATAACGACCTCCAACGCTGTATCAAGGAAGCCTGCACGCAAAGGCACTTGGCGTTCTTGCGCTTTGTGAATGGAGGTGGCGTTAATCATCCTCGCCGGTGACATTTCCACCCATCCAGCTCAAGAGTTTCGCGAATTAATGGCGCATGCTTCAGAACGTGGCAGACTAATTGAAAGGGCAGCTCCAAGGCCTTTCTCGACGCAGCTATGGGATTACCTATGTAGGCCCATATCAACGCATTTGCCGTGGGGGCGTGCCCGTTTGTGTGAGTGGACCATTGGCTTCTACTTATTCCTCGTATTTTGCTCTCTCAGGGATCCCAAATGCACTCTGAAAAGAATGCGCTGTTAGGCACTCGGCCATGGCTAGGGCGAAAAGAACGAGTGGCGCTTTTCATCCTTTTCTCCCCTTTGTGTTCGTTACCGTAGAGAGTATTCGGCCCTTTTTTGTTGTACATAATAAAGTGCTTCAGACATACAGGCTATGCTTTTGCGGTAGCTCCCGTATGCGTGATGCCTGACAAAACATGTTACATGTACGGCTCTGATGAGAAGAATTGGTAGTTATGACGTCAGTTTTTGCTGCAGTGAACATAAATGGACTAATGAAACCGAAGCATCGAGAACGTTCCTTTCGGTGTCTGCTCCAGAAGATACGTCTTTCTGCTCATCTTGCACGTAAAATTACGACCCATTGTTAACGCGTTAGCCTACTCAGCGAGTGACGGAGTATCGGCGTATTCTAACTGCCGAAAGTGCTCTCGACAGTAATCCCTAATATAGCACCATTCAGTTAGTGCGACGAGTGAGTGTTTCGGCAGTGCATCATGCACAACTATAATACACAATAAATATGAATACCGTAAACAGCGTGTTAGACTGTAGTTGATATGCAATTAAGGCTTGCCCATTATTAAACGCGGCTTTATTTGTGCGACAAAAGATATGTTGTGATTGAACATTTCTTTCATTAGAGCCAATATGGCGGCGAGTATTTCTAGACTCTCCCGGCGTTTTGCACGGCAAAAATAAACTGGGGAGGGGCGAATCATGGAGTGTGTGCCAACATTTCCCCCAGCGAAACTGCTGCTCATGACCAATGATAGGCAGAAAAAGCAGAATCGCCTAGCCGAGGTAGTTCACCGCTTTTTTTTTTTTTTTTGAGAAAAATTTCTTGATGAGGCTCGAGGTTTACCAAGTCTGCAACCAAACATGTACACTGCGTTGAAATCAACGCAGTGTACACATTATGTCCACATTATGACAACTCTGAAATGGAATACGAATAGAATACAATTCTTTGAGGAATGTAATGAGAAAGAGATTAAGCGCATTTTGAACAGAATGTAACTGGACAGGAATGAACAGCCGGGAAAGGTACGCGCACACGAGCGGGAAGCCCGTCGGCAAGCACAGTTGCCGCCCGTCAGCGCGATCGCGCGGCAAGCAGCGGCACGCTGTCTACATTGTCGGCGCCACGAGATTCTCGTGGCACGCGCAGCGCGCGCACCCGCTGGCTCGCGGCTTCTTCTAGCCGACAGATGGAGAGAGGTGGCGTGGGTGAAATGATGCCCACGTGAGGAGTGGGCTCGAGTGTTGCCGGTGGTGGAGAGGGTGAAGCGAGAGAGACCTGACACGCGGCGAGCACTCTGAAGGAGAAGGAAAGAAACGTCACCGTGCGTTGCTAGGAGGGCGTGAGCTCTTTGGCACCGATCCACCACCTGCAGCAAGGAGAGCGGGTCGGATTGAGGGACAGCGTTACACAGGCTAGTTAGCCAAAGAGCTTCTTCGCATCAATACACCAGCATTGTCACTTTGGCTTTCCGTGCTGCACAGCGTAGGTATCCAACGTGAAGTAAAAGTAAGCAGCGATGGGAAGGCGATACTATGTGCCTGCGTGCGTCCAGGCACATGCGCGCGCGCATGTGACGTGTGTTTGTGTGCACGTACGTGTGTGTGTCTGCATGTGGTGCGTGTGCGTGTGTACGTGAGGATCTATCACACTCAATTCATAAAGGATATGCTTGAGGCGTTGCCAGTTTTTCGCCTCAGCACTTCCTGTCAGTGCAGTGTTTGCTCCGCCACCCACCGAGTACGAGTTTTTCGTCCTTCTTCCTTTTACCAAGACTGCTTTTCTGGGTTGCGAATACAGAGCTAACATGGCCGATATTCGGCAATGTTGGAATGGCTTTGTAATTGCAATCCAAAAGAAATGCGTAAGGGGACGATTCGAAATTTGTTAACAGCAGTGGGTGCAGGATCTGACTTTTCGTCAAGTGGATTTCTTTTTTTTTTCAAGGCTGCAAATGATTTCCTCAGCACTGGTGTGTGCATGGTTCTATAGCCTTTCCTCCACACAAGGGAGGAGGGCCTCTTCGAAAGGAGGGAGGGGGGGGGGCGTGGTGAATGTGTGGAGTCAGGAAGGAGGAAGAAGAAACTCTATTCAGAAAAAAAATTAACGCAGGCAGTTGTGGTCGCGCCCTCAGTCCAGGGCTCCGCTGGCACAAGCGGCTCGCTGGGCCTGCTCAAGCAAAACTATTTGGCTCTGCTTGGTTTCGTCCGCAAGTTATGCTTCCCAATGCCTGTGTAACAAGTCGGGATGGTTGGTAACGTGTGGACTGTCGATGTGTGTGGGCCTTTTGGTGCACTCCAGTGTTATGTGACTGAGAGTCGGTGTGTGTGAACACTATGAACATGTTTCTCTAAACTGTGTGAGATATATCCTACTTAGGTGGTACAAATTCGGAAAGCTAATGGTTTGTATGCATCTACAATCTCTGCTTTTTTGGCAGGAGAAGAAGGTATTCCATCAAAAGAAAAGGTGCGGGGGAATTAGCGGGGGGTATACGCGTCAAAGTATTAGGACTCTCGGGAGAAAGCACCCCCGAACAATGGTAAGTTAGAAATTCATAAAATAAGGACTTCACTCTTATTGGTTTCCGTTGTGTGGGCACCATACTGCATGAACTCAAGAACGTCTTTTAAAACTGTGTGGCTGTTGTCGGGAGTGTAGTAAGGTTGTGAATAACGTGTGACGTTGTGTGTGTTCTGCCTTATGAGGACTGCAATTTTCACTGAAGGAGGTAAAGGTTGAGGTCATCGAAGTTTTCCCCGTTGCGTTGAAAGGCTGTGCCACTGCATTGATTTGCGCCTTCGACATGTCCGCTCGATGCCCAAATCATGCATTATAAGCAGGCTGTCTCACCCCTCTCCCACAGTTGAGTACGAAGTACTCGAAACTGTTGAATTGTTTTTTCTAAACACTTGGGACCATATGAACATTTGATGATACAGACAAGTATTGAACTAGTGCAGGTAAAGCTGGATTTGATACGATGAACACAATCACTTTGGGTGCTAGTACTATAACGTATGATATCCTTAACCCCCGTTTGTTCCCTAATCCACTCTGCTAGTTTCTTGTCTTTTAAGGTTACACCTACCATTTTTCTTTCCATTGCTCGTTGCGTCGTCCTCAATTTAAGCTGAACCCTCTTTGTAAGTCTCCAGGTTTCTGCTACGTAGCTGAATTACCGGCAAGATACAGCTGTTATACACCTTCCTCTTGAGGGATAGTGGCAATCTACCTGTCATAATTTGAGAGTGCTTGCCAAATGTGCTCCACCCCATTCTTATTCTTCTAGTTACTTCAATCTCGTGGTTCGGCTCCACGGTTATTACCTGCCCTAAGTAGACATAGTCTTTTACAACTTGAAGTGCACTATTACCTATTTCGAAGCGCTGCTCTTTTCCGAGGTTGTTTTACATTACTTTCGTTTTCTGCAGATTCATATTAGAACCACCTTTCTGCTCTCCTTGTCTAACTCCATAATCATGAGTTGCAATTCGTCCCCTGAGTTACTCAGCAATGCAATGTCATCGGCGAAGCGCAGGTTACTAAGGTACTCTCCATTAACTCTTATACCGAACTGTTCACATTCTAGGCTTCTGAAAACCTCCTGTAAGCACGCAGTAAATAGAATTGGGGAGATTGTGTCCCCCTGCCTTACACCCTTCTTGATTGGTATTCTGTTGCTTTCTTTATGAAGCACTATGGTAGCAGTTGATCCCCTGTAGATTTCTGCCAGGATGTTTATATATACTTCATCGACGCCCTGATTCCGCAGTGTCTGCATGACGGCTGATATTTCTACTGAATCAAACGCCTTCTCGTAATTTATGAAGGTTATGTATAGTGGTTGGTTATATTCTGAGCATTTCTCTTTTACCTGATTGATAGTATGAATGTGGTCAATTGTTGAGTAGCCTGTTCGAAATTCTGCTTGTTCCTTTGGTTGATTGCATTCTAATGTTTTTTTTACTCTGTTAGCAATTACCTTTGTAAATAGCTTGTATACTACAGAGAGCAAGCTGATAGGCCTGTAATTCTTCAAGTCCTTGTCATCTCCTTTCTTATGTATTAAGATGATGTTAGCGTTCTTCCAAGACTCTGGTACTCTTCCCGTCAGGAGACACCTCGTAAACAGGGTGGCTAGTTTTTCTAACACAATCTGTCCTCCATCTTTCAGCAGATCTGATGTTACCTGATCTTCACCAGCATCTTTGCCTTTTTGCATGCTTTCCAAAGCTTTTCTGACTTCTTCTATCATTACTGGTGGGGTGTCATCTGTCCGTCCGTTCGCCTGCTTGTTTGTCTGTCTGCCTGCGTCTCTCACAATCATATGGTGATTTTGGGACGTTAAACCCCACATATCAATCAATCTGTCTGTCTGTCTGTCTGTCTGTCTGTCTGTCTGTCTGTCTGTCTGTCTGTCTGTCTGTCTGTCCATTTGTCCGTCCATCCGTCCATCCGCCTGTCTATAGGTCTGTTCATTGTCCTTCCGTTCTTCCAGTGAGCACTCCAAGTACTGCTATCTCGCAATTTTCACCACATATTTATCATACACAAGAACCGACATCTAGCGGACATTCCAAAAACTTAACGAGAGGTGGCTACCTACTCACACATCGAGGACGCACGACCCACAGCTTAAGGAGCTTTGCCCCTAAACACAAGAGGGTTTTCACTTCATTTTGGGGTGCCGACAGGTGTGAACGGTGCGGTATTGTCTCCTACAGAGAAAGTGCAGGTGGTGCAATTTCTAGAACAAGACACAACTGAAAAGAAATCTCGTCCCTTCTACTTCCGCTTTAAACCTCTCCTGACCAAGACATTCGGCTTGGTCAGGTTAACTGCTTGAACGCTTTATTGGTTCTTTCAACGTCGGTCAATCAGCATTGCGGCGCACTTCTTCAATGGTTCATCGTAATCGCAGTAACTTGCAGTTAAGAAGAAAAATGAAAGTGTGAAAAATGCAGTAAAAGAGCTTCTCACGGTATCGCCTTCTGAAACAGCCCACTGTAGTGATCTCATGATCAAATATTTGACATTTGCAATTTTTCCAACAATCGCTTAGTCCAAAAACTTGCTGACTGCTTCCAAAAAAAGAAACGAACACTACTTTTGTGGCCGGCTGCCCACGCAACAGCTGTTTGAAGGCATACACAAGATTTGGCAGTGTCAGTTTTAAGCCTCCAGAGTAGCATTGGTTTCGGTAACATCTGTGAACCGGTTGTAGAGATCATCGTACGAGGGTCGCAAATTGTTGACACTAAGTGTGTGTCAAATGCACTATTTTGATAGCCAATGGCGCCGTAGTATTCTACACATTTTTCAACGCATAGCACAATTACATTTGCAATGCGAAAATCTACATGTCATGCTCTTTGAACTTCAAACTCATTTACTATTCTTTGGCACGTCAGGGACTTTTCTTTCGTGCTTGAACCTCTGTCTACAAATATGGTGCTCTTGCCGATTAGTATGATACGGGGCTTTCAGCACAGTTTTTTCAAGCTTTTGAAAATGAAACTTGATGGTTGAGTGAATTGGCGATAATCCGTTACGTGGACGACTTTTTAAATACTTTTTGACACAAAGAAAACGGGCCTGAAACCTTCAACGATTTATGTTGATGCCATGTTGTGTTAGGATGTTTTTGCGAAAATTACTACTCTTAGGGGGAGACATCGAGACTAACCCGGGACCTGCGCAAGATCAAATCGCAAGCGCACTAAAAGAAATCGCCGCGGATATTAAGTTCATCAAAGAAAAGCGTCTTGTCGATATTGATAAAAAGCTAGACGCTTTATCAAGACTCGAAGAGAAGGTTAGTCTCTGTCAGGATGAGCTTGTCAGCATGAAACGTGCATATGAATTGCTGGAAAGGAAGGTCGACGACCTAGAAAACAGAAGTAGGCGATCGAACCTAATTGTTTATGGCCTACCTGAAGTTGACGGAGAGACGAGTGAAATTCTTGAACAAGCAGTGAATAAGACTATTGTTCAGGACACCATCGGCCTTGAACGAGTTTCTATCGAACGAATACACCGCCTAGGATGAGCGGAACGGAACAAAAATAGACCAGTCATTTTCAAGTTGCTAGATTTTAGGCAGAAATCATCGATACTTAAAAGCGGATACAAACTGAAAAACACCAGCTTCTCAATCGGAGAAGACTTTTCGCCTAGAATCCGAGACATCAGGCGAAAGTTATGGAACAGCACCAAAGAAAATCGAGAAAAGAAGGAGAAGGTGTCGTTAGTATTTGACAAATTGTTCATTAATAACCAAGCCTTTACCTGGGATGAAGAAAAGAACGACAAGGTTCTCGCCCCCCCCCCCCCCCCAAAAAAAAAGGGACGAGGTGCGATCAAGACCGCAAACTCGGCAAGCTCGTCTACACGCAAAATCAAAGCCTTGACTATATTGAATGTTAACGCAAGAAGTGTTCTAAACAAAATAGATGCTCTCGAAAATCTTCTACTAGAATACAGTCCTGATATAGTAGGTGTCACTGAAACATGGCTTTCTTCCGAGATATACGATAGTGAAGTTGTTCCTCCAAATTATTACGTTATCCGTAAGGATAGACCTTCTCGTGGCGGGGGCGTCGCTCTACTTATAAAGAAATGCCATTCATATGTATCGCTTCCAGCTGTAACAGATGCTGAGGCAATTTTCTGCCGGATTCTTTGCGATAGCACTTCTATATTCGTCGGATGCGTTTATCGAGGTCCGTCATCCGGACACGAATGCATAACTGCAGTTCATGACTTCATGCAGCGTCATGTTCACAACTCTCGTGTCCTGCTTATGGGAGATTTTAATCTCCCAGACATTGACTGGACTACGCTAAACCACACATCATCTGCCTCGGACGCTCTTATAAACATAATGTTGAACTTTAGCCTTCAGCAAATCGTGTTATCTCCAACCCGCTTACAGAACACTGCCGAGAGCATATTAGATCTGATACTGATTAGTCAGCACTTCCCGGAAGACCGTGTTCGCACTGACGTAGTTGACGGTATATCAGACCATCACATAGCCTTATGCTTGCTGCCGCTTGACTCCAGTATTGCATGTGAGCAGCGTGGATCAACTGTAATTGATTTCAAAAAAGCTGACGACAGCAGCGTATTAACCCATCTCGCACATGAGTTCGAAAACTTTTTGCAGCTAGCTTTTGACGCATCCGGTGATACTAATCTACTTTGGCTAAGTTTCAAATCTACTGTTATGTACTGTGTCACTAACTTCATACCAAAGAAACACAAGAAAGCTCCAGGGAATAATCCTTGGATAACACGTGAGGTTATCCAGGCCAAGCGTAGGTTAAAAAGGTTGCGTGTGGCTGCGAAAAACCATAAGTGTAAATCGTCCATTCAACAGAAGCTGCAGTGTGCAAAATCAGAGTTTAAGCAAAAAAAGAAAACTTCCAGACAATATTATTTTAGTGTTACACTTCCAAGCTTTATTAAAAGCAATCCAAGCAAATTTTGGAGATACCTTCGCACTAGCAATAATACACAGTCGCACACGGATTCAGGGGAAAGAACGGAAAAGGCTAACGAATACAACATTTTTTTCCAATCAGTGTTCACGACTGATAATGGTGCCACTCCTCCAGTATTATCCCTCGATTCGCCAAGAATCGATCACCTAGAAGTCACGGATACAGGAATACTGAACTTGCTTCTTAACTTAGATCCTAAAAAATCGAGTGGTCCAGATGATATTCCTAACGAGTTCCTTAAGAGGTACGTGGAATGGTGTAGCAAGTTTCTTGGGTTAATCTTTCGAAAGTCGCTTACTTCATCCCAGCTGCCAGATGACTGGAAGATTGCAAAAATAATACCTATTCATAAATCAGGAGAACAGTCATTGGTTTCAAATTACCGGCCGATATCCCTCACTAGCATTTCATGTAAGCTACTAGAGCATATCATCCTCAAACACATAACTTTTTTTTTCGAGAAAATAGAATTTTTGTCTCCTAATCAACACGGCTTTCGTAGTGGCCTGTCCACTGTTACGCAGCTAACGGAGGTAGTTCATGATCTAGCTTCTACCATAAATAATCGTGGCCAAACAGACATAATTTTACTTGATTTCTCTAAGGCTTTCGATTGCGTATGTCACAGAAAGTTACTAATTAAACTGAAAAGTGCGATAGGAGAGGGGTTATTGTTTTCTTGGATAGAAAATTTCCTAAAAAATCGCTCGCAGTTCGTGCAGTATGAAGGTCATATATCAAACATAGTCCCCGTAACTTCTGGGGTCCCTCAAGGTTCCGTCTTGGGACCACTATTATTTTTAATTTTCATAAATGACCTCACGTCAAACATTACTGTAATATCAAACTGTTTGCAGATGACTGCATTATTTATAAGGAGGTAGCTAGCTACACAGACCACATTAATCTCAATGAATGTCTAACCAAGCTAGCAGATTGGTGCGCTAAGTGGCAAATGTCCATCAATGTGAAAAAGTCCGCAGCTATGACGGTAACACGTAAGCAGAATCCATCGCAATTCATCTACACCATTCATGGTTCACCATTGACTAATGTTGTGCAGCATAAGTACTTAGGCATTACATTAACGTCTGACCTGAGATGGGATACACACATAGCTAACGTCACTGCGGCCGCACTGCGTAAACTTTTCTACCTAAAAAGACGACTTAGAATTGCACCAGCGCCCGCAAAACTCTTGGCTTATACCATGTTCGTAAGACCAGTATTAGAATATGCCAGCGTAGTTTGGTTTCCTTATACGCTAAGTGGTATTAGTAAATTAGAGGCAGTACAACGCAAAGCCATACGGTTTGTACACAACAAGTTCAAACGTACAGATTCTCCCACTAACCTTCTGGCTTCTTCTGGCATTGAAAAACTAGCTACCAGGGCAAAAGAGGCACGCCTGAGGTTCTTGTACCAGTTGTTACATGGCCACTACAAGGTAGATGTGTCTAAGTACGTCACATTTTCAGAGTCACGCCCTACTCGTCATAAGCACAAATACAGTCTGCAAGAATATTCCTCAAACAGTGACGTCTTTGGAAAATCGTTTTTCCCACTAACAATACGCCAATGGAATAAACTGAATGCAAATGCTACTAATGCCGACACACTATCCACATTCACCGCAGTGTTAGAAACCATGCGTAATCTACAGTAGTGCTTCAATGCTTCACATACCTTTTGCTATTTTCCTCTTTTCTTTTTCTCCCGGCTGCGGCGGCTGCATTTCCGATGGAGGCGGAAATGTCGAGGCCCGTGTGCTCAGATTTGGGTGCACGTTAAAGAACCCCAGGTGGTCAAAATTTCCGGAGCCCTCCACTATGGCGTCTCTCATAATCATATGGTGGTTTTGGGACGTTAAACCCCACAAATCAATCAATCAATCAATCAATCAATCAATCTTTTCTTTTTCTTTTTTGCACGGCGCACTGTAGCAGGCCAGAAGGTACTGGGTGAGGCTTATGTTTTCGTATCCGTTTTTTTTAATCAATCCATCGCTCAAATACCTGGCTTGGTATGCGCAAGTCAGCAGTTTCCTGAGTTTCCTGCTAGAAAACTGCGCATATTGTTGATTCGGTCACCGTCATTTGTCCTGCTCTCTGATATCATGTGAACCAAAAAATGTGGTGCGTTTCAAATTGATGTTTCTCGTTTCATTTTCTTTTTTTTTCCTCGCGCAAATAAAATGTGTAATGGTTTGCCGGATGCGCTTGCTGGTGATGATGGTTGTGCCGATAATAAAGATGTGCTACATATCTACATATTCTTATAACATTGTATAACACATTTTGGTACGATTATCTTCCTGTTTTTAATTATGCGGATAATTCATTATTCCTTGTATCTTTTTTTTTCTAACCAATAATGTAAGGAATCCCGTATGTCAGTTGGAATGTTATTGTTTGTTCTTCATGACTGTATACTACCTGCAATGTGCCCTCTGTAGTGACTCCAACATTGGAGTCGACAGTATTGCAAATAAATAAATAAAAATGTTCTGAAAGAGATTCGGGGTATTCTGAACCACTTGTATTAACCTTCGAAATGCAGAGGGAAAGAGTCATCAATTTTTGGATCTCAAACTTTGTTTTTCTAAAAGTCACATTTGTTGGGCATATAAGCCACCCGCTAGTAAGCCATTTCTATTTACCTCTGCCCAATTTCAGCTCGTTAAAAAGGATAATTGCACTGACATGCTTCAACAAAATTTTAAACAAGTCATATCTTCACTTGATAAAAGGCAGTTTTAGCAAATAGGCCTTCTTGAGGCACCATATTATGAATATCTCTAGCGGAATCATTTAGTAAATTGGTAAATGCAAATGGAAGTGACGGTCATGGGGAAAATATACAAGAGACAAAACAATTGTGATATCCGTATTCACCGCAGAGCGCTATAATTTAGAAAAAAAGACGGAAAAGCACACCAACGTAAAACTCGCATTTTCTGAGCTTAAAAAGATCAGCAATATGTTCCAAAGTGTACGAAATGGGAAGGGAACCACAGTCATGTCTTATAACGAAGGTAAACTGATTTATAAACTGGGTTGAAGTCATAATCTGTTCACTCTCACTGTGCTGTGGAAGCAAATATATAGGTTAAAAAAGATGCCTCAATAAACGACTAAAAGAGCATAACTATACAACCTTATTAGAACAAGGAGGGGACATCTAGGCCTCCATTGTAAGTTTTGTGTCTCCAAACTAATCATTTCTAAAACAACAGTTATAGCAAGAAACAAAGCTCATAGAACTAGAGAAACATCTGAAGGTCCTGAAATATAACGTATAAAGAATAAATCTGTAAGCATGATGATTTTGTTCTTTCCACACACAAAAAAGAATTTTAGAACCATGGCTGAAATGTATAGCACGTACTTGTGGCGCTCAGTGGTCATGCACACACACGGGAACAATTTTATTCCCATTTTTTTCTGTTTTGTTGCCCATATGTTAAAAATAAAATCAGTTGTAAAACATCAAATCAGTTGTAGGTCTGTGGTATTGTCGTGCTTTCTTCACCTAGTGTGTCCTGCCAGATTTTCTGTGCTTACTACCTTATTTTTTGTTATGTTCTTTACAATTATCCTTCTTCCAGCACTCTTTTTCCGCGGTAATGAATGTCATCCTACCGTTATTCCAAAATAAGAGATGCTTAACAAGGTTCGTCCAAGGAATTCCGCCTGTAGCACCACCAATTGAGCTTCAGCTGCTTGAAAGGTGTTATAGGGTAAAAAGAAAAAAATGCCACAGCTTTGCCGCAAAGGCGAAGCACTGAACGTGATAGCAACAAACTGGAAGGTCACGCGCAAAGTGACCAGTAGATTGAAGCGTGCCCCACCTTTCTCACGCACAAATGATGCACGAAACGAACCCTTAGGTACAGTTGAACGCGAATAAGCGTATCAGTTATTACTTCACTGTCTCTGAAAAGCACGCTGTTTTCGCAAACAGAGACTGTGCCATGACTGCAGTGACCTTTGTGCACCCGGTAATTACAACAGAGTAAGACGTACCATCCTCCCAATCGCAAGATAGAGGCGCGCAAATGCGCGTCGGCACCCTGCTTTCCACGCGGCAGAGCGCTGGAGGGAGATGAGAGCGCGCTCCAAAGCGTCGTGACGATGTGGCTACGCGCGCTGATTGCGCCATCTTGCTGGTAATGCTGAACATACGTTAGTTCTCTCCCCACCTCCCCGAGATGCCCGACACCAGCGGTAAGTAGTAGAATAAATATCTTGCCATTTGAACGTTGAAGGACGTGCTCCTCGGTGGCTCAGCGGTTAACGCCTCACACTCACAATTCTGAGGTCCCAATTTGAATTCCACGCGTCGGATTCTTCTCCTGAATTATTTTTCTTTCTTGCGTTTTCATATATATATATATATATATATATATATATATATATATATATATATATATATATATATATATATATATATATATATATATATATATATATATACCGGGTGTTCAAAATTAAGCTTTATGATTTTTTTAAAATTAGGCGCTCGAAGGCACGTGAGAACCACTTGTGCAAATAAGTTAAGCGGCCAGGGGGACAGAAAGTTAGATGATAATTATCGCTGTCAGCAGCCCAATTAACTAAAATTTAATAATTAACTTTTTACTGGCTGCGGTAAGTTGGCATGTTTATATTGAAAAAATGTAGGCAGTGGTGTTTGTACACAGTTTCAGTTGGAAGATTTTTTCTAGCACGCCTGTGTTCCGAGATATCCGGCTCCAAAGTTTAATTGTCTTTCGCACGATTACGCATGCAAGAGGGTGAGGGTCCGCGCAAAGCTCCTCCCTAAAGTGACGCATCTGTTGCGTGTGGTGTTTAGTGTGTGAAGAGGGTGGAAGCGTAGGCATAGGTGATAGCAATTACCCTTGCCCTCTTCGGCCGTCGAAATCAAAAATCGAAGAACGCTTGCAACCAGTGTCGTAACACGCAACTGCAGAGCCTCTAACGATAGTGGCAGATACCATGCCGAGATAATGGTGCGAGCGGAGAATCTGGATGCCAGTGCGCGTGCGTAATAATCACTAGAGAAGCATGCGTGGTCGTTGCCTGGGCTACGCGAATAGCGTGACTGCTGATGTCCGAGTACTGTAACTTTTATTGAAACAAGAGCAACAACTCCACCAATAATAACTGAAACAGTTTTATCCTTGCTAACGCATATTTCCTGCTGCTACATAAGCATATTTCGGTCATGCACAAATCTCATCGAAACTCTTCACCTCTCAAGACGTCAATGCCCCAAAAAGTGTTCAAAATGCCTGCCTTCGGCAGCAACGCAAAGCATGAACCGCTGTCGCGTCGACTCGATGACTCGGCGCAGTACTTCTGCAGGAATACTCGCACAGGCAGATGTTATCCTGTCCTTCATGTCATTAACATCGCTGGGCTCTGTTACGTAAACTCGATCTTTAACGTAGCCCCAAAGGAAAAAGTCGAGCGGAGAAAGGTCAGGTGATCTTGGTGGCCAAAACATCGCTCCTGCGCGCCCAATCCACTGTTGTGGAAAACGTCTGTCCAACCAGTTCTTCGCCCTGGTAGAAAAATGTGGTGGTGCTCCATCGTGCTGAAACCATACTTGGCGCAGGTCATTCAGGGAAAGACTGCAGACAAGATCATCAATGACAACACCTAATATTTCTTCTGTGTACATCTTTCCGTTCAAGTTGTCCTCAAAAAAGTGAGGTCCGATGATCCTGTCCCCGAGTATGCCGCACCACACATTCACACTCCAGCGAACTTGATGCTTGTGCTGCCTCAGCCAGTGTGGGTTTTCTTGTGCCCAATAATGGGCGTTGTGAAGATTAACACTTCCATTTCGGCAAAACCGAGCTTCATCAGTCCAAATTATTCTGTGCAAAAAGTCATTTTCTTGATCAGTTTTGATGAGGCCCCAATTGCAGAAGTCAACTCGCCTTTCAAAGTCCGCCTCATTTAGGTCCTGATGAAGGTAAACGTGATATGGATGGAACTTGTGCTTTCTTAAAACATTTGTGACTGTTCCGATGCTGCGACCGCACTGATCGGCAATCTGTCGGATGCTGAGCTCTGGCATCGAGGTTACGCACGCGACAACGTCGATTTCAAAGTCTTCATCGACGATTGCCTTCCTGGTCCGTCTCGGAAGGTGGACAGAGCCTGTTGTGCAGAAGCGTCGAAACAGGTTTGTGAAAGTGGGCCTTGTTGGAAGGGGACGGTGTGGGTGGCGAGACGCGTAAAGCTCCATTGCTAACGAAGCGTTGCCATTCATTTCAGCCATTGCAAGCACCACGTCTACTTTTACTTTGGTAGAATACCTCACGCCAGAAGCAGCCATATTAGCTCGAAAGGACTCCACGTGGATTTCCTTGGTAGACCTTCAATGCAGAGACGCTGTGCTCTAACCGGAGGCACCCTAGTGCAGGACGGTCCTGCTAACGCGTTCACAAGAAGATGTCTCAGTGTGATCTAAAGTCACGAAAAAACGTCGCGAAAAATGGTCTCCTGTTATCGCGTTCATCAGGATCATGCGTAAGGCTCATGGCGCACCGCGCTGTCACATTTTGATTTCGCCGGCCGAAGAGGGCAAGGGTAATTGCTATCACCTATGCCTACGCTTCCACCCTCTTCACACACTAAACACCACACGCAACAGATGCGTCACTTTAGGGAGGAGCTTTGCGCGGACCCTCACCCTCTTGCATGCGTAATCGTGCGAAAGACAATTAAACTTTGGAGCCGGATATCTCGGAACACAGGCGTGCTAGAAAAAATCTTCCAACTGAAACTGTGTACAAACACCACTGCCTACATTTTTTCAATATAAACATGCCAACTTACCGCAGCCAGTAAAAAGTTAATTATTAAATTTTAGTTAATTGGGCTGCTGACAGCGATAATTATCATCTAACTTTCTGTCCCCCTGGCCGCTTAACTTATTTGCACAAGTGGTTCTCACGTGCCTTCGAGCGCCTAATTTTAAAAAAATCATAAAGCTTAATTTTGAACACCCGGTATATATATATATATATATATATATATATATATATATATATATATATATATATATATATATATATATATATATATATATATATATATATATATATATATATATATATATATATATATATGTGTGTGTGTGTGAAAGCGCCGAAACTAGCGCTAAAAAATCCAGCTTGGAGTGTTCATATATTTGCTATCACAATAGAGTATTCATTTTTCGTCCCCATGCAACATTCTCGGTCATTTCCGGAACACGAGCTTTTCAAACAAGAGTTCAATAGCGAAAGAACGCGTAATTAGGTGGCAACTGCGTGCAAGCTCGTACATAACATTGGCTGTACAGAACTAAATCTTCAAAGTAACATTACTCATTCAAGAATCATCAAAGAATTGGGATGCACTTAAATAAAGAGCAAACATAAGCAAAACATTCATATATTTAGGGAACTCGGTGCGTGAGCTTACAAATACTTAGGCTCGTGCACATTTGCATTTAAATTGCGCACCATCATGTTCCGTCCGATGAAATCAATCTTCTGGCACTGAGCAAAAAAAAAAAGGGGGGGGGGAGCTTGCGGTTCATTATTTTCGGCGCAGTTGCCTCTATTTACTTTTGTGTCATTCATCACGGCCTCATTAAAATGTGCATATTAATCGTTACAACAAAAGTGCACAATGCTTTTAAAAATGAGCGCAACGTTGATCCCCTATGAAGTGAGCCTCGAGAAGACAAAGCGCAGTTTTCTTGCTGTAGGAAAAGTTCCCTATTTACATTGATTCGTGCGCTGAAAGGAGGTAACGCAAAATGTTTGAGAAAATTGGTTAACAATAGTTACCACACCGAGGATTTAAATGAAGCTGCTTTCGATACAATATATTCTCGTGGCTCAATTCGAAGCAACTAATTGGCTAAAATGACAGCGCAAACTGCTACACAAAGACTGTTAGAAGAAGAGAAACGCTCTCTAGAGCAGAATGGGTTTTGATCACCACAGTGGTGACTGACAGTCCAGGGAATCGCTTGGCATCTTCGGCCTGCTGGACGGCCCTGAGCTATACAAAGTGATACTTTAATGCATTCAGAAAGGAAAATAACTCAAAGTGAGTTTGTTTTAAGGCTTCTTTCGAGAATCGCTCTACACTCTACACTATGTAGACCTCCAAGAGTCGGCGTAAGAGCAAGACGGCCAGTGCATAACTGTTGGTCTACCTATTTTACCATTCTAATACACATATAGATGCTCTAAACTAAGTAAAAGGAATTGTGTAGCAGCGAGTCGCAACATTTATCGCACAACTGTTCCCATGTGACGCACCCATATCTTCCAAATTATTGAAGGCGCCTCGCTGACGGAACACAAATGGTGGTTAAACAATAGCATCAGAAAATTTTGCTCTTGTGCTTGGGCAAGTCAAACGCGAAGAGAAGAATTTTCTTGGATGTTGGCAGTGTAAATATGCTGTGAAAATAACAAGTGCCAAGGAAAAAAAATTTACTTTATTACGGCCATTTTTTATGTGAGTATTGATTCAAGCGTACAGCAGTTTCGGCATTTAAAATCGGGTTTTTTCTGCAGATCTATTTCCAGCTTTAGGGGTTTTCGTGAAAAATTTAGCGTTTCGCGGATGATGGCTTTTGCGTTGCCAAATAGCTCATGAGCTATTCGGCACTTTTTCGGTATTTGAAACTTTCAGTGATTTTTTTTAATCGAAAGTGTAATATTTTTATATAACTTAACAGCCTAACATCACAAATCAAAAACAATGCTTTAAGAATTTTGTTTGGATTCCAAAACTAAGTATATAACCACTTTAATATGCCTAGTGCTGCGGTAAGAGTAATTTTACACGCAGCGGAAAAGTGTTGCACTTTTCTAATGTTTAGATATTTAGACGCAGATTTTAAAACACCCTGGACATCCCGCTAATGAAACGTACATTCAAGTATATGTTTTAAATGGCCTGATATGTATGTTTAGCACAGTCACGTGACACATATGTCCATAAATATCAAGACAATAAAAGTGGCGCGCTATTGCGCCGAGCCGTGTGGCGTAAAGAACAGATTACATGGATCTCACCATGTAAATATAACGACCTGTCAATTGTGTTACTCATAAATTCACATAATTCTATTAACCTTGAGCAGTTTGGTGCATCTAAAGTTCATGAACCGGCTTTGACCGCAGAATCGTGAGTCAGACAGATAGATCAAGTGATACGCTTACAATGTCTTTTATTCGCTAAGAAATGCGTTTCATATAAAAGAAACTTGCCGCAGGAGACATCAGTAACGACGTAAGTGCTTCCAGCTGCTTTTCTGGAGTATAGCAGTACACACTACGGCTAAAACCGCAGTATTTGCACTGAGAATCCTCCGATGAGGCCCAGTAATGCGAGTGACACAAAATAGGTGACGGCGGGAACCGGGCTTGTATCTCCAAATCAAAAACTTCAGCATAAGTGCGTTTCAAGTGGCCGTGTGGAGTGTGCTACTATATATAAAAAGGTGAGCTGCAAGAAACGCTAAAGCAAGAAACACGCCATATAAAGAAAAATACTATTCGTGCTGCATTGAGAACAATAACAGTGTTTACTGCCGTCGAAGTATCATTATCTTGTGGAATAGCCGGAAAAAAGGCAGAGTGAGCAGTTATGCAGAAGATATACTTCTAACCGGAAGAGAATGGCAATGCGGGCTTGTTTGTTCGCCGTACACTTCACAGTACAACGCAGGTACAAAAGAAGCTACGTACACACACACTGGTCCAGGTCAAAAGAAGCTATGTATTCACACACGCAATCGTTTAAGATTTTGTGTGCATTCTTGTCTAAACTTTTCCGAATGACTGATATCAAAGCCTCTTCTTGTGCATGTTGTTCTTATTTTTATTCTGCATGCATCTACGTTAACCCACTTTTGTGCCTCTTCTTTTCCAATCACCTTTATAGTCCCTACCTCGAAACCTAAGCACTGTGTGGCAAACCGGATGCTAATATCTGGCTAACCTTTCGACCTCCCTCTGCATCTCTCACTACCGGTTGTCTCAAAAAACTCGGAGCACCTATCTTTGCCAATCTGTCCTCTCTACACTGACTCTACTCAAACTCTACGCTTACTTTTGCCCGGCTGTGGCATATGGCTAGTGACTTCGCACTTCATGCTGGAATGCATTTCATTACTTACTCGCCCCGCGATTGCTGCCGCGGTGGTCGCATTTCGATGGCGGTGAACTGGTAGAGGACCGCGTACATGGCGATGTCAGTGCATGGCAAGGAAAACCAGATCATGAAAATTTCTGGAGACCTCCATCACGGCTTCCCTCTTAATGACATCATGGTTTTGGGACGTAAAATCCCCCTTAGTATTCACATTACAATATAGTGTTATTATTACCTGTAGTGTTAATAATAAAAATTATTAGTATTATCAATATTATCAATATAATTATTATTATTATTATTATTATTATTATTATTATTATTATTATTATTATTATTATTATTATTATTATTATTATTATTATTATTATTATTATTATTATTATTATTATGTGATGACAGTCTGTAATATATTGTTCAGTCTTATTGCTTTAATTTTGCGTGCGGTTTCAAAGAGGCCTTGGGTTGTTACTGGTCACGCTGAAAAGTTGACTAAGTGAATTATTGATTGATTGATTTTTATTATCATTTGCCCCAGTTCGTCCTGCTTGCACCTTTGAGGAGGAACTCGTCGAGCGTGTATACAAGCGCTACGTGGCTCACGTCGCGCTCTATATTACTTATGTCTTTTCCGCTGGAAAATTGTGTTTACCCATCAGAAAAGTGACATCAAACGATTTGTGATGTTCAGGGGAACATTTGGACACCAAATAAGTGGACCTTCGACAAACGCACTGACCGCAGACTTCCAAAAAGAGTGAGCTCAAGTGGTGAACGAGCTGCGCCAAACGCCATCTCGGCGTGGCAGCTCCGACGCCGCCTGCGTCTTGGAAGTCACATCGACAAGTACGCAGCTTCCTGCACGAGAAACAGAGCCACATGCCATTTCTTTGACACCACCATCAGCAGCAAGCATTCTAATATCATTACGGTTCAGGACATGAACCTCGCCACACCTTTGACAAGCCAAAGCAAGGGCCACAACCTAACGACGACGCACTCCGGAACATTCGAGAGAACGATGACAGAGGACGACTGGTACACCGTTCTTATCTTAAGGCAGAAAAAATGGCAGCATATCCACGGAGTGAATGATGGGGAGCGGGGCGAAGCATTCGTCCGTCCATTCGTTCTTGCTTCTGTCCATTCCTGCGTCCGTCTGTGTAACCGTCCGTGCGTCCGTCTGTGTGACCGTCCATGCGTATGTTCGTGCGTCCGTCCCCGCGTTCATCCGTGCATCTGCGCCTGCGTCCGTTCATGCGTCCATCCATGCATCTGTCTGTGAGTCCGTTCGTCCATCTATTCAGCACTCCAAGTACCCCCATCTCGCATCTTTCCATCATATATTCTCTATATAGAAGCACCGCCATCCAGCGTACACTTCAAAGACTAAACGGGAGGTGGCACGTGCACACTTTCTTACGGCTTGCGCTTCGGGTTTAGTTCCCACCTTTAACCACCTCGAGTTCATGGTATATACTAGTTCACTGCATTCATGGCTATGCGGCCCAACGCTCGCTAAACCTTTCTAAAACCAAGGAGGTTACACCCAGCGAGAATAACGTAGCAACCTTTTCTTGTCAGATCGTGCTCAATGTACATGCCAATAGCTGCTAATGGGTATCGCAGCGTGCGCGTTACCTAAAGGCCGAATGCTCCGGTCTCTCATTCCCTCTTAGCAGCCATTCACATGTGCATTGAGCATTATCTTTTATTGTTCAACAATGCACAGAAGAAATCTCTCACCGGAACCACCTTGGACGTCAAAATCGTAAGGACCGCTATTTCGAGTATGTGCCACTGGTGGTTCCGTACTACGAGGGACGTACAAGCCATGCCATAAGGAGCTTCACCCTTAAAACAACAAGCGAAAGAAAGGAAACAGGGGCAGAAGAGACCCGAAGAAGAGACAAAGGAAACTCGACCGAGAACCCTACAAAGAAGGGGGGTCAAGCTTCCGCTAGTTCCAGAGGATCATTTCAAGATTGTAATTAGGCCTCACCAGGACTTACCACTACGCTCTATCACTACTCCAGAGATGGCAGCGGCAGTTACCGCAGCTTGGCAACACACCGTAGCCGGTGAGCACTTTCTCTTGCAGGTAAAACCGAGATCAGACATAGTAATTATATCAACATCGGAGCAAGAAGTTGCGATGCGGCTTTGTCGCATAACCACGCTCACAATAAACGGTCGCGGACGTGCCGTAAACATGTACGCGGCGACTGGGGAAGAAGCCCTCAGGGGAGTGATACATGGCATACCATCCCGCACCCCTTCTGAAACGCTGATGGCTAACTTGTGAGTGCGAACGCAAGGAGTGGAAATCATACAAGCCCGTATGATAGGAGAAACGAAGAGCGCGACGATCACCTTCTGTGGCCCGATTCTTTCGCGTTTCGTGTATTACTGCAGAGGAGAATTGGCATGCCCCCCACACCGAGCCGCGGTGCATGTGTGCAAGAACTGCTGCAACAAGCGTCATCGTACGGATGTGTTCAACCAACCAGATGCTCGTGTTTGCCGCATATGTGGAACTATAGACCCAACTGACGGACATTTGTGCGTGCCAAAGTGTGCCTCGTGCGAAGGGGAACACGTCACAGGTGACCGCAGCTGTACACAGAGACTCAAGCAGCTGAGAGCGACTGTCAGAAAACCAAAAGCGTGCACCCAGTGCTAAGTGTAAGGGGTTACGCTGGTTTTCATCAGCAGAAGAGGAATCGGAGCTTCGCGACGACAGCAAGCCGCGGTTGACGAGACAACACAGCACCCCAACACGTCACGAGGGAAACGCAGCGCACGCCGCCTTTAAGTCTCCACCTCCACCCAAACCAAGATCGAGGCCAAGGTCGCGGAAACGAGCAACAAAACAGCGGAGGCGGAAAGCATCAGAATCACAGACTCCTGGTCGAGCCAGCGCCTGACCTCTGGGGCAGCAGCAGCAGCAGCAAGCTCCACCTGCCAATATGCCGGTAAGCTGAGCTGATGTCGCATCCCACACAACCACACCAATCACACAACACGAGGAACATAAAAGAATAATGGCAGAAAATAAGGAACTTAAATCTAGCCTTGTGGTACTACAGACAGGGGTAGCAGCACTCAAACAAACTTTGGCTAACAGAACAATCAACCAGAGCACTCAAAATCAACAGACGCGAATGGAAGCCAGCGCAACACTACGAGCTACTTCCCAGCCGCAAAATGTAGAGAGACAGCTACACGACATATGAACCCAACTGCAACTTCTGTTTGTAGAGCTGGGCAACCTTAAGAAATATGTCGACGACTCTATCAAAGAAGTGAAAAAACCAAGGAAACGGGGAAGCTGAAGCCCTGGAGGCCGCTGTCCTAAGGTGTCGGCGACGACTTACACGGATACATTTGAGAGCCCCTATGATGGCTGGACCCATCACACGCCACCAAGAGAATCTGGAGTTACGGCAGTGGAACTACCACTCCATGCGCAAAAAAAGAATCTGCGCTAACACAGTTTGTGCAATCCGCCGCAATTGAACCTGATCTCATATGTTTGCAAGAAGCAAGGACACCGAAACGCTCAGTGTTAGGATACACACTTCATACAAACACAAACAACACGGGGACCGCTATTTTGGTTCAGAAGGATCTCGTTGTTAGCGTAGAAATTGTACCAGGGGTTGACATACCGCACCAAATAGCAACAGTAGGGCCTGTTAAAAGAGGTCGCTCGAAAAGCATGGTCGCAAATGTCTATGGTTCTTCTCGAGATCGGATGACGGATTTTACACAAATTATCTATCATGCTATAAACAGCGCGAAACGGGGTGTGAGACACATACTGCTTCGGGATTTCAACGCCTGGCAAACAGAGTGGGGCTACAAAAAAAAATTGCCCGCAGCTTCCCTCGGGGGAACACTGAGGAGGATGCGGACCATATAATTGGTTAACGGGGTGTTAAAGTGCGACTTACTTGGGTCGATGGCTAAATTGGTTAACGTGGTTGTGAAATAGGGTGTTAAATTGCGACTTACTTGGGTCGATGGCTAAATTGGTTAACGTGGTTGTAGGAGGGGGTGTTAAATGAGTGAACACGTACACACGTATGCGAAAGGGCGGCGCTGGTCGAAGGGACGTCGATCATTGTGTTTGTGGATTCGTTGGAATTCATTTCACCGCGACCTTGGACGTCGACGCGCCGTACAAACCATTGATTGATTTGTGGGGTTTAACGTCCCAAAACCACTATATGATTATGAGAGACGCCGTAGTGGAGGGCTCCGGAAATTTTGACCACCTGGGGTTCTTTAACGTGCGCCCAAATCTGAGCACACGGGCCTACAACATTTCCGCCTCCATCGGAAATGCAGCCGCCGCAGCCGGGAATCGAACCCGCGACCTGCGGGTCAGCAGCCGAGTACCTTAGCCACTAGACCACCGCGGCGGGGCACGCCGTACAAACCAACCGACGAGCGGCAACTGAGCGAGCGAGCGCCGACCTTGAGTATATATACAGCACGACGGCGCATGCACTGTCAGCTGTTGAATGTTCTCGAAGCGCGACGCCACATGCGCGTCCACTGGAGAATCAGGAGAATTGTAGATGTCGAACGCGGTGTGTAGAGGAGGAAGGGTGCACAGATGGTGGAGGAGTGAAGCGCGCGCGGTGTGTAGAGGAGGAAGGGATGCACAGATGGTGGAAGAGTGGGCGACGGCGCGACGGCGCATGCGCGCGCGTCAGCTGTCGAATGTTCGAGAAGCGGTGCGGACGGCGCGGACGGCGCACTACAAGGCGCGAGTATAGGATGCTCCGCATCTAAAAGGATACAATCAAAGGAATCAACTTGCTGAAGGCAGCGCAGGCTCATGATCTAGTCCTCGTCGTGCAACCAGACTCTCCCACAAGACTGCAATACAGCGTGGCCAGAGACACCGATCCTGACCTAAGTTTTGTAAGCAATGAACGAGGAGTAACCTGGACAAACCAAGACGAAACACTGGGAAGCAACTATTACATCCTCAGCATCTCTATACAAACGGCAAGCATAAGACAACTGACCGGTACTGCATGTCTCACAGACTGGAGGAAATTTAGGGAGTGCCAGACTGATACTCAGGACCTCAACAAGAGAAAAAATTGGATGACTTATATACGGGAGGCTGCAGACCAAGCAACTTAACGACTTCAATCAACACTGTGAAACCCAGCCATCGACAATCATCTCCTCCACCTATGGGAGGCAGGACGAAGCCTCATAAAAAAGATGGAAGAGGCAGCGGCACAACCGAAATCTCAGAGAGCTTATAGCACAAATCACGGAGGCAGCCAATGCGTACTCACAAGAACTTTGTACTTCTAACTGGTGGAGTTTGTGCGACTCATTTAGGGGAAATCTTAGCATGAAAAGAACTCGGGCAATCCTTCGTAATACGCTTACTCCTGGTACTACACGAAGAGAAAGCACGCTAGCCCTGAGGCGTATACTTCATGACTACGCAGGCACAGGCGCGGACCTTCTTCGCGAGTCGAAGGCACGTACATGGGCAAAAGCACAACACGGACAACTATAACATTCTATATGGGCTGGGCAAACCCTGCCCTTGATGAACCAATGTCACTCGCAGAAGTGTACACTGCAGCGCAATCTTTCAAAAAGAACACTTGGACCAGATCACATCAGGAACGCCATGATTAGAAACTTAGCCAGGAAAACACTAGAGCACTTAACAAATTTCTTCAATGACACTATTTGGAAGACAGGAGGATCGACACCACTTGAATGAAAGGAGTCAGAAATAATTTTAGTACCAAAGCCTGGCAAACCAAAATTGCTCCAGAACCTGCGACCAACATCGCTAACCTCTTGCTTGGGTAAACTTGTCAAGAAGGTCATCCATACACGAATTGGAAGGTACTTAGATGACAACAATCTCCTACCCAATTGCATGTTAAGTTCCCGTCAGAGAATTTCCTTGCAAGACGGCTTCCTTCTCTCTCGCGACAAAGTTATAAACCCACCACCTGGAAACATGAACAGTATCCTGCTTGCATTGGAGCTGCACAAAGCTTTCGACAATATATATCATGACACTATATTGAATGTCCTACAAGAGATAGGCTGTGGGGAGATAACCTACAACTACGTTCAAAGTTTTCTCAACAACAGAACGGCGTCCATAGGATTGGACACTCTAGAGGTAATAAAATTCAAATAGCAAATAAAGGCACTTCAGAGGGCTCTATCTATACTGTCCCCTTTAATATAAGGATGCGGAAATTAGCTCTAATGTAGGAGAAAGACAAAGAACTTGGAGTAGCCATCTACCGCGGCGACATCACCCTTTGGGCGACGAAAGGATCTTATAGAGACCGCGAAAACACTCTTCAACGAGCAATTGTTATAATGGAGGGATAGGCCAAGAAGGCAGGTATGACGTGCGCGCCGCAAAAATCTGAATACATGCAAATCCCGCCGAAGAATACCCGCCGGACACGCTCCCCAACCTTCAATCTAGAGCTGAATGGGAACCAGATAAAGCAAGTATCGGAGCCCAGAGTGCCGGGAATGGTGATAGAGGAGACAGGCACACATCGTTTACGCTAAAAACACTGAATCACTAAAGAAGGAGCGTAGCGAGACTCATAAAGCGAGTCATTTGCAGTAATGAGAGCATGACGGAAGAAGACACCAGGAGGTTGGTACATGCCTTTATCATTAGACGCATTACATATGCTATACCCTACCAACTCACACGCAGATGGGAAGCAGACCAGGCCAACACATTTTATACGCATTGCCTACAAAGTTGCATTGGGCCTCCTAGACTGCACTGACACATACCTAATTTGGTATAAGTGAAGCTAGCGAAACGGCCGCCAGCGCACGATTAGCTGGCATGAAGTCATGTTGTTACAACACACGTATCTCATGATTATCAAGTCTGCACCAGTCATATACATTCGTCATCTATTCACATACCGGTAATACAACACTTGGTCTATGTGACACTAGCGAAACAGCCGCGGGCGCATCATGAGCATGGCATGTAGACATGTTGTTACATGACACGCATGTTATGATTTTCAAGCTAGGGTCTGTCGCTTGTGTTCGCCAAGGAATCATGTCATACCATACCAGTTTTGCTACATGCCATCTGAACGAATCCAACGCAAGAGCTGCAGGACCATGAAATGTAAATCATACCATTCATGATATACATGTCATAATTTTCATGTTATGACAAGTCATATATGTTCTTCATGCAGTAATTTTATGCCATACCAAGGTTGGTATCAATACCATTTTCGAAACGGCCAGGATAGCTGAAAGTCGTAGATAGATAGATAGATAGATAGATAGATAGATAGATAGATAGATAGATAGATAGATAGATAGATAGATAGATAGATAGATAGATAGATAGATAGATAGATAGATACGCTCAAGCTCGCCGAAGTTCACTAAGAAATGCTTCGCATTTAAAATAAAGCTATCCTGCCGGTTGCAACCCTTGGTGAAAAGTATGTTGCCATAGAGAGTACAATTATCGAGCTGAGCTACGTCAAGATTCTCAACAGAACTGTATAATTTTCACTTGTAGGCCTGTTATAACGTCTGTCACATGGCACCTGTAACGCCATTTCATTCGAACGACATTAGGCGTTGATATCATTTATCTTGCTGTTTCACAGGCATAGTCATAGACATTCACACCTATTGACATTCGCCCGTTGGATGTGTTCAAGGAAGACATGGAAGCGCTGCATGTGTAAATTCATCAGCAGGCGATTGGCAAGAGATTAAAAAATTGACACCTTAAAGAAAGTGTGAACAATGTTGAATAAAAGTTCATAATTTTTATAACTTTTTCATGTAGAATACGATAGTTGAACCAAGTTCAGCGGCTATATTTTCTTTCCCATGCTCCAACTTGACATGATGACAGTTATAGTGCGAGAACACAACGACGACAAAAGGACCAGAAGGACAAGATGTCCCTTTGTCGTCGTTCTGTTCTCGCGATATAATTACCGTCATGTCATACCAAGTAGCCCAAACCACCATACTTCCAACTTCACACTATATCACGTCTTGTCAGATGTCCACAAACGCTCGCTGTCATGGTGCAGCGTCGCCGCTTTACCCCCGTATTCTACAACGTCCCGTCACTCAACACTTCACCTTCACTTGAGTAGGCCGATGAGTGCGCTGTCTCTAGACAGGGAAAGTTACTGCATATCAGCGAAAATCTGCTGTGATCCTTGAGTAGTGCAGGTTCACTTTCTTCCATGCAGCGGCACAGTTCTCGACTCTGTCAAGTGAACGGTGAAAGTCAAATCGAGAAGCGTTTGTGAATATGGAGGTTAGACTCGCTAGTAGCAAAATACATATGCAAGTATTGGACACCAGTTTACAAACCAATTATCTTTTCTTGAAAAAGAAACAGAGCTCTTTATGAATTTTCGAACAAGTGGAAGCCTAAGGAGCACTGAACCTAAACGAATTGACTTGTAGCCCAGCTCTAAATTTCTCGTAGTCTGCAACATTTTTTCAATAGCCAGCTTAAGGCGCTTCGGTCAGTTCTGATGATTCATTCGAAGCAGCTGGAAAGCAATTCACGTTCCCTTTCACTGATCATCATTCGTCGTGGTCACAATGTCATGAATGCTGTCACGGTTCCAAATATGTCCGACTGCATGTAAGTTGTGAACTGCTTCAAGCTATTGGTTTGCCTTGAAAACTTATGAGGATTTTTTTGTACTGATGCTGTTTTATTGCATTGGAGTATATTTTGAACCACTTAGAAATTATTACGTAAGTAAAATGCGCGACTTTTAACTTTCAGGTATCGTAGCAGGCTGATAAGAAACATTGACATCTATTGCGCATATCATTTCGCATAGCCGTGGAGACACGCAATGCAAAATTCCAATGGCATTTGTAATGAATGTCGATTGCTGCGAATGACAAAACACGTGTCGCATGACAGGCGTATGGAACGCGGTAATGTGAAGGTGCTTGCAATTCTCTTATTGTAATCCTTCTCACGATGCACCTTTATACTTCCTCAACATGCTGCTTCAGCCAACCTAATTAAAATCAATTTACTTCGCGTATTCTCAAATGAGCAAGGAGACAAAAAGAGACTCATGTTGGTATTGCCCCCGGAGTTCGCGACATATGTAATACAGAAAGGAAAGCGCCAAAATGTTCAATGATATGCATGTGAATAAAATGTATTATCCAGCAACTAAAACGGGTGTAGAATAACATATATATATATATATATATATATATATATATATATATATATATATATATATATATATATATATATATATATATATATATATATATATATATATATATATATATATATATTGCCGCGACAGGCAATATATATATATATACTCAAATATATATATATACTCAATATATATATATACTCAAATAGGACAGATGTTCAGGGAAAGATGGAACCTTGGAGCAAGGAAACATTCTTAAACAAGGGGTTTTAGCGGCACCAAGTTGGCTTTTGGTAGTCGGTCGTGTCCTTTTCAAAACAGCAATTGGATGCTTTAGCACACGTGTGTGTGTATGTCGTTCTTTTCTCCCAACCTAAGTAAGTAGACAAGGAGAGGTTGCACTTGCCTTCTCACGTGCTCTGTTATGATTGCTAGAACTTGTAAAAACATTTGCATTTATGAATTAGGGTGAGTAGTTGTTTTAGGACGCAAACAAGATGACTCGTCAAAATGTTGGTACCAGTGACACCACTAGTTTAAGATTTCGTCATGTGTATACTAAGCAAGATAATTTCGCTCGGAGAAGTACCTCGCCATGTGGCCGTGTCATGCCCCACGTTATTGTTTCAGATCAGCAGCACAGCAGCGCCCAGAAAATGCATGGTATTGTGCCGTTCCAGGTAGATGGTGCCGAGGCTTTTATCTCAAGCTTTTTTTACAGTAGCATGAGGCCCTTGCACGAAGATGACTTCACGATCAAGTGTTCTTTTATCCTAATAGATCATGCACGTAGCCAAAACTACAAAGCGACTACTCATTACCAACGAATATTTGCTGACGCGGTGGTAAACTATATGGGTGTGCTCCAGCTTGGCGGCCTTGTTACCCAAAATACCTGCGCCCGCTTCAGCCACACTTCATTTTCTTAGACAGCGGAAGTTCGTTGCGTAAACATTCATCTTCTTAAACTTTGCTTGCGGATGTAAGCATGTTTTCTCTGTGGCCTGCTTCAGAGACAACAAACTTCTAGCGCCAGTTCAAGAAATGTAGTCATGTTTGTAGTCAGCGTGAGAATGAAGCGTAGCGCTTCTTTTCTGTATTTGAACATAAAAGTGTACTTGGGACGAATGTGAGCAGCATAGTGTAGATCTGTCGAGACCTTTTTCCTCGCTTTTCTTACTGCGTATCGGCAAACATATATGTAGGCGCTTCATCGCCACGATCTACATAGATTTCATTTTTGGCAAGGAAGCCGAGGCTTGCCCTTGTCTGTCTTTCGCCTGCAAAAATGACGCTTCAGCGCATCCTCATACAACTCATTCCGAAACCGGGGCCTGCGGCAACGCAAATAAAAGAAAAAATGAAAACTCTCACGGTAGGCCACCGGTTGGGCGGCGCGGGGAATTCACAGCGCATCCTTTTAAGCCCCGCCCGATGCCACCGCAGGAGCTTCCTTCAAGTGCACGACAGTAGAGGTTGCGCTCCTACTACAGAAATATGGCATTGTTTCTAAGCCATGCTAATGAAGATACACTGAAGAAGGCTAAAAAATGGGACTATTTAAAATTCAGACATCAAAGTTCTTTTCTGCTTTATTATCAGGATATTACACTCAGCAGTTCCTCACAAAAAAAAGTTCGTAGCAGCGTTAAGTTTTATATTGCAACAGATTTTCACAAGATGGAATGTTACAATAGCACGTATATGTGCTCTAAAGAACGTTCCTAACCATTAGAACCATATAGTATGCACCTGATTAGTATATAAATTTCCGAGGCAAAGAAATTTACAGAACCAAAGTGTCTGTAAACAGCAGTAAACTACTCTACTCAAATGTCTTTACGACAACATTGTGCGAAATATTCCTATCTAAGTTGGCGAATCTCCATGACAGGACTTCTTGAATGCACTTTGTTGCAAAAACTTCCGTCCTGCAAACGGTATGATGTTCATATTTAACGCGAAAGATTTAGATGGCCCATCAAACGCGAAAGTTTACCATTGGTGTCGTGCGTCAACATGAATGATGGCAGAATTCACAATTAATTAATTGCATCACAACAGGGCGACATCATGCTTGGATATATCACCAAAGTATGACGTCATAAGAACATCACCACTGCGTTATTCTGAAGTCACAGTACGACGTCATCACATGACATTACCTCTTGTTGATAGGCGGGCAGACCACAGAGGTAGCGCAAAACCAGCTGACATTCGAAAATTTGGTCATACTTCTTGCGGGAATTCATGTCAGGGGTTGAAATATCTCCTGCAATTACAAGGGGGAGGCAGGCGGATGGATGCGTTGCCTGCAAAAGAAAAATATAAGGCTTTCGCTTTTGACCCTTTTTGGTTGAATACATAAGATACCCTGCAAGTTTTTACATCTGTGGTATCTCGTATGCATATATGAGTTTATGACTATTGAGTTGATGATTATAGCTAATAAACCAGTCTATCTGATTTGCTTATGCCTAATCCACCGAAGCCTGTCAACTATTTCCGTTATTGTTGCGTGTATTTGTCTTCGTGGTAGGCCACATTGAATGGGTACTAAGTGTTTATCAGGAATACGTTTCTCTACGGCAATGTGGGATAGTTTATTATATAACATGAATGCGTTTCTCACAGTGATTCAAGGCTCAATGGAGCTGTGGGCTTTGTTGTACGTAAGTTATCATTTACGTAGTGGGCTCTTTCATTTATGGTTGTTGTAACTTCATTTTGGGACAAATAACAATTATTTACTCAAAATGAAAGTTTTCAAAAAGTCACTTATCTTGTTCGTGACGTCACTCCCTTGTAATATCACACTAGTACCTAAGGATCTAACGCTGTAATGTGCGCAGGACATCAGCGCAGGGCACATGCACATTGAATGCTGTAATACGAAACAACTCTAACGGCGGCATTGGAGCTCCGTGTATACCACAGTGAAATCCGTTGAACGACCTGCAATGCCGTACCGGCATGCCTGATCAGGTATAACAATACGTTTCAAGGAATCTGCTATGTGCATGTCAGTGCGTCGAAACTCCAGCAGTGTTTCATGTCAACGCCGCGTGATCTTGCAGTCGCCGACATACTGTTTGCGTTCGCAACATAATGTGTTGATTCAGCAGTATTTCTGGAATTGACTGTCCACTTATGTTTTCCTAATACATTTTATTGTTACCGTGAAAGTAAACGGTGAATAAGACGAAAAAACTGAGATGACAAAAAGTGAAGCTTAACCAGAAAATCTTTGTTTAAAAACACAGATTCTCCTTGAGTATACAGGAGTCAACCGCTGAGCTTGACGTGTGTATTCTCGGCATGCTGCTGGGAATACTGCGGCGAAAGCGTGCAGGATACAAGAAATGCTGCAGCTTTTGAAAGTATTGGTGAGGGGGAAATTTAAAGAAACAAAATTTCGCGCCATGTCTACCCAAAATTGAGAAGCAATACACTGTGCCACCTTGCATTCAGTACAACCTATGGCCATTTCACTGGGAGACCGGCAAGCGTATTTCGCTGGGTTATTTTGGTTAGCTGCTTGGCGTGTTTCTAGATTTCAGCGTCTCAAAGCAAATCAAGCTATCACTTATTACATAATGAATGGACGTTGGTAAGTAAGACTGCTCACAGTGCTTTACCGAGAACAGCAATGTTTCAATGCAAGGCCTTTAACTATGTAGGCTCGACCAAACTGAGGCCGCCACGCCCGGCTTCGGAACCGCTAATTCAGGTCAACAGTACAGCGTCCGAACTACTGCGCAACAGTTCAGTACATAGGTTACTGGTTAGTGGCTAAAAAATCATGGAGTGCTAAAGTGACCTTCAAGGAAGTTTCTCACGCTGTGACTTCCATTTCTCTGGTTGGACTAAAATTAACTTATCACATTGCCATAAATGATTTATAATTTCGTGGAGCAAACTCACATTTTGTTTGCAAACTGAGCGCTGCAAATACGTGCAGGTGTAGGTTAAAAACATCTCCAAACTTGTCGGGAAGCTGGTAAATAGGTGTTGCGAATACGTGCAGTTTTATCCTTCCACCACTATTCTCTGATTTCTATAGCCAGAATATATTTCTTGTTTCATGAAAATTTGTTGCATATGTACGTAAAAGAAAACTTTATTTGCAAGTTGCATTAGATTCCCTCGCACGCTAGTATAGATTGCTTTTACACTATGCTTCATCTCTAAAGACATTGTACCAACTAAGATGGAGCTCAGAGCAAAAGGAAAGTTGGAGGTGATGAGGAGTCTACCAAAAATAATTGTTATTGAAACAAACTTTGTGACAAAGGGGCATGTCTTGTTACCAAGTTGAGACCTAGTAAACTTCCATGTTCCACAATCTAAAGTCACCTGTACAAAGCAGTTCTTCAATTCCACAGCCACACATTTGGATCAACGTCAAGATATAGTGCACAGTGATATACCCGGCTTAGCACAGAGAACGTGTCCAGCAGGGGGAATGCGTGGTTGCAAAAACTTCTCGTGCGCACATCGCTGGGCTTCACATCTAATGGTGAAGAGGCCCACCGAACGGGTGAGGATAAATCATCGCTAAAGTTTGAAGTCGTATAATGTTCTTTTATGCGAAAGACTTTCTCTTTAGATATGTAAATTTTTTGGCAGCGCACCCAACTTTATAGCACAAGTGTATAGCGCTTCCATGGCAAGGACATCTGTATACAGACAACTTGTCTTTGAAATGCATTGCAATATTTTTAGGGGAGTATAAGTCCGCTGATTACAACACAGCACACCGTGTTGTACATCGGCGAACACATAACACTGCTACAAAAACAACCTGCCTTTTGAAGCACCATAACGGCTGGAAAAACTAGACTTTGTAACGGCCACAAGCAGCTTTAAACATTTGTAGGCTTGAGAAATCCCAGTAGGCGGATGATATTTCAAGCCAGGAGCTGTTTGCCGGCACCGTTTTGAATTGCCTATCTTCTCAAATTTCCCTTGCACAATGCGCTGTAAACCCGCCCCGTTCATTTTTGTCGCAATGCACGCTACCCCACCAACTGCGAGCCGAGCTCTTGTGAAATCAAGTTGGCGAAAAACTAACATAACACGTGTATGCCTAGTAGCTTTGTGTTTATGAAGAGAATGGTTGGGGGAAGTATATTTACTGTGGTATCGACATGTATATTTGTCATGTCTCTGTTGTTTGATTTACTATGCATATGTCACCTAATGTGTCTTCATTGGTGATTTTGCAACTTCAACTTTCTTATGTTGCGCTCAAAATGGTGTAGTGCACAGTTTTCCAGGCAAGCAAAAAGTTGTCTGAAGAAAAGTAAATCAGTATTTTTAAATGACTAATACAAATGGCATATCGTGGAAGACTGTGTCACAGAACACTTTTTTTTGCAGTGAAAGCTGTTACGAAGTCAGACAAGACGTAATTTTATTGCCGTAGATTTCCCCCGTTGTTGCAGCTGGTGTTCGTAACTTCTAGCGCAAGAATTAGAAATGAAAATTGAATACCTTAACACCAAGAAAATAATGAATTTCAAACGTGGGCTTCCTGTGTCGCAGCGCAATATTCTACCACAAAGCCACCTTCAAGGTACATTGATTTCGTCTTGTGCTTGAAACTCCTTTAAAAAGTGACGATATTCAGGCTTCATCTCAGTTAACAAATCTAACTAACATGCGTAGGAAGGCGTTTCAGAAGAGTTAATTAGGGACCAGTAATCACAAAATGCGAATCGCGTAAATAGTTGGTCGTTGAATGCATCAAACCCATTACAAAAGGCACGAACATAATTCTTCTTTTCGTCAGGCGCAGCATCAACGAAGTGCACATATCCGTTACAGTCGATTAGTGGCTAAAGCACTCGGCTGCTGATCTGAAGGTCACGGGTACGATCCTGACCAACGCCCGTGTATTGTCCGATGTCCATGCACGTTAAAGAACACCAGATAATTGAAATATCTGCAGCCCTCCACTACGGCGTCTCTCATAATCATGTAGTAGTTTCGGGCCTTAAAACGCTGGACTTTAATATTAATTTTATTAACGAAGTGTACACGCTACCCTATAGGCGCATAGCGGGTACCATACATATTCGAGAGAATGTAGTAATGATAACACAATACGCTTCACCACTTCACTAAAGTTACCATGATTTGTGGTTTGGTAGGTACTATATCAGTGTACTACTTGCACTATATTTTCCCGAAGAGTGTTTAGAAAATTCTTTGGAAAGCTCGCTCTTCCTGCTATCGTTGTCACTGTGCTGCGCAGTTCATGCAGGCCATGATGTTTTTTTATGACTAAAGGAAAATGAACGACTGCAAGCCTTTTTGAATGACTCACGTTTCGGCGGACGTAATAATTGTCGAGTGTTTCGGTGACGACTCACTATGAAGACCACAAGGAAGACAAGGGTGGCCAAAATACACTGCAGTGTCTACACGCGTATCTTTCGAGACAACTGAACCCTACAATGCTGGACGTCGTCACAAACAAGGTGAAGCAAACTTCAGGTGACAACAGCTTTGGATCTGGCAAAATTAGCTCAAATAAATGCACTAAATGTCACCTTGCATATTGACACATTAAGTGGAAGCACCAGCAAGAGTACTAGGTGCCACATCTGTTAAAACATCTTTTTTTAATGGGATAATTTGGGGCTTTTAATCTTTCCAATGATTGTCACAAACTAAAGTTGGCGTGATTATTTTAAATTGAGGCAAAAGCAGCCGACAGATCGCCATACAAGGCTTCCATAAGAATAGAAATAAAAAAAACAAAGTGCGTCGCCGGCGGGAAACGTCAAGCATGCATTTCTTTGTTACGTTGTGAAATAAACTGCGCCATAAAAGGCTCGCTCTTCTTGGCTCTATCTTCGCCTATTGCATTTTACCACATCTCGAGCGAGGCGCACGCAAAGAGCGCCATTTCTCTGCATTGCGACACAGAGCTATGAAATCTTTTCTCAGCCCGACGCTCATGCGCGCAAAAAGGATCAAGTAACGTGTATTCCGGCTTCATCTTGAAGCCCCAGAGCAACGTCAACGCTGTTCTTCTTCTGGATGAGTGAGAGGCCGCTTGCTTACCGACGTGTAGTCCTTTTGGAAAGTTGCTTGTTGCCATGGCAGCACATCGGTTCCAAGCTTAGAATATTCCAGTCCTTATCAGCCAAACTCAGGACTGGAGAATTCTTATTGTCAAAGGGATTCACTCGAGAAAACAATGACAGTGATGTAACGACCACGTTTTTGGGAGGGCCAAAATAAAGAAGGCTCGTGTGCTTGTATATTTCATGCTGTGAGAATGTTCCGGCATATGAGAAAATGAAAAGGCGATTTTAAAATCCACTGTAATCAATTTTCAAGATTTAAAGTAGGAACTGGTTTACGGTGCATACACACGCAAAAAGCAAACATGCATGTTGTGACCTCATTCCAGTTATACTTCGCGACATTCACTAAAGTGTGGTTTTCACAGCTATTTATAAAGTTCAATGTAACAGAAATATTTGTTTAGTACAGTTCCAAAAACGACATACCGAAGTAGAAGCTAAGACCCATTTCTGAATTGTCTCCAATACCATCGATCTGCCTCAGAACATAGGAAAATGAGTTAATTCAGTACGTCTTTCTGAACGTTCACGTGAATTATACGCAATAATTTGGGAGAAGCTGAGTATAGAGAAAATGTAGGGATGACCATAGTCATCTGTCTTTACTACTTAAGCTTCCTCTCCTTCTCCATTTTGGTCTGCACATTTACGCTATGTCATGCGACCCATCTAATTCCTTATTGCATTATTACTAATAATATAAAACCTGAAGTGAAGACTTGCATCCGTGGTAGATAGTATCAATTCTAAGCTGTTAAAATACAGAATATGTATGAGCGTCTTCCTTCTAACTAAAATTTACCGAGTCTTGCACATCCTCCAGAAATCAATCTGGACTATTGCACAGCGGGCAGGTAGTTCCGATTTACAAATAAGGAAACGAAAATTCACCCCTTAACTGCCAGCTAATTTATTTTAGAAGTTTGCGCCGCAAGGTAATGAAGCACGTAATCTACACTGAATTTATTCGCCTCCTTTCACTCTTTCAGCCTGCCCAACATGTCTTAAGCGAATGCTTATTTGTGAGACGCTACTTGTAATCTTATGCCTTGGACACTAACCTCACTTGGGAACACGCAGGTAGCGCTATATATTCAGCGTCATTTCATGACGTGTCGCTCAAGAAAAATATGTAACACGGTCACCTTCCCTCCGCGTGCTTCACGTAAAGTTGATTCCCAGGTACTTGGGATCTGCTGAATTTTTGTTATTATTTACATTACCGACCTTTCCCATCATGTCTCTTCCTAAATCCGTCGCTTTGACGACGAGAGTGTCATATACCACCTGATTCACGATTCTTACCTCAGCACTTTCGGAAGATGGTCTGACGAAAATCGAAGACTGTTGTAACAACTGGCTAATGGCATTTAAGCCTAACAAATCGCATTGCGTATTTCTAGTCTGCGTCGAGAATTCTGAAAAATTTGTGACGTCAAAATGACGCTTGGCAAGAAGGACCGTGGATACAGAGGGTGCACAGCCCAACGAGTCAATGCGTATACCCCGCATGATATGAAACATGGTAACATGACGTGTAAATATTGCATGGGCGAACTCAATGTACTTCATATCGTCACTAAGATATTTAAATAAAAAGATCATGTTGGTCGTGATGGAAGCGCATGCGAATATTTGCATTCATTTATTGTTTTGTTCTTGGGCATTCGATTTTCACTAATAACTGCTGTTAGTGACGCTCTTCATCGACCCTGCTACAAAGCTCACAAAGCTTTTTGAATGTAAACACGACACTAGGCAAGTTTTTTTTTTTCCCCGGAAGATTTTGCAAGTGCCGGCAATAACGTTAGAACCTTCGATGCTGAGCTTGTAATTGCCGGCGCACTATACCGCAGATCACAGTACGCACTATATTCCGCTCAGAACCCAATTTTGGCCATTGTCAGTTGCCAAAAACACTCGAAACTATATGTTGGACAATACATCGTTTTCAAGTGAATACCATCAACTCATACCTTCGATTGAACGATATATTATTCCGCCAATTACCGATGAGGTTGTGCTAGGTCCTTGGCTTGACGCCAAGAGCAAATTGTGGCGATAGGAGCTGTCGTTGCATTCTTAGAAGCCACTGAACTGAATTGACGTATGCCGAGTCACCCTAGCTCAAAAAGACCAAGTTCTTATCTCCCTATCTGACCACCT
The DNA here is from genome assembly GCF_043290135.1 of Rhipicephalus microplus. Classification (NCBI taxonomy): domain Eukaryota; kingdom Metazoa; phylum Arthropoda; class Arachnida; order Ixodida; family Ixodidae; genus Rhipicephalus; species Rhipicephalus microplus. The sequence continues at coordinate 91,051,821 of NC_134706.1, forward strand.
TCATTCATCAGCGATTCACTCCCTGGTCACCCTTCTCCAATGTAGAGTATCAGCCTAGATCAAACTGTAGCTCAGGATGACCTCTCTACCTTTCTGTAAATACATTTCTTCTCTATCTCTGTTCACTGCATATAATGTCTTATCAGTGTGCTGTTTGTAATTATCTGGCTCTGTTTCACTGCCCCAAGTTGGGCGAAATAAAGAAACTCATCTTGAACGCCTGACTGTTGCCTTAGTCAACGTCACGACCCCCTGTATCAATTTGGTGAAGGTCCTGCATCGACCACTAAACGAACACCCACGCAAAGTTGTGAACCAAGTGCATGTTGCGAATAGGAGGACCTGAGGCAAATCCCGGATCGATGAGCCACCTGCAGGCAGCTAGGAGTACTACCAAAGTGTGGTACTTTGGTACACCATACTTTCCTGGACCCTTACCTGATAATACACTGCTAAGACTTTGTGTGGTACTTTGGTACACCATACTTTCCTGGACCCTTACCTGACAATACACTGCTAAGACGACAAGTCATGCCGCTACGATGACAACACCTGTGAAACTTACATCAGTCCTGCTTCAGCAGCGCAGGTCGACGGCGAAATCCCGTGGGTCATTTTCCAAGGAACGGGGAAGCTGGCTGTAAGCGTACGCCATCTTGAACATTCGAAGCAACGTAGACGAGCTGTGACATGTCTGCTTCATCTTAGAGGACACCGCTTTGGGGTGGTTCAATGGCGTTACGGCTACTAGCAGCACCAACGCTCACACGTTTTATTGCACGTATATGCAGGAGAAGGAAGAAATAAATAAGCGCAAGGACATCGAGTTTAGCCAGTTCTTAGACCGGCTGGCTATGCTGTGCTGGTGAAGGGTAAGGAGAATAAAGTATAACAAAAAGAGATGTCACAAAGCAAGACAGAGAGAGAGAGAGCACAAAATAGAGCAAAATGGTAAAAACTAAATAAAGAGATTATAGCACTAAAGTCTGCCTCTAAGATTTTTTGTTCGCAAAAAAACATAAAAGTTTCAAAGCCTTCCATACTTTAGACTCGGCCAATGACCCAGAATCATTTGTTCTGATAAAGGGCAATCGTCTAGTCCACGCAAAGGTTCGGTAAGTTCTTATTTTGTCACGTCGAAATGGATACACTCGCACAGAAGATATATTTTTAAACGGCCTAGGGGATGACTGCATTTGGTTGAACATCGCACACAATATTGGAAAGTCGCAGGTGTTGTCCCCGCCAGTGGGAAGTCAACATTTCGTCCACTCGTTTTCCCATTTTCATTCCATATACGACTGATACCACCCATCATACTTTCCTGGGCATCATTTTCCCTTAGGTCTCATTATCAATAAAAGCGGGCCTTTATACTTGCACTTCCGTTCATTTACAGGGTGCGAAGGCAACTTCACTGGCAGCAGCAGCCGCACTTGCGAAAGGAGTGGGATGCTAACTAGAACAGCCAAAGTATGGGCTTGTTGGCAGCACATAGTCGACTTTTAGAGCATACTGCTCAAACACAAACAAGGATCTTCTTCGAGAGGTATTAGTTTGCGCTCGTACTGTGTATAACCGTGTTTTTTTTTTTCAGCGTCTTTCTTCGAGCAGCTCCTCGCATGTCTGGAGCTGTGCCAGGTATTAGTTCACAGTGGTTTTCTTTGAATGATTTTCGTGCGTTATTTGTGCTTAAAGAGCATGCTGAAAGTTTCGATTCCTTTTTTTTCGAAGTTTATTCAGACATTCATGGTCTGGGATGAAGGGGCTGAAAGCAGATGTAACTGCCTGACAAAGGCCCCCCCTACCCTTACATTGCTCAGGGGGGGAAAGCCGCGGTACATGCGCGAATACACGTAACAAGAAAAGGCAAAAAAAACAAACAAAAAAGAACAGGCGCACAGGCAATCAAAACACAATAGGTAGGATAGTTAACTTCGGTACACACTAATGATGCGTGACAGCAATCATGATGCGTGACAGCAAATGATGCGTGACAGCAAGACAGCAAATGCACACTATAAAGATTAGGAGCTAAACAAGAGGTAATCTTTAACTTTTTTCCGTAGGCTGTATGTCGAACAGTTGTCTTGGATCATATTGGCGATTTCTCGAATATTATTCAGAAAATGTGGCATTAAATAAGCTAGTGTCTGAGTACCATATTTAGTTCGGAACATAGGTGTTCGGAGTCTATTTTGCCTTAGGTAATATTGTGAATGTACTGATAACGATAATGAGGACAGAATTTGGGGGTCATGCAAAATTTGCCTATGCGTATGCATAGCAAGTCTTAGTTGGAATAGCTGATCTATTTTGAGTATATAAAACTTTGAAAAGGATGGCGCTGTGTGGTCATTTCGCTTAGGATTTTCAATGCAACGGACATCTCTTTTTTGTAAAATTAATAATCTATCAAAATTTGTTTGAGTAGTTGTACCCCAGATTAGGAGACAGTATTGCAAATGAGAGTGAACGAGGGCATAATATAACTGCAGTTTCAACCATTTAGGCACCAAGGAGCTAACTTTATACAGTATTGAAATTGACCTGCACATATTTGCATGAATCTTGTTTACGTGAGGTGTCCAGCTCATATTCTCTTCAAGAACAACACCTAGAAATTTATAACTAGGAATCTTTTCGATAGCGCAGTTTTGAAATATTATACAGGCATATGATCGTCAGGCTTATTACGGCTCTTGAAAATAATGTATTTATTTTTTTACATTAGGTTGGAGTTAGTTTAGATGCAACCAGTGTGAAAGTTCACTTAGCCATCTATTAGCTACATTTTGAAGTTCAAGTAGATGTTTACCTGAAAAAAAAAAGTACTCGTGTCGTCTGCATAGAGAATTATGTCAGGAGTTCACGGTATGTTCACAATATCATTTATGTAAAGGAGAAAAAATAAAAGACCCAGAATGGAACCTTGCGGAACGCCATGTTTTATTGGCTGAGATTGAGAAGAGTAGCCATTTAGACTAGTGAATTTTACCCTCTCAGATAAGTAACTGCGGATCAAATTTAATACGATACCTCTAATACCGTAGTAAGAGAGTTTGTGAAACAAAATGAAATGATTTATGGAATCAAACTCTTTTTGAAGTCTAAAAATATTGCAAGAATATATTGCTTATGATCCATGTTAATAAGTAATTTTTCTTGAATATCCAAGAGTGCCATTTCAGTTGAATTCTTTTCACGGAACCCGAACTGTTACCTTGCAAGCATTTGATGGTCACCAAGAAACTTCATTAGTCGTGATTTTATTGTGTATTCTAAAACTTTGGAAAATAAAGGTAGCACGGAAATAGGCCGGTAGCTATTCAAGTCATCGTGAGAGCCACCTTTATGGATGACTACCTTAGCTATCTTCATGCCATCAGGAAAAATACCAGTGGCAAAAGCTTGATTGCAGATATGCTGCAGTGGGCCACACAGCAATTCGGCGACATGTTTAATTGGTTCTACCTCAATGTCATCGTAACCAGCGGCAGTATTTTTATTTAGAGACTTCAGGTACGTAAGTAATTTCAATTGACTACAGGGAATCAAGAAAATAGAGTTCGCAGAGAAAGAAGAAATGTATTTTTGGCAGTAGTTTGCTGCGTCCCTTGTCCGAGCTGCTGCACCCGAGGTTAAGAAATGATTATTAAATTTATCCGCCAGACGAGCTTCTCTAAACTCAACACCGTCAATTGTTAATGCTGAAGGAAGAGAACCTTTTGTTGTTCCTATGAGTGTACGTACCGAGTTCCATGCTTTCCTTGGATTGAAAGAGACCTCTGCAAATCGAGCCTGATAATACTGAATACGGGCTCTCTTCAAATCAGAGTTTAATTTGTTGCGAACTTTTTTATATTCATGTAATATAGACATGTCTCTTATGCTAATAAAGTTATGGTATAGTTTATCTCGTTCTCTGATTCTGTTGCAAAGACCTCTGTTAATCCATGGTTTTCTAGACTTTCCGTGCTTTTTATACTATTGTAGTGGGAATAAAGCGCTTTACAGCGCTTTACAGTTGTAACAGCGCTTTGCATGTTGCGCTTTACAGTAACAGCGCTTTACATGTTGCAGGAACAGATCACACGATATATTAGGGTTTGTTCACTGTAGACAATGTCCCAGTCAATACTCTCAATACTAGCATGAAATGCTGACAAGGCATTGATATTGAAATAGCGATATGGAACAGGAGCATCACTAACACTATTTTTTTCTTTCTTAGCTGCAGGAAAAAACAGAATATGGACAAGTGATCGCTCAGATTAGTTGTTAGCACACAAGCACTGACGTCGTTTCTATCATAATTAGTTTTACATAGGTCTAGCATAGTTTAACTTTCTGCTGTTATTCTAGTAGGCAAACATGAAGTTCCTACACGAAAATGATTCGACTACATCTAAAAATTGTCTACTTTGTGGAGTAGGAAGTAACAAATCAATATTATTATCACCGAAAAGCACAATATGCAAATTTCTCAAGGACGCATATTCAAGCATCGAAGTTATAAAACACAGAAATTCTTGAATATCCCCTGATGGGGGCCGATAAACTGTGACAATCAGGGACATTACACATTGAACGGCAATGGATTCATAATGTGCACTGACACAACGAAATTCGGGAAGCACGGCATATGAAACATCTTTTTGTATATATAGCGACACACCACCACCCTTACGATTCGGTCTATGCACGCTTTCATGCTTGTATCCTTCGATGAACACTACATCGGACGTGCAAGAGTACCAAGTCTCAGTGAAGGCCAAAGAATCGAACGTATGATCTAAAGAATCAAACAGCACATCAGTTTGCTTGTTTCTCATACTACGTATGTTTAAATGAAAGATCGACATTCAGTCCGGCTCCTTAAAAGAAGGGCCCTACACAATTGATTTAAAAGTTTGAGAGCCTTGATATATGGCTTCATGGAAGATAGCCATGGAGGGGGAAAACTGAAAATTGAAGTAACGTAAGTGTTAGAAGACACGGTTCAACGAATCTTATCTAGGTCGCTTTCGCTGTCTATGCGCAATGCTCGTGTCACATCGTGTCACATTGCAAATTTCATCGTGTCACATTACAATTTGTTATTACATCATTCATTTTTTGAACTACAGTCTCAAATAACGACACCAAAGTGACCGATACATCATGGCCTTACTATATATCATTTGTAACCGGCCTGAAAGCATCCGGGGAAATCGAATACGCAGTATTTATTTGGAAATACTGTGCACAATAACGTCCAGAATGCATAACAGAGGTCAATGAAAAGTGAATGTATCTTTTATGTGTGCATCACGCATATTGCAAGGGGACTTTACTATATTCACTCACTACGCACAAGGTTGACGAAAAATGGAAACAGTAATATTTGGCTAACTATTCTAGTATGTTTCGTCTGCTTGCTTAGAAGTGTAGCTATACCAAAAACTATGCGACAAACCGGATCGGTCTCAGACTGATATGTTACATCAAGACCTCAAAGGAACGTCTTTCGGCTTCTCCGAATGCCAAATTTGAGTTGTGTTCACTTATAAGCAGCTACAATTGCTAATTTGAAATGTTGACCAGAAAGTTTGCGAGAAAACTCACCGTCACATGAAAAAACCACCACAGCGCATCGCAACTGACAGCCTCTAGAACGACGCAATTCGGTAGAGCCCGACTTGGATGCGTATTGCTGGGGAGATATTGGCATAAGCAGAAGGTGTAGCAGCAGTGGTTTGATGGACTTAAGGTTGTCTTGCATTTGACCAGCCAGACTAATTGATTCCACTGTCAACTGGGTGACCGCTTACGCATAATCATCGGCATCATCAGCCTGACTGCGCCCACAGCAGTGCAAAACACTCCCCTTGTCTGCCAATCAACCCAGTGTTGTGTTTCTGCTGCCACATCATACCTGCGTACATTTTAACTCATCAGCTCATTTAACTTTCTGTCTACCCTTCAAGCGTTTACTGCCTCTGGGAATCCACTCAGTTACTGATGATGACCAACGGTTTTCCTGCCTACGTGTTGCGTGCCTGGTCCATGTCCATTTATTCTTTTTCTATTGAAATAGAAAATGAATGAAGGAGTTTTTGTGACCGTAACTTGGCGATGGCTACCCCTTTACACTTGAATGTTACAAATATAAAATAGCATATATACATATATACAGTCCTACATAGCCGAGAGTAAAAGTTCTCCAGTGGTCAAAACATACACGTAGTCACTACGCTGACTTTTAGTCACAGTCCGCTTAGTAGTAGTCACAAATCTTCGTTTTTTCGAAGAAGTGTTGCACCACATTCATTGCATTGCCATTTGTTTTAGATGGCCATAAGTTAGTATCTGATTCAACGCAAATGGCAGCTTGGGAGCTAATTTATGGAGTTCCTGTTCGAGTTTCCTTCGGTGTGTGACAATGTCAAATTAATTTAGAGCACCAGGTGTTATTTAGGGTCCACTTTTTTAGGCTTTTTCCTCGCTGCAGAACTGCTGCCGATGCGGCTGGCAGTGAACACTACGCCTGTCAGCTTAGCAGTCTGGCAGATTACATGCTTAGATACCACTGTGCTGAGCATAGCACGTGAAACAGTAGACACAACGTTGTGTATGGAGCGATCAGAATAGGAAGCACTCTACACACGATGCGAACGTATTGGTGATTAATCTATGCGCACAGAAAGCTCCTTAGGTTTCTATAAATTCAAATAGGACAGTGTTAGGGTACGTTTTATGTCGCCAATGTCCACGCTATTCTGTGACGCCTTGCCGCGTATAAAAAACTTGCATTTCCTTTTGTGCCCCTTACATTGCCGAGAAAAATCCTGCAGAAATGTGAAATATTCGTGATAGTTAGTGTTCGTTATGCCGATTCACTGTAAATAATGGTCTTATGTGTGTTACGAGATAGTCAACTTCCTTTACCCTTTATATATGACAGACATATTTGGTAACGAAACAAGCTATAGACTTGTATGACGCTGGCTCCTCCATAGTAAGTCGTGGAACATGCACTATAGAACCACAATTCTCGTACAGTACTGATGCATAGTGGTGCTAGAGGTAAAATCTATTTAAAAAATGAAATAGAAGATCAGTCTGATATGATGCCATTTCACAGCTTTTCGTCAATTGTTATTCCAGCCAAATAGTTTTTTTTTCTAGCAAACAATACTCATTGGGTAACTCTTTACTTTCGACGCCTATTCACTTGCCTATTTTTTTAAAATTTATGTAACATGCAGGCGTTAGACGGCTCACGTGCCTACTTTATTGTTCAAGTTACTTCGAAAATACAGCTCACTCAAACTGGTTTTTATGCGTGCAGCTGTACTCTAGAAAACATCATCGCTTGAACCACATTTCGAATGTGGAGTTCATTGCTAACCTGACAGTGGAACAATGTTTCTTGTATTACTGAGCAGGAACCACGAGAAAGCTATCATTTCGGATATGTATGATTAACTTCTTTTAACGCAAAAATGTTTTGTGCTGGTGTCCACCATGGCTTTGCTAACATGCTTCCGTTAAGGAAGTGACGTTGAAAATAATAATCTAAAAATTGCAGAGAAAAAAAAAAACATGACAAGCATTTGTAGCATGAAGTTGAACCAGCAACCCCTCGATTTACAGCCCACAGAGCTAACCACTACGCCACGCAGCGTATGCTGTAGCGAATGCTAACGGCCTTTAATACACAATATACGTCGTTTTGCAGTCTTCAGAGCGTCGAAACTCTGGCGCATTTTCGTTATCAGTGGTGAGATGGCGTGACGTGCTCGCGTAGTTTGCATGAAGCGGTCGTCACTCCACGAAGCGTGGTCTCTCCTGCGCGCGCGCTTATCAGACCCTCCAATCGCGAAAGAACGAAGGCCACTTCACACGCTGCCACGGCTGCATTTACGAAAAGAGCGCGCTGCTGACGCACGACCCAAGAAGAATTATGAAAGTTGCTGGCACTTGTCCTTTGTATACTTGAGCCATCGTTTTATTCATTTTTTTCTATGAAAACCAGGCATTCAGTGCCGAGGTGTGACAGCTCTTAGTCCGAGCTCGTCCTGTGTATGCTTATTTGGTGCGTTCTCTCTTTTTGGGGTGCGCGCTGAAAACTTCGAGCTGCTTGCCGCTTTTAACGGGAATTTGAAACACTATACTGTTGCTGAAACAGTGCACATAGGACACTCAACTACCACTGTAAAGACACGTTTCACTTTCGTGTTATGACACTTTCTAAGTGGAGGAACAAGGCACGTTTTTCTTTCCCAATGACTGTATTCATCTATGAGAACACCCAAGTATTTAGAAGTAAAAACGCGCTCAATGGGTACACTCGTAAGTTGCACATTAAAAAATTATAATCTAGCTTTCTTCTCTCGAGATGAAATACGACATGTTTTGATTGGCTACCTTCAATAAATTTTCTTGTGGGGTGAACGATGCGTATATCCGTCTTACTTACCAATTGTTTGTTTTTTAGCAAACACAAAGAGTTACTTGAAAATCACTGTCATGTCATTGGCATACATTATGGGTTTTCATTGAAGAGCAGGTCGTAGGTCATATTGTAACGATGTTGAAGGACTCGGGGTGTAATAAAACGTATTTATTAAAGGGTGAACCTGTGCCCACAGCTCAAAGGAACTATGGTCGTAGCACTTAACAGCAGAACACCAAAGATGTCTTCTTCTTCTGCTTCTTCAAGAAGAGTCCCAAGCGCGTGGCACGCATCAGCAGGGGCCAGCTGGGTTCTCGTGCTATCATCATCGTCTCTGCGCAACACTAGACGGCGCGCATGTATGTCCCTGTGCACGTGGTGATAGGCGCGTTGTTTGAATGCAGGCACTATGTCGCGGCATAATCCCCCTCCTCATACGCATCGTCCCGATGCGTCAGGCAATGAATAGATTCGTGGTAGGCGTCACTGGTCTTCCGGTGATCTTTCATAGTAAGGCTTCATCCGGACTACATGTACAACCTCTGTAGGGTTGCGGCGTTTTGAGCTCCCGTGTATAGCGGATCTGACTTGGTAAGTTACATCGCTTGCACGATGGAGTACTTCGTAAGGCCCGAAGTAGCGGCTAAAAAGTTTTTCAGAAAGCCCACGGCGACGCACTGGAGTCCATATCCATACTTTGTCACCTGGTTGAAAATGCGCTTCGGTACGACGCTGATTGTACCGATAGGAGTCGATACGCTGTTGGTGGCGTATTCTGTATCTCGCCATCTGTCGTGCTTCCTCGGCTCTTTGCAGGAAGTCGTCTAGGCCAGGTGAATTGCTGCTTTCATCATTCGGTGGTAACATGGCATCCAGTGGAGTGGTGACTCTTCGGCCGCATACAAGTTCAAATGGTGTCACTCGCGTTGTTTCTTGAACGGCTGTATTATATGCGAACGTGATGTAGGGCAATATTTCATCCCACCGTTTATGTTCGACGTCGATATACATTGAAAGCATATCAGTCAGAGTTCTGTTCAAGCGCTCCGTTAGGCCATTTGTTTGAGGATGGTATGCTGTAGTTCTTCTCTGGTCTGTATGGGTCATTCGCATGAGACATTTCATTAGGTCTGCAGTAAAAGCTGGGCCACGAGCTGTAATTACGACACTGGGTGCACCATGTCTGAGGACTATGTTGTTGATGAAGAACTTGGCAACTTCAAGAGCTGTTGCAGTGTACAGCGAGTCAGTCTCAGCGTAGCGAGTGAGATAGTCCGTGGCTTCGACTATCCACTTCTTGTGTGCAGTTCATGCCGGAAACGGGCCTAGGAGATCCATACCGACTTGTTGGAATGGGGCAGGCGGTGGTTCTGTTGGCTGGAGGAGGCCTGCAGGTTTCACGGATGGAGTTTTGCGTCTTTGACACTCACGGCAAGTTTTCACATAGCACTGAACTGATGATAACAGTTTTGGCCAGTAGTACTTTAGGTGAATTCTGGCGAAGGTACGGCTGACACCCATGTGTCTAGATGTTGGCTCATCATGACATGCGTGCAGAATCTCGTTTCGTAAAGGTGCAGGTACAACGAGTAAAAACTTGTCACCATGAGGCTTGAAGTTCTTCTTGTAAAGAACCCCTTCCCGAAGACAGAACGAAGGGAGTCCTCTGGATAAAGTGCGCGGCACTTTAACGTTGAGTCCTTGGAGACGCTGTATAAGCGGCAGCAAATCGGGGTCATTTTGTTGTTGTTGAGCGATTTCTGATGCCTGGACGACGCCTAGAAACGGGAAGTCTTCTTCCTCCGGTTGACTCGTCTCCACTGGTGCGCGTGACAGGCAGTCGGCATCGCTGTGCTTTTTCCCAGATTTGTATACCACAGTAACATTGTACTCTTGTAGCCTAAGGCTCCATCTTTCTAGTCGGCCAGAGGGATCGTTAAGATTCGCCAACCAACACAGGTAATGGTGGTCACTGACTGCTCGGAATGGTCTACCGTAGAGGTACCGCTGAAATTTACTTATGGCCCAGATGACCGCGAGACACTCTTTTTCGGTTGCAGAGTAATTCGTCTCAGCTTTCGAAAGCTTGCGGCTGGCATACGCTAGCACTTTTTCTTGGTCGTTTTGCTGCTGGACTAGAATGGCTCCGAAGCCGACGTTGCTCGCATCAGTGTGAACTTGAGTTTCGGCAGTATCATTGAAGTGGGCGAGGATTGGAGAGGCCTGCAGGCGTGTTCTTAACTCATCAAATGCTTCCTGTTGTTCACTTTCCCACATAAAGGGCGCCTCGTCTTTTGTCAGATTAGTAAGTGGTTCAGCAATGTTCGAAAAATTTACCACAAATCGCCGATAGTACGCGCATAAACCCAGGAAGCGACGTACTGACTTCTTGTCTTTGGGTGTCGGGAACTTCACGATGGCAGCTGTCTTTTCGGGATCTTGCCGAACGCCGTCGGAGCTGACGACGTGTCCGAGGAATCGAAGCTCTTCAAAAGCGAAGTGGCATTTTTCTGGCTTGATGGTCAAGTCTGCTAAACGAATGGCTTCTAATACTGTGCGGAGTCGCTCTAGATGTTGGTCGAATGTAGCGGAAAATACGACAACGTCATCCAAGTACACCAAGCAGGACTGCCATTTCCGTCCCGCGAGGACAGCGTCCATCATTCTCTGAAACGTAGCTGGCGCTGTGCACAGGCCGAATGGAAGCGCTTTAAATTCGTAGAGGCCGTCTGGGGTAATGAATGCCGTCTTTTCACGGTCGCGCTCATCCACCTCAATTTGCCAATATCCGCTCTTGAGATCAAGGAAGGAGAAGTATTTCACACACCGTAGTCGATCGAGTGTATCATCGATACGTGGCAGAGGGTATACACCCCATTTCGTTACGCTGTTCAGTTTCCGATAGTCGACGCAGAATAGAAGGCTGTTATCTTTCTTTTTAACAAGCACTACGGGAGACGCCCATGGACTGCTGGAAGGCTGTATCACGTCATCTGAAAGCATCTCCTCCACTTGTTTCTTGATGACGTCTCTTTCCTTTTGCGATACTCGATATGGGTGTTGGTAAATCGGTCTCCTGGCTTTTTCTGTTATAATCCTGTGTTTTGCAATAGCCGTGCGTCGCACCTTAGAGGACGTTGAAAAACAGTCCGAAAACTCTTTTATAAGGGCGAACAATCGTTTCTTTTGATATTCTGGGAGCCTATGGTTGACGTTAACTGATGCGTCGACGTTGCAGGTCTCTTGTGGAGTGGTTGGCGTTGTCGCTAAACTGCATAGTTCAGTCGCCATGCAGAACTCGTGGAAATAGGCGATAGCCATACCTTGCGCGATGTGCTGACATTCATTCCCAAAATTCGTAAGGACAACTGAGCGGCCATTCCTTAAGTGAACAACACCCCTCGCCACGCAAATTCCTTTGTTTAAAAAGAGCTCTACGTTCCCATCCGCTATTCTTTCGTGGTCACAAAATGCCTTATTTTCAACAAGCACCATTACACTACAGCGTAGTGGCACTGTGACGTCATCATCAACAACGCACAGAGCAGTAAGACGTCGCTTTTTCGATTCCTCCACCGACATAGCTTGTTCGGTCGAAAACGTTACACTGGATCTGCGAAGATTAATTATGGCTCCATTGGCTTGCAGAAAATCCATTCCTAGTATAAGCTCCCTTGAACAGTCCGGCAGCACGATGAAGTCAGCAACGTAAGTAAAGCCTCTTATTTCGACCCTTCAGGTGCATCTGCCGAGCGGTGTAATAGTGTGGCCACCCGCCGTGCGTATCTGTGCCCCACTCCATTTTGTCACAACCTTTTTCAGTTTCTTTGCCAATTTGTGACTCATTACCGAATAATCAGTGCCGGTGTCAACTAAAGCATTTAGCTCGTATCCGTCTATTTTCAACCGCAAATCTGAAGTAATCTTCGCACTGCTGCGCCTATCCTCTGTAAACATAGCATCGTCACCTTGAAACCGTAACGGGGGATCTTCGCAACTGTAGTTATCAGCGGCCTCACCTCCACAGGTCGCTTGCTTCAGTTTTCCTGGTGTGGGCTTGTAGAACGGTGCCCAGAGCATGCGGAAGAAGCACGTGGGCTGGGTGATCGGTAACGCCTGGGCGACGGCGATCTTGGCTGATGTTGGCGTGGATTGAGTGGGCTCTGGCGCGCGGACAAGTACTCTTCGATCTCCGTTGGCCGTTCACCGTTTCGAGGGCATGGTGCGTACAACGGAAAGCCCCTTAATCCTGCCTGTCGGTAAGAGCTGAACCTATACAGGTGACCTGCTTCCCCACAATGGAAACACAAATGCCTGCGCTCATGTTCACGCCAGATGTCACTTTTCCGGGGCCTTTGATCCACGTAGCGAGCTACACCACGGGCTCGTGGCAGGTAGGTAGCCGTCGGTTCCAGTGGACGAGGTGCGCTGCGTACCGTTTGTGGGCAAGGAGAGGCCATCGCAACTGCTGCATTGGTGTACGCCGCGGGTTGTCTGAGTACTTCAGAGTATGTTGGGATGCGTTGGATCGGCTGTGGCGCATGCTCCGGCTCACGTATCATCTGCCTCAGTTCATCTCGTACTACGTCGATGACAGACAGTGTTGCTGTAGTGTGAGGTGCTTGCAACTTGCTGAGCTCTTCCCTGATCACCGACCTGATGAGTTCTCGCAGGGCGTCCATGTCATTTCGCTGGCGTCCAGAGAAGACATTGGCAGGTGCATAGTTTATGTCTTGATTGTACTGTCGAGCCCGCTGTTCTAGCGTTTTCTCGATGGCTGTCGCTTCCGTATGAAACTCCGCAACTGTTCGTGGTGGGTTGCGGACGAGAACAGCGAATAGCTCTTGCTTCACCCCATGCATGAGGTGGCGTAGCTTCTTGTCTTCAGTCATGTTGGAATCTGCGCGCTTGAACAGGCGGATCATGTCCTCGATACACATTGCGACACTTTCGTTGGTGAGTTGGTTCCTGGATTCGAGCGCAGCCTGCGCCTTTTCTTTGCGATCCGCGCTGGCATAAGTCGCCAGAGCTTGTCACCGAAATTCATCCCAGGTCGTAAAGGAGGTTTCATGGTTCTCATATCACGTCTTTGCGAAGTCCTCCAAAGCAAAGTATACGCGGCGGAGCTTCGCTCTCGTCCAAACCGTTCAAACGTGCCACTCTCTCAAAAAGGTTCAGCCAATCTCCCCTTGGCGTGAAGTAGAGTGGACTGAATTCTGGTGAATCACCTCGAAGACGGCGACTGGTCCTCTGATGCACAGGTGTCGGCTCCGCAGGATCAACTCGCTGGTGGTCGGGGCTACGCTGTCTTGCGTTCGTAGGGCTTTGATTCATTACCCAGCACCTCCACTAGAAATGTAACGATGGTGAAGGACTCGGTGTGTAATAAAACATTTATTAAAGGGCGAACCTGTGCCCACAACTCAAAGGGACTATGGTCGTAGCACGTTACATCAGAACACCAAAGATGTCTTCTTCTTCTGCTTCTTCAAGAAGAGTCCCAAGCGCGTGGCGCGCATCAGCAGGGGCCAGCTGGGTTCTCGTGCTATCATCATCGTCTCTGCGCAACACTAGACGGCGCGCATGTATGTCCCTGTGCGCGTGGTGATAGGCGCGTTGTTTGAATGCAGGCACTATGTCACGGCAATATATACATAATGAGAGCAACACAATGTAAGGTGCTATACGTTATGAAATATTTTCATTTAAGTCCAGGAAGTCTCTAACATTACTTTCATTTTTCGTGTAGTGCTTACTTAGCAAACTGCGTCAGAGTAAAAACAACTATTCTCATTCACCAAGTGGGAATAAAGTACTGTTCTAAAATGCAAATTACTCCATTTTTGTTAACAATTGGCCGATATGTAAATTAGTTTTTTAAAGCATGTTTGCCATTCTGGGTATTGAGATGGCCATGTAACTGTTTCTTTTTTCTCCATTCCAATAATTTTATGTGACGAGCGTTTTGGTATCTTTAAAATGTTCTGGAAAGTTTTATTTTGAAAGCCATTATTCAGGATGTAGGAAGAAGGCTCTCTAGAAAACAGTAAGCACCAAGCATCACAGTATAATGCAGTTCCTCTAGCGCACTGTACACGTAGGGTCAGTCTCTTTTCATTTAGTCTGTGAGCTTCCACGCAACGATGTATCTATTATTGGGACTTATCTGTTCGAGAGCACTTCAAAATGCGCTTGGTACACACAAGAGTGTAAAAAGATGCCTGGGCACTGGATATGCGGTTAGGTTTACCATGCTAAAACGGCGTGTAGCACACCGCAAGCGCAATAATATCGAAGGCCGCAGTTGTCCGAATATTGAGTTTCTGTTGATATCACAATTACAAGGAATTAATCTTTATCGCACACATAGCTACACCATAAAAAGGGCGATTTCTTGAGTACTTCCGCATTCAGTTTAAGAACAAATACTGTGTTCTGTTTTTAAGCATGATTGCTCAAAAAAATAAGTATGAAGATTCCAAATACATATTCCTGAAGGTGCAACTTTCAGTAGAACCACGAATATATCAGATTTACTCCAAAGCGACTGCGTGGCCAAGCCACGCAGATAAAAATTTTAATACCTTTGAACTAACAAAATATTATGAAAAGCACCATAGACTTCAAGCAACCGGGTACAAATGTAGGAAACAATCCAAAGAGTTCATAGACGGCTCCTTGTCTGCTTCCATGGCAAATATCATCGCTATCAGAGCACTTGACCAATAAACTGTCAAGATAGTTCTATCTGTAGCAAGCTTTTATATGAGGAAATATAGCAAATTGCATTTTCTTGAACCTGTTTACTGCGGGATAGCCACGGGACAAAAATGCATGGGATACTTAACAAGACCTCTGAGTTATATTTCCAAGCCCAATTTGAATATGTGTGCACCGCTGAAAGAACATAGCACAGTGGAAAAAAAACTACCGAGAAATTTGAACGTTAAGACCAGCATTGGCCCCCCTTAGTAGTCAGGTTATATTAAAACAACAGATTTTATATCTCTGTATTCAGACCAACATTATAGAATTATAAGGGCACTTGCATTAAGCAAACGTCAGCTCTACAGACTAAAGTTCTGAGCTGCTCGAAGAAAAGAAAGTGTTCGCGTATAGCGTAGCAGAAGGACATGAGTTAGCGGACTTTTCAATAACCTGCCAAATAGTTTGTGAGCAAAGGTATCAGACTAACTGACTGAACTAGCGAGTGTTTAACTCTGCACAGGGCCACTAAGCTCGATGCTCTTTGTTTCCGTCTTCACGGCCCTTTGCACTATCTGTATTTTGCCGTCAATACACCGCACAGAACTTATCACAGAGTTACTTTTAATTACATGATTAAATGCGGTAATCATGCGTTAATTCTGGCGTTTCGCTCATTCGCCAGCCCGTCAGGTCTTTTTGATATGCAAATACAGATTTTACATATTGCACCGAAATATTTATTGGGGCATAGTAGTGGCTGGAGTATGTGCTAAACAGTGAAAAATTTTGAAATGCATTGTGCACTATTTTAATGCTTTTCTTCTGTCTGCATTGATGGAATTCCCGTCCCTCTCACCGACCTCCATTTGAGGTAGCCACGTTTTAAAATTAATTAGCTGCGTGCCTATCTTACAGCCTATCTGCCCACGCCGTAGGCCGCATTGCAAAACCGAACACTTGCGTTGCTTCCCACGACACTAATTAACACTATCGCACGTTGTCGTTTCGGTAGGCAGCTAAGTGAAGGGAAGCTTTCGAAAATATTTATCGATTCCTATACGGCCGGTTTGACGATGCTGCCCGCTTGCTCCGTGTTGTTTCAATGGCCGATTCGATGAATTTCTGCCCACCGTCCTGCGCAATATTGCAACAAGTTTAAAAATGCGCACCCGTGTTTATTATACCGCAGGAATACCCTCGCCTTGTGAAATGTATTGTTACGGTGACGTTAATTATCTGGCCAGCGTGTACAACATCGATCGCGCAGTGATCATTCTACGGCCTTAATTGAGTTTCTGGGGCATTTCGCTTTCATGCGTAACGTTACTTTGGCGTAGTTACTTACCAGAATGTTTGCACAGCTGAAGATGAATGTACGAGAGCATTGAAATCGAGCGGTGATCTCTCAAGGAAGTCACATGAGAATGTGGAAGTTGAGCTCTATCAGTATAATTTTTAGAACGGAGAAAAGAAATACACCTTAGAAGCATTCTCGCTTTAGATGCACATGCCCTCGCAACAATTCCTGGTGGTGTACACCTCGTCAGACTGCGTACGGTGGCGTCCGCAGTATGCCCGAGGGCACTTACCCGCTTCCACATCGCAGGTGAGAGAGTAAAATAAATTTATTGAGTCCACAATAGATGCGAGTTAACTCAGCGTCACCTGGCTAGGCCCACACGGGCACGGTCAGGTTAAACCTGGCCGCCCTCGCACGGGCCCTTTGGACGGCCAAGTGAAATATATTCTCGTCGGTGCAGCTGTCTTCTGCTCGCACCGCTGTGACTTGTTTTCAGGCTTGCACCAATCAGACCACAATCACTTGACTAAGAATACGGCGACGCTAAGTCAACTCGCGTCTATTGTGGACTCAATAAAGTTATTCCACTCACTCACTCATACGAATTGGTGGAGCATACAAAGGGACATCCTGCAGAGGAAGGTGGAATGAGTCGGCACTTGTGCATATAATCGCCTATTGCTTCCTTTAGGAAACTTGAAATCAGGGGCTGCGACATTGAGCTTGGAGGATTAGCTATGCGTTATAGCTGAGAACTTGTGGATGCGGAGCTCGCGTTCACGTACCATCGTTCCTAAATCTGTAAAGAGATCGTAGGCACAGTTGAAACTTTAATGCTGTATGACAGATGTAAGGTTATATGGGTTTTTATCACTATGCTGACCTGTCACGTAAGACTTACGCTATGTCGATTGCGGGGCCAACATTATATCAGAAAGAATTTGTATTTACGCAAGTATTGACATCATATAGGTGTCTTACTAGTGCTTCCCAAGAAATTAACTGCAGCCACAGGTATAGGCTCTACAGTGAATTAAATTTGTCCAGCTATTCCTGTATGCCAGCTACCGCTGTTATCGGGATTGATGGGAGATGAGTTGTAAAAGTGCTGAGAAATGGTTCAAGTGGCATACAATCTCCATAACAGAAGAACAAAGAATTGTGGTGATAGTCCTCGTCAGTTAATTTCAATATCACAAGTTTTATACGGCCTGAATCATAAGAAAAATAAGTCTTTTACACCAAGATTTTTATTCGAACGCTGTGAAGCAGTGTGCACTTGCCTCCACGGACTTACTCTACTTATTTCTATTGTGCACATGGCATGTCAAAAAACACTCGTGTTTTGGAGTATTATTGTAATAAGCTAAGGAAGGAAAATGCATCTCTGTTGCTTCAAAAACGCATGTATTGTTATGCAAAGCATCAACATCGACTTTCATACATTAGTTAGGACTACGATATCGCAATGCTCATTTTCAAAAGCAATGAATAGTTCTTCACTAGACAGTTCATTGCAGTTATTTTCCCGACTGAAGTGTTCGGGAAAGTATTTACCCCAAGATGTAAAAACGTCCGCGAGAACAGTCCCACTCTACAATTATAATAATTTATTTGTTTGGCAATACATGATTGCCATGATGCAGGAGACGAAAGGCGACATCATGAGTCACCTGACTAGGCCTCTAGCACCACACCGTACATTCTTCACACAGAGTGACTGTGTTGGGAAAAAAAGGAAAAGAAACATAAGAACACATTCACATTGCGAAGAACTTGGAGGGGGCTTATACATAGTAAGGATTACAACAAGGCTTCAAAAAATTGATAAGGTTCCATACACATATCTTTGAAAAGTAAATAAACACAAGAAATCAAGAGAACAATAGTGGTGCGCACACTGTTTCATATGGGAGCATAATACATGAAAGATCAAAAAAGTTTGTACATATATAAAACTTCACACAGAAAAATACAAGAAAATGACATAACTAAGAGCACACATATTATATGTAGAAAGTACATCTTCGAACTCTTTCTGAAAGATAATATGGAAGAAGCATGCATTATTTGAATTAGTGCATGGGGATGACTGTTTAGTAGTTTAGAAATTGGCCATTTGAAAAGTTGCTGACCATAGGTTGTTCTAGTTCTTGGTTTTAAAAAAAGTGGGTTGTCTGAAGTTGCAGTTTTAAGCGTTGTAAATGCAAGTATCGAGAAATCGCTTCAAATAAGCTATTGAACTTTGATGAAGTTTCAAGACACTTCGAAGACGCTATTCGACTTGATCACACTAAGCACTAGTTCAAATTTAATTTTGCAATGATGAAAGCTGAAAGAAAACCCCACGATAATTCTGCGGCCATCATTGCTAAAAGTGAGGTTAGAAATGTAATTTTGAAATGTTATCTAAATTTGCAGGGACGTATATTTCTCCTGCCCTACCATTCAAACATCAATTTGCAGATTCGAAATAGTGATGAGATATAGAGCGGTGGTCACTGGAAATCATCACGGGAAACATCGCCAGCTCTCCAAAGAGGCGTTCTTGAATATTTAAAGAAAGAATTTCGGTAGAGGAACTTGCAGACCACAAAGTTTGAGCGCACTTCATCATCATTAGCCTGACTACGTCCACTACAAAGGAATATACCATGTTCCGCCAGTTAACTCGGTCCTGTGCTTGTTGCTGCCAATTTGTACCCGCAAACTTCTTAATCTCATCTGCCCACCTAACCTTCTGTCTCCCCCTAACCCTCTTGCCTTCTCTGGGAATCCAGTTAGTTACCCTTAATTACCAGCGGTTATCCTGTCTACGTGCTACATGCCCGGCCGATGTCCATTTCCTCTTCTTGATTTCAACAATGATATCCTTAACCCCCGTTTGTCCGCTAATCCACTCTGCTTTCTTCTTGCCTCTTAAGGTTACACCTACCATATTTCTTTCCATTGCTCGCTGCGTCGTCCTGAATTTAAGCTGAACCCTCTTTTAAGTCTCCAGGTTTCTGTTCCGTAGCTAAGTACCGGCAAGATACAGCTGGTATGTACCTTCCCCTTGATAGATAGTGGCAATCTACCTGTCATAATTTCAGAGTGCTTGTCAAATGTGCTTCAAGTCTGCCTAATCGGACTTTCGCAAGGCTGGTCAATGGTATTGCCACCGCTATAGGAGTGTTCGCGACGCCTTTTTCTGGTTCATCCTTCGAAGACAAAAGCTTGAAGATGTCAAAACGTTCTTTTACGTGTTCTGTGCTTGTCGCTAAAATAGTGATACAAAGTATCACTACCAGAAAAAACAAGGGAAGTGTGGGCAGAGAAGGAAGACGACGTTGCCTCCACTGCGATCCCCCTGAGTGGGTACGAGCCAAGGCGGTTATCATCATCATTAGACTGTGATCGCGGACTGAGTGCTCATTAAAACTCCCCCATTAAGTTACCTTAATTTGTGTAACAATTTGGTGGAAGGTGCTGGGTAGGACGAACCCAAAGACGGGAGCTTCACTACCAGGACTTCGTCGCAGCCGCCGCCTCGCCGGACTTCCACCTTCGCCGATCGTAATGGCCCAAGAGCAGCCATCCAACGCTTCGAGGCCAACTCCGATGGGTTCCGTGCCGTACTACAGAGTGCCACTAAACTTCGGCGGGACCTCAGGAAAAGACGTCGACGTGTGGCTCAAGAACTACAAGCAGGTGAGCAGAAGCAATGGCTGGGACTCAAACGAACAGCTCAATCATGTCGTATTCTCGTTAACTGACCCCGCCCTTATGTGGCACGAGAACCACGAGGACATGTTCACGACTTGGGAACGTTTTGTTGAAGAAGTGCAGAAGTGCTTCGGTGATTCGGACGCAAAGAAGAAACGCGCGGAGCAGACATTGCCTCAGAGGGCACAGTTTCCAGCAGAAACATGTACGACATACATTGAAGAAATATGAAAGCTGTGCAAGATCGTGAATTGGAGGATGTCTGAAGAAGACAAGGTTGGACACGTTCTCAAGGGCATAGCCGAAGACGTGTACAATTTCTTAATTGGGAAAGACTGCTTGAACTCCGTGTCCGACGTGATGAAGCACTATAGTACCTTTGAATCCCTCAAGATGCGACGAATTTCTCCGAAATTCGGCCGCCTGTCCAACGTCCCCACTGTGGCTAGTGTTGAAACAGTGCCGCCTAACGACGTTGCTTTGACCATACGGCAGATCGTTAGAGAAGAGCTGCTTCGATGTCAGCAGAGCTATCATCGCCCCAGCAATTTTCAGGATGGGTACGTAAGCGAACCAGAACGTGTGCGGACTCTTGTTTCTCTTCCACCATGGCAACCATCGATCAACGCAACAGACGCTTATGAATATCAAGGCACACGGCAGGCTGGATTCCCCCGTCAACCACCTCCCAACTACGAACGAAGTTTTCGCCCACCTGTTTACCCAACATCGCCTCCCTACAGAGCCCCCGAAGGACGGTACCACTATCCCATGCCTTCCGAAAGGAGTCGTTACTCTGAGCAACAACGTGCCCCTCGACCAAGTCCGGTATGCTACAACTGTGGTGTCCCGGGTCACATCGCACGTTTTTGTGACCACCGCCCATATCAGCGACAGTCTTGGTACATGTCTCACCAACCTTTCCACCATCCGCTCACCACGTCACGGAAACCACGCGCACCTACCGGATCACGCTACCCCTCGCCGGCCTCTGATCGAAGTTTGACACCACCACCAGCTCCCCGTGCTCCACGATCGCCATCGACACGGCGACGCGCACGTACACCGCCGCCGGAAAACTAGTCGGTGCGGCCAGTGGGGGTGAGGCCGCGAGATCACAGGTGATATCTACAGGTATACCCCCGTCAGCGTTTATGTTGAAGAACAAAGTTCATGTAGTTGTTGATGGAGTGGCTACTATGGCACTTGTGGATACAGGCGCGACAGTCTCGGTGATGAGTGTAAATTTTAAAAACCTGCTGGGACCAAAAGTGATGTTTTGCCTGAACCGTGGGGTGACATTTCGTGGTGTAAGTGGTGACGTGTTGTGTCTGGTGGGATATTGTACTGTGGATGTCTCGCTGTGTGGCAAGGTGTTTTGCGCAGAGTTTGCGGTTATTCCGCGGTCTACACATGACATTATCTTGGGTATTGACTTCTTGTGTGAGTGTGGGGCAACTGTAGACTGCAGAAGTGGGCATCTTTCTATGCACGGTACTTTCCGAACGGCGCTCTTGGAAAATTCCTGTCCGGATGAATGCATCTTTTTCGTCTCCGTGGACACAGTCGTTCCTGCATTTTCTGCTGTGTGTGTTCCCGTGGCATGTTCTAGCAACAACTGTCGCACGTTTGACGCCACCCTCGAACCGATTTCCTTGGCATGCCTGAAAAAGAACATTCTCATTCCCCATTGCATAGTGCCAGTCGTTGATGGACGGGCAGGTGTGTGGACAATGAACAGTTCCATAGAGCCTGCAATTCTGCCAGGCGGCATGAAACTTGCAGTATTTAGACCCGAATCATGTACGACGCTGGTTGCGCTTCTTGATGCTACAAGCCAAAATGAACATCTAGGCTTAGAAGGTTCAGAAGATGCCCAATTGCTACAAATGGTCAGCAAGTCACTTGACCAAAGCGAACGTCATACACTGCTCGACGTTCTATCCAAGCACTCGAAAGTGTTCGATTTTTCTAAAAATAGTCAAAGGCCCTTAATCCCAGCGTCCCGGATACGTCATCAGATCCACACCGAGTCAGCGCATCCCATTAGGCAGAAACCTTATCGAGTGGCACCATCGGAGCGCAAGATCATCAACGAGAAAGTCCAAGAAATGCTGGAAAAGGGAATAATACAGGAATCGGCAAGTTCGTGGGCTGCTCCTGTCATTCTAGTGAGGAAAAAGGATGGTACGTGGAGATTTTGCGTTGACTACCGCCGACTGAATTCTGTTACCAAGAAAGACGTTTATCCACTGCCGCGCATCGATGACGCTCTAGACTGCCTGCATTCCGCGTCCTACTTTTCATCTGTCGACCTGAGATCAGGTTACTGGCAAATTCCGATGCACGCAGCTGACAAAGAAAAGACGGCATTCGTTACGACCGACGGACTTTACGAGTTCAACGTTATGCCATTCGGATTATGCAATCTCCTGCGAAATTCGAAAGATTTATGGACTCTGTATTGCGTGGTTTAAAATGGCATATATGCATGTGTTACCTTGATGATGTCGTAATTTTCGGACGTACGTTTGAGGAGCACAACACTCGCCTAGACCTCGTGCTAAGCTGCATTGAAAAAGCTGGCCTTGTATTGAATTCGAAAAAGTGCCACTTTGGCGAGCGACAGACATTGGTATTAGGACATCTCGTCGATAAAGATGGCATTAGACCTGACCAACAAAAGACCGCGGCCGTTGAATCGTTCGAGCGTCCTAAATCTGTGAAACAACTGCGTAGCTTCATCGGGCTCTGCTCGTATTTTCGCCGGTTCGTACCCAAGTTTGCGGATGTGGTTCACCTCCTGACGAGCCTTCTACGCAAGAAGAGCCTGTTTCAGTGGACCTCCGAGTGTGATACCACTTTTAACAAGCTGAAGTGTTTGTTAACTTCACAGCCAATACTTCGGCACTTCAATCCTTCGTCGCCCATGGAAATTCACACAGATGCAAGTGGCATCGGTATCGGTGCCGTTCTCGTTCAGCGTTCTGGCAAGAAGGAACACGTTGTGGCGTACGCAAGTTGTTCTTTAAGCAAGCCTGAACGCCACTACACAGTGACCGAACAGGAATGCCTAGCGGTAGTCTTTGCCGTGCAACGGTTTCGCTCATACATCTATGGTCACCCGTTCACTATCGTCACAGATCACCATTCCCTGTGTTGGCTGATCAACCTTCGTGACCCATCCGGCCGCCTCGCACGATGGGCCATTCGTTTGCAAGAACATGTCTTCACCATATCATACAAGACTGGCCGTCTACACGCTGATGCGGATTGCCTCTCCAGAATGCCGCTACCATCGACAGATTGTGAAGCCGATAACTTTGACCACCTTATCGCTTCTCTGTCGTCTGGCTTTCCTGATGCCGTGACTTTCGCCGCTGAGCAGCGCAATTACCCAAGCTTAAAAGCTCTCTTCCCTGGAGCGAGAAATTCATTAAGCGAGGACCGATTCTGCGTCCGAAATGGTCTTCTTTACCAGAGAAACTTGTCCACGATTGGCGCCCGCTTTCTGCTGGTTGTTCCTGCGTCCCACCAAACGTCTGTTCTGCGTCTCACGCATGATGACCCCACCTCTGGCCATCTAGGCACCGCACGAACACTTAGTCGCACGAAAGAGCGGTTCTATTGGCCGAAAATGAGCAAAAGAATTCAGAAGTACGTGGCCAGCTGTACGCAGTGCCAGAGCCACAAGCGGCCCTCCTCGGATCTAGTTGGTCACCTGCAACCGGTAAAGCCTCCCGGTTCCCCTTTTGAAAAGGTTGGCATTGATCTGATGGGACCATTTCCACGCTCCTCAAAAGGTAACCGCTGGATAATTGTATGCGCCGACTACCTGACGCGGTATTGCGAGACGGCTGCCTTATGCTCCGCAACGGCAGTCCAGGTTTCGGAGTTCCTGTTGCATTCAGTCATCCTCCGACACGGACCTCCTCGCGTGATAATAAGTGACCGTGGACGACAATTTACCGCTGATATCGTCGAATAATTACTTCGTTTGTGTGCCTCCAAGTTGCGACACTCAACTGCGTATCATCCGCAAACTAACGGTGTCACCGAGCGCACAAACGGAACGTTGATCAACATGTTGTCAATGTACGTCGCCTTTGACCACAAAAACTGGGATGAAGGATTACCATTCGTCACGTACGGCTTCAACACGTCCAAACACGAAACGACAGGCTATACCCCTTTCTATCTGCTCTACGCTCGCTCACCTCGACATACGCTGGACACTATCTTTCCTTTTGTCATCCATGACAATTTAACAATTGCGGAAACCTTGTGTCGTGCGGAAGAGACCCGTCGACTTGCCTGCTTACGTACACTGGCAGCGCAAGAGTCATCCAAAACTCGCTACGACAGTCAACACAGGCATGTAACCTATGCCCCCGTTGATCTAGTGTGGGTGTGTACCCCAATACGCAGACGTGGCTTGAGCCAAAAGCTACTGGCACACTATGCCGGTCCTTTTGTGATACGCCGTCGTGTCAGCGACGTCAACTATGAAATTGCACGTGTCACCACTAGTGGCCGACGTTCATGCAAGACGGAGGTGACGCATGTTGCCCGCCTGAAGCCGTTTACACGAAGGATGCAAGAATGACTGGCCCAGAGGGCTTCGTCTGAGAGAGGAGGAATGATACAAAGTATCACTACCAGGAAAAACAAGGGAAGCGTGGGCAGAGAAGGAAGACGACGTTGCCTCCACTGCGATCCCCCTGAGTGGGTACGAGCCATGGCGGTTATCATCATCATTAGACTGTGATCGCGGACTCAGGGCCCATTAAACCCCCCATTAAGTTACCTTAATTTTGTGTAACAATAGAATACAAAATGTAAAACGAGGACGACAGGTCTAGTGGCTTGAATTATCGTTTCACCTTTACGGTAAACGCCTTTCATGGGATCACCGATGCACACGCCGTTTGATGGCTATTCTGTTTTAAGGCGGTCAGGATAGCAGCAAAATAGTTGTGGATATTTAGATCATGATTTGCGTGCGTTCAATCACTTTCGAATACATGCTGCTTGAATCGTGTGAACTACGCTGAACTCGTAATCATCGTAGTGCTTACGGATCGCACAACTGTTTACTCCTTGTCAGGTGAATGTAAAAGCTTGCTTAAAATAACCAATATGCATTGGTAACAAGATCAGACGGATTCACAACGAGCGAGTGATAGTCACAAAGATGTATCCTCTACGTAAACATATTGTCGTCCCAACGTAAGTCATATTCCTAATAACATAAGGCGTTTTAGACTGGCACTCTTTTATAAAACAGGAGAGTGGTCACGACACGTCAAGAGGTAATGGCGGAACCAGTCTGAGTCCCAGCCAACCAAACGTTGTCTTCTTCACCGACTGAGTCATACCCCATGCCTTTCTGAGTAGCACTCATCTTCTTCACTACATTTTCCTCCCCTCCGGAAAAGAGCCATCCTGGCGACTCATGGGCAGGAGACAATAGAGAGATCATAATACAATTTTAGGCGGTCTATGTGGACGGTCACACGTCCACGGCGTCGTTGATCATGGGGCTGCTCTAGCGGCTCGATGATGTAATTGACGGGTGAACTTAGCTTAACCACACGGTAAGGGTCGTCATACTTGTACGTCAGTTTCGTTGAGAGACCAGGGCTGGTTTACGGGATTTGAAGCCAGACAAGATCATCTGATGCATAAGAAGCCGGAGGCGTCGGGCTATCGCGATGGTGTTTCTGTCGTTGTTGTTCAGCACTTGTGAAGGAGCGGGCAAGCTGAAGACACTCTTCCGCGTATTTAGCAGCTTCTGACATCGTCGTCGACTCAGCAACATCCGGGTGGTAAGGAAGGATGGTGTCTAGCGTGCAAGAGGGCTCGCGACCATAAAGGAGGAAGTATGGAGAGAAACCAGTGGATGTCTGGACAGCAGTATTATGCGCGTATGTTACAAAAGGGAGAATACTGTCCCAGTAGGTATGATCGGTTGCGACGTACATTGACAGCATATCTCCTAATATACGGTTGAATCGTTCTGTAATGCCATTAGTTTGCGGATGATACGTGGTGGTGGTGCGATGAACGACTTGGCATTCCTTGAGAAGCGATTCGACGGCGTCCGACAAAAACACACGCCCTCGGTCACTTAGGAGTTCACGTGGTGCTCCGTGACGTAAAATGATCTAATGCAATATTAAACGACCGACGCCACCGGCTGACGCAAAAGAGAGTGGTGAAGTTTCTGCGTAACGCGTAAGGTGATTGATAGCGACGATTACCCAGCGATTTCCAGCCGGTGTAATCGGAAGAGGTCCTTACAGATCGATACCAACACGGTCAAACGGTCGGGCAGGACAAGGTAAGGGTTGTAGTGGAGCCGGAGAACTTGGAGCAGGGTTATCCCGGCGTTGGCAAGCGAGACAGGAGCGTACGCAGCGACGAACGAAGCGATACATTCCACGCCAGTAGTAGCGGTGGGACAGGCGGGTGTAGGTTTTTAACACTCCAGCATGGGCGCATTGTGGGTCGGCGTGAAAGGAGGCGCATATGTCTGAGCGGAGACGACTGGGAATGACT
Organism: Rhipicephalus microplus; assembly: GCF_043290135.1. Taxonomy (NCBI): domain Eukaryota; kingdom Metazoa; phylum Arthropoda; class Arachnida; order Ixodida; family Ixodidae; genus Rhipicephalus; species Rhipicephalus microplus. The sequence goes on from NC_134706.1 coordinate 91,078,535, forward strand.
AGGAGCCATTGGCGTTCTTCGGAGAGATAATTCCGTCTGTATAACAAACCATCTCTGATAACGAAGTGCTGTATTTGACGGCACATACCTCTAGGGATATTTTGCGAGGGAGCTCAACTCAACAAGTTGATAAGTGATGCGATCCAAGGATCTTTTCGTTGTTCCCGTAGCATGTCGCTGACACAAAGTGCAGATACGTCGGGGGCAGGCGAAGACAGCGACTTGTCACTACATCGTAGAGGTGATCTGGACAAAGCGTCTGCGCCAGAATGTTTTCGGCCAGATCGGTAAACGACGTGAATGTCGTACTCTTGCAGCCGAAGCGCCCAACGGGTGAGCCGGCTGGTGGGATCTTTTAACGAGGAGAGCCAACATAATGCGTGATGATCTGTAACCACGTTGAATGGGCGCCCGTAGAGATAGGGTCGAAACTTGCCTATGGCCCATACGATGGCTAGACACTCTTTTTCGGTGACTGAATAGTTGGTTTCTGCTTTTGTGAGTGCACGGCTGGCGTAAGAGACGACGTACTCATCAAATCCAGGTTTACGCTGGGCGAGCACAGCACCGAGGCCAACTCCGCTAGCATCCGTGTGTTTTTCCGTCGGGGCAAGAGGATCAAAATGTCGCAGTATAGGAGGTGACGTAAGAAGGTGGCGGAGTGTGGCAAATGCATCATCACAAGCTGACGACCAATTTGAAAGGTCGTTGTTGCCGCCAAGAAGGTCAGTCAAGGGCGATATGATGGAGGCGAAGTTGCGAATAAAACGACGAAAATATGAACATAAAGCGAGGAAGCTGCGAAGTTCTTTTAAGGTCTTCGGTTTAGGAAATTCGGCAACGGCACGGAGTTTCGTCGGATCCGGAAGAATGCCATCTCTAGATACAACGTGGCCTAAAATTAGGAGCTTTCGAGCGCCGAAGCAGCACTTCTTCAAGTTGAGCTGTAGACCGGCGGAGGTGAGGCAAGTAAGCACTGTTTCGAGCCGCAGAAGATGCGTTGAAAAGTCGCTTGAAAATATCACGACATCGTCTAAATAACACAGACATGTCTGCCATTTCAGGCCACGGAGGGTGTTGTCGATCATGCGCTCGAAAGTGGCAGGCGCATTGCGCCCGATTGGCATGACGTTAAATTCGTATAAGCCATCAGGGGTAACAAAAGCCGTCTTGGGGCAATCAGCGTCAGCCATAAGGACCTGCCAATAACCTGAACGCAGATCTAGTGACGAGAAGAACTCCGCACCTTGTAAGCAGTCAAGGGCATCGTCTATGCGGGGTAGCGGGTAAACATCTTTGCGCGTGATCTTATTCAACCGGCGGTAGTCGACGCAGAATCTTATTGAGCCGTACTTTCTCTTGACTAGAACAACTGGGGATGTCCACGGGCTGTTAGAGGGCTCAATAACACCTCGCTTCAACAAGTAGTCAACTCGTTCCGCGATTATGCGACGCTCAGATGCCGATACCCGATACGGACGCTGATGTAAAGGAGCGTGAAGGCCAGTGTAGATTTCGTGAGATACTGTGGAAGCACGGCGCAAAGTCAGTTGCTGGTGGTCGAAGCTGGTGCGGAAGCGCTCCAGGATGTCGATGATGTCGGTGCGCTGCTGGGCCGTAAGGTTGGTGTCGATGCAGCGCGAAATTGCGTCGGTGAATGATGGGGAAGAGGATGACGCGTAGCAATCAACAGCGTTAATAGGTAGCGTAGTCAAGTGGTCATGAACTACACGTGCACTCGAGGGATCAATGTTATCGGTAAAGCCCAGGCACTCTCCGCACAGTAACTTGGAAGGCGAGGGAAACGGATTTGAAACATAAATTGCACTTGATGCATCGTGAACATTCAGAACGGTGAAAGGAATCAGGAAGCACTTGCGGCGAACAGCGGTTTCAGAAGGCGTAAAAAGAACAGTTGAGCCACTAGAGACGTCACAGAAAAGGGGAACTAGGGCGGATGAGAACGGGGGTATCGAAGTGTCGGCGGCAACGAAAACTTTTGCAGGTGAAAGGGACGAGTCGAGTGAAGCAGCATCGCATAAATGGCGCAAACTCCACTTCGGCGCGAGCACAGTCGATGACGGCATGATGAGTGCAGAGAAAGTCCCAGCCTAATATAATGTCATGGGAACACTGCGGGAGCACTAGAAACTCGACGACATAAATATCGTCAGCAATAGCGACACGTGCTGTGCATGCAGCAAAAGGGCAAATTCGTTGCTCGCTTGCAGTGCTCAAAATGAAGTCGTGAAGAGGCATTGTGACTTTTTTCAGTCGACGGCAAAGTTTTTCAGTCATTACAGACACTGCGGCGCCAGTATCGACCACTGCAAAAACAGGTATACCTTCAACGGAGACAGCAACGACGTCGGACGGCGGCGGAGTGATTCTTAAGAAAGAGAAAGGAAGAGAAAAGTGAGCCCCATTATCGTCTGCTTCAGTTAGCGACACCGCCATGGGGCTCGCAAGGGATGGGGCTGAGGAGGGATATAAAAGTTAGGAGTAAAGGTGTAGAAAAGAGGAAAACAACAAACTGAGGGGATAGGAGTGACAGGAAAGATGGAAGCACGGTCACTGGAGTCCGAGGACGGGGTACACTTGCGAGACATGTTGTCGGCGTCTGTAAATGGCGTAGAGCAGGTCCATTAAGTCAGAGCTACACTGTCGTCGAAGGTCGTCGGCGGCAGGAGGTGACGTAGGGCGAGCCCAGTCGGCCAGAGCTACGGTGACGCCGAAGATCGCAAGCGCGCGGAGCACGCGGGCGCGCAAGCGGTCGGCACGGAATCCAGCAAGCGAGTCCACATTGGACGGCGAAAAACAATGTCTTGTGGAGTTCGAAAGATCCGCAGTTCTTGCCCCCGGAACTGCGGCTCCTAGTTTTCCTCAGGGACAAGGCGAGGTCGACGTAGCATAGGTGAAAGGGATCGGTGTTGAGGTGAAGGCGACCGGTGTCTGTTGAAGTTCCGGCGAGGTGAAAATGTGCCCATGGTCGCAGTCTCGCCAGATGCAGCAGCCTCTGGTCGTTGTGGGAAATCATAATTGTTGGGCCTGACGTCGTCACGCGGGAAAAACTCACGCCGTCGACAAGATTGTGCCACGTGCCCCGCAATTCCACTGGCGAAGCATATGGGGCGGTTGTCTCGAGTGTGCCAAGGGTTCTGAAAGTGTGGAGGTGTTGGTCGGGAGAAAGGATGGGCAGCCTGGTACATAGGCTCATTCGGTACAACACAGGGGCGCGTGGTCGTAGGCTTTCGTGACAAAGAAACGTGGCCGTTCGCGACAGGTGGACGTCGGGTTCCGTTCAGTGCTTCGGCATAGGTCAATGGAGCAGCCACAGGTGGTGCGTGAGCTGCTGGTAGTGCCTCGGACAATTGCTCCTGGACTACTCGCTGTATTGATGGCGCTAAAGTAGATGGGGCGCCTTCGGATGTATAAGGCACGAGGGACAACTGGCGTGCGACCTCCTCTCGTACAAATTGCTTGATTTCGAGAAGCAAAGTGTTGCGGTCTATAGTAGTGCCAGGCGACGTTAAAGTGGAGATTGTTGCACATGGCGCGTTGGCACGACGAGTGGTGTCACGCTGTTTCCAGAGCTCATCATAACTCTGACGAAGTTGGATCACTTCCGCTACCGTTTGCGGGCTTTCGACGACACGCATCTGAAATTCATCGTCAGTCATGCCTTTCAAGATGTGTTTAATCTTCTCGGCTTCTGTCATGGCCGAGTTGACACGCCGGCAAAGGTCCACCACATCTTCGATATAACTGGTGTAATTCTCACCATTCTGCGGAGTGCTAGTACGCAAGCGCTGTTTGACCCGTAGTTTGCGCAGCGCTGCATGGCCAAACAAGTCCGCGAACGCAGTTCGGAAGGCCGACCAGGTGGGGAGGTCTCTCTCGTGATTACGGTACCACAGACTGGCGACGTCGGTCAAATAAAATTGGACGACAGTAAGCTTGTGCGCATCGTCCCACTTGTTGTGCTTGCTCACCCGGTCGTATTCGTCGAGCCAGTCTTCCACGTCTTTGTCATCGGTTCCACTGAAGGTAGGTGGATCGCGTTGCCGAAAGGAGCCGAGACAGACAGGAGGTGCAGTAGTTGGAGCCGAGGCGGCCGCCTGCTGATCGTCGTCCGTGGACATTGAAGCAACTAGAGGCAACGTACAGTTTCGCGATTCCAGGATTAGGCGTTACCCAGCACCTCCACCAATTAAAAAGAGGCGTTTTAGAGTGGCACTCTTTTATAAAACAGGGGAGCGCTCACGACACGTCAAGTGGTAATGGCGGAACCAGTCTGAGTACCCAGCCAACCAAACGTCGTCTTGTTCACCGACTGAGTCATACGCCCTGCCTTTCTGAGTAGCACTCATCTTCTTCACTGCACTAAGATATCTATCTATCTATCTATCTATCTATCTATCTATCTATCTATCTATCTATCTATCTATCTATCTATCTATCTATCTATCTATCTATCTATCTATCTATCTATCTATCTATCTATCTATCTATCTATCTATCTATCTATCTATCTATCTATCTATCTATCTGTCTGTCTATCTATCTATCTATCTATCTATCTATCTATCTATCTATCTATCTATCTATCTATCTAACGAGTGCGTCACTTTTCTGGCGTTCGACTGTGCTTGATAACGGAAAGCTAAAGAAAGAATTGCTTTTAAATGATACCATATCTCAGAGATCGTGTAACAAGGTAGATACAACTGACAGCTCCTTAGCTGAATGTATGGTCTCCATAGAAGTCCATACGTTCAGGAAATCGCGGCTGATCAGCAGCTCAAGAGGCTTAGCGCCACCTTTGTGAGGAGAAACGATTCCGGCGAAAAAAAAATAACGCATTTGTGACACAATAGCTAGTAAAAAAGTGAAGTTATAATGTGTGCACGGTCGCAAAATTTGATCGCAAATTACTTTTAATAGTTACCTGATAGATAAGGACTCGCATTAGAGCGAGCGCCGGCGAGTCCTCTCGGAGTGTGCTGCAAGTCAATGCTAGTTGATTTGATACCGACTTGATAGTGATGTTTATGTATATTACCATTACATTTACGTCGATTTTGCAAGAAAGTTTACTCTTCCAACTTTTGCACGGTGTTCATGGCATCTCCCGCAGATGACTTAAAGCAACCAATTGCATATACCTGTTACATCAGCAGCGTTGCTCATTTGATTCACACACATGCTGGTTCTTTAGCATACACAATGTATTCGCCACTTCTAAGAAGAATAATTGACGCTTAGTTATGCTAAAATTATGACATTTCAGTTTTATTAACGGATCAGAATATCTCTCATTTATCATTACGCACACATTGGCAATAAGAAAAAAAAGTCGGCGGACCTTACTCACGTTATCATTTCCTTGCATTACGTTGCGATAACATAGCGCTGTGTATGTGAATGTAGACATGCGAATTGTAGCGTGATAGATAACTTAGAGATGTGCTCACCGATAACGCGAATACTAGCAGTCACTGCATTCTCAAGAAGGAAACCTAGCTGCAGAAACACTGATGCACGAAAGTCCAGGTAGCTTTGTATTTCGAACCATTGCTTTTGTTTCTTACCTAGAAGACATGGTCAACTGTTTTAGAACACAAGATTTAGGTTGAAGCAAGTTATTGTAAGTGTGATTTCTAAAGAGATCGCCTCAGAAAACGTTTCTTGAGTCTGAGTCCAAGTCAGTCCACAGCATGTATTTCTTGAGGGAGTCTGAGTAATCTCCACTTTTTTTGCCGACCTAAGCAAGAGACCGATCCACGTATGTAGTTATCGGTAAACAACATTATTAATAGTGCACAACTTTAAAACAAAAAAATACGCACTTGGACATGAAGCAAACTCTTGACGTGATGACTGTAAAACAGGGTGATCAGTTTGGTAGTTCCGCCCGGCCGCGGTGGTCTAGTGGCTAAGGTACTCGGCTGCTGACAAGTCGCGCGATTGAATCCCGGCTGCGGTGGCTGCATTTCCGATGGAGGTGGAAATGCTGTAGGCCCGTGTGCTCAGATTTGGGTGCACGTTAAAGAATCCCAGGTGGCCGAAATTTCCGGAGCCCTCCACTATGGCGTCTCTCATAATCATATGATGGTTTTGAGACGTTAAACCCCACAAATCAATCAATTAGTTAGGTAGTTCCATTACCCGACTGCCCTCGAGAAAAAAGAATACACGAAGCAATTTATGCGTGCTTGAAAGTGCACCATTTAGTTACTATGGCGCAGCCTTGTCGGCTACCCAGAGAAAAAAGATGATATTCTGCTAATGGCTATCATGTAGTGCTTGTTGATTAGCTGATATTCACAGTTGAGACCATAAATTCGGTTTATTTCATTTATAGGTAAAAGACTAGCTCTCGACAGCAGTGCACTAACATATGTACAGCGATAGCTGTTGTCGATAAATAGGGCCGCTTATCTTTGTATAATTTTTTATTTCGTTCTTTTTAGCCAATGTAAAAGAGTCCCACAAAGACTACACAATTCAACACTGGCACAACTGCTCATTTTCATGCCGCCAGGCGTACAGCAGGAGTGGGGTGCTTGAGAGCCCTTGTAAATGTTAACACAAGCTGAAACGTGTTCAATTTGCTTATGTATTTTGTACATGACGCACTTTCCAGCACTAGGGCGGCGATGAAAAAAAAAATGCACAAAGTATTGGTCACTGTAATGATCGCCATTCCATGGTATCTATCACTAAAGTATAAATGCCCCAGGCAAGACGTGCAATAAAGTGTGAAGAAAGTTACAGTTTGAAGGCACATAAAATTTATTGATTTATTTATTGTACACATTAACGCATTGCCTGTGAAAACATTGGCTTAGACAAATGCATCTTTGCACTTTGCTTGACAAACTACACAGTACGTAACAAACCCGACATGACCGAACACATAATCGTAGACTGCAAGGATTTATAATATTTGGACTGTGTTACATCGAGTGCTGTAGAAAGATCTAAGCTTAACTTCTCATGGAAACGTTATCTCTCAGTACAAAACAAGGGTGGTGTTTCATATGATATGAAAATGTTATTGTGCATTTACAGGATGTAAATCACACGCGTGGCAATGAGGCATATGGATCCTAAAGTGATATAATGATATTCTAAAACTCCTATTTAGGGGACAACGTATCGATATATACGGAATGTTGGATGAACCTCTGGATTGTATTGAGGTGTGTCATGAATGACGAAAATTGGTGTTTTTAATCCGGTCTAGACCACCAACGTCTTTTAATGAATACGTGTGGCCGTATTTTTGAATAAAAAGAATATTTAAATATACATTGCAGCTTTAGAGTAGAAAGCCTGCTTGCTACGTAGACGGCCCGGTTATGATTGTAAACTCGGACGTAAGTTTTTTTAATATTTACCTATATTTTTCATTATAGCCTTCACATAAAATAAGAAACAGTTTCAAGCAGCAGCGTTCTTTGCGGCAGTGGAATAATTTATTGCGAAGACTACCTGTGTTCTGTTCTCACTTCAATCAAACTTTTTTATTATTCATTTTACTTGCATCGTTTTGACATTTTCGGCCACAAATAAGGTGACGTTTCGCTCAAACCCAACCACATCAACGGTGACGATAACGTGTACTGAATAATTTTTCCAAAACGAGCAGTTTAACACCCTCGTGTACAATCAAGTTTGAACGCCCTCACATTAAAAGACGCTGTCGCAAACTGAGTACTAACTGGCCAACTTGAATTTTACTTGGTCATGCTGTACAAAATATATAAAAAAGTCCTGCAGTCGTAACACATCGGTTATCGTTCTAGCCAATGACAACATTCCAGAATTGTTTCCACTGAGGCTTTGAGAAGAAAGGAAAAAGAAGTAAGAAGAAGGCTCTTTTGTAGGGTAAAATCTAGCTCTGCGGTTATTTTCTGATTTCTTTGAATGGCAGTTACTCTGATCAACGTAAGGAAAGAAAAATGCAATGTGGTACGATTAAAATATCTCTTTGGCATGTCACGTGCATTCGCGTACATTTAGTTAAGTATGCCAGCTACGATATTACATTAGCATTCCTAAGTGACTACTGCTGTGAAACCTGCAACCAGTTGAGCAGCTTCAAATATCGCTGTGATACAGGGTCACTTAAATAAATGATCCACGCAGTCGTTGAAGACTCGAAATTGTGAGTACCTCTTTGAAATAGGAAGCTGCAAAACTCGTTATTAAACGGAAGCACTGTGTGGGCTTCCTTGCCACTAATGCACTTTGCATGCTGCCCGCAGCACATTTTGGCTGTAGGGCTTCATTCCTTCTAAATTAGCGTTTCAGTGGAGTACAGAAATAGTACCACCGAAAAGCTAGTCAAGAAAGAATATACTAAGAAAAAAATTTAACTCCAGGAACGTGAGAAACGCAGAGCACAGTGTTGTAAGCTACAGCAGCAGCATTTTAAGAGCTCGCCCCACAATAATTTGAAGCGCATACTCTAAGCACGATGCTAATAAAATGTAATGGTTTATCTTAAGCGTGCGTTTATGCAAATGGGTCATCAAACGAAAAACAGACCACGTTTTTGTGCTTTTAGAGTGCACATGTACATCGAAATTCTCCGTAATGACTTGCACTCTAATCACTGAAACTGTGAGTATTTGAACATCCAGCACACCGTCTGTTTTTACTAATCAGTCTCCATGTACAGAATGAAGCAGCTACAGAATCAATATTGTGTAAATACTTCAATCGCATCGTTGCTTGCTTTACCGCAAGTTGTAATATCCCTGTCGCATCTGGTTAGGTATCTATCTATCTATCTATCTATCTATCTATCTATCTATCTATCTATCTATCTATCTATCTATCTATCTATCTATCTATCTATCTATCTATCTATCTATCTATCTATCTATCTATCTATCTATCTATCTATCTATCTACCTATCTATCTATCTATCTATCTATCTATCTGTCTGTCTGTCTGTCTGTCTGTCTGTCTGTCTGTCTGTCCGTCCGTCCGTCCGTCCGTCCGTCCATCCGTCCGTCTGTCTGTCTGTCTGTATGTATGTATGTATGTATGTATGTATGTATGTATGTATGTATGTATGTATGTATGTATGTATGTATGTATGTATGTATGTATGTATGTATGTATGTATGTATGTATGTATGTATATGTATGTATGTATGTATGTATGTATGTATGTATGTATGTCCCTTTACATCTCTTTAGACACTCTTCTTGTAATCCACTTAATTTGACACACACCTAACTGGTATCGTGGGAAAATATTGAATGCAGAACGCAATTAACAGGCCATGCATAACGTGAGTACCATCACGTCACTCACGTGCGTCGCACGCCGACTAAATAAGGTCCTCGCAATATACCCTTACGCCCGACATGCAATTCACTGCCGCAGAATACAGTGAACGCAGAGTACAGTGATGCAACACTTCAGAAATCTTCACGTGATAGTGACAAGGCATAGAGTTCCCTAAAAAAAACTCTCCGAGGAATTCTGGCACTACGAGCGTTCAGCGACCATCAGAAGGATGGGTAATTCACCAATTTGCCTGGAGTTTCTGCTTGTGGGCTTCGAAGGCTCTCATGGCCGTTTTCTATTGCTGGGTTTTTTTATTGTTTCAATTAAAAGATTAGACCATTGTGAACTTCGTTACCTGATATGAATGGGTGAGGCTGAATGTTTAAGGTGGTGAAGTGCAACTGCTTAACATTTGCTGACTGTCATTTCGTGACGAAGCAGATTTAAGCCACGCGATGCCGTCCAGAGCCCCAAGCACAATGATTAAACAAATTCTTGTACTATATACTTATAAATTCTATGCTCGCTCAAGTTCTGAGTGTTGCAGCTCTCTCAGACAATAGTGCCAGTGTTCGTTCTAGTATATTTATTGAAAACTCTACGCGACATGGAACCTGAACCTCGGATATGGTTCCACAGGGAACCTAAACCTCGGATATGGTGTGCTTGGCGTGTGTCGGGAGTATTTCGAAGAGCGAAGAAAGAGTTGGTTGATTTATATGTGGGGTTTAACGTCCCAAAACCACCATATGATCATGAGAGACGCTGTAGTGGAGGGCTCCGGAAATTTCGACCACCTGAGGTTTTTTAACGTGCACCCAAATGTGAGCACACGGGCCTACAACATTTCCGCCTCTATCGAAAATGCAGCCGCCGCAGCCGGGATTCGAGCCCACGACCTGCGGGTCGAAAGAGATGAATATGAAGTATAGAGATTACGCTCAGAGTTATAATGGAATTGGATTCATCGGGAAAACAGCATTCTACCGCATAGCCATGGCAATGTTTGTAGCCGCGACGGTGAAAGACCCTGTAAAGGAGTCCCTCCGGGATGACGTCAATCATCAGTGGAGTGTCGGACATCTGCTTTTATGGCGTGATAATAAAGGTTATGTAAATGCACTCTCTTGACTCCGCAAACAATAGTCAATGTTCACTCGGCCCCCCAACATATACATATGCAATGACGTCGGCTACTGTGACTATTGCACCGTAGCGTTGGCTTCATTTCAATTAAACTGAGGTCTTTATAACTTAAGTGCCACCGTAAGAATGGGCTGTAAGGTGCTATGAGAAAGATATATATTTAAATGTAATGAAGAGACAAAAAGGTTTACCTAGAAACATAACTGCTTTTCTACACATACATGGGTGGTGAAATAAGGGCCAAAACAGGATTGAGAGAGAGAGATAAAGTAGTTTAAGAAAGAAATACCCATGCTGACATGGAAGTCGTTCCATTCAGAGTCGTTTAGAAAAACCGGTTGAACGCAGAAAACGGTACCTGTGTTTGGGCGAGTCCATGATAAACACGAAATAGATAAAGTTCAGGGGCACCTTCGACCCACCTTGCAACGTTGGTCTCCGAAGTCTGTCTATGGAGGAACAAAGAAGCTAGACACGTTCTACCTTCCTGATTCTCTTACCATCTACTCCCACAATGCAAAAGATTTTGCCTTGTTTTTAAAAGTCAACACATTAAAAACAATAAAAGCTCACTAGTGTGCGTGAACCGGCATTTGCTGAAAGAAATCCTCCAGTCCTAGTACTGCTGTGTAATGAAGCTGCTTTACATTTTTGGGTTCGCTCCCACGGTAAATGTCGCCAAAGACCGGTGCTACGACATCGTCCGAGCGTGCCCTGTTCGCGGACCTCGCAGGCCTCGACTGAGCGTTTGTTCTATAATATTACACGATAATTAACCTGACCACACCTGTGGGAAATCACTTGTCCGGATATTTTGCGCAGATACATAAAATTAAAAAAAAATGGTGGACGTTTTATCTTTGCCACATACAGCAGAATGCGATAATGTGATGCCTCGTGCCTATAGCTCTCCGAATTACTGTAGCCTACCTTCAGTTATTCATAGATGGCTCAACCGGGCAGCAAGAAAATGAACGACTTTATGCGTAAACTCGGCCGTTGCAAACTATCCTGGAATGGGAACTGCATCTACAGTGACTACGTCACAAATCATTCTTCAAAATAAAAGATTGCCCCTATGCATCCGTAAGGCGGGACGCAAACCTATACGTCTGCTCACATAGTTGAAGCTTTTGCAGCTAATGATGGTCACTGGAGAGTGGAAAGCATTGACATTTTTTTCGCAACTGTATTTTTATTTTGTTTTGAACTTGAACGCATAACACTCTTTTACTCATCTCAATCGATGTCTAAACAAGTCGCAAAACGTCCGAGTCCCACTGACTCTCACGGGTTTTGTGTCAGCTGTAAACAGTTTGTGATGATTAACATCTGTCTCATTATATAAATCTGCCTCTGTGGGTGAAGAAGGACATAACTAGGGAGGAGTTGGACGTACATAGCAAAATGTTCCAGGTGCATTCAGGAACTAATATAGATGACTAGTTTGTAGCGGCGAGAGACATCAAAGAAATAATTTTCTCTGAATATATTTTTATTGACATGAAATAGTTTACAAACTATAATAGTGGCAAAAATGCATCTGAATCCCCATCTCGAGCCTACTTGGGATACACTCAAAAGTAATTACGAAAAAGGCATGTCGTTTACCAACAAAAAAATAAAAACAAAAAATATTTTACTAAGGTTTATAACTTTAGTGAAATATTTCTGCTTGCACATAGAAAACTGATTATGACATTAGCTAACGGGGTTGCTTGGGCGAGTTGGTACGACATTATTCACATGAACAGCAGTGCCGACCAACAGATAGCAGTGCCGCTGCCTGCCTCTTTGTTTTCTTGTCCCTCGTTATTGGCGCTGCTTTTATGTGAATGATTAAAACATGATGCAATCACAAACCTCGTACTACCTTTTGTTCTGATATTTAGAGCAAACGCACGAAACAAAACAAAAACATTGGCGGACGTTTGAGCTTTCCCTTTTGAAGAAAGAATGAATAAACAGGCTTGCATAAACCTAGCTGCGTCGACAGTTTTCGAACTTCCCAGCTATCATCAGAATGTCGGCAATGAGTAAAGCCCCCGTATCTTCCAAAGGATCAGAGGAGAACTGAGAACTTCTGTTCTCCCGGAAGTGTGCGCTGTCATGTTACAACTGCTTTTAAATATATCCACCTAATGAACGCCATTTTTGTTTTTAAAAGTGACCAGAAAGACATCGCCTTTTACAGCTTCAGTACATTCAGTATAGATGGAATTAAACATTAACAAATGTAAGCTTATGCATGTATCCCGCAACCCCAAGCATCAGTCAACTTATTACCTAAACAACATAGCTTTAGAACTAGTTACATCATATAAGTACCTTGGAGTGCACATTACAACTAATCTCAGCTGGTCAACACATATTAAACATATCATCAACAACGCTAATAGCATGTTAGGGTATTTACGCCGCAATTTTTCTAGAGCCCCATCGTCACTAAAATTATCGCTTTACAAATCCTTAATACGCCCCAAGTTAGAGTACGCAGCATCAGTATGGGATCCAAGCCAAAAAAATCTAATCGCTTCTCTCGAGCTTGTTCAAAATAATTCCGCTCGCTTTATTCTGTCAAACTATAACCGTACTGCCAGCATATCTTCAATGAAAAGCAGCCTTTCCCTTCCCTCTTTATCATCACGCGGGAAACTTTTTCGGTTAACCATGCTACATAAAATATATTATCATTCCTTCCTGCGCAACGAACTCTTACCCCAACCACTATACATTTCCCATCGCATTGACCACCGTCACAAGGTTGGCATTAACTATTATCATACAAAATCTGCCACTCAGTCATTCTTGCCCCGTTCGTCTCGGGAATGGAACCACCTTCCCGCTGAAATTGCGGGTATCACCGATAACCAACTGTTCCGTGCTGCCTTAGCCAATATTGTATATGCAGAAATATCTGATGTTTAATCTGTCTTTGTGTGACCACATTGTTGCGATAATACTAATTTGTTTTGTCTTTCCTTTTCCTTTTTATGTACACAACGTTTTTTGTAATCATGCTACCTCATGTTATGCCTTTGTTCTGTACCACTCCCCTCTGTAATGCCTCTGGCCCTGAGGGTATAATAAATAAAAATAAATAAATATTCATTACGCCTATTGGTTTCACGAATGTCACGCCAGTAATTATGAAAACCTGACATGTCATTTTAAGGCTCGCCAAACACAGTGGTAGGTGTGTCTTGTTCACTGCAAGAACAAGAATCTCCGAAAATGGCACTTTTTTAGAGGCGTTTCCAGAGGGACCAGCCTCCACCAGTTCGACGCTTGTCCATTGCTGGCGTTAGCGTGCACTCTACCTAAGATGAAGATGGTAATAAAAATTAAGATGATGACGATGTTGAGTACTGACAACGATTGGCTTGTGCAGTATACGGCGCCTCGTTGTGGTCTTCAATTTATTTCATATGACTGGCAACAACCAATAACCTACAGGGAAGCGAGCACAGGCTTCGTCTTTGCCAACTTTAGGCTACATCTAATACCAAAAAGCAGTATTACTGAAGGCAAAACTAAATTTACGATTCAGCACAGCATAAAATTTACGACCATAACATCTTGTGTGTAACATGGCACTGCATTGTCACTTACTGACATGCGTGAGTGGTGAATGTGACGGGTGATTTACGGTAACACCGAATGGTCCCATTGCTTCGCCCACTTATCTTATTTCACTTCATGGACATGCAGCAATTTCTTTCTGGTGGGCTGTGGAGGCAGTCCTGACTATGCTGCTCTAATTTTAAAGACTGTTCTGCTAACACTGTGAACTTTTGTTCAATCGTATCATTTCTCAGTATACATGTACTCACTTTTAGCTCTTCTTTTTTAGTCTGCTTTTGCAATGTAATGTTCTTAGGCTATAGGATAGAGAGGGATCGGGACAGTGTTTAGTTTCTCCAACAACTCAACTGTTCCTAATCCTCCTAAGCTACGTTACTCAGGGTAAACGGTTTACAGCGGCTAAAACTTAGCCATAATGCCTATACATGTTCTATGAGAAAATACAGCGCTCATGCATCTTTTAGAAGAGAAATTATTAATAGCGTTAGCAAAGTGGTTTATATCTTGATGTGCTACAATTGAGATAGCTGAAAGTAACTTTTTATTCAATAAAAATGTGACTCCCACTTACAGACAACTCCAATCGCCAATGACGGCCGCTATTATATTCATGCAGTCGATCCATCAACACCATTTCATGAGTAATTGGCTTGCATTATTGCAGTAAGTGGAGGAGTAATAGATGCACTGTCCCGTTCTTCCAAGTGTCCCAAACTTCCCGAATCTCCCAAGTCTTAACACTTTGTAAAGGGTTAGCCCATCGTAGCACACTTCACACATTTTGAGGCCTGGCGTGATTCGACACTTTTGCCATGCAGCATTGCATGAGCTGAGTAGTAGTCTTCTTTCAATTCGTGACATTTTATAGTGCTTTTTTTTACTTTCGTAGCCACAAACAATAGGAATGCACTGTAGTCACACACCTGTTTGCCGCGAAGAAGGCTTGGTTTTGATTTTCCCTGGAGTCGAAAATTTCTGTTACTTGTTGCATATTTCTTCATCTTTTGGTCACGCACACGACGATTTTTCGCGCACGACCCACGAAGCGACGCTTGATTTTTGCGAAACGAGCTTTTATTGATCCCTGCTTTTAGTGCGTTTGGTTCTGCAACCTCATCGTGCTATTGAACTCAACGCCTGACATGAAAAATTGAGACTCTTATGAAAGCTGGCCGATCTTGAAGCTGTACAGGAAGGGTTAACAGTCGTGATACTCAAGATGAATTCTTTGTCGCTGAATAGATCGCTTACAAATGCGAACTCCACGCTGGCAGTTCAAAAGCTGCCAAAAGTTGCCAGATCCCTAGACGTGGCTTATGATGTACACCGACAGATTTCCTCGTGCGCCTGTTCTTTCCGCGTGTTGTTGACCCGTCGGTCTGCAACTGTCCGATCTCATAAAGAGATACCTATAATAGAACTTATACCCTTCAAATATACTGGAAGCCAGTTAATGTTATTTGATCTTGGAAACAGCCTAATAAAAGCCAAATGCACTGTATAGTGTTTCGTTTATAATATAGCGTTTCGGTTATATTCTTGCATTCTGTGCTTACGTGATATAGATGGGCTGAGTGCTCGACAATAAGAAATAAAAAATGTGGTATGAATAAAAGAGCAACAACTTGCCATACACCAACATGGACGCCTAATTGAGACCACCCTCATGCCCGAGAAAAATCTCGCAGGTGGACCAAACTGGTCCACCTGCGAGAGTAGTTCAAAAGAGATCGTCAACCGGCATCCTTGGCGAGCTGACGCCGAAGTAACCACCATGTTATGCATGCCAAAGAGGACAATTTTCCAGTGTTTTTAAGGAGCCGAAAGCCATGGCGTATTAATCTGACTAACTTCCTCCCGCGACTGCCAGCTGCCTGCGCGAAGACTCTTACTCTTGCAGACAATAATGCAAAGAATGTTTGCCCCTGAATTGGAGCCATGTGTGCCATTGGAAGCAGATGGAGTAAGACTGTGTTTTTGTATGCGAGCCTCCACCAACGTCGCTCGTGGCCTTCCACAGAAACAAAAAAAAAATAGCCTTCAGCGGGCGTACCTGATTTAGATCCGTAAACAAGGCTTTAACATATATCCTCCAAGAACCCAGTTTTCTTGTCGGTTCTTTATAACTTATGACAAGCGTTCGGCCTCAATTATTTCTGTTTTGTACAAACCGATGCAAGACCAATACTTAAGGACTTACACAAACTTGAATGGAAAACAAAAACACGATCGATAATTGATACCTTCCTCAAGACGCTGTCATCTACTAAATGCAACGTTAAATATAGGACCAGCTGTGTGCAATGTCGCATGGAAGTTGTCGATAGGGTACCACTTTTTTGTGGTGCATGTTATGTCGCACAGATCAGAAGGTGTCGGAAGGACCGACTGAGGTAGCATGCTAGTATTGTCAGAAATGGGAAATATCGGTTTCTTGTACAGCATTTCACTGCCTGCAGCTATTAGCCCCTCTTAAAAGACACAGTGATGCTGTATAGGCACACTGATTATCACACATGAATCATCATTGAGGCTGCGCAGATGGTACGCAAACAGCACTTATATATTAGCAGGCTTTTCTTGTCGCTATCCGAGAAAGAATTGATGTTTCTGGAAGGCAACGGCCCGAGGAACTATATAGTGACGCTGTTGTTAGTCTTCAGTGTCGTTTCTATACTTGTTTTACAGCGAAAGCTGTTATGAGATCACAACTCGGGTCACGCGCAGTTGTCTGCCACCACCACCACCGGTGTCCGTAACCACATCACACGAAATTAGAAAAAAAAATCCTAGCACCAATGCCCCAGTCAGGCTCAAACCCTGGTCCACTGGGCGCCAGCCCAGTATACTACCACTGAGCCACACAGGTGCTTGGAATTTGTTGGCAAACTTGCCTCAGGCAGGCTTCATGTCGGGAAAGCAATCGCGTTAATACTGCTTATAAAGAGTTTTAAAGCAGCGAAAGAACAACCAGCCATCGCACATTGCGAATAGCGTAACGAATGGTTTGTTTAATAGTCCAACTCATTACAAAAGCTTGTTTTTGTTCAGTTATTAACTGTGGCGCATACCCACGTCAGGCATAATTCATCATCGTCGTCAGCTACTCCATGAACAATTCTCACAATATTCCTGGAAAGCGTTTAGCGGATACCACGCTTCTCAGAAAATTGACGAAAAATAGCACAGTGAATGCCGGCCTACAACCCTAAAATTTCTAATAATAATGCCGTAGTGGATATTGAGCACCTGTGCTTACAGCAGTTACACAATAACTGTTTAGAAAGAATTCTGAAAGGCTGCTCTTCTAGACTTTACTTTGAGAGTGCTGCGCCTTCAGCTCAGGCGTGGCGTCCTTTTTTTTTTTTGTCTCTCTGCCTTGCTCATCATTTTGTTCATCATTTGTCACACGCTTTCTTGTTTCCTGTATATGTTTTTGTGCTCTGCACAACAAACTCAGTTGGAAGTGTTGCTCGTCTTCTTGTCCTTTTGTCGCCATTCTGAGCTCGTGCTACATGTCGTAAATAAAATGCCGCCAATGCCCGCCCTTCAGCTAATCTCAACCCTCGTAAAACGTAGTATTCAGGTCTCATAAGCGAAATTAGGCCAAAACTGTTGTATTAGAAATAAATCACGTCAAGTTGGCCACTTACATGTAAGATCGAAGAGAGAACAATAATTAGGAAGCACTGAATGTTTGCAAAGTCAGAGGTATAAAACGAAAAACGTGCAATATGACGCGCTCATTGTTCTATCCACTGCTATGAAAACTTAGCGAGTTAAAATCACTTCTGATCGGATCGTAGCAGCCGGACCTTACGCTGCGAGTGCTTTTAGATCTTCTTACATTCTTCTGCTAGCGAAAGTATGTCCATATATAGAACCATACCACCATGAATCGAAGTGACCATATTGTTCATTTGTGAGGTGGGGGTAAACACAAATCCATCACACCCATTTTGATTCTTATTACAAGGCCAATTCAGAGGTAATCATACTCGAGATTTCGTTTGTGCGGTTAAGCAAAGGGAAAAACACACCACAGCCTGTGGTTTCCGCAGTGACCTTGGGGCTATTTTTCTTTTCTTGGGGTAGCTGCCTGATCTACGACACAGTACAGAGCGAAAATAGGAGCACACGCACTAAATGGTTTTGCCGTTGCTGCGAACTTTGCCTGCTTCTTCGCAAACAAGCTCAAGTCCTTAGGTTTGCAACTTTCCAAATATTTTTGAATAGTTTAGGGTGGACGGTTGCTGTTTAAGAAGTTAGGGTCCTCAGCTCACTGTAGCTACAAGTTTACCTTGTGAAGTTCAATAGATTGCCATCAAAACCAAAACCCACATGTTCCTACAGTTTTTACATTCATTATGAAGTGCTAAAATAAATAAAAATGTGAATTACGCAAATATCTGTATGTTTTTCAAAAATGAAGCATTGGCTGCGGGCTTTTTTCATCAGTGAGTTTATTTATCTCATGAACGAAATAGAAAAGGTGGTATTGCATAGATTTTCGTGCCTTCAGTTTTCTAAGGTCTTTCAATAGGCAAGTAAAGTTCGTTGAGAAAATAATGAATACAATTCAGAGGGAACAGCACTCTGATATAAAATAATGTATGCTGTCTCTTATGTCATCATAACAAACAAGTACTGTGGACTTAAGCGGTTTGTTTGATATGTAAAGTTCATCTTTGCAAGCAGTAGTAAATTTACAGAAATGTAGTTGAAGATGAAAGTTTAAAAAGTGTAAGTAAAATTTGGAGGTATCCGAAAAGAAATTAGTATTAATGCAACAAAAGTGGCAAGCTACAAAATGGCGAAGCAAACATGTATGCGGCACGTAGCAACAATACAAATTAATATATCCTGCCGTATATATATCGACTAACGAAAGCATTCTGAATGTTAGCTAGGAAAGAGGATGTTATCTTGAAAAAAAAAAGAAAGCATTTAGCGTCCCACAATGCAAAGAATAACAAACTAGAGATTTGTTCTCGTCCAGAATCCATTACCGAAAGCCTTTTGTTTTTGCGCAGAGAACCATAGAAAGGCATCTTGCTGAACAATGCAATTACCGCAGTAAGCTTGTTGAAAGCATTCGATGCGTGAATATAAACCAAGTGAACTTTATTTGCAACTCCTTGTTGAAGTAACCATGTCTGCTGAATAAGTAAGCTTGGTCGGGTAATTTCGTCAGGCGATTATACGCGAACGCATTTAGCATTACCCGCTTTTACCTTAAACAGTTTCTAGGGCCACTCAGAACTCCAGCCATAGCTGTTCTGTGTTCTTGCTTTGTTGCTTTGAAAGTAATAAAGCAGAGAACACCAGATCTTTGTAGAATCCGCAGCACAGTCACAGAGTAAGCTGATTTAATGGCATTAGAGCCGATCGTACCCTCTCTCGAGCCTTATTCACATTATATAGGCAGCTGGAGAACGAATACACAAGACAGGCCAAAACTTTTGTCATGACTTGTTGAAGATCTCCGCAATCGTTCTGCCGAAGACACCAGCACTTCGTCACTAAAACCAACCTTTCGCTAGCAAGTTAGTTGAATGCATGCCACGTCAACTTTTGTCTAAGCTTTTTTATTTTCTGTGCGAGTAGAGGGAGGCTCGCACACCGCAGTGTAGAAGCAGTTTTCTCCTGCGGAAATTCTCGCTTGCGAACAATGCACCAGCGGAAGTACATAAGCGCATAGAGTTTCCTAAAGTTACTTAGAGGGAACTCTGCCACTGCATTTGTTCAGCCACCAGGGGAATGATCGCGTCAGGGATTTGGGCCATTGTTTATTCTTGTAATTTAATTGCGTTTTAAATTAAAGAACGGCTCATTGTAAACCTCGCCGCCCGACTTGAATTGGTCAGTCAAAACGGTCAAGTTGGTGAAGTCGGAATGCCTGGCTACAAAGCGAATCCAGGCCACGCGAGGCCAAATCGAGCTGAAAATTAAACAGAATTGAATACTGCCCCTTATTTCTATGCTGGCTGAAACATCGTGCGTTGTAACTGCCATAGAAACAAGCGCCAGAATTCCTTCTAATGTATTTATTGGAAAGTCAATGCATAAGCAAACTCATAACCCACAAAGTCATCAGTTTTGCCAAACGTCGGAAAGCAATAACAGCTAAATTTCAGTAAAAAAGTAACATTATTTAAGTGAAAAATCAACCAACTAGCTAAAAAGTGGCTAAACTAGTTTTTCAAAAACCTTAGACCTATTATATACGCGCAAAAAATGTACTGGCAGTTGATGTCACAGTCTACACAGAGCTCTCAAGTAACTTTTTGTTCTACACGCAACTCCGCTGAACATGCATGAATGAAGAGAAGAGAGTTCCTGCTGTGATTTCAAAAGTTTAAAAGAGGTGCCTTACACCGATGCGCCAAGGCTTGTTCGCTCCTCGAAGAAGAGCCGGGAGTGCATCAGAGCTCTGTGAAATTTAAAGGTGTGTGAATATTCGAAAATATTGAATAAGTAATGGAGTAACGCATATCTGATCCAAATATTTTTAATAACTTTTGAATAATCAGCAATGCGGGGGAGACCCCAATGAAACAACGCGCTGGAAAATTCACAGACGTTTTTTGTAGTTTTAATTAGTGATTTCCCAAGATGCATTCAGTCCAAAGTGCATTCAAAATGCATGCAAGTCAGGTGAAACCATAATTAAGCTGTTTTGGGAATAAGCTCTGCTCAACACCGGGTGAATGATTTCTTTGTTTTTTAACTCCCGTGTCATTGAAGCAAATGTCTTCACTCCCTTAACATTTTCATCAAATTCGTATCACTCCTCTTGCAATATTGTTTACCTATGACGTCTCAGCTGGTGATAAAGTTGGATGTGAGTTTACATGAAGACACGTATTAAATAACAAGAAAAAACTTATAATTTACACTATCTGATCGTGAACAAACGTACGAAGAACTCGTCCTTGAAAAAAAACGTAAAAGGGCAGTACAAGTACGAAGTTGTGGTAATAAACACCCTTAACTCCTGCGGTACATATATTGAATGATATCGGCCATTGACAGAGCATCATCCTTTGCGACTGAATATGGCACTATCTTGCTTATTTTGGAACCACATCACTTCGCAAGCTGCATTAATGGCATCTCGCCTTTTGTGTGTGTGTGTGTGTGTGTGTGTGTGTGTGTTTGTGTGTGTCTCTCTCTCTCTCTCTCTCTTTGTGTGTGTGTGTGTGTGTGCGTGCGTGCCAAACATTTTGTCGCAAATTAAACGAAATTAAAGTGAATCAAATCTCGCATGCTTTATTGTGAATGAGGTTCCATAGATTTTTCTTCCAGTTTACTTGCCCTAATTTTCAGCAAAATCCACGGTTAAAGAACAGAAAGAATGTCCACTATCGTTTTTTCTTGTTGAATTGCTTCTGGGTTTCCTATATATGTACAAGTGTTTCTCGCCTAGCACTAATAATTGAAAAAAATATCTTAACACTACAAATTATCCTAACAGGCCTTGATAGCTTGATAGGGAGCTAAATTGTGGAAGAAACGGTGGAATATGTGCTCGTAGCTATATCAAAATTTTGGTAGCTATAAGAGTCTAAAAGTATTCAGATCTATCCGCAATGTAGCTAAATCGTAAACACTGAATGCCCTAAACAACATGAAAAGAATAATTGATGTGGTGGAGGAGTTCTACAGAGATCTGCCCAGAAGCCAATATAAGCAGGATGATATCGTAGGAAGTACTAATAGCCTACAAGAATTCATCATTCTATCAGTAACTACAGGGGAAGTAAGGAAAGCCCTAGAAGAAATGCAAAGAGGCAAAACCACTGGTACGGGTAAGGTAACAACCGACCTGTTGAAAGATGGCGGACAAATTATGCTAGAAAAACTGGCCGCCCTATGTACGAAGTGTCTCTTCACGGGAAGGGTACCGGAATCTTCAAAGAACACCAACAACACATTATTCTATGAGAAAAGAGACAAGTATTTCAAAAACTACAGGCCACTCAGCTTAACCTTCATTGTCTACAAACCATTTACAAAAATAATAGCTAATCGAATTACGGCGACATTAGAGTTAGTAATTAGAAACGTTGAGACTTGTCGGCACCTCTTTCGTCTACAGTCACGCAACACCCTTCCCATTCGCTCTTATCAAACATCGCGAACCATGTCGGAGCGCAAATACACCATATGTACCAACAGCACATTCCCCGGCTTCCTGTGTCGACACATTGGACATAGGACCAAAACTACCCGCCATGGCTGTTTGAGCTACCAACTATTGAAACGACAATATAAGTCAATACAATATAACATAACAATATAAACATGAAGTGCCAATTGCTGCCGCCAACCACGTCACTTCCCGAAACGAACCACTTCGCGTATAGTGCTACATGTTCAGGAGATCCGCATCCGTAGCTTTCTCTTCAGTGCCAAGAAAACTTGTTCAACATATACCCATCCGTATTATGCAGCTGCGTCGCTTGTAGTATGGTCTGCATAACAATTTACTTCATCACTCGATGCTGTCTTCTCGCCTAGCAAAAGCATATTCACTCTGATAACTCGAGCTATTCAAAGAGCTCTTTGTGATTACTAAAAACTGAGTGTTTGGCGACGCGTGTCGTGCACTCGTCGTTAAAGCCACTTCGTAAAAAGAAAGAACGTTGTTGAAAAAAACGATTTACTGTGTGCAGTGTGGCTTCCATGCACGAGCAACATGACCTCAATACTGCTGACAAAAGATCCCTTCTGTGTGATCTTTACTCAGGCCGTGCCGTACACTTGCAAGACAAAAACTTATGTCTCTCAAATTTTGCCGACTCCTCGCGAAATTCCTCGTCGGTGATGGAGGAAAAATTGACGTTACAGATAGGCGAAAGAACAAGGAATGCGACGCGGTCATGTCTTTCTCATTTTAGAGGAGCCTTTCACAACCCGCTTTAGAAGAAGCACAATGACTTTTTCTTTATACAATTTTTCTATGGTGGATGGTGAGATGGGACCAGGGTTGATTACCCTCTCCCCAATTCACCCGAAGGAAACTGCGGGGCTTGCTTTCTATAAGGTTTATTCATTTATTGTACAGTGCCACATTCCTCTCTAGTCTAAAGGACTAAAAGGCTCATTGATTTGAGTTGCTCCCCACTGCGAGCTTGATTACAATCTGAGTTTCGATCCAACATTTTCGCCTGCATTTTCGCTTATTTTTTTTTAAACAATAAGCTTCCGCGTAGGCAAAATGCAGTAACAAAATATTATAAACCTACATAAACTTCCGCGCAGTAGTTCTGAAATAAATTACCAGCGCTTGCTCCTGCCAAATATCTCAGATATTTTCAGTGGATACTTTTAGCCCGATATTGGTGGCCTTTGTTCACACGTGGGCTGTTCGTATTGAATCAAATAAAAAAAAATGCGCCTGAGTTGTACCTTTGTACTTTTGTTGCTGGCTAAAAATTCATTAGCAGTTTGAAGCTGCTCACCTCAGAAACTGCTTCTATCAACTTTGACAGCGTTTATTTTTGTTTCCTTCTTGAAAGCGCAAATTACGCCAAGGCTTTCCCACCAACAGGTGCTTCCAATTTTCGAGCACGCTTCATGAGATATGCGCATTACTTTTCATTGAAAAAATAATAAATGGGCATAACAGTATTTTAAATCTATCTGAACAGAGTGTTGCTGGTAGTTTGAGCCATCTCTTCGTTTTCTCGTGCTCTGTTCTGCCAATTCTGTTGGCTTTTTTTCTAATTCCCGCTAATTTTTGCTTCCACAATTGCGCTTCATTCATGGATATAAGTTGTAACTGAAATAATTTTCATGCACTCTAACAGTGATTATTCCAGACTTGAAGCAACGTAAGCCAAATGCAATGACACGTCACCCCCCTATAACGTGTCATGCAGACAGGAATCAATGCTAACCTACCTCAGGACATCTTTTTTGCAACTCAGTCTCGCATTAGAACGTGTTTTACATGTATACATTCTTTTCAATGTGAAGAAATGCTTAATTGTGCTAAGGTAATATGAAAATGACTCCTATCTTGAGTGTAAGTAACTATATGCTTAGGGTCAGTAAGAAGCACCTTGTATGAGCAAAATAGAGAATCAAGTCCTGCTCATTTTCTTCTTATGATCATTTATGGCAAATCTGGAAACCTGATTTTTCATACCTTTTACAGTGATTGTTGAATATTTCCACTCTCTTCGGAGACCTTGTTGAATCATTTTGTTTTGTGAAAGAGAATAGCCACACAGTCACCTATGTGCATGTAAAACGGCAACTGTGTGATTAACTGTCCTTGTTCCACGGAAACAGTTCTCTATCGAAAGGAACATAAGAAGGACATGTCTGACTACCATCCTGCTTATATTCCACCTATATTTCCAGAACGCTTATAGAAAAGATTGGTGATATGCCTGACCTAATCTACTGATTACCTCTACGTAAAATCTTCGTAGTTTGCCGTAAAGAGATTGCATAATGCCATACTGGCCACAAATAGGCTCAATTTAAATAAAATCTGAACCCACAAATATGCTACTTAATTATTTGCTGCCTTTTTTAACAGCTTTATACCACACAGTAATGACATTCTAGCCCAAGCATCGCCCACTGCTCACTTAGCCATAATTGGCACCATGGTTAATTTAGTCAAGTAATATTCGCCGCTAAATGTGTAATTAGTTGTTATTGAAGAAAGGTGTTCCACATTATTATCAATTGAGACAAGTGTCCCACAAAGACGAATCTTCGAAACAACAGACAGACAGACAGACAGACAGACAGACAGACAGACAGACAGACAGACAGACGGACGGACAGACAGACAGACAGACAGACAGACAGACAGACAGACAGACAGACAGATAGATAGATAGATAGATAGATAGATAGATAGATAGATAGATACCAAAAGTGCTTGCAGTAGAAATGCTTGAAACATGAAACATTTGAAACATGAAAAGAAAACATACAAAATAGTGACCCCGAAGAAGTCCGTAATCACCGGCACGTGATAATCTTGCCAAAAGCACAAAGGCCAGCAAAAGCAAACAAATGAAAAAAAGCACGACCGGTAAACAGTTTAACACCAACTGTGTAGCATTAAGGTACGGAAAAAACAGAACAAAACAACTTAAAACACATAATACCAAAGCACATGCACATGGCGGCTGTGGAGTTACCGGAGTGCAGTGGGAAGAGATCATACATTTACCGAATCACGCTTCGACTTTTACTGCTGAACTCTTCCCGATATACACAGCGGTAAGAAAACAATAGAAGACAACAGCCACAGCACAGTTATATATAGTGATTCACTGAGCACACTGCAATCACACGCGTCCAAATAAAACCGGTTCCCCATTGTAGGAAATATATTCAGTCTTGCCGCAGAGGCAAATCAAACCGGGAAAGCTATAAAATTCTACTTGATGCCAAGTCATGTCGGTATAAAAGGAAATGAAAGGGCAGGTAACAGTGCAATCTAGGTGATCACTCAGGAAGCAATGGCAACTAAAGTGGGATAAAAATCTAACAAGCAAGCACCATGTTATCAAACCAACCATTAGAGAATGGAAGTCATGCAGACATGAAGAGCGTTTCATAGAAGTTATTCTGTGCAGACTATGAATCGGACATACACACCTGACCCATTGTTACCTTCTGCGTAAGGAGCAACAACCGACTTGCCAGAGGTGTGCAGATATCCTGACAGTAAACCATCTTTTGATCTCTTGTACAAACCTAAAGTGGGAACGGAAACTTTTTTCCTACCCCTATACCCTAATCAAACGCCATTTCATCCAGCTTTTTTATTACCAAACATATTAGGACCTGTTTTTAATATTTATCTTGTACACAAAAAGAACCTTGCCTTTGGCGCATTATAGCCACAGTTGCTTTTTGCGCCGCAAAACCTGACACAACAACACCAACAACAAAAGCCCGAGGGCATCTATCATAAGGTTAAGAGGGTGGCTGTAGTTGGTGACTGATCATTGTACCATATAAGAATAAGCAGCACACGTTTTTAGCGTGGACTACAAGAAAAAAAAGGACACGGCTTCGCTACATTCGCAACTAAATTTCTTTAAGAAAAATACCTCGGATAAATGCACTCATGCTGACCCCGAGCGACATAGAAATGAAATAACATGTACTGTAAAGATATCCAATATCAAACTTTGTGCACTTAACGTTAAAATATTCGCTGCACTTGTACAAAAAAACTTAGCAGAATAAGGTTTTCTATCCACGAAGCACAATATGCGTGCATAACCAAGTGAAAAAAAGAACGAAGCTTATTGCAGCCTATACACTACAAATAAATAAAATCGTATACCTAAGTAAAAGGTACAGTTCAGGGTAAGTTCCAAGACGATGAAATAAAACTTCGACGGGCTCAACACGGAAGTCGGCAACGAGAACAACCTTTGCAAATGTGATGCTATACACACTTTCGAGTAAAGCCCTCCCAGGAAGGTGGCTTCCCGGTGACTTAGTGAAACCAATGATTGACTAATACTGCAGCCAGTTCTGCGTTAGTCATTCATCGTCAGGGAGAAAAATGAAGAAGAGAAAAAAATGAAGAAAAAAATAAAAAGGAACATGGAAAACCACCTAGCTCTATTCTACCGTTGGGCCATGCTCACTAGTGCAACGCTGTCTGAATTGTTTTTAGGGGCGAAGCTCTTTAAAGCGGCACCCGTTCGTCCCTCGTAGTAAAGCGTAACATGTCTTACGCTTTCACCTGCAAGGTGGTGCTGGTGGGAGATTTTTCCTGTGCGTTGTTGAACAATATAAAATTCGCAGCGTGCGCGTTAACTAAAAGCCGATTTCTCCTGTCTCTTATTTCCCATTAGCAGCCATTGGCATGTACATTGGGTACTATCTGACAAGAAGGGGTTGATACGTTATACTCACTGGGCGTAACCTCCTTGGTTTTAGAAAGGTTTAGCGAGCGTTGGGACGCAGTGCCATGAATACAGTGGACTAGTATATACCATGAACTTGAGGTAGGTAAAGGTCGGAAGTAGACACGAAGTGCAAGCCATAAGAAAGTGTGCGTGTGCCTCCTCTCGTTTAGTCTTTGGAATGTCCGCTGGATGGTGGTGCTTCTATATGCGGAATATGTGGCGAAAAGATGCGAGATGATGGTCCTTGGAGTGTTGACTAGATGGACGAACGGACACACAGACAGATGCATGGACGGACGCATTGATGGCTGCACGGACAGATGGACGCATGGACGGACGCAGGGGCGAATGCATAGACGAACGCAGAGATGGATGCACGGATGGACGTGTGGACGCATGAACAGACGCAGGCACGGACGAGCGGATAGACGCGTGGCGGTCACACAGACGGACGTATGGATGGACGGACGCAAGAACGAATGGACGTACATATGCTTCGCCCCACTCTCCATCAATCACTGCGTAGATATGCTGCCATTTTTTTTTCATGCAAAAATACATCGGGGTAATTCAAGAGTGTGTACTGGCATTCCAATACAATGTAAATCAAGACAATACAGTTTATCATTCATGTTTTTATATAAAAATACTTAGTATAGCGCGTCTTTTTAAGGTAAATAAACTTCATTGTGAAAGTGCACGCTCATTGACACCGTGGAGCGTTCTGTCTTCGATAGACAAGCGACTTTTGTTGCGTTGATAACTGCCCAAGAAACGCGCACGGGCTCTTTTTGCCTAAAATACGTATATTGAACACGCGAGTAATGTATTCACTCTTTTCCAAATGCTTCTAACCGTGAGAATAAAGGACACTTCTATTTCAAGTCAAACCACATCACTGTCGCACACGCTTATGATAACGGTTGGCAGCATCAGGGGCACTGAGACTGACAGTTTAGAAAATAAAAGAAAATACAAGGAAGTGAATTACTTTGTTGCAAATATATAAGTAAGCCGTTTATTTTCAAGTTACCAGCAAGAAGTGTGCAAAGAGCACATTAGGTAATGGAATGAAAGAAGTGGTTTAGGTAGTCAACATCACATAGGAAGCACTATTGATCTCCTGATTGTCGTACTGAACTAAGCCTGGTTGTTAGACTGATTTTCACTGCACAATTTGTCGGCCAATTTCTGTGCATTACCAAAACACCATTTGCGTCGTTGGTATGCGGAAACTTCCAGGGCAGCTGCATGGAAGCCCGTATAGATGCAGTAACAGCTCGAGCGTCCCTTGTTAGGAGCCGTTAACGAAAACCGCGTACTGAGATATTGCTCGAAGGGCTGGACATGTGGGGGAGCCGTGGCCGCTATTGCCTGCGTCGAGAAGATAAATCTCCCGCACGTCTGCATGCCTTAACACGCGCTCCTAACGCAACAAAGAACCCTAACAGCGCTGTTACACAATCTTTCAGGCTGTAACCAGTAACTGCTCTTCTTGCGGATTGCGGAGTACGGAGAGTTGCCAAGTTCGAGAGTTACCGAAAGTAGGATTGCTACGGCACATGTATTCGCAATCCTGTTCGGATACTGGTAGCCGCCTTGGTACTTGGTGCTACTTCGTCCAAGTTACCCGAGAAAGAAAGAGGAACGTTACACTCAACCATTGAAACGAAGAGAGAAAACATAAAAACATCATTTGTAGTTTTTTGTAGTCTTGTCTCCGCCAAAATTTAAAGAAACTAGGTAGCTTAAAAAGCACCGTTTCAGTCGATGGCATCTCACCCAAGGAAAGAGTAAATTTTCAGCACTTCAGTTATAATATTTATGCCACTATCAGTATACCCCAGCTAAAGGCCACAATGACATTCCCTATGCTTTCCGTGCATGGTCTAATAGTCTGTTCGATGAACTTGGTTGCATCAAACGTAGCTGATATTTCAAAAATGTGTATAAGAATCTCAAACATCAGCGAAACACGATACTTGGTTGTCGCTTTCAGCATTGTTTTAGATGCGGAGCATCTTATACTCGCGCCTTGTAGTGCGCCGTCCGCACCGCTTCTCGAACATTCGACAGCTGACGCGCGCGCATGCGCCGTCGCCCACTCTTCCACCATCTGTGCATCCCTTCCTCCTCTACACACCGCGCGCGCTTCACTCCTCCACCATCTGTGCACCCTTCCTCCTCTACACACCGCGTTCGACATCTACAATTCTCCTGATTCTCCAGTGGACGCGCATGTGGCGTCGCGCTTCGAGAACATTCAACAGCTGACAGTGCATGCGCCGTCGTGCTGTATATATACTCAAGGTCGGCGCTCGCTCGCTCAGTTGCCGCTCGTCGGTTGGTTTGTACGGTGCGTCGACGTCCAAGGTCGCGGTGAAATGAATTCCAACGAATCCACAAACACAATGATCGACGTCCCTTCGACCAGCGCCGCCCTTTCGCATACGTGTGTACGTGTTCACTCATTTAACACCCCCTCCTACAACCACGTTAACCAATTTAGCCATCGACCCAAGTAAGTCGCAATTTAACACCCCATTTCACAGCCACGTTAACCAATTTAGCCATCGACCCAAGTAAGTCGCACTTTAACACCCCGTTAACCAATTATATGGTCCGCATCCTCCTCAGTGTTCCCCCGAGGGAAGCTGCGGGCAATTTTTTTTCTGTAGTGGTCGGCCCCTTAGGATGATTAAAGACGTATTTGGAGTTTCATTCAGCACGTTAAAATACTTCCGCTTAATTAACGAATTTATGCGGTTAGGTAAATCGGGAAAATTGAAGTTCTTCATGTGTATAACCCATTGCAGCTTTGGCAATGTGACTTCTGGTAATAATTAGCGAGGTAATTAATTTCGAAGAGATATAATGATTACACGTAAACAGAAAATAAAAAGAGCCCCATTCTTTTGAGACATTCAGAATTCAGATATAATGCAGTGACCAGCATAATAAAATGGTGCATATATAACTTAGTAATGTACAGTTAACAGTGAAGCCTAAAGGGACAAATGAAGTTCTTCATGCGAAGAAATCAATACAGCTATGACACAAAGAAAATACGGTCTCTAGAAGTACACTTTGGTCAAATAAAATTTAACATATACTTTAAGAAGTGCCAATATTTAAGCTAAATATTCAATATCACCCAACGGCATGACAAAACCGCATACATTATTGCTAGAGGGTGCCTAATATTTGGTTAAGTCCTTCTAAACTGCTTGTCTGGTTTCTCTGTTTACACTATAGGTCTATATAACATGCCCTCAAGAATAAGAAGGCCATCAATTGTTATCGTTGTTTTTGCAATTGATTACGAGTTTGTTATGTCAGCTAATAAAGTTGTAAACGTTCTTCACCTCTTTTGAGGGCTGTTATTAATTTTTTGGAACATCTACAAGCTCACCTATTTTCACCACTTGTTCCTATATAACGAAAAAACTTGCAAGCCTGGACTGAAAGTGAATTGTTTTGCCTATCAACTCGTCATACATGATGAGCATAATTTACCTATTTTCTGTAAATATCACTTAGCTACATGAATTACTACTACGATGTTCAAAAATAAGAATTCAGTTTTTTCTATAAGATTTAGTGGGATAAAGGTGAAGCGTACTCGACACGCGACACAAACGCACCAACATTGAAAAGTTTTATCAGCTATGGAAAGCTAACGCCAAGTCTCTGGCGACATTAGCTGAGTTTACTGTCTGGCTGACCAGTGCATAGCAGTGGCACTCTTTTTGTTAGATCGTAGGTAGAACACTTGTTATCTGAGAATGTCCGCCCAGTGGCAGAAATTTACGTTGTATTTATCTGGAAATAGATTATTGAGTGCAGTATTTGTTTTTTTTCTTATATCTGTGATCTAAATTTTCAGAAAACCTGCTTAATAAATTACCGCGCACTATGGGCTAAGTGACAATACATTTCAGTAATATTTATCAAAACCCATACTATTCGCTGTATGCATATGGAGGGGTTCTTTGTTAAAGGATACACCGGAGCACATGCCGCCTGCTGGGTGCCACGGCTGGCCGGCAGGGCAACTAGTTCCGTGCAGGAGCAGTGGGCGTTTTGGGCAGCACTACTTTGTCGTCTGCGACACTTGTGGCCTCGTTTCAGCTCGTCGTGAAGTCAGCCGTCTCCACACGTTCACATTAGTCCACAGGCTGCATGATACAGATCGAAAGCTCTGCAAAGCTGCAAGCAAATTGAAATACTTAAAATACTGGCCCATTTATATCTTTGGTGGTTTAAAAAAGCTTGTCTTCTTTACGGCCGTATTTCTCTCGCATAACTATACTAAAGCATACTCTTCCTTGTGGAGCACGCATTTATTGTGCACAGATGCCGATTGCAGCTGCTTCAGTGTGCAAGCTGTAAAAAAAAATACAATCGACTTTAACTGGCTTCCCCCCCCCCCCTCCCAGAAAAAAAAAAGCTTTCTCGAAGGGTGCAATTGTTAATGGAGAAGGTGAACGAAAGAAGGATACCCGGCTGACGTTTCATGTGAAAGTTATCTGACTATAGGTCATGGCCGCCAATTTCTTTCTATCCCGAAGAAAAGCGACTATCTCGAAGATTTTGCGCATTCGACCTCGCTTCGCGACGAGCTGAAGTGCAGCCGGCCCCGCCGCGGCGGTCTAGGGGCTAAGGTACTCGGCTGCTGACCCGCAGGTCTCGGGTTCGGATCCCGGCTGCGGCGGCTGCATTTCCGATGGAGGTGGAATTGTTGTAGGCCCGTGTGCTCAGATTTGGGTGCACGTTAGAGAACCCCAGGTGGTCGAAAATTCCGGAGCCCTCCATCACGGCGTATCTCTAATCATATGGTGGTTTTGGGACGTTAAACCCCACATATCAATCAATGAAGTGCAGCCGCAAATGTAGCAGACGACCTACGAGCGCCGCCCACAGCGCCAATTGCTCCTGCGTGAAACTAGTTGCCGCAGCAGCGAGTGGTTGCGCCGAGCATACCACATGCGTTCCGGTGTTTCCTTTAACAGTGTGCGCCTTTGCACGTCTCAATTATTTGTATTCCGTGAATTTATCAAATACGCAATAGCTTTTCTGAGCGCTGAAGGCGTAAGTTGTTATGTTTGTCGTCACAAACAGGCCATCGTCGCGTTAGCGAATGCAATTTTAACAAAACTCCTCGTCAGTTCGTATGACAGCACCTGTATATGTGCCTTTAGCCACATGAAAACACGTTCAATACAATAAATTTCAAAATAGAAAATTGGCCCAGTATCTGCAGGTTTCACTGCAAATGTCATCGAAAGACGACCATCCTGAGTGTGGAGAAAGTGAACAAAACGTTTATTTGATGTTCTGCACGAGAAAATTGGTGAATTGTAATTTTAAAGTGCTTCGCTTGAGAGTCTCGATCCGTGCAGCGAAGGCGAACGAGCGCATCGAGGCACGTTAGACACCAGCACCATCTGGCAGGTACCTTCGAAAACAATGGAAGGTGTGCGCGCCCACGGACAAAGATGCGCGCCTGTCTCGGGGGCGGTAAGTTGTAGAACGCTAAGCGATGGGCAGGTGCCACCACCGTGTGGTCTTAGCAAAGCGTTGAAACCACTTGCCTTTTTGAGCATCGCGTTGCACTGTCAGCGCAGCGTGATAAACGTCATGGTCCTTAGAATTACTTGTATGTGCCTTTTGTAGTAAAACGTCACACATACAAAACATCGAGGTGTTGTTATGGGGCCTCAAATATGCGGAATAATTGCTTTTTAATTGACAATCGCACACGTACGAACGGTTAAACTTGAGCAGTATTAGTGGACGCTGCGGATAAGGATGGCCGTTAGAGGTATTGATTGGTCACTTTGGTGCATTAAGAAAAATCGTTACCGTGGAGCCAGAATGTATTCTTCATGGGAAGCTGCGGCCTACGGGACGGCATGTACTCTCCCATAGTAGAGTTTCTCGTGCTCTAAATCGTAACAACTTTCTTCTAAACACAGCCATGGCCTTTTAGGTCCTGTCTAATAGGACAGGGACGGCTTTCTGCTCTGCAAAAGTTGAGTTCCGAGTTTTCTAAATCGTTAAACTCTCGTTCTAAACACACGTGAAGCTACACGTGAAATGGTGCTGTCAACTGACCAGGTAATGTACGCCCACGGGACGGCTCTATGCTCTCCCATAGTAGAGTACCAAGTACTCTAAATCGTTACCCACTTTTCTAAACACACAAACAGACAAATGTACAGACAGACAGATAGAAAGAGAGACCAAAATTTTGGCGTCGAAGGTCTCCAAGAAAGACCATTGTCTCTACAAAGAAACGGGACAGCCGGACGAGACTCTCGTAACAGCGAAGCTGTTCATACTCGGCCCTTAGGTGGCACCGGCGGTGTATCACTAGCCACATGGCCTTGCGGTGTGGTGAGAGTGAGGTTCGGTAGAAAGAAGGACTGTGTCAAGCTGACAGACGTCAGGTGGAAACAGGAAGTTTAGTGAATTGCCAAGTGAGACTATGGTGATACCTGGTGAGAAGGGGGAGCCAATGAGAGTTCTCATTGTCTTCTCAAGGTGGCCTTGGCGTGCCTAAGCGCGCCAAGAAGGCTGAGTGTGAGTGAGCGGAAAGTACTTGAGAACTTAGTTTATCGCAATTCGCAAGGCGTACGGGTGGCGCACCGTGCAATCTAAGATGGTTGTGGGAGGATGATCGACCCGTGATTCGTGAACTTGGATGGAAAAAGGACACACGGGCTTACGTCCTCGGCGTTTTCACCGCATAAACTCTTGATCGACAAATGAATATATATCGAACCAAAGTATTTACCAAACGATAGGAACTGCATGCTAAATGTTCGCTAACTTATTTCTTGCCACATTGCGATGAGTCGTGGTGTCAGCTGATGTACCGTGCATCAACGACGCCTTGCGTAATCTTGCGCGGGCTACGGAAAAGTGAGCAACCTCCATTGAACGTATGAACTGAACGGCGCTCCAAGAAAATTTGTACCGCACTCCGAGAAAATTTGTACCAAGCCTGCCTGACAGATCTGCCGCACTAGTGGGCTACTGGCGAGTAGCGAGCCGTCGCGGGAGCACGGGATCAAAGTTTAACGTAGCGATGGTATGCAAACATATTACGCTATCGTCATTACTTGCGCTGTAAGAGCCACGGAGTTGCATCTTCAACGTAACAAAAGATTTAACTCCCCATTAAGTAGCGATTATGTCACAGCCAGGTTCAGGCTTGTGACAGTGCGCAATTCATTGCAGTCCGATATTGCAGGTTCCATCAGCGTGATCACAACAAGGATATCGAAACTAATTGACGCATGCGCTGTTAGCAGAGTCAAAATTGTGAAAATTTGTCGGACAACAACGTACCTTGCTCGGGTGGTACCGATGAAGTGCAGGAGAATTTAGCAGAGAGGCGAGGACTGAAGTCGCAACTGCACGTTTCATTGCTCTGAATATCACTTCGGTGGTCGAGCGCTAGCGTGTTGGTGGCATGCGGCGCTCCGTAATATCCACTGTGATTGGGCTACTTTCAATGCACACGAAAAAAACAATGCTTTATTTCATATTGAGCCCGCTTAAGTATACTATACAATAAATATAATCGAAGTGACTCATGAGCGTGAAGAAGCAATAAGTCACGAGTGGATGTGAAGTGAAACTCGCTGCTCTTGAGTTGGCAGCTGATCATTCATAGTCGCTCTCACCCACGGTGCTTTGTACGTCTAGCGGAAAATCTTCGACGTCAAGACTGTTTCATTGAACACCCCTGCTGAATATTATGTAAGGAATTCTCTCCACTGAACGACTTCAACAACACTAACAATGCGTCATTCATCACGCAAAACAGCAACACGGCCTCACTCACCACATTTATCTGAGGGTGGAGAATAATTCGCCCTGGCACCTGAAGAGACGCAAATCGCTTGCAGTATGCTGCCATCTTTCAGCGAGCGTCAAAATGAGGCTGCCCAACGTTGGCCAAGGCTTAAAAGAGCAAATTGCGAGCCTGCACTAGCTTGCGCGTACGATGAATAACACTGGATTCATGCACTACAAGATGACTAACGAATGTTACACACACGTAAAACTATGCGAGTTTAAACTGCAAAGACCAGACGATAACATTTAACTATTCAACGTGGCTGCAGAAGATCATGCGAAGCTGAAATGTGTACTTGGCGGCCTGTAATAGAACGCGCGAGTTGCCACGTATTTTTACGAAAGATTTGCATCTCGCTAGACTGAGTGAGATATATCGCGTCACGGACGGTCCGGTATATTCACTGACGCACGAAACACTTGATGTGGTTTCTGTTTGTTTCTGGCTAACGCGTTAACACTGAGGCTAGCACAGCTGAACATGGTAGTGTGTGCTTACTGATCATCCTCGAGAGGACGTTCCTGAATTCCGCTAGGCGGCGCGACAGTCTATGACAATTGCGAATGGGTGAGAAGTAGGTGATCGGAAAAGTGTTAGGGGGAGATAGGTTCGTTGTAAGCTCGCTCTTCTACGATTGTCGAGGCCGCTCATATGCCTCACATACCAATTTTAATGACACCGTTACCATAGATCGATTTCTTGTCACTTGACCAACTATATTCCGCTAGATATAGGTAATAATATCCCCAAAAATAGAAAACAAGTATCGCAATTATTCATAGTGATGAATAGGCTCAGAAGGACGATGAAAAGCAAGATTAACGACATACGCAGTAAATTCTCGATGAAAGTTGGACACTTTTGTGACATGTCGAATTGCAGTCAACAACACTTATTAGTTAAGCAGCCAATGAGTCAAAAGGCAGCCCAATAATGTCGCTCAGGTAAAGATGTGAGTCATGTGAAGCTCCTTTGTGTGTTTCGTATAATATACGTAAACAGTTAAGCAGGAACAATACGTTATACCGTTCGAATCACCCTAATGAACAATAATTACAATAATTCTTATGAAATTTACCAAAGCTAGCTGACCGAAATAGAAAGAAATGAAGAAAGGACAGAAGAAAGCCGCTCCGGTACCCTTCCACAATGAGTGGCTTGTGGGCATTAAAAAGTACCGTTAAAGACTGGTGATACCACAACGACACATACTGCGTCTAATCGACATGAGAAGCCGGGAAACACAGGTGTAGAAGGAGGAAAGGGTGAAAGGTGAGGCAAGGAGAAGAAAAGGAGCTAAGGTGTGGTGGAGGGAAACGCTATGCGCGTGGAATCCATTTGCCAGAGCAAGACAGGCTACATGCAGTTCCCAATATTTCCCGAAGTCTTATTATTGTTTTTTATCTTTCTCTCTTTACGACCAGGAGTAGGAGAGAAGTTTGTTTTCTTCCGCAATGATGGTACGACGATCAATGCCAAAGCGCTGTGACGTCGTTGTCTCGTATTTTTCTTAGATAGCCTCAGGCCGTATACCGAGGGGAATTTGTGCGATGCTGCCTTGGTTCGCGTGACCTATTTCGGCGCAGACATCAGAATACATTTCGTGCTGAAGTGTTCTTATTTCCTCTGCAATGCAATTTACCCTCACTACCCTAAAAGTAATAGGTAGTCGTAGGGGGATGTAGGCTGCATATCTGGCTGTCCTGATTTTCCTATCTCTCGATCCTACCCCCATTTAATATATTTGTCCACACACACACACACACACATACACACACACACACACACACACACACGCACACACACACGCACACGCACACGCACACGCACACACACACACACACGCACACGCACACGCACACACACACACACACACACACACACACACACACACACACACACACACACACACGCACAGTTCGAGATTACTTGCGAGCTCTACTCTGTTGAGGTTACTCGACAACTCGGGACCACTATGAAAGAAAGCCTTGCAGCATGTAAAAAAAGCGAAAAATAAGCACGCTTTAGAAGAACATAGCGTGGGTGTAAAAGCCGTAAAATAGTAAGTGGTATACCACTATATAGCTTTAGCTGCTTTAGTGCTTTTTTACACAATGGTAATGCCATTTCTTGGTGGTCACGTTAGGTAAGAGCACGCTTTAAAGAAAAAAAAACAATAACAGTGGATCCAATGTGCCTCGTTGAAACCTATGTATCGCCAAGCTTTTTCTACATGTCTGAGCGATCATTTTGTGGCGTGACGTTTATTTTTCTCCACTTTCTGCGAAACAATTTATTTTGGGGCCGTGACGTCGGGTATAATAAGGCAGATTGAACGCGACTGATGTGAGAGGGCTTCAAAAACAGAAGCTGCCATCCGCCATCCGGTACCATTTCTTTTGTCTGCGCTCTTTAGAGAAAGCTAAGAAAGTCGCCAGTTGGCTTATTATGATTTTTGTGAAGCGCCTACGGTAGGAACAGATTACAAACAACAGAGGGGAAAGTGTCCACAAAATCAGTGCAAACTTCAACTCAAACTGGCAACAGGTGGCGCTGACAGGCGCGCGCTCTCTCGTTTATATGCACATATATAAGCTATACAGTTGACGCAGGAATGACCGCCACCGTAGCTCACTGGCAGAACATCGAACGTGTTATTGGAAGGTCAAAGGTTCAGTTACTTCATGTGGCAAGTTATGTTGTCGTTCACTTTTCTTCCTTCGCAATTACATAACATACCCTAAATTTTTCTTGGCATCATTGTATGCTCTCATTACTGTGGTATCTAACAGAGAAAGCGAGTTCTTAATCTTACACTTATTTCCTCCAGTATCCAACCAAACTTGCAGTAATCGAACTCGTGCTTTGTCCATTCAGTCGTATGAGCGCAACGAGCTCGTTCTATGTCATTCTATAATGAATGCTGTTTAGTGGTTCTTCGGGGAATACAGCCATAATGACTCAGTAAAAATCGTGGCATATTTCACGATTTATGAGAATTAATGTCAAGAAAAGCAGTAAGTGAGTAGCTGCCTGAATAAAATTTTCGGATCTGAGCCTAATGTTACGAGGCAGGCCGATGCACTTTAGGGGCGAAGCTCCTTAGGGGGTCGGTCTGTCCATCCTACGATGATGTATGTAGCCACAGGTGGCACATATTCGAAACAGTGGTTCTTTGAATGTCCGCTAGATGGCGGCACTTCTATATGATTAAAAATGATGAAAAGGTGTGAGATGGTTGTACTTGGAGTGGTCACTAGATAGACGGACGAACATACAGATAGACGTACATACTGACGGACGCAGAGAGAGACAGAGGGGTGAACGCATAGATGAATGAATGGACAGACAGAGGGATGGCCGCACGAACAGACGCATGGACGGACGGATGGACCGACGGAAGAACGGATGTACGGATGGATCCAAGGAGGTACGCTTGAACGAACAGATGCACCGACGGTGATACGGATGGACAGACACACGGATGGACGCACGCACGGAGGCATGGATGAACGGAAGCAAGAACGAATGGGTGGATTAAAGCACGGATGGACTGACGTACGGTTTGCCCCCCCCCTCCCCCATCTTTTTTCACTCCGTGGAGATGCTATGCTTATTTTAATTAAATAGCTATGTGGTAAGGGTAGCATATCGTTGACAGTGTGCGTGCAATGTGGCAAGCCACATGGTCTACAATGTGGTGTTCAGAGTAAACTTTTAGAGCCCAACGTAAAACGGGAACTCACGTTTCAAACAAAATATGTGCACTCACTCCAAAGAAAATGGACGGTGCCCTCTGTACAACTAAGCTTGTTTGACATGTCTTGACATACTGCGCAAGGGTTCAGATTTAGCTCATGGGCAATCTTTTGGCAATCCCACCCCTCTTTAAAAAGCACGCCAACATGCATATCTCGAGCGGCCTTCACGCAACCCTGCAAAGATCGTTAACGCTCTCGTAGCTATTTATATTTAGAAGAACTTCAGACTTCCTGAAGGTAGGTCACCACCTTCAAAAAATTTATTTTTCGGAAATGAAAAGGTGGGGTCACATTTTCAAGTTGCCTGTCCACTCAAGAATACTTGGACAAAATTTCATGAAGCTATCATGAGTCGCTGAAAAGTTATCACGATTTCTTCAATTGACGCATTTGAAACCGAAACTGAATGTCTCCGTTTCCACATCACTTACCATCACGTCATAAGTATATTTCATACACTTCTTACGTAATGCTGAGTGACCCAAGTACGCTTGAAAGCTTGCGGAACACCACGTATTCACGTTCTCAATTTACTTTAAATTTTTCACTACTTGGTTCGAGCACTCCACTAGTCAAATTGCATGCGTTTTGCTCTCAAGAGTCAGTGTTTTTTTATACCTTTGGAGTTCTTGAATTTATATATGGCTTTTTAAACACAAAGTACTATTATTTCATGAAGAAGTATAGGAAGAGAAAGAAGCGTGACGGAGGTTAAAAATTCGATATGCCAAGCCTGGAGCCTATGATGAGCACGGGGATTAGGCCACCTATAGACACAAAACGAGCTATAGGCAAAAATACTTATTTTCTCTCACGCAAAAAAAAAAAGCTCTTACCACTGAATAAGAGGTTCCAATCTATAAGTCTGGTGATTTTAAGGTGTATTTATTGTTTATTTGGTACATAGACATCCAGTTCAAATCTTTAAAGCCATTTTTCTCAAAACGTTATATTTTGCAACATAGTGTTAGGCCAACCATGATAGCTCTGCTTCTAGCAAATATCTTCACATAAAATTTTGCAGGCTTTTTTTTTATAGCAGGAGCTGTGAATTCCAGCAGAAATATTGATAACAAAGCGGTAACCTTTTGTAATATGGCCAACTGCGTTCAATGCAAACTATCAACTTTTGCACTCTTTTCATGATAACGACCCTAGGCTTCAAGATACCTAAGCCCCACAACAACGCCGTCTTCATCCCTTCTGCATCATTTCTGCACCCGTGCCTGAGGTATCTTTCCATACCCGTGACAATACGATAATCGTGGAGGTAAGATGCACAAAGTGTTGTCTTCGCTACGTAGCTACCAAGTCACATTTGAGTCTCACTAAAAGCTTTTTAGTTATCACTGTTGACGCAAAATGCTTGATTTGGCACTTTCTAAATTTTCATTTTTTTTACATGTTGAGCTATTTTTTGTCTCGATCCTAAACTTTTCCAAAGCTATACAAGCCAAAGCCAGCATTGCAACTCTCGGACGAAAGCTGCAAAATGCTTTTCTCGAAGGTGTTGGCCAACATTAATATGGAAAAGCGGGCTATTTGGTTCGGTTTCAAACAAAAAATAGGCTTCATACTGCGGCTGCATACAGTGCTTGTCCTAGTGAGCTGCTTGCTTATATTTTCGTGTTGTTGGCGCAAAAGTTTTGTTATGTTAGGCTACCTGTCGCTTTGTCATAGTGGTGCATATGTTGTGTTTATGCCACAAACCTTTACCAACAATATAGGCCTGCTATATGAAAGCATAAACTATAAAAGCGCGCTGATCGAGTTTCATGGAACATTGTGAGCCGCTGTCATCATTGCGTCACCTGGCGAAGGAGACATTCAATATGGGAACGCCTTTGTAGAATGTCAGTGAAAAAAAAACGCTGAACCCATGCGCGATGAGTTTTCTTTTCTTGCACTCAATGCAAGAAATGTTTTTCCAATTAAATGCAATTTAATGGTTTTGACGCCCTCAGAACTACAGTTGAATTACCAATTAAACTAGTATCAACGTTGCTTTTATTTGCTTCTAATCAGTTTTATATTTTTATGCCTATTGTGCTCACATTTATTCTTACGATACACATTTAGAACTAATTGCGGTTTTCATTCTGGTCTAGCGCCGAGAATCGGCGGCGTTCATCAACCACAGTGTTACCATAAAAACTAGCGTCAAGGCACCCAGGAAAAGTGTCCTCTTGAGGCCAACATCCTCGAGGCATGCCTCTGACGTCTCCCTTATTTGCTGGCTATAATGACTGCTGGAATCTGGGGCTGCGGACTAAGGGCGGTGCACAGTTGTGAGCTGAACACACCAGCGTTCAACACGACACTTTTTACGACCAGCGAGTGCGGACTTCTCTTTATTACCACGCCTTATCTTCCAGCTTGCACTCGCATAAATGTTTACTGCTTTTAAGACTAACAAAGTCTGCCACATACTTTTATAACTGCATACAGAGATTCACCCCTTTTGCAAGTTTATTTTGGCTTAGTCAATACAGCGTTGTTCTGCGAAATTGTGGTCAAACGTGAGATTTCAATAGGACGCCAAAAAAAGATATCAAATGCGAAAAGCTTGTTTTCACACTACAAAACGAAAATCACAGAAATAACGATGCACACGATGAAGAATATATATTGTCGTCTGCTTTGAATTGAGCTGTTCGAACAATGCTGCTGTTCAAAAACTTCTTTGATGCTTTTTTTTTTAATACGTGACTTCGAGCAAACCAAGCGTATATCGTTTTTGCGTGCGCCGTTCAATACGTTCTGACGTTATCACCTTCTAAAGCTCGTTATGTGTCTTTAATGAACCTTCTGCATCTGCCTAATATGATTGGAAATCGAAGGACATTTATTTCTCACCAGTAGGTAATTGATTCCTTCTCTAATTCCCTCTACCGCAACATGAAAGTTTTCTGCCTTTGGCCAGATTTGCGTTTCATCTCTTGTTTGGGCAGCGTAGGAAGCTGCCTGCACCTCACGTGGGTTCGATTTGCCTACGAAGTTGGCGCACCTGTGAAAGAGAGACGATACTTGATGTATTACCCTAAACCATGTAATTCATTGAAGCGTGCTTGTTCACCGTGCCTTGGTTGATAGCACATATTTCATGTTTTGATTTGTTGCATTAAATGGAAGTGTGCATCGCTTTCAGGATATATTGTATTGAAATTATTGTCATCGTCACGGCGAGCATGATCATCAATCAGTTTGATTCTTTTTCAAATTCACTCTTTCCTTTGATCACGTGCCCTGCCGGATGCCTTTTCTGCTACTACTACTAATATTACACTACTACCGCTACTACAGCAACTATTACAACCACTACTACTACCTATAACACTACTGCAACTACTTACTTTACTAAAGCGGTTACTACTACTACTTCTAACCTTACTACTTGTGCTACTACTAACCCTACTACAACAATTACTACTACTACGCTACTACTACTGCTACTGCTGCTGTTGCAGCTGCTACTACTACTACACCGACTACTACAAAAATTAGTACAACCACCAGTACTATACCTGCGACGACGATGAGGGCCACTGGTAAACGGGAGTGTTTTTTCTCAAAAATAATTTACAAAAAAACAATATTTCTGCTATTTTCATTTCGCCAGTATTATTTATATACATTCGTTTTTTTATAATCTACCCAATTCTCGGCCGATCCCCCAAAGTGTGTGTGAGCAACGAGTTTAGGATCTACATCTGCATATACATCTACCCGCTTGGCTTCAGTACATCGCATTTGAACTCAAGTTAGAGCCACGCACGCCTTAAAATACGGCAGGTAGCGCCAGGATTCAGCCAGTATAGTGCCGTCTTCGCGAAGCGTGAAAAGCAAAAAAAAAAACAAAAAAAAATCTTTGAAGCACCTACGATTCTTACTTGTGGTTCTCTTTCGAATCGCCGACATTGAAATTTTCAAATAAATCAGACATGTCCGAAAGAAAGGATCGCAGTCGCGCAGATTGATGACCTCACCGAATCGGTGCGACCGACTTGGTGATGGCATCATTAAAAACAGTGCACAGAGGGAAATCTACCATGCTCAGGGGCCACAGCTCTCGCACTGTTGAATTTCCACATCGTTAGCACCACTTGTTTAACCACACCGACGAAACACGACGCAGCGCTATATGCTCTGCAAAAAAAAAACACACCAAAAAGAAGTGCCAGATGTAACAAATGTTTCCGGCGCTCCGCGCTCGCGTTGTGTTCGCGTGTTTTTTGCCAATGCCATGAACAGGAGCAAAGTCGTCGAACAAGTGGGCTCGCTGCCAAGCAAGCGTCTGACAATGTCTGGCGAGTAGAAACATTCACTGATGCAGAAACGACGCCAGCAGCGGTGATCGGTTCGTCTGAACTTGCAAAACGAAATAAACTTTATTAATTCATATGTGGGGTTTAACGTCCCAAAACCACGTTATGATTATGAGAGACGCCGTAGTGTAGAGCTCCGTAAACTTAGACTACCTGGGGTTCTTTAACGTGCACCCAAATCTGAGCACACGGGCCTACAACATTTCCACCTCCCTCGGAAACGCAGCCGCCGCAGCCGGGATTTGATCCCGCGATCGGCTGGTCAGCAGCCGAGTACTTTAGCCACTAGACCACCACGGCGGGGCGGAATAACCTTGGTTAGCCCTAGATAATGCTACCCCTCCAGTTAGGTCGCCACTTGATGTATTCGAATGAGTACGTCGTAATTTATTGGTACTCGTGGTGAAAAAAAAACAACGCTTAATTATATATAGACAAAGACTAAGGAAGGCGCTACACAGGCGCTAATTTTTAGCGCTATTTTTCCATCATAAGTATGAACCACCAACCAGCCCAAGTTTCTCCTAAAGTCCAGTTTAATGGTTCTCGTATATATTGTGATTATGCTTAATTTTGTGCTGGCCAAAAACAACAGAGTGAACAGAAATGGCTCTTTTAGATATTTGTACTCGCTCTCCGAAGCTCGCGTCGCAGTAATGGGCACCAGTAGCTGTAAAAACTGGTCCAGGACCAATTGGCATGGCAAGGGCTGTTCCAGTGAATCTCGCTGTCTACGACCTGGGTCCGACGCCACTCTATCACCGAATATAACAGTGTGAGCGCACTTTTAAGCAAACACCACCTACTCTTAGT
Organism: Rhipicephalus microplus; assembly: GCF_043290135.1. NCBI lineage: Eukaryota > Metazoa > Arthropoda > Arachnida > Ixodida > Ixodidae > Rhipicephalus > Rhipicephalus microplus. The sequence continues at coordinate 91,122,251 of NC_134706.1, forward strand.
GTGAAAAAAAATTTGACATATTATCGTTAAGCATATGGCGTTGTAGAACATACACTAAAAGATGGCAAAAAACAAAAAAATTAGAAGATATACGTACCATGGGAATTGACCTTATGCGAGGCATGCGGAGGAATGGTGACTGTGGGGTGTGGATTTATTGAGGGAAATGTTACGAAATACTGCGTAAATGTGTATAAATGCTCTTCGCTGACCAATTTTGAACAGTTCACATGTTTTCCATAATCAGTTGTTTACAGTTGCGCAACGATGCAACAGCAACATGAGTATCAGCAACACCAGAAGGTGGAAGCTGATTGAAGTACATTTCAGGTATTAGTACAGAAGAGGGAACATCGTACAAAATAGATATACAGGAGGAGGTGTGAGAGTCCAAGTTTGCAGGGGGATGTCCTGTTCAAAATTGGATAAGAAAAATTTCCCGATTAGCACTAACAGAGTAAAAACTTAGTAAATTCATAAAACCAAAATTAGTACCGAGCGCAGGTAGTAAAATTTTTCATTTAAAGTAAATTTTGTTCGGTTAAGCTATACAATGCATTAGGACAAAACACACTTAGTGGAACAAAATCGTTGAGTGACTTTAGAAGCATGATAGTAGCGTGATATTTACATAAATTAGCAGTAGAAAGTACTTCAACGCTGTGAAATCACGATGATGCATTAGTGCGATATCAACACAAGGTGATTAGTCTAATGGCTTGGTTTTGAATTTGATAAAGGAGAGATGAATGGGTTAGGTACTTATTTCCTCATGTATTGATGCAATATTATGACGGAATAACAGCTTAATAAAACCTGATTATAGTTGAAGTGCTAAAATAGTTGCGTGCTCTCATATAAGTCGTAATACCGAATTCTAGATTTGTGCATAAGTGCGTAGAATTATTTGAGTATTTTAGGTTGAACTCGTAAATGACTAGGAAGAAAGAGCATTCAGTATCAGGACTAATGAGTATATAATTGAGTTTATTAGAAATTTAGGAGGGATAACTTTGTTAGTTGAGTGGAATACCGCGAACTTTATTTTCGTAGGATTATTACTGAGAGAGTGAATACAACACGAGCTCACAATGTTGTTTAGATCAATTATTAATTTTAGCGCCAAAGAGTCGATCGATTTATCAGTGGTAGTATGGTAGTGTCCTCGGCATAAAAAAAAAAGATTCAGTGTTAGTAACTTGAAGGGGAACGTCATTCTTGTAATTTAGGTATAGAAGCGCACCAATAATGGGCCCTTAGGGGCACCTTGATTAGTAGCAAAGAATGTGACAGTCTAAAGCGAACACAAACAGCCTGTTGTCTATTGTAGAGGCACCTTTTAATCAATGTCAAGGGGTGTCCTGCAATACCAACAGGCGTTAGTTTGGTTTCCTGGGTGATGTGGTTAAGAGAGTCAAAAGCATTGGTTAGGTCAATAAACAATGCTCTGGCTAATTCACCAGAATTAGTACCTTTTTTATTCTTGTGAGTGAAAGTTATCAATGCGAGATTGGTCGAGAAAGCAGGGCGGAAGCGAACTGATGAGAAGCTAAAATGGAAATTTTACGAAAGTAATTAGCAATGCTTTTTTCAATACACTTATCTATTATTTTGCTAGAAGCTGAAATGATAGCAATGGGGCGATAATAAGGTACGCAAGTTTCCTGACCTTTCTTAAACACTAGAAATATTTTGACCTGTATTAGTTATAATTGGATTGACTCTCTCTTGAAAAGTATATTGATAACACGGGACAAAAAGATGGCAATATGGTTGACAATGAACTTAGTGTTGCACGAATGAACTCCGACCGCTCCAGCAGAAATACTTTGAAGTTACCAGTTATGCTAATAATGTCATTATGGCCTGCTGGGAAAAAGTAGAAGACTGAACCTGAGATTTATTCGGCGTCGGGTGTGGACTAGAAGGCTGTTTATAGCAAAATGAGTTAAATTCATTCGTAATGCCGACTGGCTGATCTATAACATGGTATGCAATTGGAAGATTAGTGATAGTTCATTCAGATGTTTTCGTGTTTGAGAAGTAGTTAATAATTTGCCATTGTTCTTTAGAGTTGTTGCCATCATGCGTTTCCTTTCTCGTAACAAATTTTTGGCTGCTTATAACAGTCTCTTGGTAGTGTTCGAATAGAGAGAGTAACAATTTTTTAGTTGCTTGACAATGTTGTAAATGTTTTTTTTTGCGCTTGCATGTCAACAAACTTTTTTTATTCAGAGATTATGGGGAGCTAAGTAGATTCTCTTGCACTTAACCACCGTGACGTTGTAATTAGTAGGCTTGCATATGCAGGACAAAAGATTATCAAAAGCTATGTTAGCATCAATCACATTTCAATGAAGAGACAGTCGACATTTTTTATGTGGTCCACAAACTGTTCTAGGTCTAAAATTGCTTAAGAAAGTTCAAACACGATCGTTCGTAAAACATTTACATAAAAAGAAAGCACGATAACTATCTATTTTAAGAACACTGCAGTGTTCAGGTGAAAGAAAGTCAGAAAAAAAGTGATCGATAAGCAGTCTACTTCCCACAGGAATGCATCTGGTTGGAAGGTGTGATTAAGGACTCGTATTCAAAACCCTGGTAACAGTTTGCATACTCAGTTTCATTAGTAGTTTGATCAAGTATGTCAATGATTCGATCAGCCCCAATAATGACAATCCAACTTTCACAAGATAAATGTTTCGAAAACAGCATTGACACTTGAAACAACTAAAAAATTTACGATGAAGACAAGCGCTAGATAGTACAAACGATGACCTTATCAGTGAATGAAGGCTTGTCTGATTATATCCAAAGATATTCGCTGTTGTCAACGAAAACATGAAGGTCATATCACCGATTATCAGGCAAAGTAGTTTACATAAAAACAGCTGCACCACCATGACTACTTGATGTGTGATCGCAGTATTCTGACAAGTAGACTTGTAAGCCTAACACGTTTTTTATCTTCAAGTGAAAGCCACGTTTTTTTAGTGCAGACGAGGTAAAAGAGCTTTTATTTCGTCACGATTTATTCTTAGGCTATGCGAGTTAATCCTAATTCGTAATATGCAAGGGTTGTTCAAGAAGTAATCTACTTTATTGATACTAAAGTAAGACGACATGATAAAACGTTGTAATCAGTAGACAGATAAGTTACTATAGGTGACCAGAGCTATCGAAAGAGAGAAAGGTCAGTTTATTTGTGAACTTAGTACACCCTACTTTCGTAAGTTGGCCCCGCCGCAGTGGTCTAGTGGCTAAGGTACTCGGCTGCTGAATAGCAGGTCGCGGGTTCGAATCCCGGCTGCGGCGGCTGCATTTTCGATGGAGGTGGAAATTTTGTAGGCCCATGTGCTCAGATTCGGGTGCACGTTAAAGAACGCCAGGTGGTCGAAATTTCTGAAGCCCTCCACTACGGCGTCTTTCATAATCATATGGTGGTTTTGATACAGTAAACCCCACATAACAATCAATCAATTTCGTAAGCTTGCCTCGCTTTATTCTAGCAACTGTCAGTTGAAATACGCCCAATATCTCTCTCCTTTCGAGGAGCTTTCGTGAAGAAACTTTTTATTTTCTGTGATAAGATGGTCCTTTACAAACACAAGATAATGACGAAGGTCTGTGAATCCGAGATCATTAGTGCGCATTGGCCTCGCGAGCCTTGCTTTTAAATTCCTGTTTTTTTATTATCACGAGAGCAAAAGCACGCGATATTTTTTTTTGTTTGAGACATTTTTGGTGGGGAGGCGATGAAGAACGTTAATGGCGGAATCAAAGATAGAGCAGTTTACTTCAGAAGCCAGAGCTTTTACGAAGGGTGTGCAATCTTCGCCTTCTTCCTTTTAGTTCGTTGTCAAGTTTCGGGTATTCTTCCAGGTGAGGTACATGGTTGCTTAAAGTTTCGTTTTGTTTTTTAGCGACCTGTTAGAGGCAAGTAATATGGTGTTCTTGGAGTGTATCTCTTCAACAAGTGTATTGAGCTACTGACGCCTGACACAAGGCTTTGACCTTGAGCCTTCAGTTTCGATATATCTCGTTGAAATGCCAGGAGTAGAGGTTCGCATTTCACACTGAGTTTAAAAGCTATTTCTTCCAGTTTACCCTCAGTCCAGACGTCGAGCTGCACAATGCGCTTCGCCAATTCGGCATTTGAAGGCATGCTTGTGTGCAATCAAAAATAACGAACAATTTTGTACAGTGCCGTAGTAACAACAGAATTATTTCACTCACAGTAGCAGTCACGGCAACACACGACGCCCAAACCAACAG